>NC_137888.1:94916944-95560510 GCF_963455335.1 Martes martes
CTTACCAAAAAGAAGTCCTTCTCAAGGCGCCTGGGTGGCTTTTGGTTAAGTGTCTTCCTTCAGCTCAGGTCATGATCCTGGGGTCCTGGGATCGAGCCCTGCATTGGCCTCATTGTCCAGGCAAGGAGTCTGCTTCTCCCACTGCCTTTGCTCCTCTCCCTGCTTGCATTTGCACACACGCTTTCTCTGTCTCTCTCTCCCCATCAAGTAAATAAGTAAAATCTTAAGGAAAAAAAAAATCTAGAAGTCCCTCCCAAGGTAATTCTATTTTAGAGAGGGTGAGTTGTTTAGTAATGTAGGGACTATGGAAGCGTGAGTTTAGATTTGGGTAGGAGAACTTTAAGACTTTTAAAAGTATTTAATGGATGTAGCATGAACGATTCAGTATTGATATGCAGGACTAGTATATTGAGCTGGATGTGGAAAGTCTCTCTTTAACCTGAACAAGGTAGTTCTGGAAGATCCCATTTCAGACAGACTGCATGAGGGTGGAATGGCTTTAGAAAAGGTAAATCTTTGCATCTAGTTGTACTGTCTGTTCTTGCCGTTCCCCCGGCCCGCCTTCTCTCCGATAGCTGTCATTGCTGGCCAAGCAATAAGTAAATTGGATGTTTCCTCTTTAAGATATTAAGGTCATTATTTATACATAAGATGTTTTTTATACAACTTTAGACCAGTTTCTAGAGTACGTAATTGGGTACTCTGTTGTAGAAGTCAGACCAGCCCACTGTCCTGTTCTTTGTATGTTTCAAAAACAGAACTGCTATAATTATAATGAAATACAAAATTGAGTATTTCTAGTAACTAAGGGTGTAATTTCCGTCCAATCAAGATTTACCTCACCTTTTTCTGTTCCACAAATTGATTAAAAGATAAGTGAACAGATCATGATGTTCTAGACAAAAGCGTGGAATGAAACATTTTAAGCAGGCTGTGGGGTTTGGAGAAAGCACTTGTTTCTTTTATTTGTTTTTAAACTTCAGCAGTTACACTTCGTTCTCACGCTGAGTTTGTCTTTCTCTGTTTTGCCAAAACAAAAATGTGCACCTCTATAAGCAACCCTCTGACACCGGTGGGGTTTTTAATGGATTTGTTGCTTTTCCATTGGTGCTTACAAAAACACCCACTGGCTTACTGACACCCTGTAGGGAATTTGGTTGAAATTACAATGCCTTTTTTTTTCTTAACATTTTATTTATTTATTTGACAGAGAGAGTGAGAGAGCACAGGCAGGGGGAGCAGCAGAGGGGGAGTGAGAAGCAGACTCCCCACCAAGCAGGGAGCCGGATGCAGCGCTCAATCCCAGGACCCCAGGATCACGACCTGAGCTGAAGGCAGACACTTATACCATCTGAGCCACCCAAGTGCCCCTACGATGCTATTTTTAAGGGCATTACTTTTAAACTTACAGCTGAGTTTGGAATTGTGCTTGTGTTTTAGCTTGAGGAGAAGAAAATGTTTTTGAAAACAGAGACATAGCTTTCTTTCGACACATGGTGCCGTAGGCTCTGGGAGCAGAGGGAGAGAAGACTGCCTGGCAGCCTCCCTTCCCAGTGTCCTGGCTTGAGTATCTCCAGTCACAGGGCTGTGGTTCCAGCTTCAGCTCACCAGGCAGTCCAGTCCATTTGTGAATAACTAATTTTATAGTGTTTCCATTATATTTTGTTAAAACTTCTGATACCTCCAACATCTGCGCAGTTGATCCTGGGCCTTCGTTGAGAGCAGTGGTTATCACAGTGTGGGTCCTGGACCAGCAGCATCAGTGTCTTTTAGAAACTGGCTGAGATGCAAATTATAAGGCTCTGATCTAGACCTACTAAGTCAGAAACTCTGGGAGTAAGGCCTGGCACTCTGCTTTAACCAGCCCTGCGGGAGATTTTGATGCATGTTAACGTTTAAGAAGGTTTGCCTTAGAGCAGTGATTCTTGGGTATTGATGTATGTGAGAATCACCCGGACAGCTTTTGCAACCTACAGAAGTCTGAGCCCCATTCCTGTAGCCTGTGGTTTAGTAGGACCCAGGGGGTCTAGACATCACTGTTGTATAGTGTCAGCTGTCCTCTCCTTAACCATCCTCACTTCTTTCACATCTGTCTTCACTAGCGTGGGTTTTCGGTTCACTCCTCCATCCTCTTCATTGGGTGAGTTCTGTTTCTTGACGGACTCTTTAATGAGTGGTGCCCAGACTTCCAGGAATGGTCTGGTTGGCTGGCTCAGAGCAGAGCCAGACTGTCACCTTTCATGGTCTCCATATTGAACTGTTGGGAAGGTTGCCTACGATTACTTTTTTTGGCAACCTCATTATGTGTCTGACTCATACCAAGCTACCAAACAACTAAAACTTACGGTAGATTTGTTCATTACACTCTTTTATGCCCTCTTTACTAGGTAAAACAGAGATAAAAATAACATCTGTTGAGTCCTTACTATATATCAAAGCCTGTCAAAAAATGAATCATAAATCATTGTAATAAGATGAGATGGGCTGTATTGGGAGACAGATTCTAAGTCAAACAGCTTGTCTTCAATCCTGGGTGCCTCACTTACACTGGCTTTGTGACCTCTGGCAAGCTATTTAAGCACTCTCTGCCTCCGTTTTCTGATCTGTAAAATGGAGACAATACCTTCAGTTACCTAGTAGGGTGTGTTTTAGATAGGATTCCGGGTGCCTCATATAGGACCTGACACACAGTAAGTCAGCACTCTGTAAATGATTTATTGCTGATGTCCGGTAGGGAAGAAATGAGCTGCAACGTAGGTTGTAACCAGATTATAGGTCTGTGGGAATCTGGCATCATTTCTTAAGCAATGGAGGACTTTGAAGGTTTGGTTTCCTGTCAGAGGCTAGTCTGACTGCCTAGAGACAGAATGCAGCAGAGGTACTAAATCCCTTTACTCCAATGGCGTGATTTCCTCCGGAGATTTTTTATGTTTTAGCTGGTATTTTATATTTCTTCGGAAGTTACCTGATGATTATTCCCTTCTTTCATATTTTTGTCCTAGATGATTAGACAGCAGGCTGTGGGGAGGGGTGGGGTATAAAAAGTCCATCTTCTGCTCTTAGGCCTCTCCTCCCAGCTATCCCAGTTGCCCCCAACCCTCACACAGGAGAGACACCCTGAGTACTGGGATGGCTGATTAGGATTGAGAAATCACCCTCCCCAGCTGAGGAAGTTCATATTGAAAGCCATTCTTACTTTAACACACAGAGTGTCAAATATGAGTGTGTGTGTGTGTGTGTGTGTGTGTGTTTGTGTGTGTGTGTATAAAGTGTGTTACGGAAAGCTATGATTTTTTTTTATTGATTTAAAGATTTATTTATTTGTTTTAGAGAGAAAGAGCATGGGGAGGAGGAGCAGAGGGAGAGGAGAGAGAAACTCAGGCAGACCCCACGCTGAGCGCAGAGCCCCAAACGGGGCTTGATCCCCCATACAGCCTGACTGAAACCAGGAGTCAAACGCTCAACTGACTGAGCCATCCAGGTGCCCCTGGAAGGCTACAAACTTCTGAAGCAGGAATGTTTTCAGCATGTACAACTAGTAGTAGTAGTAGATATTTTATGAGCAGATTTGTCAGTCAAAAACTATAAAGACTATGCTTCTTAATTGAATTTCTTTGATCAGAATTATCCGTATACCGCTGGGCATTGCAGATTGCTGGCCACTTGAGGTTTCCACATCAGCCTGCCCAACACAGAATTTCTCAAGAGTTAGAGATCACTTACCTTAATTGGAAAGCAAAATTCCATTTCCCTTATACATAATTTGCACAGCTGATAATTTCAGAAGCTGATACAATGCATTAAAAAAGAAGAAGAAGAAAGAAACCTGGGGATCCAATCTAAATTTCAAGGTTACCATGTTATTTCAGGTAAAGAGAAAACTTGTCAAGTTTGGGTTTGGAGTAGACTTTAATTAATCTAATAAAACTTGAAGGTCAGTTTTTTCTTCTTTTTTTTTTTTTTTTAAAGATTTTATTTATTTATTTGACAGAGAGATCACAAGTAGGCAGAGAGGCAGGCAGATGGAGGTAGGGAAGCAGGCTCCCCGCTGAGCAGAGAGCCAGATGTGGGGCTCCATCCCAGCACCCTGAGATCATGACCCAAGCCGACTGCAGTGGCTCAACCCTCTGAGCCACCCAGGCACCCCGAAGGTCAGTTTTTTCTGAGGTGAATTCTTGGAATGGTTCCTCAGGTTCATTTAGCTTATTAGTTCTGCATGAGATCCCACTGGAATTAGGAAATTATTTTCACACTGCATTTTTCACTCCCAAATAAACAGCAACCGTCATAGTCCTTGTTCAGCTTTTCCTCAGCCTCCTAGACTCAGAGCATGTCATATTTTTACAAATGCAAGAAGACACGGTCTCATTTCTTTTCTTTTCTTTTTTTTTTAAGATTTTATTTTTAACTAATCTCTGCACCCAATGTGGGACTCTAACTTATAACCCTGAGGTCAAGAGTTGCACGTTTTGCAGGCTGAGAGAGCCAGCCAGGCGCCCCATGGCCTCCTCTAATTTTATCAGTTCCTCAGTTGTATTTCAGTTTTGAGTTTTACTTTATCATTAGAACTAAGTGATGTTAGTTCAGTGCATCAGCTACCCAGAAAAAATGTTTTTCCATGTATTTTTACTGAAACAAAATGTGTTGTGTAAAAATGTAGATAAGTTGAGGTATTTTAAAATTTACTTTGCGACCAGTTTTTAAATAATGTAAAAAAATTTTTTAACTGTTCTAGATGCCCGCTTTATTGGCAGAAGGCAATTGTTGATCTGAAAGTGTGATCTGAATTAAAATTACCTCATGATTGGATTAGAAACTGTGTTCGGTTCAAGTTACACTCTGAGACTACGGTGTGCCAGAATGGACTAAAGACTTTGAGCCTAAAGAAAAAAGACAGAGTTCACGCCACCTCTGACCTCTGTCTATTGTGCACATGCTGGACCTAGCCAGGCCTTGGTTTCTTCATTTGTAAAGTAGAGTAATTCCTACTTCGTGGGCTCAGCCTAGAAATTAGGGATACTGTTGTACGTCTCAAACCTAGGCTTCAACACCAAGAATAACTGTGTCATTGAAGTTGAGTTATGTAACCTCTCTTGAGTTCAGCTGCGGTGTTCTCCTCTATCAAAGAGGAAATACTAGCTGCTGCCCGAGAGCACAGTGCTGTGAGCAGAGCCCGTTCTCAGCATTGCTCCTTGCAGTCATTCTTAATGCCTCTGTCTGTCTCCCAGCTCCATGCCTCCCCCTCACCTTCCAAGAATGCTTTACAGAGAAGTGAATCTCTGTAGGTGTTGCTGGTTCCTTGGCCATAATCTGGAGGGAGGAAAAACATAGACTGTGTTAACAAAGGACTCAAGTTACAAAGTGAGTTGTGGTAATCAACCAGAACGAGGCCGCATGTGTGCATGCTCAGCACCGTGCCCTCCTCATGGATGCTCGACGTGTGTTCTTGACTTGGGAAAGGAATGCCAGTCTCAGAAGAAGTGCTAAGAAAGATAACTCCAGAAATTAGCACTTTTTAAGGTTCACCGAAGTGCTTTTGCCCATCGTGAATCCTTTTCTGGTCATATGGTGAAGTAGAAAATAATCAAAAAATAGGACAGGCTTCCTATATGCCTTTCTTAATTAAGTAATCAAATTTGTTTGTAAATGCATCAGAGATATCAGTATTCCCATTTTGTAAATAAGGAAACCATTGACTTAAATGAAGGTGTTAGGTCATTTCCCCAGGGTCACACCAGAGTGATGAGCAGGATTCCCAAAGAGGCTTCACTGCTAAAGAGAGTTAAAATGGTAGCATGACATTCTTGCAGTGGTGGTGGTGGTGTGTGTATTCAAGGTCAAGATTACATGCCTACCAGATTACGTGCCTATGTGTCAGTGCCTATCAGATTATGTGCCTACAAGATTATGTGCCTACCTATCAGTAAAAGGTCAGAGAACCGTAGAGGTTCAATGTAAGGAACATCATGCCTATCAAAATATTACAGGGGCTTTGGAGAAATAAGTGAATTTACAAAGAAATCAAATATTAAATCTATGTAATAATTTATCTTTGGGTCTTGATACTTGTATTTTATAAACTCGCTTTTAATACTTCTAAATGAGTCAGATCTCTCATTTTTTGAGCAGAATAACAATCTTAAGCAACCCATTACCTTCCTATTGTCTATTAGAATAGCTCAGGGCTGTTGGGCTGCGCAGGGCAGAGCGGTAGGATCACTGGGAATACAAGGCGAGCTGGGCTCTGTGGACTCTGAGCAGGCAAACAGAAGAAAGCATCTTGGGCTCTGGGCACTAGGAATACCTGTCCCTATAATAAGGGGAGGGAATGGCAGTCTGCACAGTAGAAGGTCATTAACATAAACCTTGTAGGTGAGGACATTTGTCACACCATTGAAGAAAGGCTAAAACTTAATATCTGGCTTAATTCTCTTTTCCTAAGAAGAGAAAAGGGTAATTCCACCCACCATGATGACCTTTTTTAAAAAAGATTTTTCCAGGGTGCCTGGGTGGCTCAGTGGGTTGGGGCCTCTGCCTCCGGCTCGGGTCATGGTCCCGGGGTTCTGGGATCGAGCCCCGCATCGGGCTCTCTGCTCAGCGGGGAGCCTGCTTCCTCCTCTCTCTCTGCCTCCCTCTCTGCCTACTTGCGATCTCTGTCTGTCAAATAAATAGATAAAATCTTTAAAAAAAAAAAAAAAAAGATTTTTCCTCTCCAGTTGAGAAAAATTTCCTCCTGTCCCATCACAGGGGGAAAAAACTCCTGTATTAACACCATAATGCTGTGAGATTTCATGTTGGGAGGTGAGGCAGAGTTTATTTTAGTCTTTCAAGGTTATATCTACAAGAGACCTGATAGAGCCCCACATTTAATAGAATCTGGGGAAAGTAAGGCTCTTTTTAATGGAATTTTTGCTGTACTTTATCAGAAGTATTTGCTACATTCCAAAACTAGAAGACAGATGTTTATCCAGCTTGGGGTGATTATGAATAGAGCTGCTATAATCGTTTGTGTGCAGGTTTTGTATGAACATAAATTGTAATTTCTCTAAAGACCCAGAAGTGGAATAGATGGGTCATATGCATGTATATTAAGCTTTATAAGAAGTCAAATAGGCTAGCTCGTTTTTTCCAATGTGGCTATACCATTGTGCGTTCTCACTGGCAATCTGTGAGAGTTGCAAGTGCTCCTCATCTGTGCCAGCATGGTATTGGGGGTTTTTTTTAATGACTTTAATAGGGATATAATGATACCTCATTGTAGTTGTAAGTCCCGTTGTCCGATTAGCCCGTGGTGTTAACTCTCCGTGTGCTTTTTTGCCATATGTGTATCCCCTTTGGTGGAATGTCGGTTCAAGTCTTTGGCCATTTTTTAATTAGGTTGGCTGTTTTCTTACTGTTGACTTTCAGAGGTATTTATACATTGTGAATATAGTCCTTTTGTCAGATACATAATTTGCACATACCTTTTCCCAGTCTGTAGCTTGCCTCCATTCTCCTAACAGTGTAAATTATTTTAATTTTGAAGAAGTCCCAACTTTACTCTTTCCTTCCTTCCTTTCTTCTTTCTCTTTCTCTTTTTCTTTTTCTTTCTTTTTGCTTTTTTTTTTCTTTCTCTTCTTTTCCTTCTTTCTTTTTTTGATCATGCTTTTTACATCATAGGTAAAAACTCTTCACCTAATTCTAGGTAACAGATACTGTTTGTATAGTGTATGTTGTTTCTATAGTGTATGTTTAGATCCATGATCCATTCTGAGTTAAGTTTAAGGGGTCCCTGGGTGGCTCAGTGGGTTAAGCCTCTGCCTTCGGCTCAGGTCATGATCTCAGGGTCCTGGGATTGAGCCCCGCATCGGGCATCGGGCTCTCTGCACAGCAGGGAGCCTGCTTCCCCCCCAACCCACCCCGCCTGCCGCCCCCCGCCTGCCTCTCTGCCCACTTGTGGTCTCTCTCTCTGTGTCAAATAAGTAAATAAAATCTTTTTTTTTTAAAGTTTAGAATAAGACACAAGGTTTACATGGAGTTTTGTTTTCCTCTTGACATCCAGTTGTTCCAGCACCATTTGTAAAAACTATCCTTTCTCTGTTGAATTACTTTTGCACATTTGTCAAAAATCAATCCTTCATATTTCTGTGGCTCTATTTCTGGAGTCTGTATTCTCTTACATTGATCTCTGTGTCTGTCTCTTACCAGTACCACACTGTCTTGATTACTGTAGCTTGACAGTAAGTCCTAAATCAGAAAGTGTGATTCTGTCAACTTTATTCTTACTGTTCAGTTGTGTGTTTGGCAATTTTAGTTCTTTGGCCTTGCCACATACTTTGGAAATCAGCTTCTCTGGATATACCAAGAAGAATCCTGCTGGAATGTTTAGAATTGCATTGTCTCTGTAAACCAATCTGGGGACAACTGACGTTCCTTTTTTTAGCAGTCTTTTAATTCATGAACACAATGTCTCTCTCTGTTTAGGTCTTTAAGATTTTCAGCAGTGTCTTGCAGTGTTGGTTTCTTTCTTATCTCTGTGCCATTTTTTCCCGCCACTGGCTGGGACTTCTAGTACATAATGTTGAGTTGGAGTGTTGAGAGTAGGCATCCTTGCATTGTTCCAGAAATTATTTAGTCTTTCACCACTGAGTATAATGTTACCTGTAGGTATTTCTGTAGATGCCCTTTTCAGGTTGAGAAAGTTTCCTTCTGCCCCTAGTTTTCTGAGAATTTGTATATTATGAATAGAAGTTGGATTTCATCAGGTGCTTTTACTGTATCACTTGAGAGGATCATGTGTTGCTTCTTCTTTAGGCTGTTAAACTGAAGGAATTGTGTAAGGTCTGGGAAGGGAGAGAGTGCAGAAGAGAAAAAGGAGAATGGAAGATTTTCCCCATGTGCTCTGAGCATCCCAAGAGCCCTTTCCTGAGCCAGGCTTCCTTCTCCTAGAGCCCTCAGTCCATGCTGATGTCTGCTCCTAGATACCAGGGTGCATTGAGTCCATTTTGGGGGATGATGGAGGGGAAACAGTGGTAAATTCAATGCTGGTTGGTGGTAGTTTACCTTCTTCCCCAGACTCTCCAGCTACTATTTACCTTTCAGAGCTTCTAAAGGGCTGCTGCATTTCTTTTGTCCTTGTCTGATGGCCACATCAGTGGGGGAGACCCGGGGTGGGCTGTGCTTGCTTCCTCTCACCTGTAGTTAACCGGGCTTTGCTTCCTTCTCTACAGTCTGCAGGCACATTAGTAGACTGACTTGCCGAAGTATATAATCTGTACATTTGAAGACTTAATGCGAATTTGAGGTGGCAAGATGAATTTAGGTATCGTAGTTCCTAAATAGTATTTTCTAAGTTAAGTGTAAGCAATAATCACTGTGAGAGGTACATAAAACCAAATTAGAAGAGTATTTTAAATTGAGCTGTTTCCTTGGAATTGATCTCTGACTTATTTTATTGTCATGTGTCTTGGGGCCGGGGTGAAGGTTTGCGCTGGAGGCCTGGGGGTGGGGCACGAAGGGGTGGCGGAGAGGCACATCTGGGACTGAGTGGAGCTGTGGAAGTGTCAGGTTACTGAGAAAACTGTCCACACCGTACAGAGAAAGAGAGGAAGAACGGAGGGTGGAGGGGTGGTGGGGCCGTGGCGTGAGACCTTTGGTTTGAGAAGCGAGCAGGAAAGCCTGAACCGGGCTGTGGAGGCTGCCAAATGCCAGGAAGAAAGAAGCTTCAAGGGCATGTAGTCACCCCAGGGAGGTGGGGTTGAGAACATGGATGGGGGCAGTGCCATCGTTGTGTTGTATGAAGACCTTGGAGGGCTGTTGCAACCAACCAGTAAGGAAATGGAGGAACGAGAAAAATAGGAATAATAATAGGATACTGTTTGACTTACAGGTTTTAACTCTGTTTGATTTGAAATTTATAGGCCATGGGGCAGTGTTAATAACATCTTTATTACTGATGACGCTGCATATTGCAAACATGTGGTGAAGATTTTTGCTCATCTGAATGACACCCCATTACCAGCGGTGTCTGCACACCGAGGCCTGGTTATTTACGAGCAGAGACTGTGGGGTGAGACAGGAGAAATGTCCTGTTGGAGAGTTGTCCTTGGTTCTTAAACTCTAACGGAGTCTCCTTTGCTCCCCTGTTTCATGTGTTCCTTGTAGCCCACTCACTTCCAAAGCTAACTCTGAGGCAGCTAGCAGGTGGCTACAGTAAGGTATAATAGTAATCTTTAGGATGTCTTCCCTCAGACAGTAGACTTTTTTTTTTTTAAATTAAAGAACTAAGAGATATCTTGCTGATTCCTTCATTCTTGCTATTTTTTGGAAGAGAGGATATAATCTGTTTTTTGGCTGCCCTATTCTGTATTTGTCTTGAATTACTTTTAACTTGTTTTTCTTTATTCCATAATACTGGTTCAGGGGCACCTAAGAAATACTGCCCATGATGTTTATTTGAAATGAGGAATTGCTGCTTCTTAAACCTGCAATGTTTATGTATTTTTCCCTTTTCCCAGGATCAGAATTCAGGCTGTAAATGAAATCGGAGCTGGACCGTTTAGTCAGTTCATTAGGGCAAAAACTCGGCCATTACCACCCTTGCCTCCAAGGCTCGAATGTGCTGCAGCAGGGCCCCAGAGCCTGAAGCTGAAATGGGGAGACAGTAACACCAAGACACACGCAGCTGACGACCTGGTGTACACGCTGCAGCTGGAGGACAGAAACAAGAGGTGAGATGGCGGGGAGGGCACGCAGGACAGTTCTGCACCTTCGGCTTGCGGAATGAATCCTTGCTCGTTTGTCGGTCCTCCTGCTTGAAAGATTTCCTGTGTGTTGGGGTCCTACATTTTGTACCGTCCATCCTCCATTGAGAATTTTCTAAACTAACATTCTGAAGCCCCTGACTTGCTGCACGTGATAATCTGTGTGTTTATTTTTTTCTTTCGTAAAGCCAGATGATGCAGAGAAATTATCTAAAAAGAAAACTGCCAAAGCCAAGTCCATGCTGTGGTGTTCTATTAGTGACAAGCGCAAAGGGAAATAAGACTCAGGAAGAGATGTTAGCTTTTTAAATATTCAGTGACCATCGGGACAAACATGTTTACCAATCTGAAATAGCTGTGGTGATGTACAGATGGGGATCGTGCTCTGTAACGATGGGCAGTGCAGGATGAAATTAACCAGAGCAAACAGGATATTCTTCATAAGACTGCACACTCAGGAAATACTCTTGGCCACAGAAATCAAATCCAGCCTTCCACGTCGTATTTGTTTAGCCTAATTTCATTTCTTCTGAAAATGGCCCATCAGAAGATGGGCCTCTGAACTGTATTTAGGGATAATTCAGATGCAGAGTAAAGGTAATGATGACAGAATGTTCTGTGACCAAAAGTCCAAATCAGAGAATCAGGTGAAGGAGGTGGGGGGGAGGGCATAAATCCAAGACACCCAGATGGACAGGTACGTGCTGCTACTTCCCCAAGGCATATCTGCTGAACACCAAACCATTTCTGTCCTTCCCACATTATGCCTTAGAGTTTCCTGCCCCTTTCCCGGGGAACTGGTTAATTAGAACAGACACCCCTAGCCAGTCTTCATCCCCCACCCTGTACTCAACTACGTTGATACCTTTCAGAGCAGTGGAGTCCTGCTGTGTGGAAGGCACTGTTTGAGGTGGACCTTCAGTAGAGACCAAGATCAAGATCAAGGAAAAACAAGCCCCTGCCTCTAGAAGCATAGTATCTACGCACGGTCTCAGAACATGAATACCCTTGGAGAAAAGTGTTGTGGGAGGCTGAAGGAGGTAGAGAGCATCTGGTTGCAAAGACCAGGAACGGCTTTTTGAGACAGGTGGCATTTGACTTAACTTTGAAGGACCTGTCAAGCCTAGTAATTTGACTAGAAAGGAACAAAAAGTGATTGTCCTATTGGAAACTTGTCCTGGTGTAGAAAGCATAGAGAAAATGAGGCTTCTTTTGGTAGGTTCATTGGAGATTAAAGGCATACTCACTCATAGACAAGACCATTCGTCTTACTAGGCTTTGCACCTTTGGATACACTTTCATGGGTTCATTATTTTACTGGCAGCGAACAGCGAGAACAAGAATTATGGACAAACAAATCCTGATAAATATTTAAAGCTAGCAGTTGGGGAAATTTGCAAATGAGCCTTTGTTTTTTGCCCTGGGCTTTTGGCTTCCTTCGGTGGTTGAGAGAGTCTTTGTTAGAGAGTATCTTATAGTCATGTCCTGCTTTGGAAAAAGTGAAGTCCAAAAACATTGACACTGGTAGCAGAGTTGGGATCAGAGCGGGGGCTGCCTAACTCCTCATGCAGTTGCGTCTACTGTTAGGTCCAGGAATGTGGGCAGAGCGGGGGCTCTGCACCAAACCAGTTGTCTGCATCCTACTGTAGGGGCCCCCTCTTATGGAGAACTGTACGGATGCCCGTGAATGCTGATCCAGATAAGCATGCTGTCATGAGACATTTAAATATGCTGGACAGAAGAGAGTGCAGAATCTAGCAATCAATTCATGCTATTAAAAGAGGGGGGCGGAGGCCCAAAGATGGCACTGTTAATCAAATAAATGACTTGCCTAAATTTAAATGGCAATTTAAGAAAACTTACCATTAGGGACAGTATTTTTCTTAATTTTATCATCTGGAGTCCAAATGTATCTTTTTTAAATTAGATTTGTCAATGCTCTCAAAGTTATTAAAGTGATGGGAGTATAGACCGTAATAAATTCTCGTTCTATTTGGGGAATAATTTTCCTATGATTTAATAGGATGAAACTTGGCCTAATTTGAGTTTTAAAGATGACCTTCCTTAGTGTCTAGAAACTGAACTTTTGTATCAATTGGCCCCTTAAATCCAAGCCTTTATTTAACTTTGGATCTTGACTCATGAGAATTAGGGAGAGATCATCTGAGTTGGATACATTATAATTCTTGTGATTAGTATAGTTTTTGTCCATTCTGGTCTCCTTGAGGTTCTTTGGGACTTGGACGGGGCTTGTCCAACTGAAAGTAAGCGTCTTCATTCAAGGGGCGGGTTTTTCCTTGAACTCACTGCCATAGTGATCTCCAGTCGTGACTTCTGGGAAAGGTACACATATTCCCTAGTGTATGCATTGATTGCATTAACCGCTAATAAGTTCTTACCACGTATGTGGCAAAAATACTGTATGTCCTACTTGTGGCCAAGGTGAGAACCAGAGGTAGATAAGTTGTGATTTTGGTGGATTTTGTCACCAGGTGCTGTGGGTATTGAAAGGGAGAGCTGTCAGTGTGTGAGTTGTCCGGCTGTCCTAGTCAGCTATGAAGATAATGTTAATCTTAAAACATTTTACAACAGAAGCACAATGAAAATCAGTAACTCCATTCTCGGTAATTTTAAAATTGAAGAGTTGTCTTGATTTGGCTGCTCAAATATCAGTCTACCCTAGACTACACTAGAACGTGAACTCTGAGTCCCTTTTCACCTTTTCACCTGAAAGCACTGAATCTTCTAGATTATTTGTGAACTATATCCTTTACAAAAGGGCATCTCTTGCAAATGATTAGGGCACGCTGTCTCTTTTTTCTTCATATCTTTGTTTCTGCTTTTGACAACTAAGGAAGATACCAACTTTTTAAAAAAGATTTTATTCAGTGGGTTAAAGCCTCTGCCTTCGGCTCGGGTCATGATCCCAGGGTCCTGGGATCGAGCCCCATATCAGGCTTTCTGCTCAGCAGAGAGCCTGCTTCCTCCTCTCTCTCTGCCTGCCTCTCTGCCTACTTGTGATTTCTGTCTGTCAAATAAATAAATAAATAAATAAAAATCTTAAAAAAAAAAAAGATTTTATTTATTTATCTGAGGTAAAGAGAGAACTCTCTCTCTGCAGGGATGAGGGGCAGAGGGAGAGGAAGAGTGAGAAGCAGACTCCCCACTGGGCAGGGAGGCCAACACAGGGCTTGATCCCACAATCCAGAATCATGACCTGAGTTGAAGGCAGACGCTTCAACTGACTGAGTCACCCAGGTGCCCCAGATACTGTTTCTTTAAGAGTAACCACTTAAGATCAAGCCCCTAAGGTTTTACATCTACACTTTGCTGGTTTGTTATATTTATTTATATACCTCTCAGTCAAAAAATATAAAATGGGCTAGAGATTTCTAAGTATAATCTTGAGCCAAAAATATATTTATAAAACTTCCTAAATGATACTTCTATTTATTGAGCACCTGCAAAGTGCCGGACATGGAGAGCTTTTATCTACATTATTTAGTTTTTGAATAAAAAGTGAAATATTTTCTATGCTGATAGGATTTCTACCAAAGCCTTCCACTGGCTAGATGAAAAATGGGTTGTTTTTGATGAGTTGACTTGAATTTAATTTTAATGATTATTATGATTTCAGTGTATGATTATAGGCTTAAAATTAAATGAGCAGAGAAGGCTTCTTACAGAAAGTAATAGGGTAAGTGAGTCTTAAACGGGTCTCAATTTTATAACCTCATGCAAAAGAGCCGTAGGTTGGAGGCAAGTGATAAAGACTCAGAATTGAGTGGAAACCAAGGATACAATCTCCAAAGCACAGAAATATGCCCTGGATTTTTCTCCACCTGAATGCCTCTTCCTGTTCTCGTTCTTTTACACGTGGCTCTTTCTCAGTTTGGGACTACTTCATGTAAACAGAAGGGATCCCAAAAGGGCATCATGCCCAAATCCTTGCCTCCCAAGTAAATCAACCTAGAATTCATCTGGGTCACCTGGGCTTGCTGTGTTGAAAATTTTGTGCCCCATGAACAGGACATTTGTTTTCCATGTAGTTAAGCTTTTGACTCATAAGGCTCCCAGTCCAAGGTCACTGACCACATCTTGACGTAGCAGCTTCAAAGCAATGCCTTATATTTATAGGGCCATGTTTATTCCTCGCAGTTAGATTATAATGACCCAGTCATCATTTTTTTCCTGAATTACTATAATGTGCTAAGTCTTTTGAGGTATGTGACTGCCTATAAGGAACTTATCTTACTGAGAAAATAGTTAACAGGAAACAATGAGCAGACAGCACAAGAGATTTTATTTAATTTCAGCAGAAAAACAAAAATTATCTGGCGTGACCTAGAGTGGTTAAGTCTGTTATTCTTAGCAAATCTGGCACAGAAGCTCTGAATGTCTTTGGTTCCTGTGTATGCAAGAAGAATATACACCCAGAGTAAACATTTTCATAATGCTGCATTAACCTAATACAGGGATTAGAATAACAAGATCAACTCATGCATTTTAAGATCGTAACGCTGTACTGAGGATTTTGAACGTGCATTTGTCTGTATTACTGAAATGAAACGTTAGGCTGCCCTCATAGAATTTGAGTTGATGCTGATTCTCGTCCTGACCCTCCTGGCTCTGTGTTCCTGATAATTGTACACAGCACCGAGACGAGAGGAACTTAAGTTCCAGGAATGCATTTATGGCTGATCTGTTGTTCAGGTTTAGTCAGATCGCCAGTATATTTTAAAGCCAATGTGTTCCCAGCAAAAGGGGAATGGGGCAGAGGGATCTAATAGAGTGGCTAATTACCAGTTGCTCTCCATTTAACTCAGCTCCTTAAGGCCCGTGACACTTTTCCCTTCATCAGGCAAAATTGGAGGGCTTTGTTAATGTGTACAATATGACTGACTGCTGACTGTTAGAGAGGGACAGAAAATAATCTATACAAAGAAACCCTGAAAAAATACACACTAGGCAACTAATAAAAGTCGCCGGGGTGTATGAACCCTACGGGAGAAGTGAACTTTCCTAATGTACCTAAACAGACCCCTGCTTTCCATTTCTCAGAGCATATTGTTGAATTAAATAGACGTGAGGCAACTCGCTCAGGGCCCACAGAGACCGTCGATACTAGTTTCCTTTGTTTCTTTGAAATAGTCCTGGTAACACACATGATCACCCTTGTTGGATAAATGACACTTCGATACTGCCTTCCATCAGTGGAAGGCGATGTGGTTCTCCACAGGGGTGTCAGATCTCTGCCGTAATCCCAGATTTGTTACTGAGTTTCAGAGATGGCTAGAGGCATGTCCCTTCACTTCTTTTTGCCTTAGTTTCTCTCTCTACAGAATGGAACTAATGATGCCTGTCTCCAGTCCCTGACTGATGGAGGAAAAGCATTGATATGTCTTAGAAAAGCAAAAAAATTAAGCCTACAAAATAAAGAGTACTGTGGGCTTAGTCTGACTAGGTTTGCAGCCTGAAATGTCAGGTACAGGCAGAGGTAAGTAATGATAAATGAACTGTTAGAGAACTTAATTGGACTGGAAGTAAAAAAAATTCAGGTTATAGGGGGTTTTTTTTCTATTTCAAAATGGAATTTTGATCTCTTTAAACATAAATAGAACATACAGCATTTCAGCATTTTTTTCCTAAATCATGTAAGATTGAGGCAAACCCATTAAAATAGAAGTGGACAAACTGAAATCTGCAGGACTCTGGGAAGAGTATCCTTGAAGAGAAGATTCCTGCATATGCTTGAAAAGAAAGCAGAATGGGAGGTTTCAAGATTCTTAGGCGGTCTTCACACTGAAATCTCTTTTTTTTAAGATAAATCTCTTTTTTAATACATCAGTAACGAGGTACAGTTTGAACAACAAAAAAAATGAAAAAAGGAATTTTCTTTTATTCTCTGTAGAGTCTCATCAGCAGCTGTATTGACATTTTATTTCTTAGAAAAGGAGCCTGAAATGAAACCTAACCAAAAAGTATTAGAGTTGGATCGCTTAAGAGCCAGTAGGCATGTGTGCAACCGAGAGCATGGGGGTAGGAGAGGAGCTCCTTTTGCACTGGTCTTTCAGAACTCCCCGGCGCTTGGGTGCTCGGTCTGCAAATGGCGCCTCTCACCAACCTTAAAGCCAGTCTAGGAAACACCCTCCCTGCCTCAGGTGACCCACACGATGCCATCTGCTTCCAACTGCTTCTGCATAGACATGACAGGACTCTGTGTTCTCGGTGGAGCGAGGACACATCCTCTCCATCCCTGTTTTGAACACCCTCCACTCCCAAACATGGATGGCTTCAGTAATGGAGGAGATTCTGTCTGTCTCTCTCACACACATAGCCCATGCGGCCCAGGGAGATTGAGAGAAAATGAAGGCAGTGGCACATCATTGTTAAGGAGTATAGCTGTGCTGATCTTATTAACAGCTGTTGATTTGTGGTGCTGTAGAACAACTTTCAAAACACGCCATTTGCAGCCTTGAGTGGACTAGAGGCCATTTTAGGTCAGCAGGGTGGATCATGGTGAGCAGTTAATATTAACAAGCTACTGTTAGCCTGTAATGGGCCTAGGGATTATAAGGTAGGAACAAAGTAGTAAACACAAGAACCTTTGTGTTACCTTATTTTCTACTGTGAATTTAAGTTATGAGCCATCCAGGGCATTCTTGGATTTTTTTTTTTTTTTTTGAAACAAAACTTTTAAGGAAATAGGTTTTTAAAATTGAATTATTTACCTATCATCATTTTACTCTAAAATAATTTAAAATAAACATTCGAAGATGTAACATGTTTGAATTTCTTCCTTCAGTTGCCTTTGACTGCAAAAAAAGGTCATCTTTCACTATGTGTTAAAACATAGAATTCTGAGGTTAAAATACAGCCTTCCCCTAGAACTTTGTGAAACTGTCAAGAATCTGTTGTTTTGCCTTCCTAATATGTATTTAATAAGAAATCGTAGGATTTACTTGGTCCTCTCATTTGGCTCTCGTAAAAACTCCTGCCAGGTGAACGAGACAGTTACTATTATCCCGAGTGTCTGGAAACTCAGCCTGGAGAATTATCAGCTTCTCCAAGTTCATAGTAACAGACTCTGCATTGTGCCCAAGGTTTTTGTCCGTCTTTGTACCAACCAAGGAGACACTCTTGACAGGCAAACGGAATAAGCAGAACCATTTTGTATTCACAGATCTGTAGAACATTTTCTTAAATCACTGTTAAATTGGCAACGTTAAAACCCGTGTGTGCTTGCTACCATAGAAGTGTTTAGACATTATTACAGTCAATGCTGAAGCAAGTTGGAGGCAGAGCCATAAAGAATTCATTTAGACTGTAAACTTTCAGTGACCCACCCAACCTTCTGCCTTGTTTATGTTTCCACTTCCAAGTAAATATCTTTAGTACAAGAGAACATTTCTTGCCATTTTTCCTTTCCCTCAGTAAAAATGCCCCGATTTCCACGAATGGGCTGCACTGGTCCAGGACCCACGGCTCCCATCTTCATCTGCCATCCGCAGCCGTTCTTGGCCTGGGTTAACCGGGCCATGGTGGGTGGTGCTCATGTGTACAGCTTTCTCTGTGGCACAGGAAAGCCTAAGGGATGCCATTCTGGGGGCGTCCTTCAGGCTTCTCCAACATTAACAACCAAGGTAAACCACTCATAACCCTTGGTGTTGTGTCCTTAATAACATGAGTGTTAGCATTACCACAAGCACTAGGCATTTCGTAACGAGTTCTGCCAGCATGATCCCATTTGATCCTCACAACAGCCTCTGAGGGGAGGCATTATTGTCACACCCATTTTTCACAGACAGAAATAGCTTCCGTGGCTCTAGAGCCCAGGAGCCCCAGGCTGTGAACCTAAATTCAAACTCAAGTCTGTGAACTCGGGATTGTTTTCATCCCCTTCCCCTCCCGAGGCAACGGCACAGCTCTGCGGGTGTTTCCACACCTGTTCTCTTGGTCTTCCCAGGAGTCTTGGGTCATGGGGCTGAGGCCACCCAAGGTACGCAGCCCTGGGCAGCAGGGGTAGAGAGCAGAGTGGAAGACCCCCTCAGAGACAGTGCCAGTGTGGGCCCGCGGCTCGGGGATGACCTTTAAGCAGCTGTGATTCCGCGGGGGTGCCTGTGGCTACATTCAGGAACAGACACTGAAATCACTCTGTGACTGCACTGAGCACGTGCTGTAGTCCAGGAGCTGTGCTGTCAGGTATGCGTAGTTCATCGTGTTTCTGTCGCATCAGAGCGCCTCCCCGCCACGGATCCCTTATTGCCCAGGCCACCCTCTCTCCCTCAGGAGCCAGGGGGCTGAGATCTTGGTGAGAGTTCCTTGACCATCCTCTGATGTCGGCACCCCAGCTGCTCCAGATCCTCCCGCTTCTCAGTCGACATCCACCCCCCTTCCCCAGGCTTGGGACAGTGCACACGGAAATCATAGCTTTCCGGGCCTTCGAGACTATAGGACTCCTGTTGTTCTCTGGCAGTGACTCCTGTGCCCGGCAGTGCATGAGCACAGGTGGAATCCAAGCCATGACTCTGGATGGTCCAGATAAAAGGGGGATCAGCAAAGCTGGGTGGCTCCTGTCCTCTCTTCATGGCAGAGACATGCTCTAGGGGCTGGATCCTTGGCTGCATTTAGAATGTGTAGCCTTCAATCACTGAGTCTGAAGACACACGGTGTATCTTTAATTCTATCACCAAAGGCCTCTGGCTGACTTATTAATGAATTTTAAAATGAAGGTGGTTTAAAAAAAAAAAAGATTTAGGAAAGAGAAAAAATTCAGTTGGTCTTTGTTAAAACACTTATTTGATGAATATTTGTAGCCTCTGCGTGGGTGGTTCTAGCCACGGGTTGCTCCCCTCGGAGCCTCCCTGAGAGGCCACCGTGCAACTGGCTTAAATCACTGGCTCCAAAGAAAGGACGTTCTTTCTTCTCCCGACTCTTGGAGTGACGGAGAATAATGACAGCGTTGCGGTAAAAGAGGGACCCTGTGCCTCTTGTGCTGGCTTGTGAGCTTTTTATTTTGTTTGGGTTGGCCTTTGTTTAAGACAGACATCACTGTCAGCACACACAGAAAGAAATTGAGGATCCGTGACACACACTTAAGGCGAGCTCTGTGTAGGGCCTGTGGCATTTACGTGAGCTCTTAAACCCAGTCCACTACAGACCTGTGAGGGAGGCGTTCTCGGCCCCACCTCACCAGGGGTCCCAGCGTGGAGGGTGAGCGGGCTCCCTCAGGGAGCCCTGTGGCTGATGCCTCCAGCCGGTGCACAACCTGGCTCACTGGACGGCCTCTCTCCCCACACCGCCAACTCTCTACCCAGGAGAAAAGAAAGGAACCTCAGGATTAGCCAGTGGGGGTGTAGATGGTCTCTCAGGAGGGAGAGTGGAGTTTGGTAAAAAACCTAGCATTATAAAATAGTTGTGAGGGCACCTGTGGGAGTGGTGATTACAGGTCAGGACCGGCCTAAACACTTCTGTTAACCCAGTAAACCTGACCACAGTGCCGCGAAGGAGGTTGGGGCCTGAGGACCCTTATGGCACAGAGGGGAAGACTGAGGCACAGAGAGGCTAGATAAGTTGCTGGCGGCTCACAATCTCGATGCCTGTTCTGCTCATGGAACCCGCATGGATGAGGAGTATGTTGGGGATGGTGGGAACCGGTGTTAGCCCTCAAAGTTTTCAAAATTAAGACTCTTGAAACCCCTAAAGTGAGACTAAAAGTGCCAAACCGGCTGTTAACTTGGGAAGGTCATGTCTCCAAAAACCTAAAATCCGAGGTGAGATTTTATGAAGGATTTGAGTTTTTGATTAACAAGCCGACTTACATGGAGCTCTTAACTAGAATCCATTGACCCGTGCATTTAATACATTTCTTTGTTAGAAGTAAAGCAGCATGGAATTAGACATGAGTATGGCAGTGATTTCCATATTAGAAGGTGAATACCCAGTCTTTCTGTTCTCTTACCCCACAATCTCACCCTGCACTTCTCTTCTGCTTTACCTCTTGTGTTTCCTCAAGAAGAAGGAGGGTGTGGGAAACCTGTCAAGGGATAAACATAGGAACTTTTTTTATATATATATATAGATTTTTCTTGTTTGTCAGAGCACAAGCAGAGGGAGAAGCAGGTTCCCCACTGAGCTGGGAGCCCACACTGGGCTCAATCCCAGGACTCCGGGATCATGACCTAAGCCAAAGGCAGATGCTTTACTAACTGAACCACCAGGTGTTCCAAAAGAATGAACTTTTACTCTTGGCAGGCCTCAGAAGTCCTCAGAAGGCAGGAGTGCGGCTGCCTTGCTTCATTGCTCAGCTCCTTCTGACCTTGGGCCTGTTTATCTGCCCTAGGGCGTAGGTGCATGAGGACAGGACACCCCCTTTTCTCTAAGCGAGAAAAAGTGGAGTTGGCCCTGCCAGCTATTTCAGAATGTTTCTCCCAAAGCTGCTAGGATTCCTGGTGTCTCCCCTCGCCGCTCCCATGCCCCTTTGACTCAGGAGAGAACCTGTCACATGCCCATCGTCCTCCCTGCCCTGACTGAGGGCTCCGTACCTGGCTAATTACAAGACCTAGGAAGTAGCCCCATTCAGTTTGGCTACTTCCCCAGAATTCCTTCCCGTGGCTTTTCTAAGGGGAGGGAGGTCAGACAAAGCAGGGCAGCAAGCGAGTCATGACTTCTTATTGCCAAAGTCGACAGAGGGCTAAATTAAAGGACTGGTCAGACATGTGCTTATTCTAGAGAAGGCGGGAGGGAGAAAGGACGACCGCTTTCCCTCCCGTTCTCTGTGCTCTTCTGCTGGGTGCGCCAGGCTGCCAGCCCCCAGCTTCCTCTCCAGGGGAAACGCCAGCTACAAGGTGGGCCTCCTGCACCTACATCCACCTTCACTGAATGCAAGGGGAGTAAACTGGAACCTGAAATCCACTGGGTAAATGTCTCCTTTAGAGTCATTGTAGCTTTTTGCTGAAAGCAGATGCAGCCCCTCCTTTTTTTTTAAATAAGTAACACTATCCCCAGGCTTAACCAGATGCTCTAACGGCGAAATCTCAGAGTCCTTCATTGCTGGCACCTGTTTCTACGGTGCCTTCTGTAAATTGGGATGCGATTTTTAGGAACTGAAATGCAGCAGTGAAAAGGCCAAACAATCAGTTAAGGGGGGGGGAAATAAAAACAGTCTAGAAGCAGATTTTGATGTATTTGAAAATTGGTATGTATGCTATTTGCCCAATTTAGGATGACGCTACCATATCAGAGTCTTGAACCTGCTTCAGTCCATTTCTCTGAGTGCCACTGTCCACGCAGATGTACTGACCTTATTGTCAAAAGGAAACAGTCTCCTGAGAGCAGGGCATGTCAGGGAAGCGGTACTATTGCTAGTAACCCTCTCCAGATTCTTTGAAAAACCAGCTTTTCTTGCAAGTTTGTAATGAGGATGTAACACATTTACTTCTTAAACCTGACTTCCATTTTGTGGTACAACCAAAGGCCGTGACTCTGGTCAGAGATCCTGGCCCATGGGGAGGCTGAGTTAATGAATAGCTATTTGCCTCCAGCATTAGCAAGGGTATCTTCATTAAGGTGGTAATGTATCAGAGCACCAAACAGGTTGCCATGGTATTTGTGAGTTTCCGAGTGGACTCTGTCTTTCCCTGAAACGGAACATGTTCAGCTCCCAGTAAAGGTGCTTCCTTGCACAGCATAGCAGAGGGAACGCGAAATAGTGAAATGACTAGGGCTCAGGAACTCACTCATTTGGGAAGGCTGATGAGTGCACGGGTGTTTAAGTATTGACTTGGGGCACCTGGGTGGCTCAGTGGGTTGGGCCTCTGCCTTTGGTCAGGTCGTGGTCTCGGGGTCCTGGGATGAGCCCTGCATTGGGCTCTCTGCTCAGCAGGGAGCCTGCTTCCCTCTCTCTCGCTCGCTCTCTCTCTCTCTCTCTCTCTGCCTGCCTCTCTGCCTACTTGTGATCTCATTCACTCTGTCAAATAAATAAACACAGTCTTCCAAAAAATAATAATAATAATAATAATAATAATGACTCTCAGACAGGGTTTCTCAAAAAGTTGTTTAATCTCTATACCTACCCATCCATCTGTCTGTCCAGAGGGACGGTTCTCCGACCCAGGGAAAGGCTGCTTTCAGAAAGCTCTGACCACACACAGGCCCAACCAGCCCACGGGGATTCAGTCTTACTCATTCATCTTTGAAGCCACAGAGCCTGGCACACAGCAGATGCTCAAGAAATGTTTGCTAAATGAATTCATAAATCCTGCCTACCCCTTAGGCCTCAGTGGCCTAAGAGTCTAGACATTTTAAAGCATTGTTCTGACCGACTTCCAGCAGTATCTGAAGACCACGGATTGTCCTCAGACACTGCGAAAGCCGATGGGCCTGTGTCGAACCAAGTCACATTGTGGTTCTCCACACCTCCCTGGCCTGGCGGGATTCAAGTCCCAAATCTAATAATAATTTGGGGGCAGTTATTTCCAAAATTTTATATTTAACTGTAAAAAGACAAACAATAATAGCATGTACTAATCCTAGGTAATCCAGTTTTATTGTAAAAATATAAATTTTTCAACACCCTGGGGGAAAACACTTGAAAACGTAAGGCCTTATTTTTTTTTTCCAAGATTTTATTTATTTATTTGACAGAGGGAGCACAAGCGGGGGGGGGGGGTGTTGGAGAGGGAGAAGCAGGCTTCCCTCCAAGGAGGGAGCCCGATTCAGGGCTCGATCCCAGGACCCCGGGATCATGACCTGAGCCGAAGGCAGACACTTAATGACTGGGCGCCACCCAGGCGCCCCAGCCTTATTTTCTATCTTCAGGCCTTCTACGCTTACGCCTCTTGGAGATAATAATTATTAGAGTACAGAATAGTCCCGGCTCAGATTGGAGAAGGATCCAGAAGCTGCCAGTTTAAGCTGTCCAGTTTACCTGTGCCACATTTCCATTGTTTTGATTAACCTGATGAAGGATTCTGAGTATTTTTTTCTTCTTTTAAAATCTTTTCTCAAAGATCTGTAATCTTCAGTGTGTTCTCACTAGTTTGGGAAAGGGGCTTTGAAAGCTCTTGCGAAGACAAAGGTTAATATTGAAGGAATTTTTCAAGCTAAACCTTAGTTCTTTGGAAAATCCAGGTAAAGAGGACATTGTATTTCTCAGGTGCCCAGTTAACATGAACTTCATTGCCTCATATGTAGTAGAAGGTACGTTAACAGTGATAATTAATTTCTTGTCACTAATGAAAGTTGAGGTGACTAATGGATTTTTTTCCTTCCTCTAGGTTTATTTCCATCTACAGAGGACCCAGCCACACCTACAAAGTCCAGAGACTGACGGAATTCACATGCTACTCCTTCAGAATCCAGGCAGCGAGCGAGGCTGGGGAAGGGCCCTTCTCAGAAACCTATACCTTCAGCACAACCAAATGCGTCCCCCCCACCATCAAAGGTTTGTAGGCAGTGAATTCTAGCACATTCTTCTGTGAGAGTAAGGAAGTGCTGGGACTTGGAGGAGGCGGCTCAGTTCTGACCTGACGTATACTCTTCTAATATTTCTAACATCAGCAACATAGAATCCTAACAACGGTCTCAAAGAGAAGGTTGGGGAATGGGTTCCCTGCGAAAAGGCCTTTCCTCAGGTCTGTATAAATAATTACTGCAAATAATGTAGTAGCCTCGTCCCCACAGGAGGTGGACAAAGAAAAGGACCACACCGAGTGACACACACGGGGTTAGAAATGAGGGTGAATTCCTGGTGTTGATAGCACTTAACGACAGTTCACCATGGAGAGCTTGAGGCTCTCCCTGCCCAGAGACCATCAGAAAGAGCCAAGGTTGGTGTCTGCCTTCCGGTGACTCTCGTGCCCAGTGCCTGGCCCAGGCAACTTCATCAGCCTGTCCGCCAGCCGCACTCTTACTGTGCAGAGGTGCCTTTGAGAAAAGAGCAGCAGTGGCCTGTCTCATCTCCTTAAGTATTTGTCTTGAGGTTTGCCAGTGACTAGTTGACTCCATCCCTTTGTGGGGACAGGGAGTGAGCAAAAGCCACTCTTCATGACTCTCCCTCCACCAGGTCTGGTGAGCCCTTGTCTCCCTGGTGCACAGGTGACTTGCGGGATGGACAGACAGCAATAAGGTGGGGCTGGCTTGGCCCTCCCAGCCGCGCCCCCCCCCCCCCGCCATGGCCTCCTGAGCCTGTACCCTCTTAACCCAAAAGGATGATCCCGGTGAAGGTCCTTGTGGCCACTGCAAGGGTGGTCAACGCTGGTGGCTCTTTCCTGCCGCTGCCCAAAATGACGCGAGGCTGACGGACATGCAGGCAGCTTACCTGAACTAGGTTTTATCTGGGTAAAAGTGGGGGTTTGCTATGTATTATTGGATGGCCAGGGGAATGAGCGCAACCTTGAAAAAAGGTCCTTTGTATGTGTGGCCCCAGGAGCAAGGCCATTTGACTCGGCGCTTCCATATTGAGTGGGGGAAGAGGGCTGTGTCTGCTTCGGCCGGGGCAGAGTCCACCACAGAGGGAGAGAGACCTCAGGGCCTGGGTCAGTGTCTGGTTTGGAGTCTGTGAAGGTTTCCTCTAGCTCCTTCTAGGGTGCTTGATGGTAGCTCCCTCCCCTCCGCAGTCCAGAAGTTCTTTGGCAATCGCTTCTCTGTGTGAGTGCGAAACTAGGACAAATGGATGTACCCATGCAAGGGCTCGTGTGTCACTTGGTTACTAAGTGGCCCAGCCCTTCGGTACAGCTTCGCCTGGTGGCCATAACGGAAGAGATTCCCGAACCCACCGGGGCAGATACGTTTGCTGTTTCAAGGAGGGCTGGCCACAATTTACCAGCTGGCAGACATCAGGGGTCTTTGTGACACTCCCTTTGTCTGGGGGTGTATTGGTAGAGATTCAGTTCATGGACACTGGAACACTGAGTAGAAAGCACTTGACTTTCATGTACATTTTCTTCAGAAGGGCAGTTTCCTGCCACCGCCACATTGATCAGATCCTCTTCCTCTTTGGGTCAGGAAGTTGTTGTCTTAGCTGGAGGGCTGTTTGGTCTGATAGGGTCCCTCATTTTTTCCAAAAATTGCATGGAGTTTTGGCCAGCTAATTGCAACTTATTTTTAAGAAAACCTGTATTTTTCTGAAGCAGTGTTGTACAGAATCACAAGTAGAAAGCGCTGCTTCTAAAGAATTTCAAGAGGAAGGGGGTTCAGAGAGGAGTGATGCGTTCTAGTTACAAAGTAGGAAAATCTCAGGTATTGAATTAAACTGTAGAAATATAGCATAAGCTGTGAGAAAAAAATTTTTAATTCTATAACATTTTACATGCTTTACTATAAACTAGTATGGTTTTCCTTTAAACCAGAATTATGAGGGTGCCTGGGCGGTTCAGTCGGTTAGGCGTCTGCCTTTGGCTCAGGCTGTGATCCCGGGGTCCTGGGAACGAGTCCTGTGTTGGGCTCCCTGCTCAGCAGAGAGCCTGCTTCTCCCTCTCCCTCTGCTGCTCCCCCCCACACTGCTTGTGTTCTCTCTCTCTCTCGAATGAACAGACTCTTTAAAAAAAAATAATTCCTTAAAGAAAAAAAAAAAACAGAATTTTGAGTCTAGTAAGTGAAAAGTGAACTAAAACAAATACAAATAGATAACTTGATTTTTAAAGGCTTTCTGTCAATGCTGGTCATTCTCTGGGACTTAATCTCACATGTCACCTGCTTCTCAAACCTTCCTCAGACTCACACAGATCAGACTCTCCTTCCTCTTTTGTTCGTTCACCCGTATTTAATTGCCTTCACATTCTGTTTCTATTTGTATTTGTCTCCTGCCTTGCTCGCCTCTTCCCTCGACTTGATCTTAATTCCCTTGAAAGTAGGGTTTACAGCCCCTGTTTGCATTCTCTAAAGTCTCCAGCTCAGGGCCTCACCATAGAACATGCTCAATAGTATTGAAAACATAGCAAAAGTACACGGGGCACCTGGTTGGCTTAGTCGGTTAAGCTGCTGCCTTTGGCTCAGGTCATCCCAGGGATCCTGGGATTGAGCCCCAGGGCGGGCTCCCTGCTCAGCGGGAAATCTACTTCTCCCTCTCCCTCTGCCCTTCCACTGCCTCATGTGTGCACTCTCTCTCTCTGTCTGAAATAAGTGAAAATATTTTTTTTTAAATTCTTTTAATTAAAAAAATTAACAAAAATGCAATCCAGGCCAAGCAGTTATTAATAGGATAATGAGCAAAGGAATTTTTTTCACCAGTAGCTTGCTAGTCATGGAGTAGCTTCTCTGTGTGAAAGGTGCCCTGCGGGTTCTCTAGGAGGCTGGGCAAGTAAACTTCCCTCTCAGAGCAGACACACTCCCACTCTAAATTGCAAAATGTTGGCGGTTACTGTGATACTTTGAATTTTGAGTTTGAACATGTGGATTTGTATTTCAGCACCTCGAGTAACACAGTTGGAAGGAAATTCGTGTGAAATCTTCTGGGAGACGGTACCGCCAATGAAAGGTGACCCGGTCCACTACATTCTGCAGGTGTTGGTTGGAAGAGAATCTGAGTACAAACAGGTAAGAACTCGTGTGTATGGCATGTGTGTGGCTTGTCAGTCCAGACGCTGCCTCTTGCCATGAGCAATTCAGTGACTGGTGAGGGGCATTTTTCTTCAAATCGGTCATAGGAACTGCCTGACATGGACCCCTTTATGTAAGCCCTAGTTTACATTTTGTCTGTGAAGGTATTAAATTTTTAGTTCTCAAGAATGACCTTATAAAGAGCTTTAAATTCCATATTTGTATTTGATATTGGCAGTGCTCTTTACAAGTAACCAAAGTCTTTATGCAGTTGAAAACCAGAGTGCCAGTGGTTTGACTATAGAGGGGAAGTAGTTTTCAGCCCAACTGCTGAAGCCTTTTTTTTTTTTTTTTAAAGGAGCAGGGCCTGAACCCACAACCCTAAGGTCAAGACCTGAGCTGAGGGGCGCCTGGGTGGCTCAGTCAGTTAAGCATCTGACTCTTGATTTCAGCTCAGGGACTGGGTTTGGCTCAGTACTGGGCATGGGGCCTGCTTGGGATTCTCTCTCTCCCTCTGCCAGCGCCGCGCCCCCCCCCCCCCCAAAAGACCTGAGCTGAGATGTAGAGTCTAAAGCTGAGCTGACTGAGCCACCCAGTTCCCCGGGCCCCTCTGCCTTTTCTGTAGGAGCTGTAACAGAACGAGAAGGAGTAGGACTTGTTAGCTCTGGGGGCCTGTGACTGAGCAGCTCCAGTCACCGTTTGTCACCCTGTAATGTGCAGGAGAATCCCCAAGGAATCTGTTCAAATGCAGATCCTGGTGCTGTAGGTGTGGGGTGAGGGCTCCAGCCCCTGGGTGATGCTGGGGTGATGCTGGCTGGGGAACCAGAACTTGAGTCAGCAAGACTTTTCAGATGCCATGATAAACCCACACGAGAGAGAACGTAACTGGACTATATTCAGATAGAAAATTTGCTTTTCTTACTTTTCAAGACACTTTTAGATCCTTAATTCTTCCAACACTATGGATTATCAGTCACTGGCTACAAAAAGATTAAGATACCCCATCAGTTTCTGTCCTGTTTCCAGGAACTTAATAACTGTTTTTGTGAAATCAGGATATGATACCATTACTCTAAGGAAAGGTGAAGCCCATTCCTTACCAGAACTTTTAATGGAGGCATACGTGTATATCAGACTTAGAAACTACCTTCTGAAACTTTAGCATAATTTGTAAAGACCTCTCAGTTCAGCTCTAGAGGCTCCAGATACAGGTAGAAAATAATTTAATTCAGAGTTTTTGTTCAATTGCTGGCTAATGTTCCTTATTTAATAGTGAAGAATACTTGCAAATGTGGAGAACAAAGAAAATTTCGGTGCATTTCATGTACTTTGTTAATATGAAGAAGCAGATAAAGAATGAATTGCTTTAACCACATTTTGCAAAACACTATTTTTAACTACGACATCTACCAAGTATTGATTAACATCAGTGGACGATGTCATTGTCCAGTTTCCATCATTCCTCTTTAAGAGAAAAACACTGTTGTATTGTTTCACTTTCCAGTCTCATTCTAGTAGATGTATCCCATTTCAGAGTAAATAATTTCACGTGTTTGGTTCAGCGTACCAGAAAAAATAGGATTGGTTGCAGGGTCTCAGCTCCAATAGAGAGCCTAGGGATTTTCCCCACCAGATTTTGTCATCCTAATGCCAGCAGCATTGTCCTATTCCATAGCAATGGGATGATGGCTAAAGGATGAAATGTTACAGAATTTCACAGCATATCATTTAACACTTAAGGATAATTCATGACCCAACAGTACATTCACTCCATGTTTGTCATTGTATTTTAAAGACACTTTATTCACATACCATACTTTTCTGCTTGTTCTTAGAAAAATTTCTGCTTCTTAGAAGATAGTGATTGCTGTTTGACATTGAAAAAATAGTATTATTTGATCAATGATTTAGATTTTATCAGCAGGTTGGCTCTTTTCAATCAGCTGTTTGTTTGGGACAGCTGGCTGGTTCAGTGAGAGGAGCACGTGATTCTTGTTCTCACCGTTGTGAGTTCGAGCCCCGCTTTGGGTGTAGAGATTAATATCTTTAGTTTTTCTAATTTTTTTTTTTAAATTTGTTTAATGGTATATATTTAGACCCATGGCCATATAAATTCTAATATGGTACCTAATCACATGTGTATACCTCAGAATTTCTTATTGTAGTTAAAACTGAGTTTCTTTTTGGAAATATATGAAAACATAGTACATGGGGCAGGCTCAGTAGATAGGGACTAGCCTTCCTCACATAACCATGTGTTTACTACATTTCCCAAGAAATGATTAAGGTGGGGAGTGGTACATAAAAAGCTACAGTTGAATCAGGAACAATTTGTACTGACTTTTTTTTTGGGGTGGATTTTTTTTTGTGTGTGTTTTTTTGTGGGTTGGTTTTGTTTTTTGTCTCATTTTGTTTTCTTCTTCCTGTTCAGTAAGCATTAACTTAAACATGATGTTTTGAGTTCGCCATTCACTTGTTCTGGACATGAAATAGGGAATGAAACCTATTTATATTATGGCTGCAAGAGTAATGGTTAAAATAATCATTGTCCAGAGATAACAGGCTTTGAATACGTAGAAGCAAAGCAAAAGAAAATGGGAGGTAATTACTGCTGAGCCCATAGCACGGCAGGGCTGCGGGCTCTCGGAGCACTCATCAGACAGGATCCACTCATGTGCGCCCTTGTGTTCCTCGTTTTTTTTATTTTCTCGGCCCTGGCCCATAGTTAGGCGCTCAGTCCATGTTTCTTGCTTGCATGAAAGAGTCAGTTTCAAAGGAACAGAGTTACTTACATCTGTGGTGGTGATAAGAGTAAGCGTCAGCATGGGGTGGATTTAGAAGCATTTGTAACTTAGGTGGAAGAAAATCACCTCTAACAGGAGGGGTCTTTCTGCTTCCCAGACTTCGGTTTGTAGGCGAATGTAGGCACCAGAGCTCTCTCGGATGTTTTGCTTGAAACATTGACTTCAATTTTGCCTTGGTTCTAGCTTATTAGCTTGCTTTTGTTCAACTATCACAATATGAGGCGAGCACCTGGCCTTAATTATAAAACAAGCTCTTCAAGTAGTAAATCCTCATCTAAAATTTTACTCTACATTAGGATGCATACATATGTTGATTTGGCTTTTCTGCCATTGATACACATGTTTTTTCCAAGAAGCTTAAAACTTCTTTTCAGATGGTATTAATTATAAAGCATTCTAGAAAAGCCTGAAAATTATATGTATATGCAGGTGACTAATTTTTTTTCACAAGATATAACATAGTTTGATATCTACATAAGAATGTAATGAAAGATGATTCATATTCATGTCCCTGTTCAGACTGCATTAATTTGTACAAAAAATATTTAAACAGTGGAGATGAGGAAAGAGCAACAAACTAACAAAGTATTGCCTGTTAGAGGACAAAATTTGTGGCAAGTCATTAATATTCTTAGTGCTCAGGTTTGTTGCACTAAGAAAACCTTTAAAGCATCTGAAAATTTATGGACCTTTACAGTCTTTGTATAAATAGCATCTTTGTATAGCATCTTTGTATAAATAAATTTTCACTTTGTATCATTTTAGATTATAGTATGGGGACTTATACTGATTCTTCGTGGCATCACATTAGGTACTGTGAGCAAAGATCTTTCCATACACAACTGTTTGAAAGTCTTAGAGCTTAACATATTTTTTAATGTCTTCCCATTTAATTCCCTGACACAGTTTGTTTTTTTTAATTTTTGTCTGAGTCAAGAGTCGTAAAGCAAAATAATAGAGCAACATGGGGGAATTTAAAAGCCATCATTTTATAGATTCTTAATTGTCTTAGGTTTTTAACTTCCTTTAAGTATCTGATGACGGCCATCAGAAAATTGCTCATACATCCATTTAAAATGCATGAGACAAATACATCTTCAGCTTCAGGGAGCCCAGGTATAGGACCCTGGTTTATTGAGAAACTGTTAGGTGCTCTGTACTATGAGGGATGTCCAGTGTATAACAGAAGACCATGGTCAGTGCTCTTAGCTTTCTAGACCTGTTGGGGTGAGAACAGCGGACCATCAAGAAACAGTTCAGTAACAGCCCCTTCCTTACCTGCCCTCCTCAGCTCAGGGACCTCAAGGGCCACCCCGCACTGGGCCCACTACAAAGGAGGCTTACAGGTTGGTGAGCTCCCTGTGGAGCTGGAGGGTATCCGGCAGTCATGTGCTAGTAGAAAAACTAATTCACCTCACTAAGCCTCAGCCACTTTGTTGTACAAGGAAGGACACTCATCTTCTATCTAACTCAGGGTACTGTGAGCTTCCGCCCCTTCAGTGGTGAGAATGTGCTGTGTAAATGACAGTGCTGTGCCAGTATGTCTCCCTTTGCAGTCCTGGAGAGGGGTGGTGTTAATTAAGAGACGCAGGCACTGGGCCTGAGGCAGGCCCCCAGTGATTCTCCCCAAAATACTCCCTGGAATAAAGGATTCCAACTCCACAGCATGTTGTTTTGAATTCAGGGCCACAGATTCTTCAGTTTAGTTATCTGGGTATTACTTTAAATCCTCCTCTTTGGAATAAACATGTCAAAATTACTTTAAAATATATCGTACATCAAATCAAGAACAGAAACAGTCTTTATAAAAATAATATCGCTTATCTACTTCTTGCGATATTATGATTGGTTACTTCAATAAAGACAATCTTAAGTGGAGCCATGCCTTTTAAATTGGGTTGAGGCAGGAGGAAAAACCCGAAATGGTGCCCCTGTCAGAGTGAATGAAAATAAAGGGACACAGGGCGCACAGCCTGCCATCCTGGGGGGGGGAGCTGCACGGTCCCCTGAAAAGTCACTTCAGTCAAGGCACAGCTGTGTGGCAGACAGGATGAACATGTAGTTCGGTGACCCCCCAGGCTGTGACTATTTCCACCAAAACAAATCCGTTAGCTCCAACCCCAGGAACCAGAATCCGCGGGAAAGGGGGCAGTGGGATTGTTTTAACTTTTCCTTAGCTAAGGATTAATCCAAAAGGCTTGAAAGCATTGTTGACCATTTCTGAAATATATTAGAAACTCTATATTTTCTATCACTACACTGAAAACAACATATTGTTAATGAGTCCATTTCTTTACAATGATGGCTGCACTCCTGTATGAAAAACTTTTCCGTTGCCTCTGTGCTGTGAGTGTATGTTCATGTTTATGGGGTTCTGGTAATTGTCCTCTCTTCAAGCACTGTGGTAGAAGAGTATCTACTCTGGAGTCATTGAGGGTTCTAATGAGAGAACATTGACTGAGCATCTACTTAATTCAGGCCATCCATGGTGCTGGTTGCTGTGGCATTGCTAGAACACAGTCCCACACTCCATATGTGTAGCATGGTTGGTTGGTTGGTTGGTTGGTTGGTTGGTTTTTTAAGATTTTTGTGTTGGCAGTGCTTGTAAAAGGGGGGAGCTGTTCCAATTAAAACAACAAGAATAACGAAAAGAGAAACATTTACAAATTGAAGGTTATGTTTTAATTGGACTTGTCATTAGGAAGTTCCCTCCAATTAGATATCCTTTTCCTTCATTAAGCTTTTTGCCACATGGTATAAGAAAAGTAGCATTCCTTTGTTCTCTAAATGCATTTTCAGAGATCTCCATTCCAGGGATTAGAGTTCAGCAGAGCCATTGAAATGAAAATACGAAGTCTCTTTTCAAGATTCCATGAATTGGGCTCCTAGGAAATTAAATGTCCTCCTGCGCCAGCTTTCTTCAAAAGCTCTAACTTTGCAAATTCTGGAAACCGTAGAATTCATTTAAACAGATAGAAGTCAGCATTTATATCCCCTTCCCAAAAGTCTCAGAAACATCTGTGGGGATAGGTTAGTAACTGGTGTTCTGCCATGAGGTCATTGTTTGATGGCAGAAAGTAAGAGGCCACATCCCAGAAACGCTGACCAAGCCTTTGCTTGGCACAAACGGGGAGGGGGTGGGGAGTAGAAGGACTGCTTTCCATACCATAAAAGGGAAAGGCAGTGTTTTCTGTCTGAGTCAGCAGGAACCAAAATGTGGTGATCTGGGAGGTTTTTAACAGAAACCCTGGAAAGACAGTAGAGCTGTCTGGGAAGACGAAATCACACCAAGAGAACTGGACCTCATGTCGGACTTTTGTCGTAAGACTAGGACTAAAGCAGAGGACAAGTGGTGGCATCACTACCTCCAACAGAGGATAGGAGACGCAGGGCTGGGCAGCTCCAAGGGTGAGCGTGGGTATTAGAGTTAAGAGTGGGATCTCTTTGGGGGTCTGCCCCTGCCTTTATTTGTTGTGAGTCCTTAAGAAATTAACAGCCTCTCTGATCCTGTCTTTAACTCTAGTCAGGAGGATTGAATTTGATGGCACTTGGCTTACCTTCAGTGTGTTGCTCTCACAAAGCCCTCTTCACGTCCAGTTTCTCATTTAACTCTCAGCCCCTCTTACGGTGAGGTTAGGTATGTTACTGTCCCCAGGTGAAAGAGGAGAACAACTAAGACTCAAAGCTGATCGTTCCCTAAGTTCACAAACCTAGAAAGTACTGGAGTGGGGACTTAGACCTGGGGTCCTGATTCAGTTCCTATGCTTGAGAAGGCTCTTCCCAGTGACTCCCAGTCAGACCAGGCCCAGTTCCTCAGGGTTGCGCGGAGAAGAGCTCCCATAGCTAGTCTTTCGACCTTTGATAAGTGCAAACAGGTATTTTAAGAAGTTTGGCCTTCTGTAAGAACTAATAAAAGAGGTTATAGCAGGAAATCTTGGAGCAAAGGCATAAATGGCAGCTTCACTCCAACTTAGTAAAAATCCCAGTGCTGACTTATCGTCATAGAATCAGAACAGATTGTTGACTGGGATACTGCAGATAAGAAACCAAAGCTTGGGGGCACCTGAGTAGCTCAGTGGGTTAAAGCCTCAGCCTGAGGCTCAGGTCATGATCTCAGGGTCCTGGGATTGGGCCCCACATCACATCCGGCTCTCCTCTGCTCAGCAGGGAGCCTGCTTCCTCCTCTCTCTCTACCTGCTTCTCCACCTACTTGTGATCTCCATCTGTCAAATAAATAAATAAAATCTTCCCAAAAAAAAACCCAAAAAAACCCCAAAGCTTGGATGGCAAGTGTTGAGGGACCTTCTTTATCAAACTGGTATACTCATCCCATGGGTTACAGATCATTCCTTTTGGGAATGGTCCCAACAGTTTCCAAGAAAAGACTTTTCTCAGAAAATAGCAACTTGAACGCTATAAGGTTAAGAAATTAAACCTAGATTAAGAAAGCGAAGAACACTCATGCTTAAAAGATCTCTTTAAACTTTATTTTTTTTATTTTATTTATTTGACAGACAGAGATCACAAGTAGGCAGAGATACAGGCAGAGAGAGAGGGGGAAGCAGGCTTCCCGTTGAGCATAGAGCCCGATGTGGGGCTCGATCCCAGGACCCTGGGATCATGACCTGAGCTGAAGGCAGAGGCTTTAACCCACTCAGCCACCCAGGTGCCCCTTTAAAGATCTCTTTAAAGAAAAAGAAATGTACACCACTGTTTTCTTTTTTTTTTTTTTTTTTTTTATTTTTCTTTATTTATTTGACAGATCACAAGTAGGCAGAGAGACAGGCAGAGAGAGAGAGAAGGGAGGAAGCAGGCTCCCTGCTGAGCAAAGAGCCCGATGCGGGGCTTAATCCCAGGATCCTGGGATCATGACCTGAGCCGAAGGCAGAGGCTTTAACCCACTGAGCCACCCAGGCGCCCCTACACCACTGTTTTCTTGAGACCACTCACGTGTTGGGAAAGAATTCATAAAGAGGTTCCATCATGGTATATGGGTAGAACTCTCGAATAGCTGGCGGTGGGTGTGTGGGTTGGGGCAATGATCACGACTGACAGCCAGCTCATCTTAAACCATCCATTTAGCTAACTCATCATTGGAACAAAAAGGAGGAGCGGTCTGGGTCTTCTTATGACTCTTTCATAGTTGGTTGCTCCAGCCCAGTTCTGTCTAGGACTCCAGATGCTAATGCTTTTGCTACAGTCTTTAAAGAAACAGGAGGAGCATGCTTAAAAATCTTACCGAGGAGGGGTGCCTGGGTGGCTCAGTGGGTTAAAGCCCCTGACTTCAGCTCAGGTCATGATCCCAGGGTCGTGGGATCGAGCTCTACATTGGGCTCTCTGCCTGCCTCTCTGCCTCCTTGTGATCTCTGTCAAATAAATGAAATCTTTTTTTAAAAAATCTTACAAAGGAATAGCAGAAGCAACAATGAAAGAGGAAGAATTGGTTTTCTGGCACTTAGGCATGAAACAAAAGTATAATAAAACAAAGTCTGCTTGTGAAAATGGAAAAGGAGGGAGGAAAAAATCTTAAGAAAAAGGCTAAATATCAAGTGAACAATGGAAATTGGGTCCCCTTTTGCAAACTGGGAGATCCTTCTGCTGTCTTTGTTTGCCCGACACTATGTGCATGGCCAATGCACCTGTGTTCACTGGCAGAATGTCCTATTTTTTGGTAGAAGTTTACACACCAGACTTCAAAAACACTCAGCATTGGTAGATTCCCACTGACTCTACAGCTGGCAAGTAGAGATCACTGGAGATACTTTTTATTTTTTAGGGCATTTGTATTAATGGGCAAAACTTACAGCTTTACCAGGTTAGCCTGTAGCCAGGTTGAAAATGCTAACACCTATCACTTAATTGCTGTGCTTTAGTAATACAGTTGGAGTTGTTTTAAGATTCTAGGTCGTGCGCTGTGCACTGGCCACGTACCAGGCCTGTTTTAAGCACTTTATAGATGCTAACTCAGTGCTGCTCATCCAGGAAAGATACAGTTAATTTTACTTTCTTGTTCTAACTGTTCACCAGCCAAATCTCTTAAAATTTCATTAGACATGTATTACTTCGGTCAGCTGCAGTTCCATTCACTGGATTTTGTATTGTTTGCTCAGGGTGGGTTGGAATGAATATCCATCTTTTGTTGTTGAATGAAATACAGATGAGGAGAAATAGCTTTCTACCCCATTTTGGTCATTCTGGTCATCCTGGAGTGGAGACCGGGGGCCTGATGGACCTGGATTATCAGATTATTGTTGTTCCAAAGTAATTGACCAGGACTTCTCTCTCTGTCCTTGAAGGTATACAAGGGAGAAGAAGCAACATTCCAAATCTCAGGCCTCCAGACCAACACAGACTACCGGTTCCGCGTGTGTGTGTGCCGCCGCTGCGTAGACACTGCTCAGGAGCTCAGCGGAGCTTTCAGCCCCTCTGCGGCTTTTGTATTACAACGAAGTGAGGTCATGCTGCCAGGGGACACGGGGAGCTTAGACGATCCCAAAATGAAGAGCATGATGCCTACTGATGAACAGTTTGCAGCCCTCATTGTGGTTGGCTTTGCGACTTTGTCCATTTTATTTGCCTTTATATTACAGTACTTCTTAATGAAGTAAACAAACCCAACAAAACTAGAGGTATGAATTTAATTAATGCTACACATTTTAATACATACATTTATTCAGATATTCCCCCTTTTTACGCCCTTCTGTTCTTTGATTTATATACTTGTTTTACAGATTTAGCTAGGGAAAAAAAATATCAGTGTTTTGGTGCACCTTTTTGAAATGCAAAACTAGGAAGAGATTAAACTGGATTTTTTTTTAAAGGAAAAAAAAAGAAGAAAAGCAAACCAGATACCAAAAGCTAGCTTTCTTATGTTTTTTTTTAAATTTTCAGATTTGCCTGTATTCTGTTTTCACTGATGTCTTTTGCAAGCCTTTGATTTTTTTTTTTTTTTCCCATGTTACGGTTTAGTAATTTATATTCACCAGTCACTTCTTTGGTCTTGATCATCCGTCTCTGTGACCATGAATCACGGTGTGTGTACTTACAGGTCTAGGATTTCAGTGTCATCAGAGTTTTACCACACAGCTACAACCACAACAACAACATACGGAAGATGTGTTCGCTCAAATAAGGCTGCCCTAAACAACCATTTTGTCACTCAGTTATTTAACTGTTTAGCTCATTTAAATCAAAATGTGTACTTTAATCTGAAATGTTTCAATAATCTCTGTTTCTTATGATTTTAACACTATGGCTGCCTGTCTAAGAAATCAAGTAACCAAAATGCACCTATAAATTATGGAACATTGTAGATTTTACCCCAGCGATTCATGGCCGTAACTTTAAGAGGGCATTGTGCAATAGTTAGTTGTTTCCTTGTTCAGCTGTTTTAAAAGCTGCTTTAACTTGTTTGTTTGTCTTTGTGTATAACTACTTCTAATCTAATCACTAGAGTTATTATATTCTGTTATGTTTGACCAGAGTTATATGACGAGAACTGGTGACAGTTTAGTGCCTCTGCCCCTTGTCCATGATTTACACTAATTGTGAGCAGTCTTCTTACACGTCAGCTCATTGTTTTGGAAAGATTTGCCGTAAGGCTGTTCTTTGAGGTATCAGTGAAGTGATTGAATTTCAGTACCTTAATTCAGTGCACATCATATTCATCTAACAGCGGATAAAAACCCGATAAAACCCAAAAGAGAGTCATCTAAACTTGTAGTTCCTATTTTTGTGGGGTTGACCTGGCCATGTGTGGAGAGGGAATGATAGATGGTGGTAAACACAAGGTGTTCGGGGGTGAAGGAACCCTAGATTCTCTCCCTGGATCTGTCACTAACTTGCTGCGTGACCTGAACACGTCACTTTACCTCTCTGTGCCTCAGTTTCCAGTGCATTAAATAATAAAAAGAAATAAAATAAAATGGGGATTCTAATGTTTGTAAGTGCTTTGAGATCCTTGATCAACAGGTGCTATTGGAGTGCAAAGTGTTACTCTTGCATGTTTATTCTGAGTCATGAGATAATCAGTTTTAACCCAAAGTCATTGGATTATTTATATGAAGTCCATAATGTTCGCGTACCTCAGGGACATTTAAGAGTTGGAGGTGCAAATATATTCCAAAAGGGTGCAACAGACACAGTGTATCCCCCTGCTTCTGTTTTTGTATATTTTTGCTACTTGGTTTTTCTTGATCATAGCAATTCTGTGCTTGGTCTGTGTTGTCTTAAGATGCAGTATGCTGTACTAGCTTATGATATTCCCATACCAAAGTCATGGGGAAACCAACATTATTTTGTTTTTGGTTTATTTATACTATATTCTGCATACAGTACTTTAAATGCCAATTACAGTGCAATCTTTATTTATTGTAAAATTTTTTAAATGTACTTATGTACTAATTTTCCCTTGTAGCATGTTATTTTTTGTGTGTGTGTTTTATACTTTTGTAATTTTAGGTCAGTCTCGTTCCTTGGCAACATCTGTAGTATTACGAATCTTCTGACATTTTCTTGTGTTTTTAAAAGATAAGAGCATCTAGTGCATTAAATGCCAAAAAAAAATCCATTATCAGTGATTGAAACGTTTACATGTACCCAAAAAACCATAATCATCTCTTGAAAGAAAGCGCTACGATCAATGAATTATTCTGTGTGCCTATATTGATGTAGTAAGTACTAGAGAGTTTTGTATTTTGTTACTGACTATAATAATTAGTTGAATTAGCCTTGCAACGTGATGGCATCAAGGTAAATATATTTTTGCCAAAGTTCTGGCCTTCCAAAACTCAGCCCTCTACTTAATTGTGTATTACGACCCACTATAACATTGCATCTGCATTTTCTGAGACCATCTCAGGCGGGTGTTTTTGTTTTGTTTTGTTTTGCGGGGGTGGGCGGGGAGGCTTTTTTTTTTTTTTTTTTTTTTAAAGCAATGAAGATTCAACAGAGTACAAAATCCATGTTGAACAGCAGGGGGGGAAATCGGTCCTTTTGGAAACACTTCAGAACTGCTGCTATAAAGAAATTCTCGGAATGGTTTGAAACGTTTTACATGAAATAATGGCGTTAGGCCCAGATTGCAATGAGTACTTTCTCTTTTTGAGATTTTCATCTTGTTGAACCACCACAAAGCTGAAGTGTGTCACAGACCAGCTGACTGCACTTTATTTTATTGTTTTCCGTGATTGGGTATTCATTATCATCCCTTTGGTCAAAAAATGATTACTCCATCTGGCACAGTTCTCTGTCACAAATATGTATATGTGACATTGATACATAGCTCTGTAGACATTGCCGTTACACACAAACAATAAAATAAAGTGTTATATTAAACTTATTTCTTTGCCCTTTTGCGATACGTAGGAATGAGTGAGCGGCTGGCTTCCAACGCTCTGTCAGACTCTCATCCCTGGCACAAGAAATTCCAGTCATGTGAAGCAAACTGCCCTTTGTCCTCAAAGAAATGGTCTCAACACTTTTTTAAAAGATTTTTTTTTCATATTATCTATCTTGTTCTTATCAACTTGAAATGTTGGCATTTTCTAACTGTTTCGTTGGCTACAGTCATTCAGTATTCCTGTCAAAATTGAAAAGTGCCCTAATTGAATGTGTCTGAATGTTATCCTTGCACAGTTCTTTAAATTGAAAGACAAAATGTTTTACCTCACTGTTGGACATACATTCCAAGCTTTTCAACTTTAGGAGAAAAAGAAATAATCATATGTTTTCCTGTATTGTAAATTTTAGACTATTTCATATACATTGTATTAAAACTGCCATATCAATTTTAATGTATAGATTTTGCAAATACTATGCTATATGTAATACCTAACTGTATCTGTAGTGTATATGTAATATATTTATGCCCAATAAATGTTTTAATTCTTTCTGACTTAAGTAGGGTTTTTCTGCCAAGAATAGGACTTGCTTTTTGTTGTTGTTGCTGCTGTTGTTCCTTTTTAAAAACTTGAACCACATCTCCAAAGTTGCAAATTCAAATGCCTTTGGAGGCCAGGCAGGTGATGCTTCCTGTGCCATCCGAGGGAGCATTTACAGCCCAGCTCTAGCTGATTGGGGTCCTGTAAGATCGCAGGCCACAATCATACATGCTCATGTTTCCAAAGAAGCTAACAAAATTCAGATTTCCCTTTACAGGACAGCTAAAATATGACTGTGGCCCACATGGGCCCAGGAGCTGCCATTTATTTTTTGTCAGAGCCTGCGTTCCTAACATACTGTCCAAATGCCAAACCTTAGGAGCCCAGGTGTACCTCTGGATACCGAGACCTAGCACATTCCCTCCCCACCTCTACTTCCCACGGTTTGGCCTGCCTTCTTCCTTGCTCTGGGTCTCATTCAACAGCAGCAGCAGCAATAAAGCACAGTGACCCTGCTAGGGGCATGGTTTCATTTGGTTTAGATTGTTTTGCTAGGAATCCCTATTTTTTTTTTTTTCCTGGGGGAAAGAAGTGTATGGAGAAACTGTTTGTGTTTCAAAGAAGGATGAGTTGTTCTTAAGGGTAAAAGTGACCAACTGAACACATCAAATTTTGCGTGCTCCTAACATTCCACTGAGAATACAGTAAAGGATTTGGTTTTTTTAAGACTGGGAAGAACAGGGAGAGAGCTTGCTGGCACCAGGATTTTGGAAACCTAACTGAAGAAAGCTGAATTCTAATTTCGCAGGGGGAGAAATGAGCCCCACCTCGTTGCATGTGCAGAATACCCTGAAGACTCAAAAACTGACAGAAACGTCCTTTTGAAGTGATAGGGACAGGGGAAAGGAGCCTAAAATACTACTAGTTGAAAGCTGTTTAAAATGCCATTTGATCCATAAACTCGTCCCTGTTTTGTTTTCTACTGGACAGCTGCAACCCCGCAGAATTCTATTGAGTTTATCCTCAGAAGGTAACAGAAAGACCCTAAACTTGAAGACACAGTCCATAGGTGATCGTCAAGGTACCATATCAGAAATGGATTCAGTGAACGTAGGCATACAGGAGAATATGAAGAGTCTTACCCAGAGAGCCTCGTGGGCTGAAAAGAAAGATCTGAAAATCTTCGATGAAGTGCTTCAGCGGAGCACCCTTGGGTGGCTCTTCTCGGCCTGCGTTGTTCTGGAATATCACCAGGGGAGCTTTTCAAAACCCTTACCAGCAGATCATACTATAAACCAATAAAATGAGCCTTTCTGGAGTATCAGTGTTTTTTAAAAGCCCCCCAGATGATTCCACTCGGCAGCCAAGATTGAGAACCACTGCCCTACAGTGAAACTCTCCCTCGCTAATCCCGTCAGCTTTCCAGTCCTCCAGTTTAATGAAGAGTGACCTGACCTCTGGTGAACACAATGGAAAGCCCGAGGCCGATAACTTGGAAAAATCAGGGACTGAGGGAGGAGCATCTTCAGAAAACAATCGTTACGTCCAGAGAGATGAGAAAAAATGAGTCCTCTTTAGACTAAGGATACATTGCTATGGAAAAAAGAATGCTTGAAGAACATGGAAATATTCCCAGAAATTAAAAATTCAGTAGAATGGTTAGAAGTTAGAATTAAAAGAAGAACTGCCAAAATAGGAAAACAGAAATGAAAAGAGGAAAGATGAGGATCAGACCAGGAAATTCACCATCCAAGCAATAGGAGCTTGAGAGAGAAGAGAGAAAATGGAGAACAAATCAGGAAACGTGTGTTTCCAGAATGAAAGGGTGGGAGGGTACCCAAATGATGGAAATGGACCTGTACCAAGGCACACCACCTTGAAATCTCAAAATACCAGGACCAAGAGAAGTTCCTCAAAGTAGAAAACTGGTCACATAGAATTAGAAATCAGACTAGTTTACACTTCTCAGTAGCAAACTGCAAGCTAGAAATCAGTGAGGCAAGTATGTCAAGACTGGAAAGAAAAACATTTCCCACCTGCTTACTCTTGGCCAAGTGTGAAGTATCATTAAGATGTTTTTAGAAATGTGAGATCTCACAAATTTGCCTCCCATGTACCCTATCTCAAAAGCTACCAGAGGATAAGCTCTCCCATAGAAGCTAATAAACAAAGAAAAATCCATGAAATTCCACCCCCACGGTGATTTTCATGCAGGTTAGAGGTTGGCTGTCTGGCCCTTTGCCCCAAAAGGGTTTATGTAACTTCTATCTTTCTCCTACCCCCAGTTTGCATAACTGACCCCCACAGGTACCCCAAAACAGGGACTGCAAATGACCCTTTTAAACCTCTCAGGATATCATGCCGTGTGCTAATTAAAACTAGCAATTAGATCCGTGTATAGGAACCCTTTATTCAGGATGGTGACCCAAAAAAAGTTCCCACCTCTACTGCTAGACTGGAGGGAGGGAATATATGCTTGGGACAGCAAGTCTCCTTCAATTCTGCAGCATAGAGCCCCGTTATCTGGCATATTATAGAAGCTAGGAAAAAAAAAAAAAGTTTGTTGACTTGAACTCAGTAGACTAATTTGGTCAGAAAAGTTCACATAGCAGTGATGTGTTCCGTAAGACTCGCCACTCCAAACCAATCTTTTCACTACAGGTGTGTTATTTTTGTGCAGCATTTTGATTTTAAATGAAGTGGTTGTCAATGATTTATAATTTAAAATGTGGAAATTTCATACAAAATACTGGAATTCGACGTTATTTTAAATTTGAAAGACCTGGCAACTCTAGGTTTTAGTCTGGAATGATGATGCTCCACAGAGGTCAATAATGGCTGTCGTCGTGACTGGGGCACTTGCTGTGCAGCTGACCACATTTCGCACACAATTCTTGGCATGAATATGGATGACAACTTTAATGGAAAAGCATCACCTTGAACATTATCTCTGTCAAAAGTGGGTGAATGGATGGCAAGACTTCCAAGAATTTGATGGAGAACGTCTGTAACGCCACTTCATGAAAGCAACAAAAACAGTAGCAAATAGAAAAATGCCAACATCGGCTTTTTCAGAAGTGTGGAAATAAACTCAATAAAGCCTTGTAACGATTAGAACCTTGATAAGCAGAGCAGGTTTTGTGGTGTTTTACCTCAATCCCTTCCCCTTCCCCGAGCTCCATAGTAGCCTTGACAGTTAGCCCTGCAGCCACCAGGGGGAGCATACTGGGTTTGCAGCTCCTCAAAATCTCTCTTCCCCCAGCACTGTCACCGCTTAACCTGACTAAGAGCTCACTCTAGGAAAAACCTTTGTGGAAAACTCATCAGTGCCATCGTGTAACACTGCTGCTGCTCGAGGCTGCAGTACCAGTTGGGGTAATTGAGAGCCTCGTCAAAAACATAAAGACCTGGGGAGTAAGATAGCCATGGGGGGCAGTTAAAGCTTGTGACATAGACTTCAGGGTCTAGAAGGCCATGTGCATGTACTCTGAGCGTACCTGGGAGGGACCCAAGAAGACCCCAGTCTCGCTTCTGCCTGATCGCAAGACCTGGCACAAGCAGGGAATGAAGGCGAGGGCAGGATTGTAAACTTGCTGCAGATAGAAGGTGTCCTCCAGCCTACAACGCCCCTTGAAGAAGACTGGAAGACTTACTGGTTCAAGACATTGAAGGAAATCTGGGAGCAGTGTGAATGGACGCCAAGTGGAACAGAGATTCCAGCGGCCAGCTGCAGAGAAGGAAGTCTGGAAGGATACCGTTTGAATTCCTAACTCAGAGTTGCCCAAATACATAGTGGGGAGGGGAGGATCAAAGAGGATTTTAGCCTTAACTCTAATATCTTGGTCTTTTAGATGAAAAATGCATTTATGTACTATGTCATAAAATTAATTTTATGGTTAACAAAACCATGTTGAAGAAATAAATGTCCTTCCCCTTTTCTGAGTCAAAGGCTAAATAAAGGAAGCTTCTTAGTTGTTCCCCCCCCCACCCCACCCCCAGGACTGAAGGCATAGATTTTTTGTTTTCTATTCAAATAAGTTATACGAGAAACATGTTCAATTCACGTTAACGAAGTTTCTTGAGTATATGAGATACTGAATGCTTTTGATTTTCCACTATAGCATTGTTTCCCAAAGTGGGGAGGTATACAAGATAACTGTAAAGGGTACATAGTTTAACATCTTTAGATTAGGTAGTTTTTGTCGAATGTACTAGGAAAAATTATAGTCTGCATCTCAAAGAAAACAGATAAGACTAAAGTGGTATTTAAGCTTAGGAAAGAAGTATAAGTGAATAATAGTGCAGGTGCTACCGAGATATGGCAGAAATTATCGGAACGATAAGCAAATGAGTGAAGTTTGAGAACGATGTACCACAGGTTGCTGCCTGGATCATAGCCTGGATCTATGCCATGTGAAATATTTCTAAGTTGGCTTCTGCAAATACATGCCTTTATCTTCACACAAAGAGTTCTGTTCTATGAGAGAAAAAAGAAGGATAAAAATTGGGATCCACACACAACTGGAAGCTGAACTGAATGAGAAAATTTGCCTACTGATCCCTGCATCAGCCTCAGTAACCTGCCCAGACCTTCCTGTCCTACTGTGCATGTTTTCATGTCAATACCTAGGAATATTTGCATGAGTGAAAATCGGCTTATCTAGAGTCAAGATGCTTTTGCCCAAACCCTGAAGGTTCTGTGATGTTGTTTTCACAGGTTCTGTGATGTTATTTTCACAGAACCTGAGCTAAGATGAAGCATTTTGGTTTCAGTGGGCATGGGGAAGAGAACAGAAGTATGGCGGACCTCTGTGGTCTGTTTGCCACTCCCTCCTGGGGCTGCGAGCTAGGAAGATCCCCTTTCACCCCCAACCTCTTCTGCTTTATTCTCTGCAAGTCGCCGTGTTCTTCTAAAACCACTGGCTCAGACGTCACAACGTTATTCTAGGGATGGCTCCCAGCCGTTTGGAATTATGACTCAAGGGAGTCTTGCTCTAATGGCTCGAACTTGAAGAGGACAATCTTGAGCAGTTGTTTTTCTTGATGTCGAGAAAACCAGTGTTCCGTGAGAGAATGATGAAGCTCACAAGAGAAGAGTAGAAACTGGCCATTAGGCCTTAACTAGGGCCTGGTTTATTCTGTTCTTAGGTTCACTGACCCCTTTTACAGTTTCCTTATGACCCTTTGCGTTTAAGCTAATTGCCCTTGAGTTTTTTACGCCAAGGACCAGAACATCCCCCAAAAGGAAAGCACTTAAAACCTATTTCATATTGCAAAAGGTGCCTATTTGGAGTAGAATGTTCAATGTATAAAATGTACAACCGCAAAGATTTTTATGCTAGAAAATCATGCAGTTGGCCTTTTGCTGTTACATGTTTTGAGGTTTGTTTACTTTTTAAGCAGTATACACTGAACTTAGGAAAGCTATAGACTTTTTTAAATTAAAATCAAAATCAAAATGTGCTAAGTTTGAGCATTTATTAATGATCCCTTGCAGCATGTCAAGCACCTGACATGAATTATTTTACTTAGGAGTCATAACAACACCTTGAGGGGAGTACAGCTATCCTCTTAAAGCACAAGATAGAAGTGAGTGTTGATGGAGGATTCACGTCTAGCTCTGGCTAATTTCTGAGGCTAGTTTACTCCGACCACATGTTGTACAGCCTGTTAGCGACCCTTCAAGATCTCTTCTGTTGTTATATTTAAATATGTGAACAGGCTCGGTTAGCTAAGTGTATGCCTTGGGCTCAGGTCATGATCCCAGAATCCTGGGATCGAGCCCCACATCAGGCTCCTTGCTCAGTGGGGAACCTGCTTCTCTCTCTCTTTCTCTCTCTCTCTCGCTCGCTATCTCAGTCGCCACCTCGGTCTCTCTCAAATAAATAAATAAAAATCTTTAAAAGATATGAACAGCAATGGTACTAGCATTTGACTCTATCTCATAAATGTGATGTTAAAATAAGGTTTAAATAAATATTAAAGAACCAGCAGCTGTAGCTTTGACCTTCGGGCTTTAGTCCATCCCTTTACTGCCATGCTGCCCCTCCCCATAAAAGGAAGAGGACTGGGTACACTCATCCAACAGTCACATGTGTGAGTAAGGGATGGTTGTCCTTATAAAAAACAAAGAGGCTCCCCTGAAATGAGGAGTGAGAACTCTGGCCTCTGAGCCTTGGTTTCCTCTAACGTAAGGGAACTTGAAGAGAGTCTCGAGTCCTAATTTTATGACTCTTTGAAGACTGCACTCCTCTGAGGCAGATGGGCTTCTGCCCTAACTGCAGTTCCTTGAAGTTGAAAGGAGAGAACATCTGCAAGTTCATCCACATGCGCGCGGCCTCCAACGCTGAGAACCCTGGCAGCACGCGCTATAAACTTCTGGAACTTGGATTACAAAACTGCCAGTCAGGGTGGTCGCCCAACCCGCGCCCCACCCCCACCCCCCCACCCCCGCCTCGGTAGTGCTGCTGCTCTGGGAACACACTAGGTTCCTACAAAGCTTATTTCAGATGCTACCACACAGCGGGTAGGAACTGAAAAACAGCATAGAAAGAGTAAACATGGTACTCAAGGTGTCAAGAGAAAGGGGATACAGGAATGGGTTCTGGAGGTCATTTTGTTTTACAGATTAACACAACGCACATTATCTCGTCATGACTTCGGGTCAAGAGTCCACATGGCTTAGCTGTTTGGAAGCAGTGTTAGAAGGCCAAAGGGAGTCTTCTGAGGCATCCTGTGAATTCCTGCTAGGTTTCTCCCGGGTCCAGACCTCCAGGACATGGACCAGTTCACCCGTGTGCCTGCCCTCCTGAGGTCTTCAGCCTTGCCACAATGTCAAGCCCTTCCAAACCAAGCCCTGGGATTTCTTTCCCTCTGTCCTCAAGGCAGTTTTGTCACAGAGCACCTTCTAAGCATCTTTCTGGATTGGTGTATTCAGCTTGTTTAATTAAAAGGGATTTGTGTCTGTCTGTTAGACAATAGGAAATTTAATATTTTTAAAAAACATATACAATATTTGTATAACCTTGGGATGCATGAGGTGGTGTTTGTAAAAAGAAACCTACAATCTAGAAAGGAAAAGATCAACACATTTAACTTAAAAAAAAATAGAGAAAATAATTGCAAAACATCACTGATAAAGGTTTAATATCCCTAATGTACAAAAAGTCCTATCCATTATACAAGAACAACCCAATTTTAAAAAGTAGACAAGGCACATAAAGGGGCAACTTATAGAAGAATTGTAAATAGCAACTACCATAGGGAATAATGTTCAACTTTGGTACATGTAAGGAAAATTAAAATTGAAGTAATGAGAAATATTTGACACGGGGGAAAAATTAAAAGGTAATCATACACAGGAGAAATTATGAGGAAATAATCGCATATCTCTCTGGGAAAATATAAATTACTATAACATTTTTAGAAAGTGATCTGGAAATACTAACATTTGAAATGATCATACACTTTGACTAAACAACCATATATTTAAGTCTAAAGAAATAAAATGAGTATGTATATAAGCATGTGAAAGGATATTTATTTTAGCACTGCTTATTACAAGAAAAAAGCAGTTTAAATATCCCTCAACAGAGCAATGCATTCATATAATAGACTACTTCGTCTGTTAAAAATGAGCTAACATCATATGAAAAGATCACTAACTCTTAGGACAACTATAGATGCAAAAATCCTCAACAGAATACTGGCAAGCAGAAGTTGGTAACATGTGAAAAGGAGTATAAACCACCGACGAACAGATTTTTCCCAGGAATCCAAGATGAGATCAACATACGATAATCAACCAATGTAATACATCATATTAATAAATGACAAAGCAATACAATCATTTCAGCAGACACATAAGAAGCCCTTCACAAAATCCAATGGTCAAACATAACAAACACGCAACAAACTAGGACTAGACAGAACCCTCCCTCAACCTGATAAAAAGAATCTATGAAAACCCATAGTAAAACTTCATGCTTAATGGTGAAAGAAAAGGCTTTCCCCCTAAGATCAGGAACAAATCAGGGATGTTCATTCTTGCTACTTCTATTCAACATTGTACTGAAAGTTCTAACTAGGATAAGTAGACAGGAAAAAGAAGTAAAAGGATCCAGACTGGAAAGGAAGAAATAAAACTATATTTGCAGGTGACATTATCTGGTATATAGGAAATCCTAAGGAATCCAGACCAAAAAAAAAAAAAAAAAGCAAAAGGCACTGGTAACACTAATTAACAAGTTCAGCAAGGCTGCAGGATGTAATATCAATACGCAAAAGTCAATTGCATGTGTACACACTAACAATGAAACTTTCAAAAAAATTGAATTTCACTTGTGATAGCAACAAAAAGAATATTTAGGAATAAATTTGACAAAAGAATGTAAAACTTGAACACTGAAAACCACAAAACACTGTTAAAAGAACTAAATAAACAAAAAGATACCCCATGTTCATGGATTCACTGTCTTAAAGTTGTTAAAAACAGCAAAACTTCCCAAACTGATCTATGGATTCAATACAATCCCTATCAAAACTCCACATGCCTCCTTTTATTTATTATTTATTTATATTTTAAATTAACATATTACTTGTTTTAGAGGTACAGGTCTCTGATTCATCAGTCTTATATAATACCCAGTGCTTACTATAACACATACCCTATCCAATGCCCATCACCCAGTTACCTCTTCCCCCCCAACCCCCTCCCCTTCAGCAACCTTCAGTTTATTTCCTGAGATTAAGAGTCTCTTATGGTTTGTCTCCTTTTCTGGTTTTATGTTGTTTCATTTTTTCCTCTCTTCCCCTACGATCCTCTGCCTTGTTTCTCAAATTCCACATATCAGTGAGATCATACGATAATTGTCTTTCTCTGATTGACTTATTTTGCTTAGCGTAATACCCTCTAGTTCCATCCAGGTCTTTGCAAATGGCAAGATTTCATGGTTTTTGATGGCTGCATAGTATTCCATTGTATATATAAACCACATCTTCCTTATCCATTCATCTGTTGATGGACATCTGGGCCATTTCCATAGTTTCGCTATTGTGGACATTGCTGCTATAAACATTGGGGTGCAGGTGCCCCTTCAGATCACTACATTTGTATCTTTGGGTTAAATACCCAGTAGTACAATTGCTGGGTCATAGGGTAGCTCTATTTTCAAGTTTTTGAGGAACCTCCATACTGTTTTCCAGAGTGGCTGCACCAGCTTGCATTCCCACCAACAGCATAGGAAGGTTCCCCTTTCTCTGCATCCTCGCCAACATCTGTTGTTTCCTGACTTGTTAATTTAAGCCGTTTTGACTGCTGTGAGGTGGTATCTCATTGTGGTTTTGATTTGTATTTCCCTGATGCCGAGTGATGTGGAGCACTTTTTCATGTGTCTTTTGGCCATTTGGATGTCTTCTTTGAAGAAATGTCTGTTCATGTCTCCTGCCCATTTCTTGATTGATTTATTTGTTCTCTGGGTGCTGAGTTTGATTAAGTTCTTTATAGATTTTGGATATTAGCCCTTTATCTGATAAGGCATTTGCAAATACTTTCTCCTATTCCATCAGCTGTCTTTTGGTTTTGTTGACTGCCTCCTTTGCTGTGCAAAGGCTTTTTATCTTGATGAAGTCCCAGTAGTTCATTTTTGCCTTTGTTTCCCTGGCCTGTGGGGACATGTCTAGCAAGAAGTTGCTGCAGCCGAGGTGGAAGAGGTTGCTGCCTGTGTCCTCCTCAAGGATCTTGATGGATTCTTATTTCAGATTTATCTCTTTCATCCATTTTGGGTTTATTTTTGTGTATGGTGTAAGGAAATGGTGCGGTTTCATTTTTCTGCACATGGCTGTCCAATTTTTCCCAACACCATTTGTTGAAGAGACTGTCTTTTTTCCACTGGATATTCCTTTCTACTTTGTCAAAGATTAGTTGACTATAGAGTTGAGGGTCCATTTCTGGGCTCTCTATTCTGTTTCATTGATCTATGAGTCTGTTCTGTGCCAGTATCATACTGTCTTGATTACAGCTTTGTAATAGCACTTGAAGTCAGGAATTGTGATGCCACCAGCTTTGCTTTTCTTTTTCAACATTCCTTTGGCTATGTAGGGTCTTTTCTGGTTCCATACAAATTTTAGGATTATGTGTTCCAGTTCTGTGAAAGAAATTGATGATACTTTGATACAGATTGCATTGAAGTTGTAGATTGGTCTAGATAGCATAGACATTTTAACAATATTTCTTCTTCCAATCCATGAGCATAGAACGTTTTTCCATTTCTTTGTGTCTTCCTCAATTTCTTTCATGAGTATTTTGCCTTTTTTTTTAATACAAATTTGACAGTATGTTAAAATCCATACAGAAGTTCACAGATGCAGGTTAGCCAAAACAATCTTGAAAAACAACAAAGTTGGAGGTCTTATTACAAACCTACAATAATTAAAATAGTCTGGTACTGGTAGAAGGATAAACATATAGATAAATGAAATAGCAGTGAAAGTCCAAGAATAAACCCATATAACTATGGTCAGTTGATAATAAGAGTGCCAAGATCACTCAATGGGAAAAGGACAGTTTTTTTCACAAGTGGTGCTAGCATAACTGGAAATACACATGCAAAAGAATAAACTTGGATCCTACTTCACCCCAAATACAAAAATAAACTCAAAATGGAACAGAGACCTAAGTGTAAGAGCTAAAGCTGCAAAATATCTAGGAGATAACATAAGGGTAAAATTTCATGATTTTGAATTATGCATTTTCTTAGATATGACACCACAAACACACATGCACACACACGATAAATTAGGCTTTTTCAAAATTTTAAAACCTTTGTGCTTCAAGGACATTATTGAGAACATAAAATTAGGGGTGCCTGGATGACTCAGTTGGTTAAGTGGCTGCCTTTGGCTTGGGTCCTGCGATTGAGTCCCATGTTGGGCTCCCTGCTCAGTGGAGAGTCTGCTTCTCCCTCTCCGTCTGTCCCTCCCCCTGCTTGTGCTTTCTCACTTTCTCTCTCAAATAAATAAAATCTTAAAAAAAAAAAGAACATAAAACTATCCACTCACTTTCACAATACATATACTGAAAAATGAATGTAAAAATACAACCTCTAGAATGGAAGAAAATATTTGCAAATTATATATCTGATCAGGGATTGGTATCCAGAAAATATAAGAACTATTACAACTCTATAATAAGACAACCCAGTTTAAAAAAAAATCAACAAAGATTTTGAATGGACATTTCTCCAAAGAAAATATACAAATGGCCTATAAGCACATGAAAAGACGTTTGATAGTCATTAGGGAATTGTAAATCAAAACTATAATGAGATATCACTTTATACCCACTAGGATGGCTATAGATGAAAAAACTAACAAATATTGTCAAGGATATGGAGAAATTAGAACCTTTATATCTCATTGGCGGGAATGTAAAATGGTGCAGCTGATTTGGAACACAGTTTGGGAATTCCTCAAAAACTGAAACATAAAATTACCATAAAACCCAGCAATTCCACCCTTGAGAAGTGATAACAAATGTCTACATGAAACTTGTACATAAACATTTATAATATCATTATTCATAATAGCCACCTGTCTATCAGTTGATGAATGAATAAAAAAATATGGTATATATCCATACAGTGAAATATTTGGCCATGAAATTCTGACACTACAAGATGAGCCTTGAAAACATTATGCTAAGTGAAAGAATCCACACACAACAGGCCACCAATTGTGTGATTCCATTTATACGAAATGCCTAGAATGTGTGATCTATAGAGACAAAAACTAGATTAGTTGTTACCAAGGTCTAAGGGGGAGACAAGAAGTGACTGGTAATGGGTCCAGAGTTTCCTTTTGGGATGATGAAAATGTTCTAGAATTTGGTAAGGTGATAGTTACACAATCTTTTGGAAATAATAAAGACCACTGAATTATATACTTTAAACAGATACATTTTATAGTTTGTTAATCATATCTTAACTTTAAAATGAGAAAAATAAATTCAACCATTTTTAATGGCCTGGAAATATATCCCTGACTTATTATAAGACAAAATACTAACACAGGAAAGTATAGAAGGTTTATCAATTTTTAAAAAAGATTTATTTGAGAGAGAGAGAATATGTGTACATGGGTGAAGGGAGGAGCAGAGAGAATCCTCAAGTAGATTCCCACCAAGTGCAGAGCCAGATGCAGGGTTTAATGTCATGACCCATGAAATCATGACTGAACCAAAACCAAGAGTCAGACACTCAACTGACTGAGTCTCTCAGGTGCCCCTGTCAAACTCTTAATACTATCTCAGTAAGATCGAGTAAATACAAACATATAAATAAACATCTATAAATACATTCACACATAAAAAGCAGATACAAAATCCTGACATTTAGCAGGTTTGAGACCTTAAGTCATTTGTCTAACCCAGGCCTCAGTTTCTTCCTGACAAAAATTGATTTGACTGAATCTCAACAAGAACACTGAGAGAGATTTAACATCCCTAACTAACTTGATGCCAGGGAACAAATAAAAAATTGCTGGAAGAGAAGTGAAAAATCAGAGAGGGAGACAAACCATGAGAGACTCCATACTCCAAGAAACAAACTGAGGGTTACAGAAGGAAGATGAGTGGGGGGATGGGGTAACTGGGTGATGGACATTAAGGAGGGCACATGTGGTGAAGAGCACTGGGTGTTATAAACAACTAATGAATCATTGAACACTACATCAAAAACTAGTGTTGGCTAATTGAACATAATAAAATAAAAATAAAATAAAAAATAAAAATAAATAATTTAAGAATGTCCAAAAAAGGGAGGAGAAAACAGGCACTAGTGTTTTGAAAAAGCTTCCCAGGTGACTGATTCTCTTTTAATATCCTGCCTTCCATTCCCTCTACCCATAATACTCCCTAATGTCAGCCTTTCAGATGCAAAAACAAACAAACAAAAGCCCACAAAAAAATTCTTTTAAATATTCTCTATAGCTCCTTCTCTTAAAAAATCAAACCACACAGGACTTTCAGAGAAGGTGGTAGAGTAGAAGGAACCTAAGCTCACCTTGTTCCATAGATATGACTAGATATCACCCACACTGGTGTAAATAACCCAGAAATGACCAAAAGATTGGCAGTACAAACTCTCCACAGCTAGACATAGAGAAGCAGCCCACATGGAAGAGGGTAGGAAGGGTAGAGAACATGGGAGCTAAATGAACCCACAAGACTGTCTGCAGGAGGGAGATAAACAGCAGGCACCAAGAGGGGAGAGAAACAGACACTCATACCATGCATCCAAGACATAGGGAACCTGCATGAGGAAGATGAATCCCCATAACAATCAGCTTTGAAAACCAGAGGGGCATAACTTCCCAAGTTCTTATAATCTGGAGACCTACCATTTGGAACCTTAAAAATTAGCAGGCTCAGCTCAGAGCTGGGACAGCAAAAGGAAACAGAGTCCCTACCTGAAAGACACAACACAATAAACACCCTCTCAAGATACAGTATAGAAGCAGCAGTTTGAAAAAGGCCTGGGGTATATAGGAAGATTTATTTACTAATCTCAGAGCATTTGCTGGAGGGGAAGAGATATTTAGGAGACTTCTCCAGGAACAAAGGAGCTGGTAAGCATCATCCCCCCCAACCCTAGATACACAGACACCTGCAGAAATAACATAGTGCCATCATTCCATCCAATTTGCTAATAGGCACCTCACCTCCATGTTCTTCTGTATGCCCCACCTCCAGCCAGGCCTAGTCATTAGGTCTCCCCCCACAGTGGACCTGTGAAAACCTTGCTAACACCAGGCAATCCACACCCTCCAACATGCCCTTGGCCTGAATCATCCATAGCAGTTGATGAGCCAGCAGCGTGTAAGTGGCCCCAATAGGGCCCAGGAATACTCCAAAAATGACTCCTACCCTGTGGAGAAAGGAAGATACCTACACACACCAGTCTGACTGTGGCCCCACCAGTGGACTATAGCAGACATCTGGTCTGACTGCAAGCCCCTCCCACCAACAAAAACTCAGGAGAAAATACAGAGAAAATGCTCAGGTTTGGTGCTATAGCACCTCAGACAAATACCTGGTCTGACTCAACTCAAGCCCAACGTGGCCCCAAACTGGCCCACTAACAACACAGTGTTCAAACCCCGCCCACAACAGGCAAAGAGAGCCATCACAGATGACTGGATTGAAAAAAAAATATATCAGCCACAATAGCAGGGAGGATGCAACACATATAGGAGACACCCCTGAAGCACCAGGTTCTGGTTGACAGAAGACATTGAACTGCAGGGCACTACAGGACCTCTTCTTCATAACTTTCAAGTGCAGGAGAAAGCTGATTTTCCTAACACATAGGAACAAGTGCAGAGAGTTAGACAAAACAAGGAGACAGAGCAATAGGTCCTAAATGAAAAAAGCAGGGCAAAATCATAGCAAGAGAGCTAAATGACATAAGTCATATGACTAATAAAGAATTTAAAATAATCATCATAAATATTTTCACTGGACTTGATGAAAGAGTGGAAGATCAAAGTAAGATCCTCAAAAGGGAGAGAGAAAACATAAAAACAAATCAGAGGTGAAGAACTCAATAACTGAAATTAAAAATATGCTAAATGGAATAAGTAGTAGACTCAAGGAAGCAGAAAAATGGATCAGCAATGGACAGAAAAATAAAAAGTACAAGCTGAACAGGAGAGAGAAAAAATAATTATACATGAAAGTAGACTTATGGAAATCAGCGACACCATCAAGCACAACAACATGAGCATTTTAAGGAATCCAGAATAAGAGAGAGAAAAGGGAACAGAAATTTTGTTTGAAAAAATAACAGTGGAAAAACTTCCCAACTCTGAGGATGGAAATAGAAATCCAGATCCAGGAGGCACAGAGAGCCACCAACAAAATGAACTGATGGAGATCCATACCAGAACACATGGTAATTAAAATTGCAAAAGTTGTGATAACGAAAGAATTAGAAAAGAAAACAGTTACATATAAAGGAATCCCCATAAGGCGATCGGATGATTTTTCAGCAAAAACTCTGCGGGCCAGAAGAAAGTGGCATGATATATGCAAAGTGCTGAAATTAAAAACAAACAAACAAACCTGCAACCAAGAATACTCTCTCCAGCAAAGTCATTCACAGTAGAAGGCGACATAAAGAGTTTCCCACACAAACTAAAGGAATTCATGACCACTAAACCAGCCCTATAAGAAATGTTCAAGGGGACTCTGAGTGGAAAGAGAAGACCACAGAAGAAAAGTAGGAAGCACAAAAACATTAAAATTAAGTGTATCTATAAAAATCAGTGAAGGGATTCACAAAATAAAAGGATGTAAAGTTTCACACCATATACTAAAATGAGAGGGGTCGGGGGAGAGAAGTAAAGAATGGGTTTAAACTTAGTAACCATCAACTTAATATATACTACTATATGCATAAAATGTTGTATATAAACCTAATGTAACCACAAATCAAAAACCGGTTACAGATATGCAAAAAACAGAAAGGAGTACAAGTATATCACTAAAGAAAACCAGCAAGCAGTGAGAGAAGAGAGCAAAAGGAACAGGGAACTACAAACACAACCATAAAACAAGAAACAAAAATGGCAACAAGTACATACTTATCAGTAACTACTTTGAATGTGAATGGACTATATGCTACAATCAAAAGATATAGAGTGAATGGGTAAAAAAGCAAGACTCATCTATGAGCTGCCTACAAGACTCTTATATCAGACCTAAAGACACATGCATATCAAAAGTGCAGGGATGGAAAAGCATCTGTCAAGCAAATGGAAGTGAAAAGAAAGCCAGGGTAGCAATACCTACATTGGTCAAAATAGACTTTAAAACAAAGACTGTGACAAGAGACAAAGAAAGACCCTACATAATCATTAAAGGGACAATCCAACAAAAAAGATACAACAATTGTAAATATTTATGCATCCAACATAGCAACATCCAAATACATAAAGCAACCAATAACAAACATAAAGGAAGTCATCAGCAGTAATACTGTAATAGTAAGGGAATTTAACACCCAACTTACCTCAATGGAAAGATCACCCATACAGAAAATCAACAGGGAAACAGTGGCTTTCAATGACACATTGGACCAGATAGGTCTAACTGACATATTAAGAAGATTCTATCCTAAAACAGCACAATACATATTCTTTTCAAGTGCATTCTCCAGGACATTCTCCAGGACAGATCACATATTAGCCACAAAACAAATCTCAACAAGTTAAAAAATATTGAGGTCATATCATGCATCTTTTCTGACTACAGTGCTATGAACTAGAAGTCAATTACAAGAAAACATCTAGAAAGAACACAAATATATGAAGGTTAAATCACATGCTACTAAACAATTAATGGGTCCATTGAGAAATCAGATAGGAAATGTTAAAAATACATGGAGACAAATGAACATGAAAATACAATGGTCCAAATCTTTGGGATGCAGCAAAGCTGTTCCAGGAAGGAAGTTTATAGCAATACAGGCCTACCTCAAGAAGTAAGAAAAATCTCCAACAATGTAACCTTACACCCAAAGGAGCCAGAAAAAGTAGAAGTATTTAAAACCCACAACTAGTAGAAGAAAGAAATAATAAATATAAGGGCAGAATTAAATGAAATAGAAATTAAAAGAACAATAGAGCAGATCAATGAAACCAAGAGCAGTTTTTTGTCTTTCAGGTTTTTTGTTTTTTTTTTAGATCAACACAACTGATATATCTTTAGCCAGACTCATCAAGAAAAAGAGAGAGGACTCAAAAATCAGAAATAAAAGAGGAGAAATAACAACTAACACCTCAGAAATACAATGGTTATAAAAGATTATGAAAAAGTGTATGCCCACATATTGGCTAACCTAGGAAAAAATGGATAAATTCCTAGAAACATGTAACCTCCCAAAACTGAATCATGAGGAAATAGAATTTTTTTTTTAAAGAGGCAAGTGTTTTTTTAAGATTTTTTATTTATTCATCTGACAGAGAGACAGCGAGAGAGGAAACACAAGCAGAAGGAGTGGGAGAGGGAGAAGCAGGCTTCCTGCCCAGAAGGGAGCCCGATGTTCGGCTCAATCCCAGGATCCTGGGATCATGACCTGACCTGAAGGCAGATGCTTAATGACTGAGCCACCCAGGTGCCCCAGAAATAGAAAATTACCAGCAATTACATTGAACCAATAATAAAAAAACTCCCAACAAACAAAAGTCCAAGACCAGAGGGTTTCACAGGTGAATTCTACCAAACAGTTAAAGAAGAGTTCATACCTTTCTCTTCAAACTATCAAACAAAAGAAGAGGAAGGAAAGCTTCCAAACTCATTCCATGAGGCCAGCATTATCCGGATACCAAAACCAGATAAAGACACTACAAAGAACTGCAGGCCAATATCTCTGATGAACACAGATGCAAAAATCCTCAACAAAATATTAGCAAACTGAATCCAATAATACATTTAAAAAATCATTCACCACAGGGCGCCTGGGTGGCTCAGTCATTAAGTGTCTGCCTTCACCTCAGGTCATGATCCCACGGTCCTGGGATAGAGCCCTACATTGGGCTCCCTTCTGGGCAGGAAGCCTGCTTCTGTTCTCTCTCTCACTGTGTCACTCTCTGTCAAATAAATAAAATCTTTAAAAAAAAAATCATTCATCACAATTAAGTAGGATTTATTTCTGGGATGCAAGGGTGGTTCTATAATTGAAAATCAATCAATGTGACACATTGCATCAATGAGAGACAGGATTAAAACCACATGATCATTTTGATAGATGCAGAAAAAGCATCCGACAAAGCACATCTATTCATGATAACCCTCAACAAAGTAGGGTTAGAGAGAACATACGTCTACATAATAAAGTCCATCAATGAAAAGCCTACAGTAAACATCGTCCGTAGTGGCAAAAACCTAAGAGCTTTTCCCCTGAAATCAGGAACAAGACAAGACTGTCCACTCATACCATTTTTATTCAACTTAGTACTGGAAGTCGTAGCCACAGCAATCAGAAAAGGAAATGAAATAAAAGCATCCAAATTGCTAAGGAAGAAGTAAAACTGTCACTATTTGCACATGACATGATACTCTATATAAAAAAACAAAAAAACAAGAATCCACCCAAAAACTATGAGAACTGATAAATGAATTAAGTAAGGTTGCAGGATACAAAATCAATAAACAGAAGTCCATGGCAGGGACACCTAGGTGGCTCAGTCATTTAACCATCTGCCTTCAGCTCAGGTCAGGATTCCAGGGTCCTGCAATCAAGTCCCAAATTGGGCTCCATGCTCAGCAGGGAGCCTGCTTCTTCCTCTGTCTGCCGCTACCTCTGCTTGTGTGCTCTCTTTCTCTCTCCGACAAATAAATAAATAAAATTTTTAAAAAGCCCATTGCATGTCTATATGCTAATAATAAAGTAGCACAAAGAGAAATTAAGAAAACAATCCCATTTATAATTGCACAAAAATGAATAAAATACCTGGGGTGCCTGGGTGGCTCAGGAGGTTAAACATCTGACTTTGGTTTTAGCTCAGGTCATGATCTCAGGGTCATGAGATCCAGTCCTACACTGGGCTTCATGCTCAGCATGCAGTCTACTTGGGATTCTTTCCCTTTCTCTTCCCATCTGACCCTCCCCCTTCTGTCTCTCTCTCCCAAATAAATAAATAAATAAATGTCTTTTTAAAAGAGTAACATACTTAGGAATAAACCTAACCAAGGAGGTAAAAGACCTGTACTCTGAAAGCTATGAAACACTGATGAAAGAAATTGAAAATGACACAAATGGAAAGATACTCCGTGCTCATGGATTGGGAGAACAAATATTGTTAAAATGGCCATACTACCCAAAGAAATCTACATATGTAATGCAATCCCTACCAAAATACCAACAGCGTATTTCATAGAACTAGAACAAATAATCCTAAAATACGGAACCACAAAAGACCTCAAATAGCCAAAGCAATCTTCTTTTTCAGAAGAATAAAATGGGAGGTATTACAATCCCAGATTTTGAGATATACTACAAATCTGTAGTTATCAAAACAGTATGGTACTGCTACAAAATAGAGTAATGGAACAGAATACAGTGTGCAGATATAAATCCACAATTATGTGGTCAATTAATCTTCAACAAAGAGGGTAAAAATATGCAATGGGGAAAAGATAGCCTCTTCAGCAAATGGTGCTGGGAAAACTGGACAGCTACATACAAAAGAATGAAACTGGATGACTTTCTTACACCATACAAAAATAAACTCAAAGTGGATTAAGGACCTAAATGTAAGACCCCAAGTTATAAAAATCCTAGAAGAAAGCAGAGGCAGTAATTTTTCGTGACATTGGTCATAGCAACATTTTTCTAGATATGTCTTCTGAGGCAAAGGAAACCAAAGCATAAATCAACTATTGGGCCCACATCAAAAATAAGATGCTTCTGCACAGCAAAGGAAACAGTCAATGAAACTACAAGATAACCTAATGAATGGGAAGAAATACTTGCAAATGACATATCCAGTAAAGGGTTAATATCAAAAATATATAAAAAACTAATACAACTCAACACCAAAAATCCCAAATAATCCAATTTAAAAATGGGCAGAAGACATAAACAAATATTTATCCAAAAAAGACATCCAGATGGCCAACAGACACATGAAAAAAATGTTCAACATCACTCATCATTAGGGAAGTGAAAATCAAAACCACAATGAGATAACACCTCACACCTGTCAAAATGGCTAAAATTAAAAAATAAGAAACCACAAATGTTGATGAGGATGTGGAGAAAAGGATGATTTCATTCATATATGGAATTTAAGAGACAAAATGAACAATGGGAAAAAAAGACAAACCAAAAAAAGAGATTCTTAACTATAGAGAACAAACTGATGTGTACCAGAAAGGAGGTGGATGGGGAGGGATGAAATAGGTAAGGGGGATTAAGAGTACATTTGCTGATGATGAACATGGAATAATGTACAGAATCTTGGAATAATGTACAGAATCACCTGAAACGAATATAACACTCCATGATAGCTACACTGCAGTTGCAATAAAAAAAAAAAAAATCAAACCCCCCAAAGAATGTATTAACCTTACTCCTCATTACCTGTTAACACAGAAAGATACCACGTTTTGCAATCATCACGCGGGTCACAATCCTGATCTGACATCAGTATTAGCTATTTCTGTGTGACAAGCTGCTATTTTTTTTTATTAACATATGATATATTATTTGTTTCAGGGCTACAGTCTGTGAATCATTAGTCTTACACAATTCACAGCACTCACCGTAGCATATACCCTCCCCAGTGTCCATCACCCAGCCACCCCACCCCTCCCACCCCCCTTCACTCCAACAACCCTCAATTTGTTTCCTGAGATCAAGAGTCCCTTATGGTTTGTCTCCCTCCCGATCCCATCTTGTTTCATTTTTCCCTCCCTTCTCCCCAAGAACCCCCATCCTGCCTCTCAAATTCCGCATATCAGAGAGATCATATGATAATTGTCTTTCTTGGATTGACTTACTTCATTTAGCATAATACCCTTTAGTTCCATTCACATCACTGCAAACGGCAAGATTTCTTTTTTTTTTTTTTTTTTTTGGTAAGCCACTATTTTTTTTTTAAAGAGGGAAGGAAGGAGGGGCAAAGGGAGAAGGGGAAAGAATCTGAAGCAGACTCCACTCCCAGTGTGGAGCCCAACACAGGGCTCGACCGCACAACTCTGAGATCATGACCTGAGCCAAAACCTAGAGTCCGATGCTTAACTGACCAAGCCACCCAGGTGCTCTATAACAAGCCACTTTCCAATTCAGTGGCTTAATGAAATCAAAAGGCCCCAGGTGTTCTTGGCAAGAACAGTTTCCAGAAAGATGGGGCAAAAGATGGATTACAGAGAATGAAGACGCATTGGTGATGAGGCTGACTTGCAGGCAGCGAGGCCCACGGTGAAGGAGAGGACAGTAGAGTAGCTGGGCAGGGACACAAAACCGAAGAAAGGGTGTGGTTGGTCGGTTGGCTAATTTTGTTTTAGTAAACTAAGAACGGCTTCAGCGCATAATGCATCAGGAGAAGATGCTAATCTGGAGGTTGCAACTGGAGATACAGAAGATGTCAGTGTAGTGATGTGGTGGGAAGGTAGAAAGAGTAAGAACTGAGTATACAACTGAAGAACTTAACCTCCGAACCCAGAAGAGATGTGGCTTCATTCTGGGACAACAGGTGGGAAGATAGTGATGGGTGCAGGTGTTGCAGAGTGTGGGAATGGAGGAGACAGTTTGGAGGGGCCTCTGTTCTCTCAGTGAAAGAAGGCATGGACCATCTTCAGGGATTGAAAGGCCTGGTGGCCTGATTTGGAGCTTGGGGAGAGAAGACAAGGGTTAGAAAACTGAGCAGCATCTGTGGAGATGCCTTTCAGCAATAAGCAATTTTCTCTAGCAAAGATGGGACCCAAGGAGCAGTTTCAAGAAAGTGAGTGAAAGGACTTAATGAGGATTTGACATCACAGGAGGTCAGACTCCAAGAAGGAGAACAGAGTCTCCTCCAGAATATGCAAGAAGGAGTTAGAGGCACTTAGTGAAGATAACTATAAAGAGATGGGACATGGGGCGCCTGGGTGGCTCAGTGGGTTAAAACCTCTGCCTTCAGCTCAGGTCATGATCCCAGGGTCCTGGGATCGAGTCCCGCATTGGGCTCTCTGCTCAGCAGGGAGCCTGCTTCCCTTCCTCTCTCTCTGCCTGCCTCTCAGCCTACTTGTGATCTCTGTCTGTCAAATAAATAAATAAAATCTTAAAAAAAAAAAAAAAGATGGGACATGATTTTGGATTTTGTATCCAAGGCCTATAAAGTGGGAGCTAGAGTAAGGGCCACGAGATCCAGGCTTCTCTGTCAATAGCAAACGTTGATTAAGTACAAACTAGGTTTCCAGAACAGGGCTAAGCCTCTTATAAGGATAATTTCATTTAGTTATCGCAATAGTCCTGTACAGGATATTGTTATTTTCATTTTACAGATAGGGAAACTGAGCTTTAGAAAGGTTAGCTTCTCCAGGCCACTGTGGCAGATTTTTATTTTAGAAAGGCGTCTGCAACCTTGTCTCCAGTCCTCCCACTGTGACCTTCCCACTCCCCTGTCAAAGGGCAGAGGCTGATTCTCTACTCTTGGGGTCATGACTTCTTATATTAGCACAATATGGTTGAAGGACTCTGTGTGGCTTCCAAGTCTTCGCTATAAAATGCCCTGCATCTACCAACTGCTTCCACTGGAACATTCTTCTGGCAGAAGACAACCGCCATGCAAGAATGATGCCATCCCACAGGCTGTTGTGTGGAACTATCACCTGAATGTGACTGAGCTCACCGCTGACAGTCAACACCAATGCCATCCATCTAAGTGAGCCATCTTGCTCTTGTATCTCATTCAGTCTAGTCTATCTTTCAGAGGACGGTGGCCCCAGCCGATATCTGACTGTGAATCCATGAGAGGCCCTGAGCAAGCACTGCCCATCCAGCTCAGCCCTTCCTGAAGTTCTGACCCACAAAATCAGTAGCGAAATGAAATGGCTGTTGCTTTACAACCACTGAGGGACTGGTACTTTGTTATGCAGTGACTACAGCCAGAATAGCCTGACAACATCACAGAGAAAAAGCAGTAGGACTCCAGGGCAGTTTTGGCACACTGTGGAGCCTAGCTCTCTTTTTTAAGATTTTATTTATTTATTTGACAGGCAGAGATCACAAGTAGGCAGAGAGGCAGGCAGAGAGAGAGGGGGAAGCAGGCTCCCTGCTAAGCAGAGAGCCCGATGCAGGGCTCGATCCCAGGACCCTGGGATCATGACCTGAGCCGAAGGCAGAGGCTTTAACCCACTGAGCCACCCAGGCGCCCCTGGAGCCTAGCTCTTAACTCATTATCTTTGATACTCACCTCCACCTAGCACGGTTTCTACCTCAGAGCACAGGCCAAACAAATATTTTACCTACATCTTAGGTAGATGCCTTCTTTTCACCTGTTTTCTCTCTTCCACTTCCTAGCAGATTCACATCATATAATAGGTCACTGTTCAATAATGCCAAAACACAGCAATGGTGAGCAAAAACTTTATCCCATTATTGCCAAGTAAATCTTCAATACAAGCCAGTATTGATCAATTCAGTAGAAAGTTTAAACTTGTACAGAATATGGATCTTAAACTCTTTAGTGCTTTCTTTTCAGTATGATTGCCTTTCTCAACAATATGATATCTTCTTGAATTTCTAACCATCCTGAAAACACCTGGATCCACCCTCAGCAGAACATGCAAGGAATCATGAAACGAAGTAAATGTCAAGCAGAGGTGAGTCCGTGTGCCCCGGGTTTTATTAGCACCATGTGGTGAAGTCACAAATCCTGCCTGAGTTGAAATCTAAGCCCCACCAAGATCACGGGTCCTGTGCTCTGATCTGTTTTCCTTTTGAATTCTAAATGGCCGAGTTGTTACTACTGACCTAAGACAAGAAGGCTGCCCTTGAATCAACAATGCCCATTTTAAATATCATGTGGTCAGAATCTCTGTGCTCTCACTCCCTTGCCACTAGGGTCTAAATTGGGCAGCTGATCTTCATATCAAAAGGGAGCAGGCTGTCCATTCCCTTCATTACTATTCCATTACTAGATTTTTTTTTTAAGATTTTATTCATTTTTTTGACAGACAGATCACAAGTAGACAGAGAGGCAGGCAGAGAGAGAGGAGGAAGCAGGCTCCCCGCTGAGCAGAGAGCCCAAGGACCCTGGGATCATGACCTGAGCCGAAGGCAGAGGCTTAACCCACTGAGCCACCCAGGCGCCCCTCATGACTAGATTTCTTATCTATTATTCCTGAGCTCTGTCGCTGCCCTTGACATGAGTGATCGGCACAATCTTCACAGAAGACCCCTTTAACATCGTGTGGTGGTAGTCACTCAGCCTTGCCTGAGGAATGACGCTGTGTTTTCTTGGGTGTTAACTACACTCAAGGAGTCAAGGGTCTGGAGCCCACCTGGGCCCCCTGAGACCAGGGTAATGGCTTTATGGTGCCAGCAGTGACATCAAGCTCTTCCTCGCCCTACTCCTAAATCCTGCTGTTTCTCTTTTTCTCTTCTCCAGTTTGTCCCTGCTCTCCTGTGCCTCCTCACCGCAGATTCAAAAACAGGCTGGAGAGTAGGGAGATACTACTGTGAAATAGCAAACATGCATCACTTGATCATCATAAGCAGAATAGTCCCCGGGAAGAGTCAGAAGCTATCGCAAAGCTCATGTTCCATTATTTGATGTTTATTACTTCGCCAACTGAAGATCTGGGGACAGAATATCACAAAAAATGTGAGCTCTGGAGGTTAGTTCGGATTTATCTATTTTACTACTGATAAGGTCAGTCTTATTTTGCTTCCAGTGCTGCAAAGATGTCCTTGGGTCCTGGAAACCAGGTTCCCTATTTCAGGAATTTTAGGCTTTAGGTAGAGTAGGATGGAGGCTAAGAGCCAGGCTCTGGAATCAGACTGCTAAGGTTTGATTTCTGCTCTGTTGTCACTGACTGTTACATGGGCAGATTCCTTAAGGCAGGCAAATGTTTAACTATCCTGATTCTTCTTCAATAAAATGGATGTACCACAAGAGCACCAACTTTTCTTTTCACCACTCTTTCTTTTCACCATGCCTAGCACCTAAAACATTGCCTGGAACATAGGGAACCTAGCAGTTACTGGATAAGTAAATTTCCATGTAAACACGCAAACAATGTCTGCTCTATTGTTTTTGTTCATCTAATTATCCACAATGCAGAGAACACATCTTTTTGTTTCCCACAGCACCTAACCCAGGGTTTTGTGGTATCCATCAACATTTATGAATATGAATGCATTTGAATTGGAGCCCATCACTACATAATTGAAGCATCTTTCAGTTCCTTCCTGGTGGACAGCAGAGGGGTTATAGGACTCAAGAGAAAGGATGCCTCCAGCTCTTTTCGCCTTGCATTGTGCCCCTGCACAGTAGCCCTTGGACATTTTTTCTCCCCGAATATCCTGCTTAACCTTCAAAAATCAACAAAACGGATCCCTAGATGATGAACATCTTTTATAACAATCAGGCACTAATCCCAGATTCTAATCCTGATTCCTGTGTGGCTGACCTTTACAACCTCAGCGGGTCGCATCCCCTCACGGAACTGTGCTGGGCTCTGCTCACTGTAAGGAAGAACCCTACTTCACAGGGACACTTGGGACAGATGAGAGAGGGAGTGTGAAAGCACTGCGAAAAGAATGACGTAAGTGGCTGTGCTGAATTTTTTTAAATTAAGAAAGCAGAGACTCATTTTTCTAGGAGATTTAGGGTAAAGAGTCATGACAAGGCATCACAAGTCAGTTTTTTGAGGATTGTGCCACACGGACCTCAACAGAGACGCTTCTACTACTATGACACAATTTTAAAAATCATGGTTTATTTAGTAGGTGTTCCTGCAATCATTCCGCAAATACCTATGGAGCCCTTTCATTGTGTCAAGTATTGTTTTAAGTACAGAGAAGATGTCAGGGAAGAAAACCCCTGACTGGGTGAGTTGACATTCTGGTAGTAGAGCCAGACGGGTAAGTAGATAGTTACCTCATTGGTAAATAGAATGAGAGAAAAAGGAGCAGGATAGTTCTACCATAGAAGCCTAGAAAAAAGACCCTCCCTGGAGTGGGGGAGGTGGTGTTGGTGATGAGATTAGGAAGTAATACCGGAGCTGTGCCTTAAAGAGCAAGTCAACACTCAGCAAACCCTGAATGAATGGATGATGCTTCTCCCGTTCCACTTGATAAACCAATTCCTGGAGGGCAGAGTCCAGGGAGCGAATGAGAAAAGGAGGAAGAGGTTTCACCGAGACATTATCAGCATTCAGTTTTGAGAATGCTGAGTAGGAGGCTGAGGTGGGGGAAAGGCAGCAGCAGAAGGACTCAGGCATCATCAGGCCATGGGAGACTTCATTTCCTTCATGGAGGAACTCGGGCATATCCTGCTGGAGATGGGGCGTCATCCTTAGTTTAGATGCATCACTCTGGTGGGTACTTCCTCTTGGCAGTCCTTTCAGCGACTGCAGACAAACTTGACATTCACATGTTCTCTGTGCCCCATTCTCAATCCCACTCCCCATGGTTTTCTGGAAATAATGATCCAAAGTCAGTCCATACAAGCGAGTTTTCTTATGATTATTTTCTCTATGGGAACTGGACTGGGCTCCCAGTTAGAACCAGCCTTTCTCCCAGGGTTACTTTCATGGTGGGCAAGAACACATGCTATCTGTCACAGCCACTGCTATTGAACTCCAAGATACACTCAACAGACTGAGAATTGGTGGGGGCAGGAGGTCCAGGTGAAGGTGGTCAGAAGATTCAAACTTAAAATTATAACATAAATAAGTCCTGGGATGTAATGTACACAAGGAAAACAAGTGCAAAACATCTTGCTAGAGGCTGACAAGACCAGAAAAATACAATCAGTCTCAAACTAGTCAGTACTCTAGAGAGACTCAAATACATCATTACCTTTGACAATAAGTGAGCTTTGATTGATAAACAGGTTTTGCTCAGAGAAATCCATGCACTCCCCACCAGTGCCTGCACCCCATACACTCACTGCTCTGGTCATGTTTTACAGCTCCTCTATGTTGTATTACCAACTTATAACTTACAATGTGCTTTTATTCATCATGTCTTTTGATCATTGGATCTGGTGAAATATTGTATCTGCTACTATGAAATGAGAATAGTGAGACATTCAGTGAAAGAACCAGTACTAACACCCAGTGCCTTTACAAAATACACAGAGCCAAGACTAGCTCTCCTTGGCCTACCAAAGAGAGCTCATGGATTTCCTTGAGGATTACTTAATTTCCTCTTAAAGTGCATAAGAAATGCAAAGTGCCAGGTGCCTGGGTGGCTCAGTCTTTTGCTAAGCATCTGCCTTGGGCTCTGGTCATGATCTCAGGGTTCTGGGATCCAGCCTGCTGGGAGGGGAGTCTGCTTCTCCCTCTGCCCTTCCCTCCTGCTTGTGCCCATTCTCTCTCTCTCTCTCTCAAGTAAATAAATAATCTTAAGAAAAAAAAAAAAAAGAAGAAGAAGAAAGAAGTGCGAAGTGCCCCTACAGCAATGAATTCAATTTTAGAAAACATGAAGGGAAATCTCAGCCTGTCTTTATCAGTGTTTTTGACTTCTCGAATCAGATCTACCCTCAACAATAAAGAAGCAAGGTGTGATCTCATGGACACAGGGACCTCAGTGCAGCCATGCCTTCCACAAAACAGAACCAGAAAATCTTCAGAACTGGGGCATCTCTCTTCCATCCCCCTCCTTCCTCTTCCTATCCTTCTCCTACTCTTCCTTTCTCTCTTTTTCTGTTTTGTCATCACTTCCAAACCCTCATAACTTGGCTTGTACACAACTTAATTTGCCTTAACTCTAACTCCATATGATTTCAAAAGTCCCGTGCTCAATATCAACTCACCTTGGCTTCTGATTATGTTAGTTGAAAATCTCAAGAGAATATAATTGGCCCAAATCACCGGCCTATGAGTGAGCTATTCTTCAGTCAAATGATTATTCCTGGTTCAATCACTTGTGGCCAGAAAGAACAGTTTCTTGTGGTATAAAAATGTCTGCCAAGGTTCAGTTTTTTGAGAAGGGCCTTTGGTGGGGGCGATGCCCCTCCACTTTTGACACAGGAGGATGTACTAACATGTAGAAGACTGACATGTCTTCTACACAGACTTAATTCTAACTACATTTTGCAGTTGAGATTTTGAAATGATCTATTAGAAATTATCTATTAGAAAAAACATTAAGTATTGGTAAAATTCACATAAAATTATTTTAAAATATACAACTCAGTAGCAATGATTACATTCATGATGTTACATGGTAAGCCTTTTGAAGCCATGTAACATGCAGATCTTCCAATTTTCCAATTTTCTTTCTTCCTTAAAAGATTAAGTAATTGATATTTAGACTATAAGTAACAATCAAAATCAATCTGGCTGTATTACTGGCTTGTTATGCAGGAACTCATGCCGTGGAAAGTGTTCCAAATACAGTAGTAAACAGTGGGAATAGCTCCTCACCTCCTTTTCTTTTCTTTTCAGGAAAAATAGGAGGGAGAAAGGAGTATTTTGTTTGAAAATGGCTTCCCTAACAGCAACAACAACAAAAATACATGGCCAAAAGCTTCTATTATACTCAGGATGACTGCTCACCATGATACTCCAGCCAGAGTGGGTGTCCCTTTCTCCTGAAATGGCTCCCTGAGCAAAACACTGTGCTCACCTCTGCTATGAACTTTCCCCCAAAGATGGTGGCCATTGGTAGGTTGCATGAGAGATGTTTTACCTCTGGTGTTTGGATGGAATGGGGCCAATTGAAAGAGATTAGGAACTCATGGAGAGAGGGATGGTTTCTGTCAACATAGGGATGCAAGATGCTGTCATAGCCTTTAGTCTCCTCTAGGAAGAACTCAAAAATATAGGAGACCATATTTTTCTTGTCTTTAGCATGGATGAAAAAGAGGTAAGAATGGTTTTGCTGAGCTCTGTTGGGTACCCACTCAGTTCCTCTCTTGAAGGTAGCCTCAGAGCTCAAAGGATCTTGTGAGAGCATTAGCTCTGGATTTGCATAAAGTATGTTCACAGGCTTCATCACCTACCACCTATTTGATTTGAGGTGAGTTATTTAACATCCCTGAGCCCCAGTTTTGTCCTCGATGCCTCTCTTGGTCTCACACTCCACCCCTAAGACTGATGCCAAGTTAGGCGAGAACTCTTCCACGCTGCTACATAAGAATATAAAATACTGCAACTACTCCAGAAAGCAGTTTGACAGTTGCTTTAAAAGATAAACATACACCTACCATACAATCCAGACATTCCACTCCTAGATATTACTCATGAGAAATCAAACCACATGTCTATACATAAACTTGTACATGAAAGTTCAAAGCTTTATTTAGAATAACCGCAAACTGGAAACCACCTAAAAGTCCATAAACAGATGGATGAGCAGATTGCAATATATCCATGCACTGGAAAACTACACAGGAATAAAAATACACGATCTACGGATACACACAACAAAACAGATGGATCACAAAATAACTACGCCAATGGAAAGGAGACAGAACAAAGTAGATACTATGAGATTCCATTTATTGAAAAATATAAACTGTAAATCCCATTTATAGACTATTCTACAATGTCCCAACAATTCCATAGCACCAGAGCATAGATCAATAGTCACCAGAGGCGAGGGGGTGGGTGTGAAGGAGGAAGGGGATAACAAAAGACCATGATGAAACTTCTGGGAGTGATACTTAATGTTCATTATCTTGTGATGAAGCTTTCATGGGTGTAATTTCCAAGCTTATCAAACTTGAAATATGTGTAGTTTACTGTGCATTTATCATTCCTCGATAAAGCTATTTAAAACAAAGACCATCTAGGGAGTTCAGGTGAGAGACCTCAGCTACTGATGCTCTTTGTAATCCATTTAGAACTTAGTGTCTCTTAACCCCAATTACATAGTACAGCCACTGGGGAAGGTTAAAAATATTTATGCCTGAGCTCTCTCTGTAGAAACTTATTTACTGGGTTAGTATGTGACCATGGCATCAATATTTTTTACAACCTCCCCAAGTAATTCTAATGTGAACTAGAGGTTAAGACCCATGGCTGTAGAAAAAAAAAAGTATTGTCATTGAGCATATTTAAGGAGGACACATGGGGACAACACACTGATCCAGGGATAGAAGCCCAGAGAGTCAAATAGGAAGAAAACAGGCTTGGAGGTAGGACAGGTAAAGCAGTCCAAGAAGCAATGGGGAGACAAAAAAGAAAGTGGAGCTTGGTGCCATATGTGTGGAAGGCTGGCCTTGGCTCTGAGGATAGGAAGAGCAATAGAAACCAAAGGGAATTTTTCTTGGTGGAGTTTTAGTGGTACAATAAACAATTGGCCCAGGGCAGGTAATGTCAGTGTAGTTTGGAGTATCCTTCTAAAACCTTAGCCATCTAGGAATTTCTAGATTCTTGCTCCTCCAAAAGTGACCCATGGTCTGGCAGCATTAGCAACCTTGAGGATACTGTTAGAAATGCAGAATCTCTGACCTTACCCCAAACCTATTAAATGAGATGCTGCATTTCAACCAGATCCCCAGGGGATTCATATGATCAGTAAAACTTCATAAGCACTATTTTGATCCTAATAGAAAGACAACAAAGTATTAACTGATGAAGATAAGTCTTCTCCTTTTAAAAGGGAGGTGTGTTTATGGCAGAAGTAATCTTGGGCCAAGAGTCAGGGCTCTGCTGTCTGGTCTCCGCTCCTCCACAACCTTCTCTGTGGCCTTTCAATTTTTTTTTTTTCAGCTGAAAATGCCATTCCATTCATTAATAAGTAGGAGTGTGGCTTCAACCCTCATTCCTTCAGGTTTGTGCTTTGAAGGAAAATGAAACAGGGGAAGAGGGATAGGGACTATACTACACAAGCTGCCCAGGGAGACTTTACTGATATTTGAGCAGATGGCTGAGGCAAGTGAGGGTTCAAGTCATATAAATATCTGTTAATGAATGAAAGAGCATTTCAGGCTGGAAAAGTAGAACAGGAGGAAAAATAATATAAAGGCACTTAGAGAGAGTTAAATAAATTATAATCAATTCATTTAATTGAATACTATGCAGACATTTAAAAAGGTGATATCTATTACTACTTAGCAGCATGGAAAGATTTCATTAATATTTCTCAAATTATTATAAGTGTATGGTTTATCCTATTGATATAAATGTGTGTGGACACTTATAGGGAAGCTGATGGATGGGAGGATCCTAAGTCAAACTTGTCTCGCAAATATATCTAGATAACACCCATATCAGTGTAAATAACCCAGAAAACAACTGGAGGACTGACAGAACACACTCTACACAGATAAATGTAGAAAGGCCACAGTGAAAAAGGAAGGAAGGGCAAAGCCATGGTGAAAAACCAAACTGGCCTGAGAGACTGTCCTCAGGAGGGAAGAACACTGAAGGCATGGAGAAGCAACCCCGCACCAGACACATCAGGCATCCCAGGCATGGTGGTGAATAGGAGGATGAATCCCCAGAACTTTACAAATTCTTACAATCAGTGGAGCTTAACACCTAGAACTTTAAAAATCAGCAGTTTTGGCTCTGGAAGACTTGACCCCCCATCCTAAAGAGACAACACAACCAAAAGCCTGTAGAGATAACAGCAGCATAGAAACAGTTTGAAAAATGCCTGGGGTATAGGGGAAAGAGACTTATTTACTGATCTCTGAGCATGTGCTAGAAGAGAATGTATCCTTAGGAGACTTCCCTAAGAACAAAATTGCTGGTGGGGTGTCCCTTCCTTCTCCTTCCCTCTAGCCTAGATACACTGACATCTTGGAAAACAGTGCAGTGGGAACACTCTCTAACTAACCTGCTAATGGCATGCCCCACCACCATGCTCTTCTGTGAACCCACCCTCTCCAACCCAACCTCAGCAGAAGTTTTCCACAGCAGAGTGCTGTGGATGTTGCAGCACTGCAACCCTACATCTGTGTTCTTCTGCACACCCACCCCCTTCCAATCCACACAAAGCAGCAATACAAGCCTGGCAGTGTGCAAGCAACACCAGCAGGGACCAACACCATCCAAAGTGACTCCAGCCCAGGGAAATGGGAAGATAACCATGCACACCAAACCAACTTTGGCCCCAATAGTGGGCTGGAGCCAGACATCTGATCTGACCACAAGCCTTGCCTTCCAACAGAAACTTCTCAGGGGACAACACAGGAAAACTACCCTGTGGTTTGGTGCTACTGAAGCTCTGACAAACACCTGGTCTGATCCAACTCAAGCCCAAGGCAGCCCCAGACTGACCAATTAACAACACAGGGACCAAACCCTGCCCACAAAGGTAAAGAGCCATTGTAGATAACTGGGCTGAAAGCAAAAGCAGCTCAGCCACAACAGTAGGGTGCATGCAACACACATAGGAGACACTGCTGAAGTGCCAGGTTCTGGTTTATGGGGGACATGGCGAAATGTTCAAGAGAACTCTGAGTGGAAAGGGAAGATCACAGAAGTAAGAAAAGTGGGAAGCACAAAAACATTAAAATTAAGTATATCTATAAAAAAATCAGTGAAGGGATTTACAAAATAAAAGGATGTAAAGTTTCACACCATATACTAAAATGAGAGGGGTCGGCGGAGAGAAGAATGGGTTTAAACATAAGCACCCATCAACTTAATATATACTACTATATGCATAAAATGTTGTATATAAACCTAATGGTAACCACAAATCAAAAACCGGTTACAGATATGCAAAAAAAGAAAAACAAAACAAAACAAAAACAAACCAACAAAAAAACAAAACAGAAAGGAGTCCAAGTATATCACTAAAGAAAGCCAGCAAGCAGTGAGAGAAGAGAACAAAAGGAACAGAGAAGAACTACAAACACAACCATAAAACAAGAAACAAAATGGCAACAAGTACATACTTATCAGTAACTACTTTGAATGTGAATGGACTATATGCTACAATCAAAAGATATAGAGTGAATGGGTGGAAAAGCAATACTCATCTATGAGCTGCCTACAAGACACTTATATCAGACCTAAAGGCACATGCATATCAAAAGTGCAGCATTTGTCAAGCAAATGGAAGTGAAAAGAAAGCCAGGGTAGCAATACCAAATTGGACAAAATAGACTTTAAAACAAAGATTGTGACAAGAGACAAAGAAGGATCCTACATAATCATTAGGGGGCAATCCAACAAAAAAGATATAACAATTGTAAATATTTATGCGTCCAACATGACAGCATCCAAATACATAAAGCAACTAATAACAAACATAAAGAAAGTCATCAGCAGTAATACAGTAATAGTAAGGGAATTTAATACCCAACTTACATCAATAGATAGATCATCCATACAGAAAATCAACAAGAAAGCAATGATTTTCAATGACACATTGGATCAGATGAGTCTAACAGACCTATTCAGAATATTCTATCCTAAAACAGCACAATACACCCTCTTTTCAAGTGCACATGGAACATTCTCCAGAATAGATCACTTGTTAGTCACAAAAACAAGTCTCAAATTTAAAAAAACAAACTGCAGTCTTACCATGCATATTTTCTGACCACAATGTTATGAAACTAGAAGTCAACTACAAGAAAACATCTGGAAAGAACACAAATGCATGTAGACTAAATCACTACTAAACAATTAATGGGTCAACCAAGATATTAAAGAGGAAATAAAAAAAAATACATGGAGACAAATGAACATGAAAATACAGTGGTCCAAAATCTTTGGGATACAGCAAAGCTGTTCCAAGAGGGAAGTTTATAGCAATACAGGCCTACCTCAATAAGTAAGAAAAATCTCCAACAATGTAACCTTACACCCAAAGGAGCTAGAAAAAAGTTGAAAAATTAACAAGCTAAAACCTGGGGTGCCTGGCTGGCTCAGTCAAAAAGCATGTAACTTTTGACTTTTCGGTCATGAGTTTGAGCTCCATGTTGGGTGTAGAGATTACTTAAATGAATAAATAAACTAAAAACAAAACAAAACAAAACAAAAAAACAAAACAAAAAAAACCCTCCAAAACTGGAAGGAAATAATAAAGAATAATGTAGTAACAAAATAGAAACTTAAAAAAAAAAACACCAAAAACCATAGAACAGATTAATAAAACCAAGAGCTGGTTCTTTGAAACAATCAACAAATTTGATAAACATTTAGCCAGACTAATCAAGAGAGAGAGGGGATGCAAATAAACAAAATCAGAAATAAATGAGGAGAAGTAAAAATACTACCTCAGAAATAGAATGATTATAAGACAACATTATGAAAAATTATAGGCCAACAAATTGGCCAGCAATGAGAAATGTGGTTAAATTCTGGGAAACATATAACCTCCCAAAACTAAACAAGGAAGAAATAGAAAATTTGAACAGACCAATTACAGGAATGAAATTGAATCAGTTATCAAAAAACTCCCAACAAACAGAAGTCCGGGACCAGATGGCTTCACAGGTGAATTGTACCGAACATTTAAAAAAGAGTTAATACCTTGTCTTCTGAAACTATTCCAAAAAACAGAAGAGGAAGAAAAGCTTCCCGGATACCAAAACCAGACAAAGGCACTACCAAAGAAGAAGAAGGAAAAAAGTACAGGCTAATATCTCTGATGAACACAGATGCAAAATTCCTCAACAAAATATTAGCAAACTGGATCCAACAATACATTTAAAAAATTATTCACCACAATCAAGTGGGATTTATTTCTGGGATGCAAGGGTGGTTCTACATTGGAAAATCAATCAGTGTAACATATCACATCAATCTGAGAAAGAATAAAAACCATGTGATCATTTCTATGGATGCACAAAAAGCATCTGACAAAATACAATATCTAATCATGATAAAACCTCAACAAAGTAGATTTAGAGGGAACATACCTCAACATAACAAAAACCATCTATTAAAAACCTACAACTAACATTACATGCAATGGTGGAAGGACTGAATGCTTTTCCCCCAAATCAGGAACAATAAAAAGATGCCCACTTTTACCCCTTTGTTCAACATAGCTACAAGTCCTTGCCACAGCAATCAAACAAGAAAATAAAAGTCAACCAAATTGGTAAAGAAGAAATAAAACTGTCACAATTTGTACATGACATGATACTTATATAGAAAATCCCAAAGACCCCACCCAAAATCTACTAGAAATGATAAATGAATCCAGTAAGATTGTAGAATAGAAATCAATGTACAGAAGTCTGTGCATTTCCATATGCTAATAATGAAGTAGCAGAAAGAGAAACTAAGAAAACAATCCTATTTATAATTGCACCAAAAAGAATAAAATAGCTAGAAACAAACTTAACCAAGGAGGTGAAAGACTTGTATGCTGAAAACCATAAAACACTGATGAAAGAAATTGAAGATGATGTAAACAAATGGAAAGTTATTCCACGCTCATGGATTAGGAGAATAAATATTGTTAAAATGGCCATACTACCCAAAGCAATCTACAGATGTAATGCAATCCCTATCAAAATACCAACAGCATTTTTCACAGAATTAGAACAAATAATCCTAAAATTTGTATGGAACCACAAAAGACCTCAAATAGCCAAAGCAATCTTGAAAGGTAAAGCAAAGCTAGAAGCATCACAATCCCTGATTTTGAAACATACTACAAACCTGCAGTAATCAAAACCATATGGTACTGGCACAAAATAGACATATAGATTAATGGAACAAAAAACAAAGCCCAGAAATAAACACACAAACATATGGTCAATTAATCTTCAATAAACGAGGCAAAAATATGCAATGGGAAGATGACAGTCTCTTCAATGTATGATGAATGTATGAAAACTAGACAACCACATTACAAAAGAAAGAAACTGGATCATTTTCTTACACCACACACAAAAATAAACTCAGAATGGAATAAGGACCTAAATGTGAGACCTGAAACCATAAAAATCCTAGAAGAGAGCAGAGTTTGTAATCTCTCTGACATTAGCCATAACATTTTCCTAGATAGATCTCCTGAGACAAGGGAAATAAAAGTATAAATTAGCTGTTGGGCCTACATCAAAATAAAATGTTTTTGCACAACAAAGGAAACAGTCAACAAAACAAAAAAGACAACCTACTGTATAAGAGAAGATATTGCAGATGATATATCTGATAAAGGGTTAGTATCTAAAATATATAAAGAACTTACACAACTCAACACAAAAACACAGATAATTCAATTGAAAAAATGGTCAGAAGGCCACCTGGGTGGCTCAGTCGGTTAAGTGTCTGCCTTTGGCTCTGGTCATGATCCCAGAGTCCCAGGATCAAGTCCCACATCCTGCTCCCCGCTCAGTGAGGCATCTGCTTCTCCTTCTGACCCTCCCCATTCTTGTGCTCATGCATGCTATTTCTCTCTCAAATAAATAAATAAAATATTAAAAAAAAAAAGTCAACTTGACGGCAGCCACTGAGCAGACTGGACTTGCCTTGCTTGTGCACCTCGCTCTGCTTCCTCTGCAACCATGTCTGATAAACCCAATATGGCTGAGATTGAGAAATTCAGTAAGTTGAAATTGAAGAAGACAGAAATGCAAGAGAAAAATCCACTGCCTTCAAAAGAAACGATTGAACAGGAGAAGAAACAGGCGAATCCTAATGAGGTGTACGCCACCAATATGCACTGTACATTCCACAAGCATTGCCTTCTTATTTTACGTCTTTTAGCTGTTTAACTTTGTAAGATGCAAAGAGGTTGGATCAAGTTTAAATGACTGTGTTGCCCCTTTACACAACAAAGAATGGAGAAGGCGACTTCCTCTCCCATCTGCCTGTCTGGCTGGCAGAGATGGAAAAGAACTTGCATGTTGGTGAAGGAAGAAGCTGGGTGGGACGACAGGGAAATGCAGAGTAAAAAATCAAGCTGGTCCAAGGTGACCTGCAGGCTGTAAAATGAAGTTTAATCAGAGCCATATTTTTTGTTCAAATGATTTTAATTATTGGAATGCACAATTTTTTAATACGCAATAAAAAGTTTTAAAACCTAAAAAAAAAGGGGGGGCAGAAGACGTAAGCAGACATTTCTCCAACGAAGACATACAGACGGCCAACAGACACATGAAAAGATGCTCAACACCACACATCATCAGGGAAATGCAAATCAAAATCACAATGAGATATCACCTCATACCTGTCAAAATGGCTAAAATCCAAAACATAAGAACAAATTTTGGCAAGAATGTGGACAAAAAGGAACTCTTGTGCACTGTTGGTAGAAATGTAAACTAGTTCAGCCACTGTGGAAAACAGTATGCTAGTTCCTCAAAAAATTAAAAATAGTGGAGCACCTGGGTGGCTCAGTAAGTTAAGTGTCCAACTCTTGATTCTGGCTCAGGTCATGATATCAGGGTCGTGAGATTGATCCCCTCATTGGGCTCCATGTTGGGCATGGATCCTGGTTAAGATTCTCTCTCCCCCTCTCTCTCTGCCCCTCTCCACCAGCTCACACAAATGCTCACTCACACACTCTTGTAAAAAAAAAAAAAAGTTAAAAATAGAATAGAATGAAAGAATAAAAAGAAGAAAATGTAGAGCCTGTATAAAGACGAATACTAGTTGAGATTGCTGGAGTTCAGGGGTATGCATGGGAGCAATGAAGATACAGTAGACATCTGAGCAGATCTCGCTGGTCAGGGCCTTTAAACCCCAGCATAAAACTTTGGGTATCAATCTTCAAGAAATGTGTAGCCCTGACATGAAGGGGTGGAGGATAGGTATTGTGTGATTTGACATCAGCCAATAGCCTGAAGGATGCCCTTCTCTAACTCTTGCTTAGAGAGAGAGACAGAGAGAGAGAAAAAGAGAGAGAAGGAGGGAGGGAGAGAGAGAGAGAAGGAGGAGGAGGAGGAGAAAGGGAAGGAAAGAAGGAAAAGAAAGAAAAGAAAAAATATTCTCCATGAATAAACCAGACATTCAGACATCTCCATTTGGGCTCCTAATTTCATGCCAGCTAAGGTTCTAGGGCTTGACGTTCACTCACTAGCTGGTTAATGGAGGCCTTGACAATGAAATGAAAATGCTTCCCTTTCTCTGCTCCAATCTGTGCACCGCCATCTGCCATGCTGATTCCCATGGTGGCTGCCCACAAATATAGATGGCCCACAAAGCCAGAGATTCATCAGTGCCAACATGAGATAGACCCACAGCCCCGAGGCCAAGTGGAATCTTCCTTCGGACAGTTTGCCTTTAGCAATGTTAGGGCTTGGCCCTTTTCATCCTGAGGACTTGTGTGGGCAAGCCCAGCCCCTGAACTGGTTCCACTGACCAACACTTTAATTTCAACATGTGTGAGAAAAATACTGCCCATTGTCTAAAAGACTTTTCTCTCTTTGAAAAATGCTTAGATATTGAGGATAAGTCTCCTGATATTTACTACATCTCCTTCAACCCCACTCCACCAGCAGAGTGGTTTTCTTTAAATGCAAATGCTACCCCATCATTCACCCACTCCAAACCCATCACTGGCTCCACAAACAAATAAATAACTGGGGACATGTAGTAATTCTGCTGAATCATTTAAAGTGCACAAATAATCAAGCATTGGTAAATTTCCACTTTGAGTTATATATAGAAACTATCAGAGTAATCTTGATTCTAAAGGTACCAGTGAGAACAACGGTCCATAAATGCTACAAACCAGTATCCAACAGTCATCCTCTGCCCCCGCCCTCCCAAAGGAAACATGAATTGGCATACTGGTCGTGATAATCAGTATATAGAAATAAAGTCACTAATTCACTAGATAATAATAAGCAAACAAGACTTTGTGATCACATTCCGCAGTACCTTGGAGCAGTCTTTAAATATACAAATTCAACAAACCTCCCTTTTAAGAAAATCTGTTCAAACTTCCCCAGTGTGCTTACACTGGTTAAGATAAATGATATTCTATCATCAAGCAAATATTGCCAGGAACAAGGCACTGCACTATGCCAGACAGGGGTTGCAAAGATTCATTACTGATTACACTCTTAGAAAATAGATCAAAACCCATGGTGTGGCCTTTGAGACCTTACCTGTCTCTCAGTCTCTCAAGCAGTGTCCGCCTCTTTCCCCTAGGCTCCAGTCCTGTGATCTTCTTTCAGTTCCTCAAATATACCATGCTCCTCCTAACTCAGACCTTTTCCACATTATTCTTTATGCTTGGAATTTTTCACCCTTTTTCAGTAATCTGATAAGCTCCCACCTGTCCCCACATTATGGCATCCATGTCATTACCCCAGGGATGCTCTCAGCAGTTTTGGGCCCCTGACCAGGCTGGGCAAATGAAAGGACTTGCATAGTATCTACCTGACACTCCCCCACCATAGCATACAACTTAATTAGAGTTAAAGAATTAGCAGGCAGTTACTCACTTGTCATCTGTTTTCCCCATTGGGCAGACAAAGTGGGTCCTAGCACAGTGCTGGCTTGTGTGGTCTAACTTAAGCTTTCTTTTTCAGTACTATTGTCATTCTGCAATGTCAGTGGGTTAATAAATGAGCAGAGTAGAGAAAGTGGGGACTGCCTATTTCAACAGGTTTGACTATAAAGGGGAGAAGAGGGCTAGGGTGGCAGCTAGAAGTCACTGTGGGGTTGCTCTGCTCGGACTTCCCAAACAAAATAGCATAGACTGGGCAGCTTAAACCACAGGAACTGATTTCTTACGGTTCTGAAAACTGGAAGTCTAAGATTAAGGTGACAGCATGGTTAGCTTCTGGTGAGAGCTCTCTTCCTGTCTTCTAGATGGCTACCTCCTTCCTGTGTCTTCACATGGTGGTGGGGGATAGAATGGGGGACAAGCTCTCTGGTGTCTCTTCTTATAAAGGCACTAATGTCACCATAAGGGCATCATCTCCCGATACCATCACACTGGGGGTTAGAAATTCAACATACAAATGGGGTGGGGGGTACGCAATTCAGTCCATAGCAAAAGTTAAGTGAGGACTTTTTATGGTTAACAAGTCTTGAGCAGGCTTAAATGCTGATGGCAGGGGCCAACAGAGAAGGAAGAAAGAAGCTTCAGGAGAGAGGGAATAGTCATAGGAGGTAGGAAGAGAAAGGAAGTAGAGCACTGCCAGAGACAAGGGCAGACATGGTTCCAGCGGTGACAAGATAGGAGGGGCCAAGGGCATGTGCAGCTCCACGTGACTTTTCCCCTAGAGGGTCAACTGGCTAAGAGAGCTCTCAACTAAGGACTTCTTATTTCCTTTTGAAGTAACATACAAGAATGCCTGCTGAGGGGCTGGCATTGTTTGAGGACAATGGAGAAGGTTCTAAATAGAATATGTAAAGCAGAAAGAGGGCTGAGTCAGGACATACTGGCAGAGTGCAGATGGTCAGGACAGTTTGTTCTACCAACTACTTGGTGCTCAGAGAGGTTTCTCCAGCATCATTCAGCATGTGGAGTGTGGATCAAGGAAGGGAGATCCAGATCAAGGCAACCATCTTCCTTCCTTGATCCAGAGCCGGTGACATGGTGGAAAGCAGGCACGTGAATGGGGAACATTCACTGGAAAGTTTCTGATGCGAGGGGCATAGAATGAATTAGGGTCATGGAGATGGGAGCAGACTGAACTACTTCAGACCTACGTGAAGGGAATAATGACTGAGAGACCAGTAATGGGAGAATTTTGCGGTCACTGAATGGCATGTCTCAATGCAAGATTTCGACACTGTCCAACATGGCAGCTTAGGAGTGAGTGGCTGAAGTGGAGTCATGGTAAAGGTCCCAGAAATGGAAAAGACCAACACTGGAGAGTCAAGAGTCTACTGCTTTGCGCAACCATGTCCAGTAAGCAGCCTCTTTCCAAAATTCTGTTTTCATAAGGCTAATTTCCTTTTGGCAGAGCTGCTCAGGCCACAACACTGATTCCCCCAGATGGCATCAAAAAGCTGTCAGTCTCTCCTCTTTTCACTTATCAGTGCTTCATATTTGAAGCTCTTGGGACAGACAGAAAAAGGCAGAGGAAGCAAGAAACTGATAAAGAGGGGTCACACGAGCCGCGGAAGTCACAGAATCCAGGTGACACTGACACTTACCTGATAATGTAACTCTTGTTCCTGGCTCCTAAGACTGAACGGGAATCTCTAACCTGTAACAACTGTGTTACGGAAGACCTCTGGGAAAATTCTCCTTTAGGGCTTTCTTTAGGGCCAGCACTGGCATCTAAGCATTTTCCTTCACCCAAGACAAGTAGGGATTAAGAGTTACTAGAACTATTGGTCTCCAGCAAGAATTGCCAAAATTAGAAAATTCTCTAAGACTGTCCCACTCACTCACAGCAGGCATCACTAATAGATCACAACACTGTTTACTGCAGATCTAAGCTGTAGCTTTACAATTAAGGTGACAATAAAATTCATGGCCCATACTAGGACACTTTGGAGAGTGCAAGGGGATGTAACTGTGTTCCAAGCAGCCTATAGGCTACAAATCTCTAACTCTTTGCCTGTGCCTCGCTTGACTTACAGCTTAGAGCTTGAGTAACTACAGCTTCTCTGAGATTTCAACAGAACACTGACCCTTGGGAAACAGGGAGCCAGGTGTTTCCAGAAGATCAAGCTTAGCCACGCTAGGAAAAAACCTTCCCTGATGCCAGCAAACTGCCTTGAGACCGAGACTGCTTTCCCTGCATTGTGACCCTCCTTACTTCCCCGTGCTCCCTTTTTTAAAATCCCCTGCTTGGCCCAGGACTTGGAGATGGTCATTGGACAGTAGTCCACCATCTTTTCAGGCTGCCAGCCTTCTGAATAGAGCGACTTTTTCTTTCCAACCAACCCCTGTCTCTCCAGTATTGGCTTTTGAGCCACGAACAGCTAAACTAGGGTTTGAGTAATAGATTTTGGCGAACCAGTTGGAGGCCGTGCCCCCCTCCCCAACATCCACCCCCTCCCCCACCCAGGTCTCCCTAGGAAGGAGCAATTGGCTGTGACAGCAACGCCAGGGCTTACCGGGTCCGGAGCTGAAGGGAGCAGTTGTCCTCAGCAGCGCACCGGGACCCGCCGCTGGTTTGGTGAGCTTGTGGGCTTGCTGTCTGGGAGTCAGCTGCTCTCCATTATCCTGCCCCCGGGAGTGATTTTAAGGATGGTCCCAAACAGTTGCTGATCCTTAGTTTTGTTTGGGGGAATCTCCTTTCTCCCCTCAGTTCTGCTGCCTCAGCTGCCTGCCTTCGCTTTTTGTGGGCGGACAGGACCCTGCGCTGGGAAGAGCAGCTGCGCTCTGCAACTGGGCAAGTCCACTGCCGTGCATGCTGGGAGTCCGGTTTTCCCGCCATTTGGCTAATGAAGCTGTTTGGACCCTCCCGAGTCAATTTGTGGTACCACTAGTCAGGTAAATTACTCTAAAGTGACTTTGTACCAGTGTCTCTTCTTAGGAGGGAGTCCGTTTATTTGAGAGATACCTGGTTGGTTTTGGTGTTTGTGTGAAAATGGGGGAGGGGGGGATCTAGTTCGGTCCCCTCTCAGCATCTATTGGGATGGATGTTTTCTGTTTGGCGCACCTGCAGCTGTAATCCCGGGACTAAAAAGGTGTTTTATTATTACCCCCACCTGGCCTGTGTATATGTGAAGCCCAGAGGAAAGATGGCCCCTGAATGGCTCTCCTGGATTTCTTCCTCACATTTGGTTGTCTCCAAAGAGGGGATTTTGACTTGGCTCTCTTTGCATGTCTAGGAAGCCATTTGGTTCAGTCAATGAAGGCCCCAACTTTTAAGGAAGAACAAATGCTAACAGAGGTACTCTGGGCTTCATTTAGTCCCAGTTTTATTTCTTCTGTGTTCTTTCTGAACTTTTGTCCAGGAAGATGGGGGATGCTCCTTCTGTTCCCAAAGAAAGTCCAGTAGGACATATGCTGAACAAATGGTGCAGAGGGCTAAAAAGCAACCAAAGAAAAAGCCTGTTTTGTAAGAGGGAGAGGCAGGGGACAGGGATAAAGGAATGTTAATCCAAATTTGAATCCACCTTCAGTCTTGCTGGCGGCGCCCCTGCTACCTCTGCCTCGGCCTCTGCTTCCCCTTTCCCCTACCTCCCCTTCCACTGCCACCTGGGCAGCTCCCACAACTGGATCCTTTTTTTTTTTTTTTTAAGACTTTATTTATTTATTTGAGAGAGAGAATGAGTGGGATGGAAGGGTTGAGGGAGAGAGAGAGAATGAAGCAGACTCCCTGCTTAGCTGGGAGCCAGTGTGAGACTTGGTCCCAGGACCCTGGGATCATGCACTGAATGGAAGGCAAACATTCCCCTCCTTCTCTTTCTTCCCTCCCCTCCCCCTGCACTACCACCTGGGCACCCAGCACAATTGGCTCCTATGCCGTCATCTGTGCCTGGGGTCCCATTGGCTCCTGCTCCTCCTACCATCACCATCAAGGAGCAAAAAGCACCCCAAGCTGTCAGGCTACCTCCTCATGAGGTTCAAACTAAAGAACCTCTCAGATCAGTATGCAGGGGCCCGGGGCTCCCCTGGACTTACACAGCCCACTTCACATTTCCCCGCAGGAGCCCCGGGTGAAATTGACAGTGGGGAGCAAACTGATTGCCCTCTTAGTGGACACAGGTACATCATGTTTGGCACAAACTAATCCAAGGTTGTTGGTTTAATTAAAATAGACATGTCTTTAGAGTTATCAGCATTAAATATAAAACTTACTCAACCAAGGTTTACTGAAGGTCAAATGAGCTCATGTTATATCTGTTGCAGTTTGTCAGCAAAAATGACTTAAAATGGTGGTTAATTTTGTCTCATGAAGTCTTCATGTGTACTTGGTAAGAGCAAATAAGTTAAATGAAAAGGTTTATAGACAAACTTAAATAGCTTTCAAAATCTTTAGTAACCTGGAACTTTGAAGTTTTGCTATTCAATGATAAGTTGGGTTGAAGTCATTGGATTTCTAAGTCTCTTCCCAAGAAGATAAATACTGAAACATTAGTTACTAGCCGTAGGTTAATCTGCTTTTCGTTTCTTATTACAGGGAATGATACTTGAGTCTGCCAGTAAACATGTTTTATGCTTTATTGAAAGTTGTAGGATGAAAAAAATCTCTAAAAATTATGGCATATTTATAAATTTGTCAATCTAAAGAATGATGGCTTAACAGACAGTTCACAATTAGTTACTACTTAGTTTTCACTAGAAACTAAGGTTTCTGAGAACTAAAACTCTAAGTGTAATTAAGACTGCTAGAAATGATAAGGAAAGCAACTGTATATGTAGGGACAGTAAGATGAGTTTTTGATAAGGACTGAAGAATAAGAATACATTTTTGTTGAGGGAAGATAAGGTAATGCTGTCCTAAGACTGGTTATTTAGAGAGAGAGGCTTAGGGAAAAAATCCGAATGTTTAAAGAAAAACTGTAGAAAGTTTGGGAAGAAGAATCATTGGAAAAGAATTTCATGTGTGGTCAAGGCGAGGATTGGAATGAATGAGTTTTAAAAGTACAGTTGTAGAAGATGAAATTTTGGCTTTTCTTTCCGTTAAAAAGACAAAGTTTTCTTGGATTATGTGTCTGCTCTTTTTGTTAGAGAGAGAGCACATGCGCGTCGGGGGTGAGGGGTGGGGGAGGAATCCTAACAGGCTCCACGCTCAGCTGAGTCTGATCCCATGACTCTGAGATCATGAGGGTGGGGGAGGAATCCTAACAGGCTCCACGCTCAGCTGAGTCTGATCCCATGACTCTGAGATCATGACCTGAACCGAAATCAAGAGTCGTATGCTCAACTGACTGAGCCACCCAGGTGCACTGGTCTGCTCTTGATAAGAAATTATAAACAATGTGGGTTTTTTTTTTCCATCTGCTCAGAAAACCAAAGTTTTGGGGCTCCTGGGTGGCTCAGTTGCTGAGTGTCTGCCTTCAGCTCAGGTCATGAACCCAGGGTCCTGGGATCGAGCCCGGCATCAGGTTCCTTTCTCTGTGGAGAGCCTGCTTCTCCCCCTCCCACTGCTTGTGTTCTCTCTCGATGTCTCTCTCTGTCAAATAAATAAAATCTAAAAAAAAAAAAAAAGAAAGAAAGAAAACCAAAGTTTCTGTGTTTTGTCTTTACCTGGTTTTTGATTACTTAAGAAAGTTAAAACTTCTCAATATTAAAGGAGCTAAGTTTTGTTAACTATATAATCTTCTGCAGAATCGCTTATTGCCACATTGGTTAAATAGACAATTATTTGTATAATGATCTGTAATCCTATTTAAGCAAGAACTTTAAAACCTTCTAAGGTTTTTAACAAAACTTCCCCCAAATCCAAATTCTAAATGAAGTCTTTTTGACTCATTAGGCTTGTTTATTTGGTGTGTTAAATTACATGGGAAGCACTGCCAAACAAATGATGGTAAATCTTAGATTATATTGTATGGTTTGGTGCTATAACTTCTAGAAATTAAATGAAATTCCTAAAGTTATATGGGGCATCAGGGTGGCTCAGTTGGTTAAGGATCTGACTTTGGCTAAGGTACTGGTGCCGGGGTCCTGGGATTGGGATCCATGGCCTGCTCCCTGCTCAGCGGGAGGTCTGCTTATCTCTCTCCTTCTGCCCCTTCCCCCCCTCACTCTCTCTCTGCCTCTCTCTCATGTAAGTAAATAAAATCTTTAAAAAAAAAAAAAAAAGAAATTCCTGAAGTTGTAATATGTTCTGGTATAAAGTCACCACTTGACATTCTAATTATTGAAATGTGTGTTTCACACACATACACACACACAAACAGCTGAATTTTCTTGTCAACTTCATTATAATAAACTCTCTTCAGATCTTTGACTATGCCCATTTCTGAGTCTTGTCATTTACCATGATTCTGATGCTCTTACAAATGTGTTTCATCTTCAAGGAGATTCATAAAAAGGGCTTTTGACAAATACAGGTTTCTGATATCTTCAAGACCATAAAACTAAACTGGGTAAGAATTTCTGTAACTAATGGAAAAGCTGCACTCAAGATTACTGACATGGGACTGAATGAATTTGAGGAAGATGATTACAGTTTTTATGACTTGTTTGAAACATTGCTGTTTCTCTAATGTTTACTCTTCCAGATTTAAGGAAACTTTTGCTCTTAAGATATCTATGACTTATAGAAATATGATAAATATCGCTTTGTGAAAAAACAAACATTTTTCTCTCTACCCGAACCTTCCAGAATTCATAAACTCTCCATGAATATTCTTTCTTTCATGGCAATTATAATTGTTCGCATAAGTTCGTAAGAATCTGTTCTCTTTGTAACAGGACACCGTTGAAAACAATGGTTAGATTACCAAGGCTTTGACTGGAATGTCATTTTTTTTTTAAGATTTTATTCATTTATTTTGACAGAGAGGGAGTTCACAAGTAGGCAGAGAGGCAGGCAGAGAAAGGGGGGGAAGCAGGCTCCCTGTTGAGCAAAGAGCCCGATGCGGGGCTCGATCCCAGGACCCTGAGATCATGACCTGAGCCGAAGGCAGAGGCTTAATCCACTGAGCCACCCAGGTACCCCTGGAATGTCATATTTGAGAGAGACATGCATAGACTCAGATATGACCTGACAGCTTTAAGGGACTACGGTTGACTTTTTGGAGCCAATAGGGCCCCTTGGAAATGTTGGCTTGGTACCTTGCTTACATAGTTCCCAGCGGCCCTACCCAGTGAGTAAAGAACGTTACCTCCAGAATGTCAGGATATTTGGGGGACCTGGAGAAGAAGAACTCACCCAAATAAATAGGTATTATAAGCAAACCTGATGGCAAGTATTTGACTTGGCTTCTGGCCTTGAGAGACTATTAGAAGTTCTATCTGAAATTCCTTATAAAAAGTTCCAACGAAAGAGATTTAAAAGAATTTATATTATCAATCACTGTTCTTTCTGTGCTTGTGTAAATAATTAAGCCATGTTTATTAAAACTGGACTTGTTTTACAAACAAATTAGTCTTGATTTGGCTATCTTTGATGGAAATGACAGTGATTTTAGAGAGAAAATTGTATCTCAGTAACACACCTTTGTGGGTGTGAGATTCTAGTTCTGATTGTCTTTAAATGTTTGTTGTTTGCCTAGGGTAGACAACTTGAGGTAAACTTCGGATAAATTGCCACAATAACTCATGTACAGACAACATTCATGCCTGTTATTCTGAGTAGATAATCAAAAGACCCCATGGGCATCTGATTGTTTGAACAGTTGGACAATGGGGGGCACTTGCTCATTAGAAGTTCTTACCACTCCCTTCTCAGTCCATAATAAGTCCAAAGTGGACCACTGGACTAGCTCTTTCAAATTATTCACCTGTGTCAGGCGGGACCTCCCTGGGGAAATACCAGATGGAGATGACTATTTCTTGGGTATACTTTGCTCCCCAGTGGGAAGTTGCCATTCATCAACATGTGGCATGAAATTTATCTAAATCCTTAATTCTCATTGCTAATGAAACTGCTAACTTCCTCACCAACCTACAGAAATTTCTGGACTTCTTGGCTAAAGTGGTAAGTAGACCACAGAGTAGCCTTAGACTATGTTTTAGCTGAACAAGGAGGTGTATCTGTGGTAGCCAACTCCTCTTGCTCTACTTATATTAACACCACCATGCAGGTTGTAGCTAGTGTAGAATTCAACAGAAGCCACTTAGTTGCAGCAGACCCTACAACAGCCCATCCTTCTGTATCAAGGGGGTTGGAATTGGTTTGCTGGCCTATTTTCTTGGATGCTCTCTAGCATCAGATCTATTTTAGGAGGGATGACAAAAATGGGCCTCACAGTATTACTGATACTGGAATATACTTAGGGGCAAGACTAATAATGTTAGGTACCATTACATGATGCAAGAAGGTGTCCAAAGTTTTAAATACAGAACTACCTCAGATACTACCAGCCCCATGCCCACTTACAAAAAAGGACCAACAGTTACATTGTGTACATGTCAGGGCCTTCCATTCCAGAGCCCCTTCTGTGCCCTGATACAGCTTGAATCATCTACAGAAGATGGACCTTTGCCCATATGCCAAAGATGGAATGAAGGAATGACCATTTATTTATTTTTATTATTATTTATTATTATTTATTATTTTATTATTTATTTTTTTCTAAAATAAAATCTGTGTACATTAAATCAAAATAAAAAGACTGTTGTTTCTTTCCAAGTTTTTGTTTAAATTCCAATTAACATACGGTATAATATTAATTTCAGGTGTACAGTTTAGTGATTCATCACTTACAACACCCAGTTCTCATCACAACAAGCGCCCTCCTTAATACCTGTCACCTGTTTAACCCAGCCCCTCACCCACCTCCCCTTCAGTAACCATCAGTTTGTTCTCTGTAGTTAAGTTTGTTTCTATTTTCCTCTCTCTCTTTTTTTTAGTAAAAAGACTTTATATTGATTTTTCAGAATGTTTAAAAACAGGAAAATTATTCTTGGTATATATTTGTATACTTTATTCAGGCTTTTTCGGATTTATCTCTCATACTATATCACTAATATTTTGATGAAAAGTACATCTTTTTCAATATAATCTATTTTTTTTTATAAAATAACCTTTGGTCTCCTTTGTTACATTTGTGGTTACTAAGCTTGAAATTCTTGACATCTTTGATCGCTTTTTCTAGTAATGTCAGAAAAAATCCTGAGAAAAAGGAGGATCTTTTTTCTGTTACTTTTTTTCTTGAAATTTCCATTTCTGTCCAAATTTCTTTACATACTCCATCACTTTGTCCCTATTGAGAGTGCCTTTCTTTGACAAATATTTTTATAAGACAAAATCTGTCACATAAGTTGACTCCAATTCTTTTGAATGTTTTGCCATTTTTAGATCTTAGAAAATAGTAGACCTTCTCAATTTTGTTCCATCAAAAGATTCAACACAAACTTTGAAACATTCCAGAGATCAACTATAGAATGTCAAAAGTAAGTCTATACAATTTTGAGTCCTCATTACATAATTTGTTCCATTTCTTCCTGTTTTCAGAGGGATATATTTTAATGATTTTCTGTTGCAAGCTGTGTTTTCAATAACTTTACACATTTTCAGGGCTTCAAATGCTGATTTTTTTTTATTTTTTTATTTTTTTTAGTTTTTAGGGTTTTCTTTTTTGGTATTCCATTTGTTGACTACTCTGATTAAACATTTCAACTGATTTTAAGCAAAAGACATATGTAGAAGTCTCATTTGTGATTTTATTTGAGAACACTAAAGGTGATTTACAGAGTAGTTCTTCAAAAGCACAAGCATTTCTGAAACAGTTGATGATGGGCAGCAAAGAGAGAATGACTACTACTGTTCTGATACATTTTGTGTCTCAGTTACTCTGTGTGTGTGTTTTGTAAATTTTGGCAATACATCTTCTAGTTTAATTGGTGGAATATCACAACCTCTTTGGATGAATTGCAAATTATGTAGGTATCACAGTCCCAAGTTCTCCTGTCTGTTCCATAAGATTCATCATTTAGCAAGAACACTATTTTTATCATGGCACTTTGCCTCACCAAAATTATGTTTGTATTATCACCCCCAAATGAATGCATTAAACTTCGTCGGGAAATGTTTAACCAAAATTACGATTATTCTCAGTAACATAAGATGCTTCACTTTGGCAAAATGACTCCCAAAAGCTTTATTTCATTAATGGGATGAGAAAACTCAACCCACTAGTGAGATTAAATAATCTTTTCTTTAAAGTGTCTGATGGCATAGATATAAAACTGGCCTCCTTCAACCTGTGCCAAGATCATCATCTGCCAATAGAGCCAACACAGTAACAGCAGTCATGAACTTTTGGTACCTGTGTGGGAAGCTATAGAATCAACAATGAGTAAGATTAATTTAGAAGAATAATTATTTAAAAGAAATTATGTTTCACATACTGAAATGTAAATGTATCTTCTAGCAGTGCCATGTGTTAGATGATTGGCTTGGGCACAGTTTTCTTAAAAGAATTACTGACTTGAGAAGATTTACAACAAAACAAAAAGCCTGTTAGCATTGTAACAAGAGGGTTTGGGGCATGCTCGACAGAAGGACTGCTTGGTCTCTATTTCTCACATTTAATACACATACTTCTAGAATTCTCCCCATTTCCCACTGACCCTGTTAACTGGGTGCCTGGTCACTGTGCATCTTGAAAATTACGCTGAAAGCCATGGCACAACTGAAGGCAAAAACCCACCAAATGGCAGTTACATATTGCCTCCACACATACACTGCTCCTGAGATGGGAAGAAGTGACTTTCCTTACAACGTGTATTAGAACGCACTTCATTTTTTTTCAGCAAGTGTTTTTTTTTTTTTTAATTTATTTATTTGACAGACAGAGATCACAAGCAGGCAGAGAGAGAGGAGGAAGCAGGCTCCCCGCTGAGCAGAGAGCCCGATGCGGGACTCGATCCCAGGACCCTGGGATCATGACCCGAGCCGAAAGCAGAGGCTTTAACCCACTGAGCCACCCAGGCGCCCCAATTTTCAGCAAGTGTTTTGCATGCTCTACTGGAAATAGAGACGGGTTATAGTTGGTTGTCCCTCAGCTCCCCACGTATTACGGAGAGAACTCTGTTCATGGAACATGCACCTTGCGTGTGTCACGAGACAAGACCATGGCAGAACCTGGAAATATCAACTGGAGGTCTACCAGCTGCACCCCAACTTTCCTTAATGCAACTACTAATGACAAGTCCTTAAAAAAAGAAACATCCAGCATAAAGGCAAAACCAGGATGCCTGGACAGTAGGAGTAACTAGTACTGTCACAGGCAGCGGGGACATTTGTCTCCCTAATGCCCCTTCTCAGCCAATGTTTCTGGGAACCGCTACCAATGGGTGGGAGTTGGCTTACAGCATGGAACCTTCTAGGCCCCCTAGGACTCTAGACAGTCTCTAATATGTTCTCTACTAGGATTTATTCTCTTTGAATGGAGCTAAAAAAGTTTCTAATTCAAACTGATTTTACAATGGCAGTTAGAAGTATTCTTAATTGGATTGCTGGGATCCAGTGTTCTCCCTTCCCTGTGTCTAAGGTCCTGGACGCGCCACGTGCTGGGAGGCCACGCTCTAGCACACCCTCACACTTCTGCTCCACCAACTGAGTCATTTGTTCTCAAATCTGTCCCCGTCAAAGTGCCCTTGTTATTCTAACTGCTTGATTAAAATTACATTAAATTGATGAAATGTGATTGCAAAAGGAGAATCACTATTTCTTTGAAAACTACACTGACTTCTTTGGAAAGTCTCCATAAAGGCAGCTCGCTAAAAAGCTCTTCATTAGCTGTGGGTTAACACTACTGTCAAAACTGGGCTTGGGGAGACATGAAAACTGCAGAAGGATTCTGCATTCAGGTTTCTTCACATGCAATTTTGGGGGACTTGCTCTGTTCTAAAGAAACTCAAATTGGAAATTGTAGATTGTAAACAACCTAATAAATTGTGGTAATAAAAAGTTAATGTGTATTGGGCTCCTCTATGTGCCAGATGATGCCCCTTTATATATATTATGTCACTGGATCTGTCAAGACCCACAACCAGCAGATACTTTTATCATATCTATTGTACTATTAAATCAACAGAAACCCAGAGAGGTTAATGCTAAATGATTGCCCTGTGTCACATGGCTGGTTAATTTTCTCCCAGGAGAAAATTCTGTAACTGTCTGGCTCCAAAGCCTATGCATACTCCACTTTTCATGCTTTGTTCCTGGAGCTTAAATTCTGAAAGAAGCTTTTGTGATAAAGGTTCTGAAGTAGTTATCCAGGCTGAGATAGTGAACACGTGGCCCTGAAGAGAGGCAGTCAGGGAACCGATTTTGCCAAGCTCTTGTCCCTTCTCTTCTGCAGCCTGCTGACTGAGCCTGAAATTGTTTTTTTCATTCCATAAATAGAGGTGCAAATGTCTACTGGGAGAGGGCCCAAGGGTTCACTCCAAAATATATCAGCTGCATTTTGAAAAACTGGCAGAAGCTTATCAATACCCTGAACAGAGCAATTACCCAGCATTTTTAAATTTGCAGCTGCTTTTACCAGCCGTTCTAAATATTTGTACATGGTCAATAAGGTTGTGGGGACACCTCTGCCTGACTAGGGTCAAGAACAGACAGATAAGTGAGGAGAAAGATTCTAGGCTACAGAGCACCTAGGAGGGTAGACACACAATGGGGCTGTTTCATGCTATTCCAAGTGACAAAATGATAATGGCAGCCACTTAATGAGCATCTGTTAGGTTTGGGTACTTTACCTGCGAGAGGGGTTGAGGGGAGGGTAAGGAACTTGCCCAAAGCAATGAAATTCCGGAACTGGAATGCAAGCCTGATTGATGAGCCCTGGCTTTTCTCTCTCACCACCTCTCAGAAAGTTTCTCCCATGGAAGAGCAAGTATCCCAGTGAGGAGCTGCGGGAGTTAGTGTTGGGTATGGAAGATGTCACTCTGAAAGCTAAGGTGCTAGAGGGAGAAAGCAGAGAATACGATCTGGAACAGGGCTGGGAGGGAAGTCAACCTCTGAACTGCAGTAGTGTGGTTTGCCATTTATCACTATTATAAGAATAATATACAGTCTTTGTAGAAGCGTTAGAAACAATGGAAAAATAGAGGAAAATATTTCCATGGACCAGAAAATACTTTTAATACTTTCTATGCTGGATCTTTTCAGACTTTGGTTCTGTGGACATCTTTTTTTCTTTTCTTTTCTTTACAGGATGGGACATTTTTTTTTTAACTTACTAATATCAGATAAACATTTTCCCACATTATTAAAATTCTCCTACAAATCATTTTTAATGCCTGCATGGTACTCTAGATTAGAGAAAGTGAAAGCACTAGAACCTAGCTGGTCTGGGGTCAAATTCCAGCTCTGCCATTTCCTGGCCACGTGACAAAACTCTCAGTTACCCCTTCACCCCCCACGGGAATAATAATAAAACCTCCTCCTACGTATGTTGGGATGATTACGTGAGAACAGGAACTGAAAGCCCTTATCACAGTACTGTATAAATGTTAAGTGTTATTTTAAAAAGTTAAGTGTTATCATTTCTGGAATTTATTTAACCAATTCCCCATTCTCCAACATTTGGGGTTTTTCAGGTTTTCAAAATCATGAATAAGAAGCAGTGAACACGGTTACGGAAAAAATCTTTGTGTTCCTCTGTAATTATGTCTTGATGTGAAACAACTGGATCAAGAAGTATGCAAAATTTGTATGTATTCGATGCATACAGCCAAACTATTCTTCAGGAGATGTGTGTTGATTTATAATTATTTTGATGACCCCTTGAATGAAGCTGGCTATGAGATCGGGAGTTGATGATGAGCTATGAGTCAGGAAACAAGGAACAAGCCACATTTGAACACTAGCCTCAGAATGTGAGACCTGCCAAGTCCCAGGGAGGCCTGCTGACCTCTCCTCTTTTGACCTCAGGATACTTGCCACAGGGATAGATATGAGAGAAGGTGAGGGGCACTGGCTGGCACTGAATTCAAGGAGAGATGGACAGAAGGGATCGGAAGATTTTGGAAAGGGCCTTAGCAGATCAGTAAAAGTAAATCCCATGTTGGATAACTTTACTGTATTAGTAATCACTGCTGAGTGTTATTTATACATTTTAATTTAGGTGCTGCCTTAAAGTTGTAATGAACTCATGTTAATAGCATATATATATGATTTTGTGGTATGTAGGATACATTGAAATTTCACACCTTGATTATCCTTTATTCACTTGTAATGTTTTTCTTAAGTAGAAATGATGGTGGCAATAGGTAGTAGGGTATTTTAAAGTCTTTTAATCCACAAATTAAAGTTGGCCACTTTATTGGTCCTCCAATTTTAGTTTTCAATTTTATTGGTCCCTGGAATCCATATGCCTAGAAGCTAATGCCCAGGAGACATATAATACAGTCTTTAAACCTTCATTTATCCAACCAACATTCAGTGAGTGGCTGACTACTGCATATAAGATGTATAGGAATTCTTCCTTTGACTCAAAGAGCTTGTGGTCTTTGGGTCCCATGTTGCAAGCTGTCACACCATTGGCTCTGGGGGGTGACAGGTTGTCAGGGAAGAGAGATGGAGAGGGCATGGGGGTCACGGTCCATCACAGGGTCCTTGACTTTTCTTAATATGGAAGCCACTTCTTCTTTTTAGAAATTGTTTAACTCATTATTCAATATCGGAGCCCTTGGGGAAATAAAATTCACTGTAACAAACACCTCCTCACAGTGGCAGAATACATATTTCAGAAATTAAAAGACAAAATAGAACTGAATCTGGGAGAGGAGTAGAGCTGAAATATTCCAGGCACCGAGATTTATAACTGTGCATGGGAGAAATTTTCTATAGGCTTTAAAAATATATTTATTAAGCCATTGTTTGGTTTAAGACACCCAAAGGAAGGAAAAACAGTGTCTAATTTCACAAGACATGACAGCTATAAACACTTTAACATTCACAAAAAACTTAAGTAAAAAGAATCACAAATCAAAATATCATTAGTGACGTTTATGACACATTGTAACAATACACATCAACAAAGCTGTAAATTCTATAATACCTAGAATACAGCAGGTGTCTGAAATAGGAGACGATGCTATTTGGATATGTGTATATGAGCAAGGGCTCTCCAGTAGGCTAAACCTACAGTGCTCCAAGTGTTACCTGTGAATGTTTTTGTGGTTTGAGCCAGAGAAATGTTTGGATTGGAAATGTTAAAAATCATAGAAAACCTTTCAAACTGCTCTCTTCATACTGGGGGGAGAGGTTGGGCGTGGGGAGTCTTCTTTTGGGAGGAACATCTGTAAAGTTTCGGCAGAACCTTCTGAGCAGTTACGTGAAGCATGTTTTCTGGGGGCTTCACTGTTTTGCCAGTTTGGGGGTTAGTTGATAGCCCCTTGTGTAATGAGTATACTATGCCATAGCATAAAATAGTAACTGGAAATCTAGTAAATATCCAGGCAACTGGAAGGGTCATAAACCAGGGAGATTTTTATTTTATTTTTTTTTAAGGATGATAATTCTCTCAACCAATATGGCTAGCTTCCAACACCCAGCAAGAGTTTGCATTCAAAAGGAAAAACACAAAATAAGCCTCGTGCAAACTTTCTCCCTCACCTTTTTCAAACTTAAATGATTGCCAAGAATCAACATAACTGAATGCATTTAATGTGAATAAATAAGTGAGCTGAAAGGGGCCAGTGCTCGCCACCAGCACATCACTTTCTGCCTATTTTGACTGACAGCTCATTCTCTAGATAAAAATTGTGTTATCAATTCACTGAATTAACATGGATTAATAATCATCTAGTTAAGTTATAACTGGAGAGATCCTGGCCAGTCTTGCAATTTAAATTGCAAAGAAATCAGAGGAGGATCATTGGACACACATTATTTTTATCTTTAATGATGTTATTTACATTAGATACAGTGTTTCTGAAAGCAGAAAGCTCTATTCTACTCATTTAGACAATGTGAAAAAAAAACCTTGATGTATGTATATATGTATGTCACATTTTAAAGATATACATATGTTTTTTAAAAGACAAGTGAGTCTTTTCAGGCACCGGTCTTGCAAAAAATCTCACAGATCTTTTTTTTTTTTTTTAACTATATACAAGTATATCAATAAATGAAAAACAGCAAAAAAAATCATAGCTAAATTGTAATGGTTTCAGCCTCTTAAGAAAAGCATTAGAGTGAAAAAGCTGGGGTTTCAGGTCAAATCCCATCGCGATGACCTTCACTACAATAAAAAGTTGCCTATAAAGAATTGGTTTCCAAGTCTGACCAGTCACTGAAAGTGTTTCTAAATGTCATTGCCCCAAAACTATGATTTTAAATTATCCATGGCAAGAATGTTCTCTTTAAAGAAATTACTGAAAATTTCTGGGGCACCTGGGTGGCTCAGTGGGTTAAAGCCGCTGCCTTCGGCTCAGGTCATGATCCCAGCGTCCTGGGATCGAGCCCCACATCGGGCTCTCTGCTCAGCAGGGAGCCTGCTTCCTCCCTTCTCTCTCTGCCTGCCTCTCTGCCTACTTGTGATCTGTCTGTCAAATAAATAAATAAAATCTTTAAAAAAAAAAAAAAAAAAAAAAAAAAAAAAAAAAGAAATTACTGAAAATTTCATACTCATATAACAGTCACCTTGTATAATGAAAAAGACCCTACCCCTGATTCTGTGACCTGGGGTCAGGTGTGGTGGCAGATACCTCATTGCTGATATTACCAGGAAAATGGAAACATGAATTACAAGTGAAACCAATTCCTTTACTTTCTTCACATTAACAAAGCAAGCTGTGAGTGTCTTTATCACTGGCAGACATGCTAATCACATCTACAAATTTGACTGGTTTGTGTAGGAACAGCCCATTTTAAATTTATTTTGAGCCAAATACACAACGAATACAGGGGAGATTAAAAGGCAGCCCTTAAAACGCTGGAGCATCATTTGATCCATGGTCAACTGGAGATGTTTCTTTCATAACCTAAAGTATTTATTATTACCTACTGCAACATAACACAGAAGTGATCATGAGCTCATTAAAGATAAAATCCTTGGCTTATTAGTCTCTAGAGCTTAGAACATAGCAAGCATATACTAACTGCTTGTGAAATGATGGAGTTTCAGAAACAATTTTCCTCCTTGTAAGTTCTTCTTTTCCCTGAGTCTTAAACATTTAGGATGACACAAAGATGTTACAAAGAATAAAAAGGCAATGATGGGAGGGCAAATTCAAGATCCATTTCTCTAAATATTATCTCTGAGTTCTCTCATCAACCCCAGTGAAGGACATTGGTGTCCTTGCTATGTAAACTATGCCCCATAACTGATTTAGGCTGAGACTTTAGACCTGAACTCACCAGAAAGGGGAGACCATTGAATAGGCAGGCAACTAACTGAAAGTTGGGTTTGGTTTTCTCCAAAGCAACCAACTGTCTGATGGAAATCAAGCCTTCTTTGTTTGTTTTCTCTCAGGTAGGATATACTTGTAGACAAAAACTCTAAGATTTCGGGAAAGTGAATTACCTCTCTGGGATTTGCTGGGCCCTATTTAAGACAATAATGCTGAATGACCTAATTAGTACTTCACAGGCTTAAAGGAATGAGAGCATTTTTTAAAATGTTGATGCTGGGGCACCTGGGTGGCTCAGTGGGTTAAGCCTCTGCCTTCAGCTCAGGTCATGATCTCAGGGTCCTGGAATCGAGCCCTGTGTCAGGCTCTCTGTTCAGCGGGAGCCTGCTTCCTCCTCTCTCTCTCTCTCTACCTACTTGTGAACTCTGTCAAATAAATAAATAAAATCTTTAAAAAAATGTTGATGCCTTCCCAAGAATTAACCGAAAAAACAATTTGCTAAAGTGCTGAATTCAGATTAACTGGATTGTGCAGTTTTAGTGTCAGGAAGGATTTCAAACATACCTTCCCCCAGAAATCTTTCTAATTATGATTATGTTTTTCATTTTTCTAATATAGTCAATTATTTCTGCATAATAATCTTTATTTTTGGTAGAGGAGAAAAATCAATATTGGCAATAATCTCCCCAACTGGTTCATTCAGTTCCATAGTTGAACCAGTAACTTATGTAGGAATTCCTTGTCTGACTTAATAGTGTACAGGATTGTGAAGAAATCATTTTTAGAACAATAGGTTTAATAATGCAAAAAGTTGACTATGGGGGGAGCAAGGTCAATAGGAAAGAAAATTTTAGTTTTATGACCAAACGTTCAACATTTAGTTGGAGGTGTCTAATCATTCATAAGTATGATTCAGAAGGAGACTGGGTATATAAGTAAACATATCCATCAGATAAGCAGTGGGATGTAAATAGCAAAACTAATTTGGAGACAGGACATGGCATAGGCATTTTGAAATAAATGGCTATAATATTTTTAAAAGTTTTGAATATCAATAAGCAGTAGCATTTAAGGAATTCTGAACTTTTCACCATTTGAAAAATGTCTATGTTCACTAAGTTCTTGTAAGCTTTCCAGAGTAAGTTATAAATTATCCCTTTATTCACAAAGCAAAGCCTTATGGTTGGCTTAAGCATTTTTGTTAAGCCACATAAGGCAGTTTGTGATTTTCTATAATTTTTATAAAGTCTCATTTCCTGAATATTAACACCTGTAATTCAACCTAATTTAAAAATTTGTCTTATATTTCATATCCATTTTCTTCGGAATATGAAGAGAAGGGTGTAATTTTGAGGATTTATCACGCTAACATCCTACTACGTTCACTATAAAGAACATTTCAGGGAATGAGTTTTATTTGTAAACATTTTTATAAGATTAACAATAATTTTACATATACTCTAGAACTACACTGTCCACTATGGTAACCATTAGTCGCATTTGGCTGTTGAACACTTGAAAGGTGACTTGTGCAACTTGAAGAACTGAATTTTTTATTTTAACTCATTTCAAATTTAAAGAATTATAATAGTGATTTTAGTTATGGGAAAACTTTTAGGTGTGTTTAGACAACTTAGACTCATGAATCTACTTTCTCATCAGCAAATTTTATAAAACCTAAATTCATTAAGTATAAGTGGTGAAAACTTCAAATCCAAATAAGGTGTGCTGCAAATGTAAAGAACATTTCAGAGGCTCTGTACCCAAAAATAAGAAGGTAAAATTCTCATTAATAAGCTTTATATTGACTACTTAAGTGCCTTGCATTATATTTCTCTTGGACAGCACTGATCTGGAGCTATATGAAAATTTCTAGTATTTAAAAGTTATGTTTTAAATGTTTTATTTTAATGTCATTCTCTTAATCAAAATTTGTTATCATTATGAAAAAGTAAATCAGATTTAGTATTTACTCAGTAAGAAGTGCCCTAGTCGTTCTCTCTGCCCATCCTCCTTTCTCCAAATTGCAGAATCTTTGCTAGCACCAACAGCAGAATGCAAAATCATAAGACAGTGAATATGCAGAAATAGTATATGAGAGCACTGATGAGTGTGCAATCAATCCAACTGCTCACACACTACAAGTTCCATCTTTTCTTTCTTCCCAATTGTTTCCAGAGCTGTGTGTTCCTATTTCCAAAATTAACCTTCAACTTCTTCCCAAGTTCTGCTGTGCTATGACTTCTGGTTTAGAATAAGCGATGACTTTGCTCAGCAATGTGCATGGTCATGTATTCATACTAGATTCTGTCCAGGCCCGAGAGCTTTCATCCTTCAGAGTGGAGAGCTTCCTCTGGGAGAAGGGTTCAAATCCCAGAAGCTTGAACACCGCCACCCGGTACTTCTTGGACATGATGTTGTAGAGAATGGGATTGATGGCAGCACTGAGGTAGAAGAGGACAAAGGATACCAGGTTGCAGTATTGGCTGATCTGAGCAATCTCCAAGGAGCCAGGCTCGAAGGACTTGGAAAATAAATATCGCCCTACATGGAAGGGCAGCCAGCAGAGGATGAAAGCAAACACCACGACAGCTAAAAGGACAACAGGAGAGAGAGTGTGAGCTCAAGAAATGTCATAGCAAGTCACATTCTATTTTGAAACCATGGTTTTGTTTTATGTATAGTATCACCGTTGACTTCAGAGAAACATTATGTTCTGCTTGTCCCTATTTCTACTTTTTACCAAGATTAGGTCTGTCTGTACTAACAGTTCATCCATTTTTATTGAGCTTCCTAATCATTTCTACTTAACAACCATTTGAGTGGTTTTTATGACTAGATTGACATATTGACTCAACAATTTATTCACAATAGTCCCCATTTCACCTGTGCCAGATACTACCAAACAAATACGAAGTACAGGGCCATACTCAACCACAGCTACGTAGTAGAGTTTCCTGCGGGCACAGATTCCTTGTATATAGTACAGACTTGTAAAATTAGGATCTTTAGAAAGGAGACCAGGACAACTGCTTTTCTCTTTTCTTTTTAAAAGTTTCACGAAAGACTGAATATGCAGTCAGGATGGAGAGTGACTGAAATGCATGATACCTTGTCACCTACGGTAGACATAAGTAAGTTATAAAAGACCATAAAACCCACTAACTAATTATCATCCATCCGAGTCTTCATTTTACACAGGGAATAGAATTTTTGTCCAAGCCCTCTGAATTTCTAGGTAAGTTTTTAAAATGCAGAAATCAAAGGAAAAATAACAGAAAATAATGCTACAGTACTCGTACCATTTTAGCGAGTCCCTTTATAAGGTCAAGGCAAAAGAAAATTAACATTGGTGTTGAGACACCAGTGAGGACAATGAACAGCTTAAAAATAAAATTGGAGGAGGTTATTAAACTTATTCTCAAAACTAAGTTGCATAGTAACAACTGTTGGCCACCGTAGCAACAGGAATATTAGAATTCCCAGGAGGGCACTAGCAGGTTTACAATCTTTTAGTCATGTTGTGAGAATCACTGGTCTAGCAAGTAAAAATTTTTCTGCATTCTTTGAAAAAGCTGTATCACCTTAATATACAAGATTCCAGGAGCTGTAAAATTACAAATACAAAAATCAACCTAGAACGACTTCTAAGAAGCACTAACTAAGCAAATAAATACAAAATGTTGGACTATAATGAGGAATAATAAAATGTAAAGAATCTGGCTTTGAAAAAGCCAACAGAATTAATGTTTTGCGTGGATGTGAACACATTTTGTATTACTTCACTTGTCCATTAAACTTGTGTAGCAAATATGCAGTACATTCCAGTCATGATGCTGCACCTAGATGTTTTTTGAACGACCATTTAGGGAGGGATAGCAAGTCCCGTCAGCTTACAAAGTCTTTTTTTTCTCATGTTGGGAGAAGCCTACCTATCTCAGTTATCCTGTATTATCCTGAACTATCCTACAGGCAGAAATACCAGGTCATGAAAACAAATGGAGACTCCAGCAGGTATTTGTCATTGACTTCCTTTCAAAGCTATATAAACAGCAGCAGGGTAAACAGAAGGAATGCAATTACCTGGGGAAAAATGCAGGTCAGAAAGCATACCACAATGCTGAAAGAAGGGTGAATCATCTCTGGCAGAATTATCCACATTGATCATATCTTTGGTTCAATTTACCACCAAATGCTTTCTAGATCCAATGGCTACTCCTCCCCCAAGCCCATGCCTGTTTTTGTCATGCAACTTAGGTATCCACAAATTGAGGCAGGAAGCTTAACCTCGCCTTTAACACTTAAAGACTACAGTGGACTTTTATGAAGTATCTCAGTTTTGAAGCAATGTCTCTGGGCTGATAAAACTCACTTACGGGAACTATAAAGTGTGTGTAGGGGGGAACACCTTTCCCTGAAAAAGGAGAAATCAGAAGAAAAAGACACAAAGAGGTAGAGAGGAAAAGAGAGTGAAAACAGTGATAAAGGGGATGGGGGAAGACAGATAAAGACAGAAACAGCAACAAACAAACCAACAAACAAAAACCAAAACACACACACACACACACGGGGGGGGGGGGCATACACCACGGAGAAACTGAGAAACCAAAGAGCAAGCTCAAGACAGAAACTGATAAAGACATGCAGATAGAGACCGAGAACAGGGGAAGGAGGTAGAGGACAGGAAGAAGAGGAAAGGAGGGAAGGCAAAGGGAGAGGGGAGAACCCGGGAGAGCGCGGCCGAGGGCGCACTGAGACCCACCCAGCATTTTCACGGTTTGCTTGTGGTTCTGGTCCCTTAGCGAGGCGCCCACCGCCGCCTCGCCCCGCTTTCTTCGCCACAGCTTCCTGCCGATGAGGCTGTAGAGCACAGTGAGGCAGAAGACGGGCAGGAAGAAGAAGACGCTGGATACCCACACCATGACGGTGAGCAGTCCTGAGCGCACGGCGAACTCGGTGGCGCGACACTCGTTAGTGTCCCGAGGGTCGGTGCCGTTCTCGTGCTCCACCCCGACCAGCACGAAGATGGGCCCGGCGCTGCAGAAGGCCACGGCCCAGATGACCAGGATGACCAGCTTCACCCGGCCCTTGGTGACTACCACCTTGGCCCGCAGCGGAAAGCAGATGGCGAAGTAGCGCTCGACGCTCAGCGCGGTGATGGTGAGCACCGTGGCGTAGGTGCAGCTCTCGCTGACGAACTGGAAGAGTTTGCAGAGCAGGTCGCCGAAGTTCCAGGGCCGGTACTGCCACAGGCGGACTAGGTCGAGGGGCATGCAGAGGAAGATAAGTAGGTCGGAGAAGGCCATGCTGGACAGGTAGAGGTTGGTGGTGGTGCGCAGCTCGCGGAAGCGCGACACCACCAGCATGGTGAGCAGGTTGCCCGCGATGCCCACCACAAAGAGTGCCACGCAGGTGGCGGTGACGCCGGCAAGCAGTGGCGCGGGGAAGAGTGGCAGGAGCTCGTCGGTCAGGGAGTCGTTGTCGGGGGGAGCATCCCAGCCTAGGTCCGGCAGCGTGAGGTTGTACCCGGGCTCCTCGCTCGGAGTCGCGTTCCACATGCTGCCGCCTCGGCTTAACTGGCTCTGGGATGCGACTGCGCTCAGAAGCTGGCCGCGGCTGGCCTCAGAAGGTCCCCTTAGGCGCGGGAGAGTGCGAACGAGGAGCCGCCGCTGGGTCGCAGGGAGGATGCTTGGAGAGGAAAGAGAGGGAAGTGAGAGGCAGAAGCTTAGGGAGAAAGTGAGATTGAGAGCTTGGGGCGAAAAGGGGGGAAGGGAGGGACACACACACAGACACACACGCACACATGCACACGCACGCACTGGTGGTGAGGACAGAGTGACCCACCGGTCTTTCTGGAGCCTCTATTTTTCCCCATGATCTCACCCAAACTAGCCCCTAGCTGGCCCGTACTCACGTACCTGTCACCGGGACAACCCCGCTAGTCCTGGCTCGCCTGCCCGCCTGCCTCTTGCTCCAGCCGCATCTCGCAGTTCCTAAAGTGTCCTGGCGCGCGGCGGCCTCGGAGACCCCGCACTGCGAAATGAGAGAGAAAGGAGCTCTCTTTCCAGCCTTGAGCGCTGTTAGTGTGGTCCAGAAGGGCAGGTCACACCCGGAGGTGGGGGCGGGGATGGTGGGGGGGGCGGGGATGGTGGGAGTGGCGGGGAGAACAAGGTCTTCAGTTGCCAGAAACCGAGTTCTTCCTCAAAAAGGAGTAAGAGTTGGTAATGGACCTGGTGGGGAGAGGAAGCAACCGTGCCCCACCCGACTTGCAGAAGGGCGAGAGGACGGGGAATAAAGGACCCAGTGTTTGTATGCTGACCTGAGATGAGACCGGTGCACACCTGGGAAGAACCTCGGGCAATTCTAGAACCTTTGGTCGTTTTAACAAAGAGAAATATGCGCAGAGTCGTGTGGCCACTTGTCCAAGGTCACACAGTGATTTGGGGGCTCAGGGACTAAACTTGGGTCTCCCTCCGGATTTGGACTTCTGAGAGTGAAGGACAAGATATGTGAATAAACTCTGATCTGAATCCCAGCCCTTTGTACAGTCCTTCACCTCTGCGGTGGTAAGGGGTATGTTGTATAAGAGATTATTTTGCCCTCTGCAAATCTCCGAGTGGAGCAACGAGGAGCAAAAGGAATGGGACCTGGTGGAGTGTAGCAGGCAAAGCAGGAGGAGCACAGGCTGTGAGGCTGGCACGTAGAGGGTGAGCAGTAAACATTTTTTTGAGGCATCACTGAGTTTTGTGTAACTGTGTCCACACGGGCAAGGTCAACAACCTTTTTATTTTAAACTGCGAGGACGTTTTGAGGGCCACTGGGAGTGGGTGTCAAGTGTCGGGGGACACAGCTGGATCTCAATTAAAAATATATATATATATATATATATATGGGCTGCGTTACTGTTATTGGGTTTGCTGTTGAGGGGCAGGATCTGTGCCCGGTGGAAATGCGTCCGAGGCCACTTGCAAGGTGACGCCCCTGAGCGCGACCTGTATGTACCCTGTCCGGAGCTAGGAAATCGACAACCTAAGATCTGAGGCTAGCGACTGCCAGCGATCTCACCAACCCGCTTGGTCTCTTCTAGCCCGGCATCTTGGGAACAACCCGACAGCGTGTTCAGCACCGCGGCCAGCGGCCGGTCCCTTCTTACATCTCTCCAGGACTCTGGTAGCTGCGGCCAAGACTTCTCACCTCTTTCCACTTGCGCCTCAGCACGTCAGTCCTGCTCCACGCAGAGCCCGGGGAGTTTCCTCCCGAGAACCAGGCACATGAAGGGCCGCGCTGACCGCACCTACTGTTCTCACCCGCCCCCGGCCTAAATGAGAATCCTTTCACTGTTAGGTTTTCCTGAAGCACTTTAGTGGATTTGCACATGACTTTGACAGATGTTTTACATCATATCTAGCATTTCAATTGTTAATGCTTAGAAGTCCACAAAGACCTAAGTCTGGATATTTCCACACATACATGAAAGATTGCACACATAGTGAGAGAGTGCATGAGGAAGGTTTGACACAGGCAAGCTACTAGAGAACACACTGAGGAGGTGTGTTACAGATATTGTACTAAACCGACATTTTAAAAAACTTACTTCAAACTACTAACTACTATCTTCAAAAAGTTTACAACTAGGTCAGGCCACCAGTTACAGTGGACTTCAACACTTTCTACCCTCCATTATCAGTAGATCTATGTGTGCAGACAGATCTTTAGAGGGAGAAAATAGACTGGGATAAATAAAAGTAGTGTAGGAAGTTACTGTCTAAGAATAAAAATCAGAAAAAGACGGTGGGGGCATATTTCTAGCCTATATAGAGCTGAAGCACTTGATGACAGATGGAGAAATCTTTTTCAAAAATCTATGGTGATAAAAATTGGGCATGTTGACTAAAATAGCTAGCTGTTTAACTGCACCCAATCATTTTCTAAAATATAGACAAATCTGGATTATGCAATGAAGAAGAAACAAGGGATAATATTGAAATTGGTCCTTTCATTCACAACACATAATGTTATATAATAGATAAAATTGTCTATAAGTGTGTGCTAGGCAGGCAGAATAACAAAATAAATAACACCCAGACAGGTCTTGTATTTATTTACTTACAGTCTAGAGAGAAAAATATAGTTAAAAAGCAATTCCAGTACAGTCTGTACATGTATTTGAAGAAGCAGATACAATGAGCTCCATTGAAATATGGAGAAACAATGAACTACAGAGAGATTTAGAGAAGGCTTCTAAGAGAAAGTGGTATCTGAGTGGGATCTTGAAAGTTGAGTTCTGGGGCACCAGAACTGGGTGGCTCAGCCAGTTAAGCATCTGCCTTCAGTTCAGTTCATGATCCCGAAGAGTGCCCAGATCGAGCACCCCATCAGGCTCCCTGCTTAGAGGAGAACCTGTTTCTCCCTCTGCCCCTTCACCCTGCTTGGGTTTTCTCTCTCAAATAAATAAATTAAATCTAGAAAGAAAGAAAGAAAGATGAAGTTGAGTTTTGTCAGATTAAGCAAAACATGCTCAACTGTTCAGACAAGGGCACAAAGGCACATTGGAGCAAATAAGCCCAGCATCCTTGTCCTTTGAATGGTGTATTATCATGGATCTTTGGATTTTTTATAGTCAATGAATACCAACCAATTATGGTTATTTCTTTTTCTCTTTTTGCTGCCCCAATTCTCAAAATTTAAGTGAGTCATGTCAAAAGACTCTGGAACCAGCTTGAAAGGTTCCAGAGTCTTTTGACATAACTCACTTAAATTTTGAGAACTTCCTTGCTTTGTGGTACAATAAGATACTCCAGCTCACCTTATAAATTCCCTACTCTAGACCTGGGGGTAGCCGTTTCTCTAAGAATTTCTGGTACCTTCTATTGGGGATTGGCATTTAGAGACCTAAATTTGGGTAGTAGGGGTGGTTATTGCCCCTGGAGCATTAGGGACAAAACCCTGTCTATGGACAGAGCTAAAACATGTTTTTTAAAAAATCGTGAGATGATAATGATGATGATACAGTAGAGGAATCAAAAGTGCCCTTATCAAGTGATTAAAATTAATACCACCCATGTGATAATCTGGGAAGGACAGAAAGTCACTTATATAATATGCTAGGTAGGAATGTACAACCTCAATCTAATCATAAGGTACACCAGACAAATTCTAAATGAGGAATATTCTATTCTAAAAATTCTCCCCAATAGTCAGTTTTTTATAAAACAAAGAAAGACTGAGAAAATATTCCAGACTGGGTGCCCTGGGTGGCTCAGTCTGTTAGCATCTGCCTTCCACTTAGGTCATGATCCCAGGGTTCTGGGATCAAGCCCTGGGGGGGAAGGGAAGGCAATGACTCTCTGCTCAGTGGAGAGTCTGCTTTTCCATCTCCCTCTGCTCCTCTCCCTCCTTGTGCTCTTTCTCTGTCAAATAAATAAATAAATAAAATATTAAGAAAGAAAGAAAATGTTCCAGACTAAAGGAGACCAAAGAAGTGCAACCTCTGACTCTAATTCCTGATTCTAGACTGGATGCTAAGCTGGAGGGGAAAAAAAACTGCAATGAAGGACAATATTGGGTCAATTGACAAATCAAAGAATATTGCGCGTTGAAGTATTGAATCCATGTTAAGTTTACTGAAGTTGGTAATTATGTGAAAGAAAATACCCTTGTTCTTAAAAATATACACTCAACCATGATTTATGTACATGCTTCTGAAAAATATATGTGTATGTAGATAAATAGAGCAAATGATAAAGCAAATAGAGTGAAATATTAATAATGAATTGAGGAAATGGGTTAAAAGATTTTCTTTATACTATTCTTACAACTTTAATTTTGAAATTATTTCCATATAAAAATGAAGAGGTCATGTTTATATAGATACTTCAATTTCCAATTATTTACTCAATCTATTTGATTTTATACTTACACTAACCATTATGTATAAGCATAATTATTTATTATAATATTCACTAAATGATTTCAAGCTGATAACATCAGCATTACCACTAATAGTTAACTTGACAAATAAAGTTTGAGATTTTCTTTCAGTTTTCTTTTTCCTTGAAATATATCCCAAGTGTATATGGCTATTATATTCTAAAATTACTTGAAATAATGCTTTTCTATCTGTGATTATGTTATAAATTTGACATATGGTCAGACTTATTTGTTCCATTTACTCTCAATTTTAGTATTATATTGTTTAAAGATTTTATTTATTTATTAGAGAGAGAGGGAGAGAGAATGAGCAAGGAGAGGGACAAAAGGAGAGGGAGAAGCAGACTCCCATGATGAGCAGGGAGCCCAATGTGGGGCTCGATCCCAGGACTCTGAGATGATGACCTGAGCCAAAGGCAGACAATCTCCTGGACCACTCAGGCACTCAATTTTAATATTATTATTTTAAAATTTAAATTTATTTTTTTAAAGTAAATCCTACACCCAATGTGGGGCTCAGAACTCACAACTCAGAGATCAAGAGTCTCATGCTCTACTAACTGAGCCAGCCACGTGCCCTAAATTTTATTTTTTAATATGTAAAATGTTTATATGATTTGACAGTTAAAACTTTAAAACAAAGCATGGTCCTAAATTTAAAACTTCAAACCAAAGAATATTCAGGAAAATATTACTTATTTTTCATATTCCCCAATAGACACCACTTTAAAAACTTAGCTTTCTATCTTATGTGTGTTTTGCTGTGTGTGTGTATGTGTGTGTAGCCTGCATAAAAGTTATTATGCTATATATGCTGTTTACTATCTTGATTTTTTAAGATATTTTATTTATTCATTTGAGAGAGACAGGGAGAGCACAAGCTGGGGAAGAGGCAGAGGGAGAGGGAAAAGCAGACTCCGCACTGAGCTGGGGGCCTGACACGGAGCTTGATCCAAGGACCTCATCACCTGAGCTGAAGGCAGATGCTTAACCATCTGAGCCACCCAAGTGCTCCATACTATCTTGATTTATTGTCATAACATTACATCCTAGCTTTCTCTCATATCAATACTTTTTAAAGTGGTTTTATAGTACCACATCTTGAGAAAGTTACAGAGTTTCTATTATGGAGATGTGCTTTACTTCAAATCTTCTGGTGTTTTACTGTTTTTATTTGTTTGTATGTTTTAACAGTCTTTTACGGTTATAAATAATGTTGCATATGTCATTTTTATGTCTACAGGTATATTACAGAATAATAAAAAATAAAATTACAGTTTAATAAAAGAAGAAATGGCACATGTAATTCACTGAATAGCACAAATAAAGAAAGCATAAAAAGGCAGTATACAGTGTCCGAGTATTGATTCTGAGCTCTGAAAACCCATATGGAAATTTAGTATAAAATAACAAGTATAATACGACATTTTTAGAAGTGGGATTGTTGAATCAAAGAATAAAAGTAACTGTAGTTTTGTTAGTTCCCCATTATACATTCCAAGACTTCCAGGGGATACCTGAAAGTGGTGATAGTATTGAGCTGTATATATACTATGTTTTATCCTATACATACCTATGATAAACTCGAGTTCATAAATTAGGCACAGTACAAGATTAACAATTACTGCTTATAAAATGAGGCAATTATAACAATATGCTGTAATAAAAATTATATGTATGTTGTCTATTTCAAAATATCTTATTAACCTTCTCTCTCTTCTTGCGATGAGGTGAGATGATAAAATGCCAATGTGATAAGATGAACCAAGGTGAATGAGGTGGCCGTTGTGACACAGCATTAGGCTACTGTTGACCTTCTGCCTACACCCAAAAGAAGAAGGATCATCTGCTACGGACTGCAGTTCATCGTGGGTGACTGAAACCATAGGAGGTGACACTGTCACCTGGGGCAATACTGTATATCGCCAAGTTTCTCTCCATGAGGTTGTACCAAATTGTGTCTCCATTAACAGTGAGTAAGAGTCTTTGGTTTCTCCCAACCTCTACAACTGTTTTAGCAGCTCTTAGATTTTTGCCAATTTGTTAGAAGAGAAATGGTTTCTCAGTGTGTTTTTAATTTATATTCTTTCATTAGAAGTGAGTCGAAACATCTTTTAATATGTTTAAGGGCTATACGCCTTTCTTTTTGCATGAGCTTCAGGCTATGACTTTTGCTTATTTTTCTGTTGGGTTGCTGTTTTATTTGGGGCCTCTGGGTATCTCAGTCTGTTGAGTGTGGGACTCTGGATTTCTGCTCAGGTCATGATCTCAGGGTTGTGAGACTGAGCCTTCGGTAGGGTTCTTCACTGGGCATGGAGACTGCTTAAGATTTTCTCCCTCCCCGTGTGCCCCTGCTCTGACCCTCTCCTTCTCTAAATAAATTAAATTAAATTAAATTAAATTGATTTTTAGGGGCTCTTTTTGTATTAGGGAGACATCTCTTTGATATAACAAAAATTGAAAATATTTTCTCCAGTCATTCATTTGTCTTTTAATATTGCTTATGGGGTTTTTATTTTGACATTCAAAAGTTTAAAATTTTGATGTCATTGAGTTTGTCAGTCTTTTTTATTGCTCCTGGATTTTGAATTATATTTATAAAAGCTTTACTCATTGCCAAGTTGTGAAGAAATTCATCCATGTTTTCTTCTATTATTTTGTGCTTTTGTTTTTTAACACTTGTATTTCTGATCCGCTTGCAATTTATCCTGGTACATGAAGCAATATATGATCCAATTTTATCTTTTCCAAATGATTATCCAGTTGTTTCAACATTGGTTATTAAAATGTCCACTTTTCCTTAATCAGTTGAGTGGTTCCTTTATCTCATATAAAATCTCTCTGTATTTTCAGGGTCAAGATTCAACACCTGGACACTGTATACTGCCTCTCCAAGCTTTATTTGTGCTTTTCAATAAATTATGTCCTGCCCTGTATCATTTCTTCTTTTAGTGAACTGGAATTGTATATTTTTCTTGAACATTTTGCTTGATTATATCTTATTTCCTGTACTAATTAGAACTAGAATTGGCTACATCAGGAAATTAAAAAGAGAGAAACTGAAACATGATTCAAGTTCATGGATTTATTTTTTTTTTCTAATAGAAATCAGAATATAGAATGTGCACGGCTAGTATGATGTGATTGGGAAGAGTGCTCCTTCTGCTTTTCTGCTCTATCATACTTTATAAGTGGCTTTCAGAATCAAAATTGCTTCATGATCCGAGATTGCTGCTGGAACTATAGTCATTCAAATGATTTCTAGGCAATAAGAAGTGGAAGAGGAGAGGAAAAGGGTTTTCTTAGAAGCCCAACTCAAAAAACTCCCACTTCTATGACATTGGCTAAATCCTCTTCAGGAGAGCCTGGGAAATATACATTTATAGTAGGACACATTATCACTCCCAAGGTTCTAGATTTGGGTAAGCAATTTGCATGCAATCTCTGTCATATTTCCCAGCCAGATTGTAATTTCAGAACAAAAATATTTCTTTCCTTAAGTGACCCATAAAACTTAGTATATAGTGTCTTATCGGTAGAAGATCATTTAAAATAAACATTTACTGATTTGATTAAATTTATATTTTGTTTGAAATCATACATATAAACACAGGACACATAAGAAGGCTCATATGGAAATTTAAGTGTTACATTGTACCTTCAATAAAATATATAATTTTTTTCACATTTCATTCAAGCTTTATATGTAATGTAGTAATATATTTGGCTTTGTCAATTTTACTTTTTTTATCACATTATGTAGCCTCATTAAAGGAATATCATGCACATATTTCAGACTAAGAAATGCACTCTTTTCAGATAAGCAGGCTGTAAGAATTGGGATTTAATATCAAGCACATCAATAGAGGAGAAAAATTACATTTCAACAAAAAAATTAACCTTAACATCCAGGCACCTAAAAAGCATTTTCTAGCTATTAAATGAGATACATTATCATGAAGGATCACTATGAATAATTAAATAATTATGCATTTTAGAAATTCATCTAAAATATTTACACTTTTCTGATTACTGAAGTAACATATATTGCTTCAGAAAGTTAGAAGCTTAGTAGAAATTTATAAAGGCAACTTAAGAAAGGAGTTGGATTTACTAGTGTGGAGTTCAAGGCTAGAGATAGAAATCTGGGAATAGTCAGCAATAGGTAGTATTTAAATTTAGGATACCAGATGAGATAACGTAGGGAATGATCAGCTAGAAAAGAGAAGAGGTTTAAGAGTCTTGAGACTTGGGGGTGCCTGGGTGGCTCAGTGGGTTTAAGCCTCTGCCTTCGGCTTGGGTCATGATCCCAGGGTCCTGGGATCGAGCCCCGCATCGGGATCTCTGCTGAGCAGGAAGCCTGCTTCCTCCTCTCTCTTCCTGTCTCTCTGCCTACTTGTGATCTCTGTCTGTCAAATAAATAAATAAAAATCTTTATAAAGAAAAAGTCTTGAGATTTGGAGCCCTTAAACATTTAGAGATGGGACTAACATGAGAAGGAAATAGCAAAATATACTCTAAAATAGTCAGTAGAATAGAATTACAAATTTGGAGGATGTGATGTTCTAGAAGACAAATGAAGAAAGTATATCCAGGAAGAAGGAATGATCAATTGTACCTGATACCTCTATGGGTCAAGTAAGATGAGAATTGATCATTGTATTTAACAACACGGAGGAGTCGTTAATTGATGATCCTGGTGCCATGTTGAGGATGAACCCATTTAGTTCAAGTAAGCATAGGAGAAAATACTTTGGAGACAGTGAGTATAGTTTCCAAAGAGTTTTATTATAAAGGGAAGGAAACCAATGGAGTGGTAGGTAAAGGGGGATGTGGGTCCAGGGAATTTCTTTTTAAAGCAGTGAAAAATATAGTAGTTTGTGTGCTGTTGAAAATAATATGCTCCAAAGGGGGAACTTGAAAGTGTGATAAAATATGAAGGAAAAAAAAAAGGATGGCTAGAGTGGTATTTCTAAGAAGAGTTGGACCTAGTAAGGACCGAGCAAAAGGGATGGCTTTAGTGGAAGTGTGGGCTAGTTCATTCCCAGGAAAGGAGAGAATACAGAATATATGAGCACGTATGTAGGAGGGTAGGTAGGTGTGCAAGGTGAGACTCGTGGGAATTCTTTGACAACTTCCATTCCCTCAGCAATATAGAAAGCAAGGGCAGCAGTGAATAATGGGTGGGGAAGGTGATAGTGGAGGATGGAGGAAAGAGATGCAACTATGAAATAGTGGTCTATGAAAGTGGGAAAGTGAACTCATGAGGGTGATGTCATCTGATTGCTGGGCAGCAGGAAGGGCCCGCTTGAGATTAATGATGATGAATTTAAAACGACACCCATTGACATGACTCTTTGTTTTCTCATCTTTACGTTCAGTTGCACAGGTGCAGAAATGGAGTGGAAGGAAAATTTCATTTAGCCAGAGTTGTGATTTTGTTCAGGACAGATGAGAAAGCAAAAGAAGGACAGAGATGTGGAGGTTCTATCCAAGGAATTGATTAGAAGTATTGACAATTGAGTTTAAGCTGAAGGAAAGAAGAAAATACAAGAAGAGGATAAGGAACTGAGAAAAGATGATTAGATCAGTGAATTATCTCTTTGTTTCCAAGGTATCAAAATTTCCCCAGTGTGTCTTAGTGTAGGTCTTTCTCTATTCATTACGTTTCATGATTTTTGGCTTTTCAGTTTATGTCCTTCAGTTCCCAAAAATGTTATTGAATTATTTTTTGTTAATTACCTCCCCCTCCACTTTCTCTAGTCACCTTTGGACCTCTGGAAGAATCTTTTGTTCTTTTTAGTTCTCATTCTTATTATATAAATATGATATAATCTCGTAGTGCCCTAAAAATTCTAATTTTTGGAAGTTTTCTTTTGCTTCAATGCTTTGTTTTTTCTAAGTCCTTATATTCCAATGTAATGAAATCCTATGCACCCATTCTCCACCTTCACATTTTGCCAATTTTGCTTCATCAGTTCCATCTACTTTTGCATAAATATCTTTCAGTACAAAATGAAACAAAGATTCCAAATCAAATAACAATAAGGGAAGTATTAAATAAACCATGGTTCAACCCTCCAAAGAAATATTAAAAGAGTGAGAGAAGCAGTAGAGGAAGGGAGCCCTGGGAGAAGTGGATTTTATGAGACCACCTCTGAGAGGTGTGAATGGGATCTCTTGGACACTAAGTGTATTTGTGAGTTTTTAGAGGTAGTATTTTATTCTTTTAAATAATTGACTGTAATGCTCATTATTTTAGATGGTAGGGAATAATGACAAATCTACACACAACACTATATCTATCTATCTATCTATCTATCTATCTATCTATGTCTCATGATGATGTGAAAGAGTGAGATCCTCATATTTTAAATTTACTTCATGTTAATGATATGACATAGTACTCTACACTTGTAATTCATTTAACGTTTGATCTTCAAAATCCCCAACAATGTATCAAGAGCATGAGGGAAAACCCCCAACTGCCTACAGTAACCTCTGTGTAGTAGGATTACAGGTTTTCCTCTATTCTACTCTTCTGAATTTTCAAATTCCTACAGTATAAAAGTATTACATTTATACAATAGCATATGTAACATGTGCTTTTTAATTTTTTTTATATTTTAAAGATTTTATTTATTTATTTGACAGAAAGAGACAGAGAACAGGCAGGGGGAGGGACGGAGGGAGAGGGAGAAACAGACTCCAGGCTGAGCTGGAAGCCCAGTGTGGGACTCAATCCCAGGCCCCTGGGACCATGGCCTGAGCTGAAGACAAACATGAGCCACCCAGGCACCCCTGTGACATGTACTTAAATCCCTTTGTCTATTTTCTTAAAGAGGAAAAAGTTGAACCATAAAATATGTGTTCCAAGGATAAGATTGGGATGATGGAGTTTTCCTCGGTGTAGTCTCCATTTTGAAGGCTTAGCTACTTTTCCAGATGATTTTCTTGGCCCTGTCTGGAAGAAAAGTGAGGGGTCATTCTTGGGCAGACATTCCTATAGCCCTGCTCCTCAAGGCTCCCCTGGATGACCCCCTTTCTTTCTTGCTTCCAGCCTTTTTTTTTTTTTTAAAGATTTTATTTATTTATCTGATAGAGAGAGAGAGAGAGATCACAAGTAGGCAGAGCAGCAGGCAGAGAGAGAGAGGAGGTAGCAGGCTCCCTGCTGAGCAGAGAGCCCGATGTGGGGCTCGATCCCAGGACCCTGAGATCATGACCTGAGCCGAAGGCAGAGGCTTTAACCCACTGAGCCACCCAGGCATCCCTGCTTGCAGCCTTTTGCACCATGAAGTCTGTCATACTGACCCTGTGGTGTGAGGAACACAGGAGACCCAGTCTCTGATGAGGTGGTTGTGCAGCGTGAAACACAGTTCAACTGCTTTACTCAACTTTAAGCCATTTATTAGGTTCTTTCAGTCATTAGAATTCCCCTCTGGGTCCCTTTGTCTCTCACTGTGCTTAAATGTGTGTGCGTGTGTGTGTGTGTGTGTGTGTGTGTGTTTCTAACCATTTTTGAGTGTCCGGCTCAGTGACATTAAGTACATAGTCACTGCTGTGCAACATCACCACCACCCATCTCCAGAACTTTTTTCATCTTCCTAAACTGAAACTCTATACCCATTACATAACTCCCCATTCCCCGCTCTCCCCAGCACCTGACAGCCACCATTTATATTCTATCTCTATGAATTTGACCTTCCTAGTAACTCATATCATTGGAATTGAGCAATATTTGCTCTTTTATGATTGGGTTATTTCATTCAGCATAATACCCCTGAGTTCATTTATGTTGTAGCATGTGCCAGAATTTCTTTCCTTTTCAAGGCTGAGTAATATCCTATTGTATGTATATACCACATTTTGCTTATTTGATCATCTGTCAATGGGCATTTGAGTTGCTTCCACCATTAGACTATTGTAAATAATGCTGCCATGAGTATTGGTGTACAAATATCTGTTTGAGTCCTTGCTTTTAATTCTTTTAGGTATATGCCCAGAAGTGGAATTTCTGGATCATATGGCTCTTTTTATTTGTTTGAGGAAATGCCATACGGTTTTCCTTAGAAGCCTCACCGTTTTACTTTCCCACCAGCAGTGCATATGGTTTCAACATCTTCGTGGCCCTGCCAACACTTAGTCTCTGTTTTTTGGTTTGTTTGTTTGTTTTCTTATTTTATAATAGCTACCCTAATGGGTGTGAAGTGGTATTTTATTGTGGTTTTGATTTGCATTTCCCTAATGATTAGTGATGCTGAGCATCTTTTCATGGGTTTATTGGCCATTTGTATGTCTTTGGAAAAGTTTTTATTCAAGTTCTTTGTCCATTTCTTAATCAGGTTGTTTGTTCTTTTATTGTTGAGTTGCCCATTTGACTCTTGAGGTTGTGTTTTTTCTTACTAATTTATCCTCTAATGATTCTAATAGCATAGGAAAATAAAGGGACAGATGAAAAGTTAGTAAAGAGCAGAATTCCATCTTAATGGCTATAATTGTTACATCCGGTTCTATAGAAGCAAGGCAATTTCAAAGCCACAACAGATGGTGCATAACAATTGTACTTGACTGATGGAGTTATAACAAATTCCATTAAATTAAAAATCCCACTTAGCAGATGCCTTCAACAGTTGTTACCCACTCTGAAGCTAATTTCTGTAGTAAAGACATTGTTCTTTTGGAGTTTCTAATTTGTAGTGTTTGGATCTTTGAAATTTGAGACTTTCCACAAAGTGTTCTATTAGTATTTTGGTAGTGGTTCATTTCAGAAGAGTTGAGGGACAGGAAAACAGAAGGGTAAAGATTACTTTCATCTCTGACAAATGGCACAATGGAGATGTGGTATTAATAAAGTAGAGAAGATTAGTAAATAAGATATGATTGTATGAGTTTCTCTGTAAAAGTGAACAATACATCCAGAAACTGTTTTACTCTAGATTGTAATATACATTAATTTTAATGGAAGTTAAAAACTGTTATTTTTATATCTCCCCAAGTTCATTTAAATAGAATTCTATTCATAGTTCAAGTTTTCTAAAAATCAGTAATTACTTATTAAAACTGGTAAAGAATACAAACAATGACTATTTGGGAAATTCAATTGTGTTAGGTCAAAATATTATTTAATATGAAATTAAAATGATATATTAAAATATTTCATTCTGTAAAGCCTTGAAAGTGCTTTAGAAGGCAGAAATTTCCCTTGAGCAAATTATGGAACATTCCTTTTGGGAACACCAATGAGGAAAGACAGTATGGGATTGTAAACAGTGCAAAAGAATGCAAAGAAAATCACCCAGTCTATATTGATTACTGGACATTTATTACTGAGCACTCATCATCATCATTTTTTTTAAAGATTTTACTTATTTATTTGAGAAAGAGAGCCTGCTCAGAGGGGGAGGGGCAGATGGGGAAGGGTAGAGGGAGAGTGATAAGCAGACTCCCTGTTGCACAGGGAGCCCCACACAGGACTTGATTCCAGGATGCCAGGATCAATACTTGAGCCGAAGGTAGCCACTTAAACAGACTGAGCCACCCAGGCATCCCCACTCAGCATCATTTCAAGCTTACTATGTGTCTAAAGCAAATTCATCATCTCCAAACTGTTGGGTGTTCCTAATATCCATCCCTCATCTCCATACCTAATTGCTACCACATAAGCCCAGTGTACCATTCAACACCCACATAGGCAGCAAGTTTTTCTAAGTCTAATTCGCCATAAGAGTTTAGTTAAACTAAACTTTTTAAAATGTTGCTTTCATCTTGTACTCTTCCTATGTAAACCAATTGTAATAGCTCATTCTTTAATCTCACAGCAAGTCTTTCAAACTCTGGCTTCTTCATGTCCTCATAATTGGGCATTTCCCTCCAAATCCAACAAGAGTTGTTCTTTCCTAAAATGTGCCATATCTCCATAGACCTCTCCCCTCACTGTCCTGCATCTTGCTGCCTTTTGCCTCTGGCTTCTCTCTAAATCCTAACCACTGGAGTGCTGACCCATTTTTCACTCTCAATTCCTATGTCCCTCAAAGTTTGAACTTCTCAGTATACTTCCTAATTATACACTGTTTCTGTGATTTCATACCTGTGAGTCACCTCTTTAGTTACATTATAAGCTCCTTGAAGTGTCTCATGGGAACCCCAGTAAGTTCAGATGTGGTTCCAGACACTTGTCACTATTTCCTCTGCCAATGCCCTGGTTTGAGCTTCCATTTCCCCCCACCAGAATGGCTGCAACAGCCAAAGGACTTACCTCTTTCTGTTCATACTTCCCATTGCACAATTCATTGTCATCTGCAGCCAGTGGTCTTTTGAAAATGCAAATCTAATCCTGATACTCCCTTGTTTAAAACCCTTCACATGGGTTCCCATTATTCCTAGGCTGGCATGTTTTCCCAGGATCTCTTGGAAAACAGATTTCCCTAAAATACAGATTTCAGATTGGAAGTGTCTCTCTCTTACTCTCTGCAATCCAGATACAGAGATCGTCTCTCAGTTCCTCTCAGGGTTGGCTGGTTTTCCATGCTTGTAAAGATCTCTCTTTCTTTCCTTCTGTTCTACTCTTGATTTTGTACTCACTTATGTGATTATTTGTTTAACTTCTACCTCCTCCACTAGAATGTAAGGCTCAGGTGAGCAAGGCTCAGGTCTTTTGTGAGTCATTATTGCCTGGGACTTAATAAATGTTTAATAAATATTTGTTTAAATGATGCACTTTATATAGTAAGACAAGCCTCTTCTAACCTAGGGCTTTGCTTTGGATCTCAGTAAACACTATGGTTATCCCAGAACAAAGTGAGAGGTCAAATTTAACTGACGAATTATTTCAGATTATTTCAGATTACATTCATTTTAAACTGACCATATCTTGGCAATGTCCTGATCACACCAAGACATTCTCTGTCATGTAGTAACATAACAGAAATAGGTATGTAAAATGTACCAGTAATTGCTGGAGCCATGGTGTGCTGGTAAATATTTAACAACCAGATCTTCAGGGGGGAAAAAACCTCCAACAACCTCTGTCTGTATGTTTGCCAATTTCTGTGGTGTAACTATTCCCATCACATTCAATGCTATACTACCAAGGTCACTGAATGCAGTTTGAAAGTAATGCTAGCAATTGACCCTTAGAAGTCAGTAAAAAATGGATCTAGCACACCACTGGCTGGAACCCTTTATAAGCAGCATGACTGTTGGGAAAGTCCGTGATCTGATTTTATGTGGGTGTGTTATGTAGATTAGGTTTCTTCAATTTGGAAAAATCACACGGTAAGTTGGTAAAATGTATCTAATCACGTAACTATAGATGAGGTAAACTTGGGTTTGATTCTGTTGTTGTCAGAGTTCTCCAGTTAAACAGAACCTATGTGTGTGGATATATATACACACACACATACATATACATATATACCTACATACATATGAATATGTATATATACAGATATATATATGTATGTACACATACATATATATGGGGGGGAGATACTATGAGAAATTGGCTCATGTAATTATGGAGGCTAAATCCCACAATCTTCCATCTGCAATCTGCAAGCTGGAAACCCAGGAAAGTCAGTGGTATAATTCAGGCAGAATCTGAAGTCCCAAGAACCAAGGGAGCTGACAGTATAAACCCTAGTCCAAGGGAAGGAGCTGATGATATGGGATGTTCTAGCTCAAAACTGAGGCAAGGAAAAAAGTGTGACTTCTTCCTTCTCTGCCTTTTGGTCTATTCAGATCCTCAATGGATTGGAGGATGTCGACTAATAATGGGGAGGGCCATCTACATTATTTAAAACTTGCCATTTTCAGAAGATAGTTTAAAGCAAATAAAAAGAAGTGCTGCAGTTGACTCTAGATCAGAGTTGGCAAACTTTATCTTTTATAAAAATCAGATAAAAAATATTTTTAGGCTTTGCCAACCATATGGTCTCTGTTATAAGTACTCAAGCACTCAACTCTGTCATTGTAGCATGAAAGCAGAGATCAACAACACATAAAGAAATCAGTGGGGGTGCATTCTATAAAAGTTTATTTACAAAAACATGTGGTAGGCCAGATTAGTTTGCCCCCCACTCATCTAGATTAACTAGAGTTATAGAGATAGGAGGTATTGATTATCCCTCCGAATTCTCACACCCTAGATGTTGACTAAGCCCATCCTCCAGGGAGTGATGGAGTCAGGGGCAGACATATGACCTCTCTGGTTGGTGGCACAGGATTGGGAGTATGCTGAGGGGCATCTGGGAAAAATCTTGCCATTCCTAACGGGCAGCTGCTGTTCTGCCCCTTTTGGAACCTTGCCTTGAGTAGCTGTGACGCCTACAGTCTGCTAGAGCCACCAGCCCAAGGCTGAAGCCAGCACTGAAGAACGCAGAACCAAGAGATGGAAAGAGCCCAGTCGACCGACACTGGAGACTGCCCCACCTCTGGATTTCCTGTGATGAAAGAATTTTCCTATTCTGAAAGCCTATAATGCGTGGGGTTTCAATACATTGAACTGAGAGTATTCTAATTGATTCAATTACGCTTCCCACTGAATTTCTGCTAGTTACAAATTTAATACTGAATTACTGAGTCCTCCATATAGGGAATTTCTTGCCTCTTTTAAGAGACATAATCACGCAGTGTTTTATCTTTCCCTAAAAAATCATCAGGTATTGAGGTTGCCATATCAAATCAGAAAAAAAGGAATAGTACTGCTCAGTTATTCTTTAACTTTTTTTCTCCTCCCACAAGGCAAAGAGCCTGAAAGCACCAGGCCTGCTTTTGAGACAGATTCCTTTCAGGCTCTTCCTCTGACCCAGCATAACAGACACTGTTGGCCACCCACTTTGCCATCATTCCATCCACTAATCTTCCCTTTGATCAGAACCTTGATTTTGTTCAGCGATCAGGAGACCACATAGTTTAGAAAAGCGTGGACCTTTCCCCAGCCCTATAGAGGATGATAATTAATCCAATCCAATCATGGAAATTCCATTTTCCTTGCCAAGGAATGATTTAGGAATGGGCATGCCTATAATTCTGAACAGTGAGTGTAGAAGAGTTTTTCTCAGTCTTAAAAAGGAGTGCAAGGGAGCCTTTGGAAGTTGTAAAGTACAGTTGCATTGTCAAGTACGGTTAACTCTTGAACAACAGGGCCGGGGGGCATGGGAGAGGAGCTGGGGGCTCCAGCACTCCGTGTGTAACTTTTGACTCCCCCCGGACTTAACTACTAATAGCCTACTATTGATCAGAGAACACAAACAGCCAATTAACACATATTTTGTATATTATATATATTCTACGCTGTATTCTTACAATAGGGAAGCTAGAGAAAAGAAAATGTTATTCAGAAAATCATAAAAGAAAATACACTTACAGTATTACTATATTTATGTATTTTGAAAAATCCATGGGTAAGTGGACCCGTGCAGTTCAAACCTGTGTGTTTCAAGGGCCCACTGACTTGAATCTGGGGCAGCCCTCCTGCAAGGCTGTGGCGAAAAGCCAGCCTGATGAGCAGAGGGAAGCAGAAGAATGAAGAGAGAACCTGGGTTCTCTCTTCATTCTTCGGGGATGGCAATGAGTCCCTGACTTAACCAAGACTGGAATCACCCACCCTCCGGTTTTTTATGGTATTGGCACCGTAATTCATAATTGGTAAAATCATCAATTGGTGAATTGATCTTCTCTTAAATGTTGCTGAAACCAACTGGAACACTCCCTGATATGTTGCCTTGGGCAGATCGTGTCTGGATTCCTGCACTTGCCTGGACAGATTACGAAGAAACAGCATGAAGCTTGTACTGCATAGATCTCTCTCTTGAGATAATATATATGCTCTGAAATGGGAAATTATTTTATGGATCCTGTGAAGACACTGTGGCTACAGAATTATTTTAAAATAATAGGCAAGCCTAATGAATAAGTCAGGTTGTTTTACCCTCCTCGGACAAATTCAAAACTGTATATAATTTAGATGATAGGCTATTAAATCAGTCCCTTTAAGATGCGCATCAGGAATTATATTAAAATAATCAGGTCTCCTAATAAATTTAGAAAAGTTACTATGAGGGGCAATGGGGTGGCTCAGTCAGTTAAATGTCCTACTCTTGATTTTGGCTCAGGCCATGATCTCAGGGTCATGAGACGGAGCCCGAGTTGGGCTCCGTGCTCAGCTGGGTGTCTGCTGGAGATTCTCTTTCTCCTTCTCCCTCTGCCCCTCCCCTACTCTCACCTTTAGCTTGCATTCTCTCTCTCTCTCTGTCTCTCTCTCTAAATAAATAAAATATTTTTTGAAAAAGTTACCATGAGATAATTTGAGCCTTTGTTATTGTTTCACTCGGATTTTTCTGGGGCAAGCTTATTCTGTTGTTTGGCATTCTTTAACTGTTAAAGCAAAATATGAGCCCAAGCTCTAGGTAAAGCAGTTTTGCTCTTATTGCCCCATCTTTACCAGAAGAAAATATTTTATTTGTTTAAAAACCTCTTCTTTAATGCTCTGTGAAATTCTTTTTTTTTTCAAATGTGTTTGAACACATTTTAGAGTTCCCAAGATGTGATTATGACTTTATATTGCATTGCCACAAAGAACAACAAAAATAATTATCTCATTTGTATAAAGAATATAGAAAATCATCATTCTCTATAATATCCCAAGAAATGAGAGTCTATATTTCCTTTAGTGGTAGTCCATGGAAATGAAAGAGAATGTGGTATTTCCTTATTATTTTGTTCAATTCTTTAGTGAAAAATTCTGGAGAATGAAACAAAAGTAATCATATATTTTTTATGATAAATAGAATAATTCACTATGACCAAGATGATATAAATGTACCATCTAACTTGCTCCACATTCTTAGATTTAAGGAAAACTTTTTCTAGAAGGGATCAGCATAATAAATGAGGGGGAGGACTTAGCTGTTGAATCAGACAAAGCTAAGGTCAAGACCTGGATCTTTCACCTACTACGAGCTCAGGCTTGAGCTCCTCTTGGCTTCTTCATATGTAAATGGATGATTATCCCCATCCTTCCATCTTAAGACTTTTATAGGGATTAAGTGAACATGCAAACAGGAGTACCCACAGTAGAGAGAGTGTTGAAGAAACGGTTTCTCCTCCTCTTCCAAGTATTATCCCTCCAGGGTGAAAGGTGCCTCCAAGGAGAAGGCTGCCCCAAGAGCAGTGCATTCGGGTCACTTTCCACTTCCTGTTCCTGTGATGAGCTTCCTGTGAGGTGGGGTGGAGGGGAGGGGAGCATGGGGTTTCATTTCTTCCCAATCTTCATCTACTGTCTTTACCCCTCCTGGAGGGGACTGGAGGACAAAGGAGGGTGGACTGCATGCAGATAGCCTGGAGAACTTTTTAGGAAAGGGACAATTTTATAAAAAGAAGGAAGCGAAGGATGCAGAAGCCAAATTGTCTGCTTCACCATTTATCTGAGGAATCCTTCATCTCACTTCACGTAGCAATTAGGAGCAAACTGAATTTAGGAAGTTGAATCAGGGACTCCTGGGTGGCTCAGTCGGTTAAGCAACCATCTCCTGGTTCAGCTCAGGTCATGATCTCAGGGTAGTGAGACTGAGCCTCACTTGGAGTCCAAGCTCACTGCGGAGTCCTCCCTCTCATCCCCCTCCTCCTCTACCCGTCCTCCTCTGTCTGTGGTTCTGCTCCCAAAAACTTTCCTGGGTGCACCCTCTCTCTCTCAAATAAATAAATAAAATCTTAGAAAGAAAAATAAGTTGAATCAAATTCTTAGAGCAGAAAGGCAACTTACTTTTTAAGGAAGTCCATGATGTATCTCTTCTTAAAATAAAGACTCTTGCAATCTCTTGAACTTATTTATCTGCTTTATACATTGATTTTTCTCAAAACAGTAAGTATTTGGACTTGAACTGTTTTCTATTATTTTAAACTAGGTCATTTTCTTTCTTTTTTTCCTTTTTCCTTTTTTTTTTTTTCTTTAGCAAGAAGGAGTTCATGTGTGCCATGTAGGAGGAGGGACAGAGGGAGAGGAGGAGAGAAAATCTCAAGCAGGCTCCATGCCCAGCACTGAGCCCGAAACTGGGCTCCATCTCACAACACTGAGATCCTGACCTGAGCCAAAATCAAGAGTCAGATGCTTAACCAACTGAACCACCCATCCCCTTTTCAATTTTGACAGAGATATGATTTTCTAGGGGTTTTTAGGACAGATAGGAATCTAGAGAGCAAACTGATGGTTGCCCACCGGGAGCAAGGGGATGGGCCAAACGGGAAAGAAGAGTGGGAGGTTCAGTCTTCCAGTTAGGAAATGAACAAGCCACGGGGATAAAAGGCACGACATACAAAATACAGTCAATGCCAGCGTGATAGCACTGTAGGGGACAGATGATAGCTACACCTGTGAAACTCACATAACGTGCAGATTTGTTGAACCCCTCTGCTGCACACTTCAATTTAAAACAAAAGAACAAGCAGAAGTCTGAAGTGGAACTCAACAGAAAAGCAATCGAAATGAGGTTGTTGTACCAGAGGCTTTATTTATTTCAACTTTTCATTTCTTAGAAAGAAGCTTCTCGAGTGCTTACAACTTGCCAAGTGGGGTCTTAGCACTTCACACCTATTAAAAGTGTCCTCGCAGCCTCCCTGCAAGGTGGGTGATAGTGTCTGAGACATAGGGAGGCGATGACATGACTATGGAAGCCACGCATCCTTGTCCCCTTCTCCTTCACTTTTGTTTTATTCAAGTAGAGAAATTAAACTCATTTATTCTCGCCCACTTGGAAAGCACGTTGGACTTTGAGGAAAATGAGGGAACCTCGCCATCTGGTGGCTTTTTATGGTATGTGACAATAAGGTGACCCCTTGCTGCTCTCAAGGAGGTAGAAGGTGAGAAGGTCTCCCCCTTGCTACCCAAACCTTCAAGTCACCTCTCGAACAGCGGAGCTGGCCTCGCCTGAAGGGTCCTTGTCTTTAAAATATTCTGCCCAGATCCATCCCAAGGAAAACTGAAATAGCAGGTTTTTTCTATATTCTTCCTTGGAGGAGGTTTCATGGGACAGAGTCCAGCAACAATGGGCCAGAAACCCCCCACCCACCAACCCTGATTTCATTTCATTTTCAAAAAGATCAAATATTCAGTGTTCATGCCTTCTAGGAAGGGATTCACAGTTGGCCAGAAAATTCTTATGCTAAAATATCGACATCGTAGTTGCCTCCTGTATCTTGGGCTTTATCTCTACAGAAGAGAAAGGAACACACAGGCATCCCTTGTTTTAAACAAGTCGTGGAAATAAAATGTCACATGGAAGCTGAATATTTGAATTTCTAACCACAAGGAATCTGGGCGCATTGTTTTCTTAAATACTTGATTCATAAAGCATAGCTTTTGAAATTTGAGTTTCTCAACCCTAGATAGGATCTGTTCATGATTTTCAATTGCCTGTCTATATGTGTGCCCAGCTAACCATATCAGGATCACTTGGGAAAATTAAAACACAAATAAAAAAAGATCCCTGGGTTTTTCTCTAAAGGTTCTGACTCAGGGGGTCTGTGGTGAAGCCCAAGCCCCTGTGTTTTTAGATGCTCCCCAGGAGTTACTGAGGAACCAGGAGCTCAGGGAACCCCAGGTCCTACACCACCTTTGCTGATCGTAATAAAGAATGTTAGTGGACAACACACAAATTGGTTACCATTTTCATTCATCAGGTTGGCAAACCAGAAAAGTTGTTAAACTATCACCTTCTAATGATGCTATAGGGACCAGGGTGTTCTCACTTCCTGCTACTGAGAGTCTGAGCTGTAGCCAAAATTTAAGAAAGTATTCAGACATTATCTTTAACATCTAAAATGTTAAATAAGCATTACATTCCCAATTTTGGACCCAAAACACAAGGATTAAGGCCAAAGACATTTCTTTTAGTATTATGTGTAGTGACAAACTGGGAACAAGCTAGTGGTGGAATAAAGACTTGGGATTTAGTCATTCAGTGAGGTATTAGGCAGTAGTTTTTAAAAAAATCAATTAGACCTGAATGTTGAAAAGGGGTCCAAATACTATTAAATCAAAGAGTTGCGGAATTTTTGTGTGGTTTTCAAAGATTTTATTTATTTATCTGACAGAGAGAGAGTGAGAGAGAGAGAGAGAGAGAGCGAGCATGCAAGGGGGAGCGGCAGGCAGAGGGAGAGGGAGAAGCAGGCTCCACTGAGCAGGGAGCCAGCCCGATGCAGGACTCGATTCCAGGACCCAGGAATCATGACCCAAGCCAAAGGCAGATGATTAACTGACTGAGCCACCCACGTGCCCCATAAAGGTCACATCATTTTAACATTATATTCTTCATGGTGGGAGAAGAGTGGGAGGGTCTTTGATTTTTAACTGTTTTTTTCATACAATTCTACATTTCATTCATCATAAACAGCATGAATTTCTTTATCATTTTAAAAGACCAGATAAAGTTTTCTTTTAAAACACGCTGGAGGACCAAAGAATACTGTATTGCCTTCCAAAATCTCTGCTTTGGCATGATTATCCACACCATTCAGATAAAATTTCATTTATAAAATATTAGTAATATGTGTTCAAGATGTAAAAAATGATAGCAAAGAAAACCACAACTGTGAGCCTAGATTCAGAAACAGATTCCTAGATTTCTCCCCTCTGATGCTTCCTTGAGACCCTCAATACTCTCATCCCCTCTCTTTGCCCTGGAATTTTGCCTCTTTCCTACTGGTGATTTTCATTACAGATTCACAGATATGTATTCTAAACAACGTATACCTGGCTGAGTAATTGTCCATTGTGTACATACCACATTTTGTTTATTCATTCGTCTGGATAAAAAATGGATATATAGTTCTTTCTTCCTTTATGAACAGGGCTGCTATGAACATGTAGGTACAAGTGATTGAGTATCTGTTTTCATTTCTCCTAGAACTACACTTAGGAAGGGAAAGTGCTGGGTCATATGGTAATTCTATGTTTAACTTTTTGAGGAACCACCAAATTGGTTTCCATGGCACCTGCACCATTTTACATTCTTACCCAGAGCAATGTACGATGTTGTCAATTTCTTCACATTCTCACGAGAGCTGTTACTGTCTGCTGTGCTGGTGGTTTGCATACAGTAGCTATCCCAATGAGCAGAACGTGACATCTCCCTGTGGTTTTGGCTTTTGTCCAGTTTTTGATTGTGCTGTTTTGTCTTTTTGTTGTTAAGTTGTAAGAGTTCTTTACATATCCTGGATATAAGTGGCTTATCAGATACATAAATTGCAAATATCTTCTCACATTCTGTACAACGGCCTTTCACTTTCCTGATGTCTTGCCACTTTCTTGACAATATTCTTTGATGTACAAGAGTTTTTTTTTTTTTTAAGATTTTATTTATTTATTTGAAAGACAGAGATCACAAGTAGGCAGAGAGGCAGGCAGAGAGAGAGCGGAGGAAGCAGGCTTCCCTCGGAGCAGAGAGCCCAATGTGGGGCTTGATCCCAGGACTTTGGGATCATGACCTGAGCCGAAGGCAGAGGCTTTAACCCACTGAGCCACCCAGGTGCACCTGATGTACCAGAGTTTTTAATTTCACATCCACTTTCTCTGTTTTTTCTTCTGTTGTTCACACTGTTGGTGTCATAACTAAAATCTATTGCCAAGTATAAGGTCATGAAGATTCACTCCTATGGTTTTTTTTTCTAAGAGTAAGACACTTTTTTTTTTTTTAAGATTTTATTTATTTATTTGTCAGAGAGAGAGTACACACAAGCAGGCAGAGAGGCAGGCAGAGGCAGCAAGAGAAGCAGGCTCCCTGCTGAGCAAGAAGCCCGATGCGGGACTCGATCCCAGGACCCTGGGATCATGACCCCAGCCGAAGGCAGCGGCTTAACCAACTGAGCCACCCAGGCGTCCCGGAAACACTTTTTGTTTTTATGTATAGGTCTGTGATCCATTTTGAGTTAAGTTGTACATGTCATGAGGTAGAAGTCCAACTTCATTCTTTTGCATGTGGATATCCAGTCATTATAGTGCCATTGACTGAGAGACTATTTTTTCTCCCATTGAAGGACATTGGCAACCTCATCAAAAATCCACTGGACAAAGATGTATGGGCTTATCACTAGACTCTCAGTTTGATTCCACTGTTCTACCCGTCTATTCATAAGCCAGTGCCACAGTTTTTGATTCCTGTAGTTTTGTAATATATTTTTGCAGTTAGGAAGTGTGATGCCTCCACCTTTGTTCTTCTCACTCAGACTTACTTCAGCTATTCAGGGTCTTCTATGGTTTCTTATGAAATTTTAGATTTTTTTTCATATTTATGTAAAGAATGCCATCAAGATTTTGATAGAGATTACATTGAATCTGTAGATCACGTAGCACAATAGAAACCTTTTAACAAAGCATAATAGGAACATTTAAACAATATTAATTCTTCCCCTCCATGAACACAGAATATCTTTCTATTTATCTGTGTCTTCTTTGATTTCCTTCAGCTTCCTGCTTTATAATTTCCAGTATAGAAATCTTTCAACTCTTTGGTTAAGTTTTTATTCCCAAGTATTTTATTAATTTTATTGCTATTGTAAATGTAAATGTTTTCTTAATTTTCTCTTTGAATACTTTGTTGCTTGTGTATAGAAATGTGACTTAATTTTGTATGTTCATTTTATATCCTGCAACTTTACAGAACTCATTTTACTAGTTCCAACAACTTTTTTGTTGAGTCTTTAGGATTTTCTACATATATGATCATATCACCTACAGAGATAATTTTACTTCTTTCTTTCCATTTTGGACGCCTTTTATTTATTTTTCTTCTCTGATTGCTATGGCCAGTACTTTCTGTACTCTGTTAAATAGATGTGGTAAGAATGGGCCTCCTTGCCTGGTACTGGATCTTAAAGGGAAAGCTCTCAGTTTGTTCCCATTAATCATGATGTTACCAGTTTGTTTTCACATATGGCCTTTATGCTGTTGAGATAAGTTTCTTTTATGCCTATTCTGTTGAGAGTTTAATCATGAATGGATACTGAACTTTGTCAAATGTTTTTCTGTGTCTATTGACATGACCATGTTTTGTTTTTTTTTCCCATTTTGTGAATATGGTGTATCACATGGGTATTGAACCATTCTTGCAATTTTTAAATTGTTGTAGAATTCAGTTGCAAATATTTTGATGAGGATTTTTGCATCTATATTCATTAGGGGTATTGGCTTGGAGATTTTTTTCCTATGGTATCTTTGGTTTTGTCATTAGGGTGGTACCAGCCTCATAAAATGAATTTGGAAGTGGTTCCTTTTCTCTATTTTTGAAGAGTTTACAAAGGATTGGAATTAATTCTTCTTGAACCTTTGGTAAAATTTACCTCTGAAGTCATCTGGTCCTGGGCTTTTCTTTGTTTTTGATTACTGATTTGGTCTCCTTATTTGTTACTGGTCTGTTCAGGTCAGGCTTTTTTTTTTTTTCTTGATGTAGTTTCACTAGGTTGAATGAATTATTTATTCATTCTAGGTTATCCAGTTTGTTGGCATATAATTGTTCATGAGTGTCTCTAATGACCCTTTTTATTTCAGAGACATTATTGTAGTGTTTTCTCTTTATTTTCTGAGTTTATTTGAGTCTTGTCTGTTTTCAGTGGGTCTAGCTAGGGGTTTGTTGATTTTGTTTATCTTAGGTTTTATTCCCATTACTCTTCTATACTGTATTTGATTTATTTCTGCTCTAATATTTATGATTTCCTCCCTTTTGCTAATTTTGTGTTTAGTTTGTTCTTTGTTCTATTTCCTGGAGGAAAAAGGTAGGTTGTTTGAGATCTTTTTTTTTTTTTTTAGTTTTTATTGTTACAAATTTCCCTTTTTGTACTACTTTTGTCTTGATCTATAAGCATTAGTGTATTGTGTTTTCATTTTCATTTGTGTCAAGGTACTTTCTAAGTTTCCTTTTGATTTCCTCTTTGACTCAGTAGTTGTCCAAGAGTGTGTTGTTTATTCCTACATGTTTGTGAATTTTCCCATTTTCTTAACATTTGCAACTGTTATCCATTTCTAGTTTCATTCCATTGTGATTGGAAAAGATACTTGGAATGATTTAAATTTCAAAAAATTTGTAAAGAATTGTTTTATAATCAAACATGTGCTCTCTGGAAAATGTTAATGTGTATTCTTCTTCTGTTGGCTGGAAAGTTCCGTATATGTTAAGTAGGTCAATTTGGCATATTGTGTTTTCCAAATCAATTGTTTCCTTATTGATTCTAAGTGTTCTACCATTATTGTAAATGCAATATCGAAGTCCCTACTATTATCATATCACTGTCAATTTCTTCCTTCAGATCTGCCAGTGTTTACTTTATATATAGGGGTTCTGATATTGAATGTGTACACATTTATAATTGTTATACCTTCCTGTTGAATGGAACTTTTATCATTATATAGTGACTTTCTTTGTCTCTAGAGACAATCTTTGACTTAAAGTCTATTTTGTCTTATATAAGTATAGCCACTCCTGCTTTTCTTGGGGTTACTGTTTGCATGGAATATCTTTTTCCTTCCCTCCATTTTCAGTCTATCTGTGTCTTTCAATCTAAAGTTAGTCTCTTGTAGACAGCATATCATAGCACTGGATCTTATTTCTTCTTAATTTTTTAATTTTTTTATTAACATATAGTATATTATTAGCCCCAGGTGTACAGGTCTGTGAATCACCAGGTTTACACACTTCACAGCACTCACCATAGCACATACCCTCCCTAATGTCCATAACCCAGCCACCCTATCCCTACCCCCACACCCCCAGCAACCCTCAGTTTGTTTTGTGAGATTAAGAGTCTCTTATGGTTTGTCTCCCTCCTGATCCCATCTTGTTTCATTTAATCCTTTCCAACCCTCCAAACCACCCACATTGCCTCTCAACTTCCTCATATCAGGGATGGATCTTATTTTTTAAACCTATTCATCCACCCCATGTCTTTTCATAGGAGAGCGTCTGAGTTTGTCTGGGCTGGTCTGACAAAATACCACAGATTAGGTGACTTACAAACAATGGAAATTTATTTATCACAGTTCTGGAGGCTGTAAGTCAAGATAATGGTCTTGCCAGTGGGGTCAGGTGAGGGCCTTCTGTGTCTAAGGCTCCTCAGTGTGTTCTCACATCACAGAAGGGGCAAGGAACTGCTCTCACGCCTTTTTTATGAGGACATTAACCTCGTCTCTGAAGGTAGAGCCCTCATGACCTGGCCCCCCAAATTCATGTCCTTTCTGTATGCAAAATTCATTCACTCCATCTCAACAGTCCTAAAAACCTTAGTTTGTTCTAACATCGACACAAAATTCTGAAGTTCAAAGTCTCATGTAAATATCATCTAAATCAGATATGGATTAAATTTAAGGTACAATTCATTCTGAGGCAAATCGCTCTCTAGCTGTGAGTCTGTGAAATAAAACAAGTCATGGACTTCCAAAATATGATGGTGGGACAAGCATAGGGTAAACTCCCCATTCCATAAAGGAGAAATAGGGAAGAAAGCGGCAATCTTGTGAGTCCAAACCCAACAGGACAAACATCAAATTTTAAGGCTTAAAGAATCTTAAATTAGATGTTCTGCCTGCCAGGTCCAGTGGGGTGAGGGTAGCATATTCTGGGAATATTGGGGTCTCCTTGCCCCCATGACTTTTCTGGGGCAGCTCAGATGGCAGCTTTCATGGGTTGAGTTTGCATACCTGCAGCTTTCCCTGTCTGAAATTACACACTGGTGGCTCTGCTGGTCTGGGGTTCTGGGGGCATGACTCCACCAGGCATTTTGCTAGCAGGGGCTCTCTGCATTGACCTCACCCTCTCTGTGATCTTCTGTCTGATTTGGATATCATAGATCTGGGTGGGTCCATTTTTTGAAATCTAGGTGGAGGCAGCCATACCCCATCACTGTGCTGGTCAAGGGTCTGCCCTCTATGGCTTTGGGTAGTCTGACCCCACAGAATTTGTTGGTACCAATCCTACAGCTATGAGAACAGGTGGTCTGGTTTGCTGAAACTCAAGCAAATGTTTTCTGTATTTTAGTACCAAGGAGGCAGACTTAATCATCTCTGAATCATTTTGGGGGGCCTTCTCTTGACTTGGAGAACATTGTGTATTCACAGCTGAATAACTCTATAGTCCCATCCTATAAAATCTAAGAAATCTCACAACTTTTCTTCATTCTTCTTATATCTTTCTCCTGCAGTCAAATTGGCTGCTTTCCTTCTGGGGGTGACTGTTGTATCTATCCACATGTTTATTCCATCCCTTTTGATTAGGTAGTTAATCCAATATAGTTAAAAATGCCATTTATTTGTTTTCTATATGTCTTAAAGCGTTTGGTTCCTCACTTCCTCCATTACTGCCTTCCTTTGTGTTTAGTTAAATTTTTACAGTGGCATGTTTTGGTTCCCTTCTCATTTTGTTTGTGTATATTCTATAGATATTTTCTTTGTGGTTACCATGGGGATTACATTTAATATCCTAAAATTATAACAATCTAATTTGATTTGATTCCAACTTCAACTGCATACAAAAATTATTCTTTTACAGTTATGTCACCCTACCACTTCATGTTATTGATGTCACAAATTACATCTTTATATATTTTGGACCTATTAACAGATTTATGATTATCTTATGTATTCGACTTTAAATACAATAGAAAAAATGAATTTTACAAACTAAAATTATAACACTAGTGGTTTTAGTATTTTTCTCATATATTTTCCTTTACTATATATATATAGTAAAGGAAAAAAATATATATATATACTCATGTGGCTTCAAATTACTGTCTAGTGTCCCTTCATGTCAACCTGAAGCATTCCCTTTAGCACTTCTGGGAGGGCAGGTATAGTGGTAATGAGCTTGTTCAGCTTTTGTTTATCTAGGAATATCTTAATTTCTCCCTCATTTTTGAAGGACAGCTTCACTGGATACAGAATTCTCTGTTGACATTGTTTTGATTTCAGTATTTTTATACAACATCCCACCATCTTCTGGTCCCTACTGTTTCTGCTGGGAAATTGACTTGTTACCTTACTGAGCATCTTCTGTGTGATAAGTCATTTTTCTTTTATTGCTTTCAAGATTCTCTCTTTGTCTTTGACAGTTTGATTATAATGTAACTTGGTATGGACCTCTTTACTTTATCTGGTGGGAGTTCATTGAGCCTCTCAGATTTGTAGATTCACATCTTTCCTCAAACTTGGAGAAAAAAAAGTTTATGGCCATTTTTTCTTCATATAATCTCTTCACCCCTTGTCTTAGTCTGTTTGGCTGCCATAATAAAATGCCTTAGCTTATAAACAACAGAAATTTATTTCTACAGTTCTGGGGACTGGGAAGTCCAAGATGAAAGTGCCGGTAGATTTCATGTCTGGTTTCCTGCCTGGTTCATAGACAGAACCTTGTTAAAACAACCCTTAACTTTCTAGTCAGTTCTCCACCCCAAATAATAATGAAACCTTGTATCTTTTCTCTTATTAATCTATCTTACGTCAGTTTAATGCTTAAGCCTAGCTGAAGACCTTAAGAGAGTCAAAGAGAAAATTTTCTCCCCTACACTATCAAAATATCTAAAAGATTATGTGTATGTGTGCATACATGTGTGTGTCTACACATACAACTCCCAAGCAGTTCCTAAATTCACAGGGTAAAAAAGTAAGGGCTAAGAATAGACTATGTTATTTTGAAATAGAGGACTAGAGAAGCTGAGCACACATACTGGATATCTAGACTTGCAATAAAACAAATTTGCAGTAAAGCAAAGAAACCATTAAAGCCAGATGATATGATTGACAAGTGAATGAATAAACAAAATGTGGTATATACTTACAATGAAATATCATTCAGCTTTAAAAAGGAATAAAATTCTGACACATACTTCAATATGGATGAATCTTGAAGACATTATGCTAAGTGAAATAAGCCAGACACAAAAGGACGAATATTGTATACTTCTATTTACATGAGGTACCTAAAATAGTCAAAGTCATAGAGAAAGAAAGCAGTATAGGGCCTGAGGGAAGGGAGAATGTTTAATGTGTGCAAAGTTTTGATTTGGGATGAAGAAAACATTCTGGAGAAGTATAGTGTTGATGGTGGCACAACAAAGTGAATGTACTTTATATCACTGAATTTTACACACAAAAGTGGTTAAAATGGTAAAATTTATGTATATTTTACCACAATTTAAAAAACCCAAATGGTATGGATACCAAGATGGACAGTTAGATAAATAGAAAAAAAAAAAAAAAAGCCTAGCCCTAGGAGAGCTTGCTCTGTGATAGAAGAAACATTAAAATCAGTAGGGAAGAAAATGGACTCTCCAATGAACAGTGTTGGACAACTGGCTACTAATCCTTATCTCACATCACACATAAGTTAGAGTTGAATGCTACTATTGAACTATGAAAGGCTAAACTGTAAAGCTTTTAGAAAAAAAATATATGGCAATGCCTGCATAGCACCATTAGGAAAGATTTCATGGGGTTGGCCGGGTGGTTCAGTCGTTAAGCGTCTGCCTTCGGCTCACGTCATGATTCCAGCGTCCTGGGATCGAGCCCCTCATCAGGCTTCCTGCTCTATGGGGAGCTTGCTTCTCCCCCTCCCACTCTCCCTGCTTGTGTTCCCTCTCTTGCTGTCTCTCTCTGCCAAATAAGTAAATAAAATCTTTTAAAAAAAATTTCTTGGACATAGTATGAAAATCTGTATTAGCTTTCTGAGGTTGTTGGACCGAAGTGCCACAAACTGAGTGGCTTTCAACAACATAAATTTATTCTCTCACAGCTCTGAAGGCCAGGAGTTCAAAATCAAGGTATCAGCAGAGTTCTGAGACTCTAGGTCTCAGACCCTTCCTCTGAGACTGGGTAGAATCTTTCTTGTCTCTCCCCAGCTTTTGGTGATGGCCATCATTCTGATCTCTGCCTCTGTTGTTACATGGCCTTCTCTCTGTGTGCCTGTTTCTAAATTTCCTTCTTTTAATATGATTACCAGTCTTGGGGTACGTGGGTGACTCAGTCAGTTGAGTGTCCGTTCTTATTTCAGCTCAGGTCATGATCTCAGGGTCATGAGACTGAGCCTTGCATCAGGCTCGGTGTTCAGTGTGGAATCTGCCTATCTCTCTCCCTCTGCTCATTCCCCCACTCTCTCTCTCTTTCTCTCAAATAAATAAATAAATAAAATCCTAAAAAAAAGAGAGAGAATACCAGTCTTATTATTATAAAGACCCTCACTGTTGCATATGACCTCATCATAAGTAATTATATCTGCAACAACCTTATTTTCAAATAAGTTTACATTTTGAGGTAGTGGGGAGTGGGACTTCAACATACCTTTTTTGGGGGGGACACAATTCAACCCATAACAAAAGCATCAGCTATAAAGGAAAAGACTGACATATTTAACACATTAAATAAAAAGTGAGAAATTAAGTCCTTTTTTCTGTAAGAGACATTAGATAAAAGATATCATGAAGAAGAGATTAGAAGTCCTTTTTTCCATTTTAATAATCTTGGTACCATAAGACAAATGCAAATATTAAACAAAAACTACACATTTTAACATGTCATCTTTATTGAAAAAGTAACATCTAAAAAATTTAGTATAAAAATATAGAGTAAAAATTTTCTCTTTCATTTCAAGGTTTTATGTAACACACATTGTAGTCTTTTTTCTTTCACTTTTAAATTCTTGTTTAAAAGGTCTTTTTCTGGGTTCCTGCCTGGCTCAGTCGGTAGGGTATGCAGCTCTTGATGTTGGGGTTGTAAGCTGGAGCCCTACATTGGGTGTAAAGATTACTTAAAAGTTAAATCTTAAAAAAATTTTTTTAAAAAGAAGGTCTTCTTCACTTGGAGATTACTTTTGAAATTCCTCAGTTTTTTTCAGTATAAGGGATAAGGCAGAGGATGCTTTTAAAATTTTTTCCCGTATGATTAAGTATTCATTCACTCAGTCATTCATTGATTCACAAATGTATTTTGTGTGGGTGCTATGTTAAGGCATTGTCCCAGGAAGTTACAGATGGGGACAGGACAAAACGTTTCCTGTGATCACAGTGCTTATATTCTGGTAAGAGGAGGCAGGTTTTAAAACACAGAGTAACAAATACATCAATTTGTCAGTAGGTAAAAACTTAACTAGTGTTATAGAAAATAAGGTGAGAAGGGCCAGAAGTGCCAGGTATCTGCAGCGTGTTGTAAATTTAAGTTTAAATGAGCCTTTTTTGAGAAAGACCTATTGGTCAGACACGTTTAAATGAACGTTTGAGCAGACAACCCCAAAGTATAAATTTTGCTGTGTTTAGAACAATTAGAAGAGATTAGACAAATACTCCAACTAATTTTTTTTCCAACTGGTTAGATTAAATGGTGAAATAAAATGTTTTGTGTCACAATTTTGGCAGATAAAAGCAATTGCTCCTCTTCTGGCTGAGACGAATAACTGATTCAATCTTAAGCAGAAGTATACTAGAGAATGACATTTGCTAGTGGAGGATGGGGTAGGGGGTGGGAGGTGGGGATCAGATCTTTCCTAGGCTCTTCTCTGTGAATTTACCTGTGTTTGGTATTTCCAATTTCCCATTTCTCTTCCTGCTCCCATGAGACGAAATTCCCTTGTTCTGATTAGCTGTTCACTCGTTATGGAGTCCTTTATCAAAAATATTATCAGTACTTTGGGTCAGCTTGACTTTTGGTAGTGAAAATCACAAACCATTCAGAAGTAATTCCTTGTTCACTGAGCATAAAATTTAGTTTTTTTTTTTTAAACAAAATGATATTATTTTGAGTAGAATGTTCTTATCTCCATCAAATCCAGGTGTATGAGATAACTCCTGTAAGGTCATGCACGACGCAAACACCCTTTGCACATCCCATATATTGACAGAGGCTACCTCCCAAGATCATGACCTGTTAGTGGTTCTCCTTGTTGTCCGTTATGGTAACCTGGAAATGACCAAGGTGATATACTACTTACGAGATGGATCACTGGGTGCCTGGGTGGCTCAGTTGGTTAAATGCTTGATCTCAGCTCAGGCGTTGATCTCAGGGTTGTGAGTTCAAGCCCCGTGTTGGGCTCCACACTGGCTATGGAGCCTCCAAAAAAGAAGATGGATCATTAATCTTTCTTCTGGAACCCTCACAAGAGTAGATAATAAAGATAGCTATTTATTGCTACACAAGTGTTTGGAAACAGAATCTTGTGGGTTTCTGCGAGCAAACTGATATCTTGTAGACCCCTGAAAGGTCTTTGGGAATTTCGCTTTCTTAGAGTGACTTGGTCATTTTCAGAGATATTAGAGAAGCGTGTGTTGCTTTTCAGGTCTTTTGGTTGAAGCAGATTTGCTCAGATTTCCTTGCTTTTTGTGAAGGGTCACTTTGAGAATATTGTTTTTTCTCTGCAGATTAATTAGCCAACTAAGAAGGCCCCGAAAAAACTGGCTTCTCGGTCCATGTCAATCAATTGCTCATTATTTACAGAGACAAAAATCGTATCATTTTCCTTAAGCTCAAATATCCCACCTTGATAGATGGAATAGAGTCCATATTCAGAATCTTTAGACCAACAACTATTTCTAGCACTTTTCATCAGCAGTATAGGGTCAGGATAACTTGTGTATTTGTAAATATATTGTACCATTTGTTTGTTTTTCTTTTTGTTCTGTTCTGTTGAACTTGTTCCTGAAATTTCCTCAGGTTCCTGAAACCGAAAGTATGTTTGGGAATAGATGTAATAAAACCCCCTTCGAGGGATAACCAGCTCTCCATTCCTCAAGAGCAAATTATTCAAGAATGAATGTCCTTTTCTCGATGACTCCCAGGAGTTTAGTTTCTGGCCCAAAGCTTTTTCATTCTTGGATCCTGGATGAAGTTAAGGGAGAAAGAAAATTAGAAGAAAGAAGTTTGTAAAAAAGGTAAGAATGATCTCAGTAGCCGTGCCTAGCCAATTTTTGGGTTGGGATTTTAAAGACTTTCAATCTAATATAAACTGCTTGCTCCTTCAATCTTACAAGGATTCCAAATTTCAGTCTTATAGGAATCTGGAGGGTATTGTATGATTGTGATCTGTTGGAAGTCCCTTACTTTCTACCTCATCCACCACTTAGGCCACATCTGTCACACTCAGCTCTAAACTGTAGCGTGGGAGATGATTAACTCAAACGGCAATCTTGACTCTTGGGCAGAACTTCTGTCCTACACCCCTACCTACCTTCCTATGATGGTGAGTTCAAATGAATAACAAATAAGGAAACCAAAAGAAACATATCTATTTCCTTAAGCCTGGAGCTCAGAACTTATTGTAATTTCTTTGGGTCTCTTTGGGTTCCTTCTTGGTCTTTCTCCACAATCCAGAGTCAATGGCACCATTCAAGCAGAAAGCATTTCTAGTCCACAATAAGACAGGGCACACGGTTGGGCTAGGAGAGCCCAGATTTAAAGATCTTCAGACCCTTGGATCTTTAACTCCCGAAGACTTTGAGTGAAAAAGGGCCCTACTAAAATACGATATTCCTTTAAACTTTGGACCCAGCTCCAGGACTGGTGCAAAATTTAGTTTTTCAATAGTGTAAAAACAACTATTGTGTTTCTTGTTGAGTAGTAAATAGTAACATTATATAACATAATGCTCTCACTCATAGGCAGAACATGTCAATCATTCATAAAGCAAGAATTCAGGAATACCAGGAAGGCAACTGCTCTCACCAAAAAATGAAAAAAAAAATCCCACAATCTTTTCATATTTTAACTGACATCTGAAATTTCTTTAACTTGGGATAAAACCTTTCATAATAGGAAAAGCAACTATTTATGGAGTACTTACAATACACAGGAATTTCGCCTGTGCTAATCTTCAGCATTTTATGATGTAAAGATTATCTCTACTTTGTATATGAAGAAACTGAAGCTTGATTTGATTAGGTAATTTGCTCAAAACATATATCTAGGTAAAGAGGAGCTGGTATTCCAGCATGGGGATTTAGACCACAGGACTCCTTCACTGTTACAGCACTGTGTGGACAACAGTTCTTCAGGTAAATAGACTTATCGTATTTGGCTAAACCCTATGAAACTGACATGTCTGTGAGTGAAAAATGGTCAAATATTGGCAGCTTCCCATAATTCAACCAAATACAAATGCCTCAAGGGATACCTAGTGACTCATGGTGAAAGTAAATAGCTGATTTAGAACTTTTGAAGAGGAGGAAGATTTGATGGGAGTGAGAAAGAGAAATTACTTTGAGGAAGAAGAAGAAAAGCATAAATAGGGGTATGGGAAACTCAAAGACAAAGTTCTCCCACCACGTAATTTTCCATTTGTCTTGTAATTTTGCTTCTGAAAAGAAGCAATCTGAGCCCCGATTACTACTGAGCATTTTGTAGCTAGCCATATCAACATTTCATAGACAAGTTAAAAGAATAAACTATCTGGGACAAATTTTTCCATTCCCTTCCTTTTAGCCATATATTTGTTTTTTCTCTTACTTGGAACTGGAAACAAGCTTCTTCTCCGGCTACTTCCAGTTATATGAGCTGCTGCTCTCTGAAGACTTCTTTCACTTACTAGGCTAGGAATATTTAGCTGTTTTTCTAAAAAGAAAAATGATAAAGAATTTTAGCAGTTGTCAAACCACTTTTCAAAAACATTGTTATTCAGAGCTGCTGTCGGTCAGACACTGTAAGCACACTGGGCTTCCAAAGTTGATTGTATGGACTTTCATCAAAATAGCCTACATTTTAATATGATAATCCATCAATTCCTGCTTATGTTTAATTTTGAAAGTATTTTAGATGAGAAGAATAAGCAGTAGCTTGGGTTAGAATTCACCGGCATCTCAAAGGTGAGGCCCATCCAGAATATCACAAAATGAAGATTCTGGCCCTTTCTAAGACAAACAAACAAACAAATAAATAAATAGCTGGGGACATGTAATAATTCTGCCGAGTCATTTAAAGTACACAAATAACCAAGTACTGATGAATTTCCACTTTGAGTTATATATAGAAACAGAGCGATCCTGATTCTAAAGGAGCAATGGTGAGAACAATGGTCCATAGATGCTACCAACTGGTATCCAACAGTTATCCCCCATGCCTGCCCCCCTCAAAGGAAACATGAATTGGCATACTGGTCATGATAATCAGTATATAAAAATAAAGCCACTAATTCACTAGATAATAATAAGCAAATAAGACTTATTGATCACTTTCTGCAGTACTTTGGAGCAGCCTTTAAATACGCAAATTCAGCAAACTCCCCTTTTCAGAAAATCAGTTCAAACTTCCCCAGTGTGCTTACACTGGTTACGATAAATGATATTTTATCATCAAGAAAATATTGCCCAGGGGCACTTGGGTGGCTCAGTCATTAAGCATCTATCTGCCTTGGGCTCAAGTCATGATCCCAGCGTTCTGGGATAGAGGCCCACATAGGGCTCCCTGCTCCGCGGGAAGGCTGCTTCTCCCTCTCCCACTTTCCCCTGCTTGTATTCCTTCTCTCCCTGTCTCTCTCTCTCTGTCTCTCTCTCTATGTCAAATAAATAAATAAATAAAATCTTAAAAAAAAAAAGAAAGAAAGAAAGAAAGAAAACATTGCCAGCAATGAGGTACTGCACTATAATAGAGAGGGGTTGCAAATCACTGTTTAAACACTGATTACACAGACTGAGCCCTCAAAGGACTTACAGTCTTTTAGGAGAGATATGAACTAGACAGTGAAAATTTACTTGTGAGAAATACAAACATATATACATATATATATACACACATACCCACACACACATATATATATAATACATAATAATAAATATAAATAAAGGGTGATGGGTGTTCAGAAAAGGGAAAGAGTCCTCTTTATTGGAGGACTGAGGTCAGGGGAGGGTTTTGTGCTAAGCCTTACTCCAACAAACCAAAGTGCCCATCACATCTATGCCAGGCGCTCCTTTAGGAGCAGGGAGAAAGAACTAGAGACAAATGAATGCAAGCAAATATTTGAGGTGTAAGGATAATGATCTGAAGATCATTGATCTTCAGATGAGCATGGGCAGACTTGGGAAAGAATGGAAGAAGGGCATTTTCAGAGATCGAGGACAGGGGCCACAGGCAGGATACACAAAGCATTCCTGGGCTGCAGCATAGAAGGGACTCAGATTCGGGCTTAAATGGGGAGCCAAATGATGGAGGGTTTGAATGTTAAGCTAAAAGATTTGGACTATATAGGACATGGTAGGACTCTGAAAGATTTTGGTAGGGGAAATGAAGAGATAATGTGTTGTGCTTTAGGCTATCCTATCTCAGAGTAAGGTTTGATGGGTAGAAGTTGGGAGGGTTGGAGACTGGCAAGTTACCAGATTATAACTGATCAGGACTGAGAACAGGAGGTCTTAATGAAGGCTAGGAGAGGAGGAACAGAAAGGAGGTGGTAAAATTTCATAGGAAAGGAATGAATAGGAAATAAGAATCTCTCCCATCCATCTTGTACAAGCTGTTACTTAATTCAGAATAGATGGGCATTTGTACAGTCCTGAAGACCAAACGTATCATGGGGATGCATGAACCATTACATAATACTCCCAGAATGCTCAGCTTTCAAGGTTGATGTGTCCATTCACCTTTAACTTCTACTGTTTAATAATTCATAATGCTTTGCCTGCCCTTAGACCTTGACACCTTGTTTTAAAATATGCAGTAGATGAATTTAATTATAAATATCTTACATTTAGAGGTCATTGTGAAGATTCAGGGAAGCCTAAACACAAAAGCAAATTCTAAAGAGGACATTTCTAAAAATAAACAAACAAACAAAGACAAGATTTCCTACTGGCTATAGCAGACAATATGTGGAAAAGGAACCCGTGAATATGTCTGTTTGTGTGTCATGAATGCATCTTCGTATACTGATTAGTACCTGATTTCTACGTCTTAGTGTGATGAATAAAAAAAGAGTATTCTTCTTACAACACTGAAAATATGCATGCATCTTCTGTAGACCAGGGATCGGTTTTGCCTCATCAGAAGAAGGGGAGTGTTCACTGTTCTGATTACCACTTTCATGGAAATTTTCAGAAAGAATGTGTAGACCCTCGGAACAGGTCTTATCCTTCATGTTTCATAAAGTGTATTTAATAAAGAAAAATGGGAGTGGTTAAGCAATGAAGAAGCTTATTGTATCGAAAAAGGAGAGTTGAAAAGTAGAAAGACATCTTTGCAACACTTAGAGAATGGTTTCTTCTCTGCCAGGCTGGTGTGCCCTAGGACGGCAGTCTCCAGTATGTGTATTCAGTCCTCCATGGCCATTAGTATGGGAAAATGGGGCTACGGTGAGCCAAATATGAAAAAGTAGCAAATTTTATCCAGTAGTTTTATTGACTTATGTATTCATTTAAAAATACGTATTAAGAGCCTTCTATGTGGAGAGAGAGGGAGGTGACACAATGTTGTGAATGCGCTATCTGCCACTAAATTGGGCCTTCAAAATTGTTGACCATAACATTCTTGAAGATGGTGGAGTAGGAGGATCCTGAGCTCACATCCTCCCATGGACGCAGCAAGGCTACAACTGATAAGGGAAATCTGTGTTCTAAGGCGGCTGACCAATCCAGCAGGGGAATCCCAGTCCCGGCCCCAGGGCCATTCCGGGTGTTCCTTCCTGCCTGGCTGCCAAGCATACAGAAGTGGCACAGATACAGAAGTAAAAGTGTATAAACTGCCCCCTTTGTTTGTGCTGGTGGCTGACCTTGGGCAATTACTCTCCTCTGAACCTGCCAGTATTAAATAAACCTCCCATCCTCCAAGGTCTCCAGTGCCTGGTTCTTCCACCAGGATCCAGTCGAGATTCCATAAGACAACTACATACAGAGTAATTCTCTCTGAGAAGGACCTGAAGACTAGCAGAACAGCTCTTCCACAAAGATATAAAGAAAAAGCCACATGGAGAAGAGTTGAAAGGGGCAGGGTCAAGGTCTCGTCCTTGCAAAGCAAGGTGCTCTACAAGCGGTAAGGAGATACATAGGTATGGAAAATATGGGGAGCAAGGTATTCAAGCCTCACATGGGGTACTGTCCCCCCTCCCCCGGGGCCTGCCCTGGAAAGACCAGCTCTCACAATGTCCTGCTTTGAAAATCAGTGGGGCTCACCTCCAGGAGAGCCAGAGGGCTGGAGGAAACCGAGACTCTGCTTTCAAAAGGCTTGCACACAAACTCACTCCAAGACCCAGCACAGAGGCAGTGGATTCAAAAGTGCCTGGGCCATATGTGAAGAAGATTTCTTCCTAACTTCAGGGCACGTGATAGAAAGGCAAGGATCTATAAGAACTTTCTTTGGGAACAGAAGTGCCGGCGGCCTTTTCTCTTGCCTTCCTTCTCTCTAGCCAGCTTGACCGGTGCCAGTTCTGACTCTCTCCATCTACCTTGCTAGCACCTTGCTTGGTCCTGGCATTGCCCTGTGGACCTGCCCCACCAATCTGTCCCTCCTGGTAGAAGCCCCTCTAAAGCAGCTTGGCTGAGACCAGCGTCCCCCCACACTTGCTCCTGCCCTGCCGTGGAAAGATGCTCAGCATCACTCATCATCAGGGAAATGAAAATCATAACCACGATGAGCTGTCTGCACACCTGTCAGAACGGCTAATAACAAAAAGACAAGCAACAAGTGTTGGCCAGGATGTGGAGGAAAGGAAGCCCCACGGCACTGCTGGTAAATCAGGGCAGCCACTCTGGAAAATAGCATGGAAGTGTCTCAAAAAAAACAAAAAATAGAAAAGCCATACAATCCAGCCGTTCCACCTCTGGATATTTATCCCAAGAAAAGGCAAATGAAATCACTATCTTGAAAAGATATATGTTCCCTTATGTTCACTGCGGCATGATTATAATGGCCAAGATCTGGAAGCAACCCAAGTGTCCACCCGTAGATGAGTGGATAAAGAAGCTGTGGTATACACACAATAGAACATTACTCAGCCATAAAAGACAATGAAATCGAGCCATTTGAGACAACACGGATGGACCTGGAGGGTATTATGCTGAGTGAAATAAGTCAGACAGATAAAGACAAATAATGTAAGATTTCACTTGTGTGTGGAATCTAAGAACAAACAAACAAGGAAAACAAGACAGACACATAAATACGGAGAACAGACTGGTAGCTGCCAGAAGGGAGTGGGTTGGGGAGATGGGTGAGACAGGTGAAGGAGATTCAGAGGTACAATTATAAAACAAGTAAGTCATGGTGACATAAAACACAGTATAGGGAAGATAGTCACTAATACTGTAATTACTCGGTATGGTGACAGTTAGTAACTATACTTATTGTAGTCAGCATTTTGTAATATATGTAAATGTCAACTCACTATGGTATACACCTGAAATATAATATTGAATGTCAACTATATTTCAATAAAAAATAAAATCAGAATGAAACCTCAAAAAAAGTTACTTGTATTTTTTTTTTTTAGATTTTTATTTGTTTATTATTTGACACAGAGAAAGAGATAGTGAGAGAGAGCACAAGCAAGGGGAGCAGCAGGCAGGCAGAGGAAGAGGGAGAAGCAGGCTCCCCAATGAGCAAGGCGCCTGATGTGGGCCTCTATCCCAGGAACCTGGGATCATGACCTGAGCTGAAGGCAGCCACTTAATCAACTGAGCCACTCAGGTGCCCCCAAAAGTTATTTGTATGTTATGTGCATTTCATCTCAATCAAAATACACACACACACACACACACACACACACACACACACACGAAAGGTGTTACCCCTCAGGGCCAGGGAGATAAAGAATCTCCTAGGTTTAGAGCATCAAGTTAGGTACTAGGTATAGACAGATGAGAGAAACAGACATGCATTCAATCTTTGCAGATCTTTAATCTAGCAGGGAATCAGAGAGCACACAGATTAAAAAAATATATAAAAATAAAAGAAAATACACAAGAAAATGTGATAGAAATAGCAGGGTGTGGGGGAACGTACTTAGAAAGGCAGGCAGAGGAATATTCTCTGAAGAGGTAATGAGATGGTAAGACGAGAATGAAAAGGAGTTAGTTATATGAGAAGCCAGGAAGAAGGCAGCCTGGGCAACAGCCCTCAAAGAGAATGTGGTCAGCAGGCTGCTGACCGTGAACAGGAAGGCGGCCGTGGCTGAGAGACCACAGGATGAGAAGTGGGGGTGGGTAAATGATTGCTGGGAAAGGTGACAGAGCGAGGGGCCCTTGCGTAAAGAAAGCATAGAGGCCCGTGGTGGTCAGAAGCAGAGAAGATAGGTCATGTTGGGCCCTCATTTATCTTACTTTCAGCCGTGTTCCAGAAGGGATTTAGATGACTTACCTACAACACATTTGAAAGTAAAAAATAAATAACTGAAGAAATCGAGGTGAAAGGGAGATTCATGGTGGGAAAACAAGATTCAGATGAAACAAAGTTTTGACCACCGTTGGGGCCCCAGGTTTGCCTCTAAGTTTCCTAATGGCCAGTGCAAAGAGGAAGATAGAATCAAGGGGCTCGAGACACTGAATCACAGCCTGAGGGGGGATGCGTGGAAGGGAGTGGAGGAAAAGGGCTGGAGAGCCATTCACCCCATCATGAAGTCGACAGCAGAAAATTAAAATAACAAACAAACAAAAAATACTACCTGAAACTGTAGGAATGGTTTCCTCATAGGTTTTCAAAATCATCTGCAAACAGTATTGAATAAAGCTTGTTAATTTCCCTAAAAATTTCAACTGACTACAGAAGGTCTATGGCCCTTCTTGCGGATGTCTAAGACGCTCTTTCTACGCCAGAGAGGAACCTCGGAAGCTTTAGATGTCCAAGCTCAGGGTTTATGTGGGGTAGGGTGGGAGCTGGGGTGAACACTGAAGCAGAGGCAGCTGTGGAAAGTTCTGTTTCTGGAGGGGGCCTTCAAAGGCCACACCTGGAGCTTCCCAGGAGGAAGGTGCCATCTGGCAAGGTAGATGAGGCTAATGTTCCCCAAACCTCCTTGTGGCTACTGGATATGACCCCCAGGCCTCCTCGATTTCTCCATGTGGGGCGTGAGTCTGCAGGCAAGTGTGTGGGTTAAGTGCACTGCAGAACAGTGTTCACGGGCTTTGAATGGCTGGGCAGACCCAAGCCTCAAGGTGTAAGGCACATTGGACATACAGAGCCCACCAAGGCAGGACCTGGCAACACTGTGCCATTCTCTCGTTTCTGACCTGTGGCCAGGGCATTCTTCACATAAACATGTTTTACCACATGCCAATACCTTTTCTAAACAGCTAGCATCACCTTCTTTGTACTAACCTGTGGGGAAAATCAGTAAGAAAGAGGGAAACCTTAACCTTTCTATTAGATGAGCTAATACTGAGCGCAGCTGTGGCTTCTGAAGTTCCCTCCATTTAGTTCTGTCCCCTGGGCCTTTGTCCATCCTTTCCTGCCACTGTTGTTCCTTTTGAAACTGCCAGAAACTCTCCTCCTCTGTACTCCCGCCCCAAACCAGAAGCTCTCTGTTTTTCCCTTGGCCTCAAGCCCTGACCCAATAAGGGCAGGTCCACCTCCGGCACAATGGGCATGGGGGACGGGGGGAAGCCAGCAGTGGCCTCAGCATGGTCTCTCTATCTCTCTCATTCTGGGGTAGAAGGAAGGAAGGAAGGAAGAAGGAGGAGCAGCAGGGAAGAGAGAAGGGTAATTCCTGTAGTGTGGGAAGCTGAATAAAAGAATGATAACAGTCTGGTCAGATGGTCCAGATGCAAATGTGTCAATCACTAGCTCTGGGAGACTTTGCTCAAGTTACTTAACTGATGTGAACTTTAATTTCTTCATCTAATTTAAAAAAAAAAAAAAAAAGGAGAAGAGTAAGAGGGGGCCCAGTCAGTTGAGTATCGGACTCTTGATTTCAGGTTCAGGGTCGTGGGATCCAGCCCCAAGTCGGCTCCACGCTCAGTGGTGAGTCTGCTGGAGATTCTATCCCATCCCCTCAGGTTCTCTCTCTCTAAAATAAATGAATACATTTTAAAAAGAAAGAGAGAGGAAGATAATAGTTTTGATTCCTTCCTCAGAGAGTTGTTCTGAGGATTAAATGACATACCATATGGAATTTTAGGATGTTTACTGGAAAATAATCTGTTCCATTAACGGCACCTTAAAAAAATGGGAAATCATTCCCCCCCTACCCTGCCCACCCATCTGTGTCCTCTCCCAGCCTCTCCCTATCCTAGTGAGTGGCGGTGTGGGAGAATGGGAGGGAGAGAGAGAACAGCAGGAAGAGGTATGTGAAGTCTGCCCCCACTACTTCTCTACCCTCCCCCCACCCCCAGCCCTAGCATCCAGCCCCCTCCTCAGGTTCCAGATTTCTGCTCTTGCTCTGAGTTTCTATCCCCTGCCACCCATGGGTTTGCCCCCACCAACCCCAGGGACTGCTGAGTCCCATTCCTCCTCTTCTCAGGATGCCCCCCCTCACCGCCGCCACCCGGCGCCTGTCCCTCCCCCCGCCCCAGGCTTCCTGGTCCTCATCACCTGACCACCTTGGGCAATGGAGTCAAGCTGCTTCTGTACAGCTTATGTGCAGTGGACACCCTGCCCTGGCCTCCAGGTGAGGTCAGATTCCATTTCTCATAGCAATGGCATCCTAGGGGACATCTGGGCTCTACTGTGAGGACTGAGTGGGTTACAAATTGGAGCCCTAACCACAAGTACGACAGTTTCTATGCAAAGACAGACCGAGCACCAAACAATGGGCTTGCAATCATATCTTCAAAACACACCTCCTTCCTGCCCTGGGAATGTCCCCAGCATTTTTTTTTTTAATAATGATGTTGTATCACGGTTTAGAGAGTTATTTTCATACCCATATTCTCATCTGACCTTTCCGGACAGGCAGAAGGTAAAATTATGTAATTTAATGAAACAAACTGTTTGCTGACAGAGGGTTTTTGCTAGGGATCCTGTTTAAGCAACTTCCACAAACAGATATTTTGTAATTGGTTATTTATTAACTATAAATCGAGATGTCATCACCTTCAATTTCTCAAAGTTTCTCTTTCTTCCCTCTTCCTTTCCTCTTTCTTCATCTCTACATGCATACAAAAATAAATATATGTTTAATTCCAGAGATCAACAAGGTTGGAAGAGTATAAAAACACCAGTACATGGCTTCGTCTGTCTTCTGAACAACAAAAAAAATCACACACGTCTTTTATTGCCGTGAGACCTTGAACACACTGCCCTGTCTGTGCCTCAATTTCTACGATGGGAGATGAAAAGTTTAGACTAGATGGGGAGGCTCAAGTAGAGGAGTGAACTCAAGACCAAGGAGTCGGCCAGGACCCGCTGTTTGGTGCTGCTCCACTTTCTCCTAATTCTATGAATTTGGGGAAAAATCACTTAAACACTCCGGGCCTCGGTTCCCTCCTTTGCAAAATGCAGCATCTCCACTCGATGCTCTTAAGTGTTCCCTGTCCTGTGACCTTCCACGCCTGCAGGTGGAGGGACCTGGTGGCCCACCTACCTTTCTAACAACCTGATGGAGTTGCCACTTCACTTGCCCGCAGGGGCTGTTCATACTGTCCTCATCATCGGGGTCCCACGGGATGTCGTCTTCCTTTAAGAAGCAGGCGATGCCACTTCGGGAGTACTTGTCCTGCATCTGGGTTAAGATGGAATAGAACACAATATTAGGCACAAGAGCTTTTTATTTTTGTTCATTTACAAGTTAAAGTGATGGGAACTGATGAATGACAGATTCAAAGATGTCTTGGCACCTGAGATAAGCTCATGGCTTGAAATAGAAGTAGGCATGCTGTCCTTTGTTTGGTGAATACAAGGAGGCAGCTGGATATGGTAGAAAGGTTACAGGTGTGGGCCAGACATCCTGGGTCACAATGCCCTTCGCTGCCCCAGTGTGTCCCTCGACAAACTGCTTGCTTCTCTTCTGTCTGTTTTTCATTTGATTTTTGACCTGGTTCATTGTGGTGATCTTTGAGATTCTTTCCAACTCTGGGATGGGGAGGATTCTAAAGAGGGGAAACCACCTAGGTATAAAGTATGCAATAGAGGGGCACCTGAGGGTGGTTCAGTCTGTTAAGCATCTGACTCTTGTTTTCAGCTCAGGTCATGATGTCAGGGTTGTAAGATCAAGCCCTGTGCTGGGCTCTGGGCTCAGCGTGGAGCCTGCTTAAGATTCTCTATCTTCTCCCTCTGATCCTTCCCACTCAAATTCTCTTTCTCAAAAAAAAAAAAATAAAAAAAAAAAGAAAGAAAGAAAAAAGAAGAAAGAAAAGAAGAGAAAGTAAGAAAAGGAAAGAAAAGAAAAGTAGGCAATAGCGTCCATTTAAATTCCAGGATCATAAATAAAAAATTGAACAAATCCTTCAGGACCTTTGGGGTACAGGTAATATTCTTTTTCTCAATCTGAGCTTCTGGTATTGAGTAAATTCTAGTTACTGTTGTGATTTCTATTCCTCTGGATGGCAGAATCTAGAACATATTTCCACTGGAAACCTTAACGCTGTTTTATTAAATGTCCACACTAGTTAGGGATTCATCTACAGACACTTGAAACACCACTTGAAGGTTCACCCTCCTTCTGTTTGAGAACAAGCTTTTATAATGGCCAGGTAACTGTCAACAAAGTACTAGGTTGATATCAAATACACACACACACACACACACACAGGTGTGCGTGCATGCACGCAAACGCAAACACGTGCACGCACACATCCCAAACCATCCAGCACATTCCAGGCTGACAACTGGTTAATTTTACAAAGGAAAACGGGAAGTTCATTCAAGGTCGGACATTAGGATTTTTTTCTTTTTTCCTGTTTTTGTTTTTAACAACTGGGATTAAGGAGCTGTTATTTCCCTGTGCAAATCTGAACTGCTTTTCTCTGGAGAAATAAATGGCCATTTTTATCTATTGTTTGAACTTCGGGGACACCAAAGCCCGAAGGAAAGATCAAACTTAATGATGCTCCTTCTATAAAAAGACAATCTCATTCCAAATCAAAATAATTTGTGCGAGGTCCCAGTCAGAGTCACATTGTTCTGGGCCCAGCCACGTGCCCCTCGGACATTTGACGAAGCTCCCTCAAGTGCAAAAGCACAAATCTGAGTTGATGAATTCCTTCCACATACTCTGGCACAGAACATTCATTTACTTTTAAATAAATGCTTACTTTCTTTCTTCCTGCCTTTAATTACAAGAGTCAAACATTCGCGAGCTGGTAGATGTACTAATGGTGACAGCTGGGGCCACCTAAGCTGTGTGGAGTTAACAACACTGATTTGTTCCCTTCCCACCATGCTCTTCTCCTATAGACATCTACTTGCATCTCCAATATATGTGGGAGCTAAAAAGCATTTCCTAGGAACTTGATTAGGTATGCTTTAGAAATAGGAGAACATATCCCACAACTGGGGGTGGGGAGGGTCAGAGAGGAGGAGCTGGATTCAGTACAAAGCCCAGAGGGTGGTTCCAGGAAGACCAAGTTAGCTAATTGGACCCTGTCCCGGAACAACCAGTATGGGGGTTCTCTGGCCAGACATTGGTCTGATGAAACTGAATAAACAGGCTCACAAACGTCTATAACTTGTAGACATGAAAAGACGTGCGTGACCCAGAGAGGAGGAGGATGTCTTTCCTTACTTCATAGCAGCTGGAAGCTCTCTCATCACAAAAAGATGAAGAACAGGAGAAGCTAGGACCAGGGGCAGGAGGAGGTAGAGCTGAGGGCTGCCTGGGGCCCATACAGTCACGGGAGCTGGAAGCTTCCTGGGAACTGAAGAGGAGTCTGAGAGGATGGAAATGCAGCAGGGCCCAGCCCAGGCCAGAACCAGCTGCGGCTGAGTGGCTCTGGATACCCTCTGGGGATTTTCCAGAAACACCTCCGGGAGGTGGGAGGGAGAACCCTGAAAATTGCTTAAGATCCTAGGCCTACGTGGGAGGGAGGCTGACAAGCTAATGTGACTCCACTGGTACCCCAAATTTCATGAAGCCTAGAAGCACTGGTAGTATATGGGCAACCTGCAGAAGATAAAAAAGTAAAGAACACTTTTCTAAATGAAAAATGAACAAAAAACTCACTAAAATCACCCTGATCCTAGTTCTTAAATAACCTCTCGATGATCTCTCTTGTTTTCAGGGTTGTATGTGGGCAACTGCATGTATGATTGTTTTCTCCTAAGACTGTATAAAAATGTCACGTTTTTAAAGCCTACCTAAAAATCATATATAGATAGCATATTTTTATGGCATTCATGGTAGAAAATTTATAAAACAGAAAAGGAAAAAAGACATCCTTAATCATACCGTTTAGAGATCACAATGATCAACATTTTGGTATTTCACCTTCTACACATTTTATGCATGAATACTGGTTTCCCAATAATTAAAACCCAGAGGGAAAACCCAGCCCTCCTCCCCAGCCCCACATGTTTCTTGCTTTTTCATATTTGGTGGTTTCTTCTCCAGACTTTGGCCAGGGCTGGTGACTAGCTGCATGAGTGAGGGGGTACCATGTTTGTTTCAAGAATGATTCATGATGGGGCGCCTGGGTGGCTCAGTGGGTTAAAGCCTCTGCCTTCAGCTCAGGTCATGATTCCAGGGTCCTGGGATTGAGCCCCGAGTCGGGCTCTCTGCTCAGCAGGGAGCCTGCTTCCTCCTCTCTCTCTGCCTGCCTCTCTGCCTACTTGTGATCTCTGTCTGTCAAATAAATAAATAAAATCTTTAAAAAAAAAAAAAAAGAATGATTCATGATGATTAATGTGACGAGTCCCTCTCTGGCCTTTTTTCCCACATCCTTCCCACTTCAAAGCATGAATTTCTTGAAGCATACTTCAGACCAGAGCTAGTCTCTCATTAACCACATCTGGGTGTTGGAGGCCGGGGAGTCATGTGTGCTATTTTCATCTGCATGCCACTCGGAGAGCTTTTGCACCTAGCGTCTGCTCTTCTCACCCCGAAGCCCTGACAGGTGGTTTCCACCATGACTGCTGTTGGTGCCTTCACAAACATGGTGATTATCTGGGCCAAGGCCAACCTTGGCAGTCCTTGGCAGGGCTTGTGGTCTGCAGGTTGGACTCCTTTGCCAGCTGGCTCGGAGACTTCAAGGTGGAGACACTGACTTTCTCTCCTGCCCTGACATGAGTTTCTCAAGAATCATTTTCCGTGAACAACAAGCAGCATAAAGAACCATTTATGGAGAACGGTGGCTAAGCCTCCCCTTCTCCTTTGTCTTTCCCACCTATGCTGCCGCAGTGGTAGGCAGTCCCTTGTCATGAGATATTCTCAGAGAGACATAAACTTTAGAGGCTAAGCCCATATTTAGTGTCCAGGCTTGCTAGTCTACAGGCTTCTTTGTGCTTATGTGTGAAGGTCAGATCAGAGTTCCTCAGCCCTGCTTAAGCCATGCTCTCCATAATCCTTGCTCAGTTTACCTTCTGGGAACTTTCATCAACCAAAGTGGAATCTCTGATCTGTTTAAGGAAATTAATTCTTCCATGAAATATACTTTTCCAAATTTTACACAGTCAACCAAAGAGACACAAAGTCACTTTTCCTTGCAAGCATTCCTGATGAAGAGGGTGATGACTGCAGGAGACTTCTCAACACTAGTTACAATGACTGTAGTTTATGGAGCGCTCATTTAATGCCAAGGCTCAAAATTGGTCTTTCCCTTTACCTGTTTTATAATCTTGGGCAAATCATCTAATTCCTTGTGCCTTATGTATCTGTAAAAATGGGTAATTCTATTTACAAGTTCGTTACAAGCTCAGTAATTCTATTTACAAGTTCAAGGATCAAATAGAGCAAGATTTTGCCAAGTTTCTAGAACACAGTATTGGCTCAAGATCTGTTCATTCTCCTTCCTTTCTGGCACTCTCCGTGAATTCTTCCATATGGCTGTACGTATATGTATCCATATATAACTATGCAATCAAGAAAAACGTATGCATGTGGGGAGACGTTACGCTTTATTCAAAATTTCCATTTTTATAGTTGAATAGAAAATACTTGATCATATACACAGAGAAGTGCATGAGTCAATAAGTAGTTAATTCAGTCTTAAAACTTGGCCAACTTGTAATGTCAGCAAACTGAGGGAATGCCTTGCGCAATAGAGACAAACTCATTCTGTTTATCCTGCAAAATTAACAACAGTTAGGACGCGCTAGCTCCAAACTCACGAACACAGCTGTATTCCAGACTCTCAGGTGGACTTAGAACTAGAGGCATGTTTATAGTCACACAGATGTTTTAGTTACAAATATCCAGGGCTCTTCTGAATGTGCCCTAGAGCAAAACTGACTTTACGGGTCATCTAAGGATAGCCCCTCATTTTCATAATTCCTTGCAAATCAAACAAGAGTCTACTTCATCCAAATCCAAAGGAAAATTTTGCAACTATTTGAGATAACCAGATGTATACTCCACAGGGTATGCAAACAGCATTTCCATAACAGATACTCACTCTATGGCATTTAGATAATTTATATTTTTTCTGAGACCCTTCTACTTGCATTTCCTAGCCAGCCGGCAGATGCAATGTTGCTTTATCGTAATGTGGCAGGATGCAGAGGGCATCCGAGGGTGCAAATATGTTAACTCTATAGACACCCTGTAGAGGAGGAAGGTGTGTTTTAGGAGCCCGAAGACTTGAGTTCTCCTCCCTTCCAAAGCCCTGTCTGAGCTTAGATATGTCATTTTGTCTGGGGGTCTCTAGTCTCCTCATCTATAAAAGGGGGGCGGTCCAAATTTCCTTCCAACTCACAGTTCTCTACTATATAATACACAATTAGTCAAAACATACATTAGAACCCAAAAGCTGGCTTGGTTTATTTTAACAATTTTGCATTCATGGTTCCAAAAGTTCTATGTAGTTGAGAAATGCAGGAACTAAAATGGTACTAAGTTTTTTTTTCCCCCTCTGTCAAATGTACCTGCATTCTCTCTTGGACCACTCACAGACATAGAACAATCATTTTATTTTCAATTATTTTATCATGAACATAAAATGTGGAGTCCATATGGTAACAGACTTAATTCTAGACTTTATGCATGACATGTCTGGGGCCAGGGAACAGACAAATGCCAGTCCTTCCTATCTTCACTGTTGTCCACACAGAAATGCCACAGATCTCAAACTAAAACATGTTTCAAAGATTGGAATTACCCCCCACCCTGCGTCTTGGAGGAAAAAGACAAACCCGATGTCATTCCAAGACTTGGTGCCGATTTTAGTTCAATTGCTAGTATTATAAAATGCACAAACTGATGAAGAGGGAAAAAACAAATATGCTAGGAGTTCTGTTTTTGCGTCTGCCAGGAGCTGGTAGAACGAGTTCTGTAATCCTACTCTGTTCATACATTCCTTTCAACTTAAACTTTTGCAAGGTCCTCGGTAATCATATGCATTAGCAGTTAGGGTCCGCAGGCAGAGAGAGGGAACTTATTTTTTCCCAGAAGAGGAAACAGAGGCAGTTACCCCCCGGGGTGGCTGAGCGCCTCTGTCAGGGACCGTGTGCATGGTACTGACCTGCTTCAGCTCCCTGGTGAAGTACATGTAAGTCACGGCCACACAGAGGGACTGCAGGAGCACGGTGAAGATCAGAATCAGCACGCAAGTCTGCCCAGGACTGGGGCCCCCCGGGGCCTGCATCTCGCTGTGATCCTGTCCAAGTCTCACTGTGGCAAAGGCAGCCGGCAGCGGGTTATTGCTGTTGAACCAACGATCAGGGGTGGAGCTCTTCTTGGGTTTCATTTATTTAAAAACAGAGTCAAAACGAAACTGAAAACAACAGGCTAGGGAAAGGAGAATTCCAGGAAGCTCTCTCCATTCTATGGGAATATCAGGGACCAAGGAGGGAAACAGACATTAAAATTGTTTTCAAAACTGGCAGGGCTGTGTGTTAGGGCAAACAGCTGCTTCCCCAGTGCTCGGGGCCCATTGGGGGTCCTGTGGCTGTGCCCTTGCCCAGGGACTGTGCTCATTCCTGGGCTCCCAGGCTGCATCTCATCCCAGCAGCCGGTCCCTGAGAGCCAGACCACAGATCTGACCATCTGCAGAGGCCACTCTAGTCGGAGATGCAGGTTGCATGGGGAGAAGCTTCCTTTGTCATCTCTCCAAGGTCACTTGGTGGCCCCGTGCAGCAGTTCAGTGGCCCGGTTGGTGTCTTCGGTTGGGAGGTCACGTGGTGTGGGGCTTAGCAAATGACCTCAGGGGCTCAGACTGCCTGCAGGCAGATGTTGGCCCTGCTGCTTCCTGATGGGAAACCCTACCTGGGTTTTTACGGGCTTTGTCCTTAAACTTAGCATCCATGAAGTAGGGATGATAGCAGCACCTACCCCCAAAGCGTAGTTGGTGGATGAAATGAATTAATTACTCATGCCTGGCCTCCTGGGGCTGCTTGGCAAATATAGCCCATCACCTTTCTAGCTACAGACATGGAGAGTGGAGGGGACCAGAGGATGGGGCAAGGGCTGCTCACCAACTTGAAAATTAAGCCCCATTAATCCGAAGTGAGATTTTATTGACAGTGGGATATGGAATTCCAGAAAATGTCACCCAGAAAGACCAAGGAAATGTACCTGAGTGGTTTGGACAGGCCAAGTTCACGCCCCCCAAGGATCAACGAGGTAAGAAATGCAAGGCATTTGTCTTGGTCTCTCGTCATGGCACCCCAACCCCAATTATGTATATGCATTTGGTTTTCCAACTTTATCTAGGTTATTATTTACACACGTTAAAATTCATCAATGTCAAAGTTTTGGTATACCTTGGTAATTGGATATAAGGTGTAACCACCACAATCAAGTTATAGAATGGTTACTTTGCCTTAAAAACTTTCTTCAGGGGAGCCTCGGTGGCTCAGTCCTTAAGGGTCTGCCTTCGGCTCAGGTCATGATCCTGGGGGCCTGGGATGGAGCCCCACGTCAGGCTCCCAGCTCAGCGGGGAGTCTGCTTCTCCCTCCCCCTCTGCTGCTCCCCCTGCTTGTGCTTTCTCTCTCAAATAAATACATAAAATCTAAAAAAATAAAATAAAATTTAAAAATAAATAAATAAATAAAAACCGTTTTCACCCCCCCTCTTTGCCCGAGCTCGGTGTGGAAACACTTCATTGAGTTCTGTGGCCGTCTCTAATATTGACTCTCCAGGTGATTTTAGTTACGTTACCTCTGCGGATGTGCTTCCGCTCTTATAAAATGAGGAAAAACTCAGATTTGTTCTGAGAGGCTCTCCCAGGGCACCTGGATGGCTCGTTGGTTAAGCCTCTGCCTTTGGCTCAGGTCATGATCCTGGGGTCCTGGGATCGAGCCCTGCATCGGACTCTCTGCTCAGCTCCCCTCTCTCTCTGCCTGCCTCTCTGCCTGCTTGTGATCTCTGTCTGTCAAATAAATAAACAAATAAATAAATAAATAAAATTTTTAAAAAAAATAAAAAAGAAATGGGAAGTATCCTAGGGGGTCTCCCAGTACATTCAGAAAACAAGGAGGTGGGAGCATACGGGCAGGAATCTCAGCTTTGCCTCTCAGTTCTTGAGAGCATACAGATGTGGCAGGCTCTGGGGAATAAAAGTCTGTGGTCCCTTGAGACAGACTAGGTTTCCATTTCCTCTCTTGGTACCTTATAAACTTTTCTAAGCACCTGTTTCTTTATCTATAATATCAGACTCTTTTTTTTAAAAGATTTTTTTTAATTTTAATAAACATATAATGTATTTTTATCCCCAGGGGTACAGGTCTGTGAATCACCAGGTTTACACATTTCACAGCACTCATCATAGTCCATACCCTCCCCAATGTCCATTTCCCCACCACCCTCTCCCATCCCCCCTCCCCCCTGCAACCCTCAGTCTGTTTTTTGAGATTGAGTCTTTTATGGTTTGTCTCCCTCCCAATCCCATCTTTTCATTTTTCTTTTCCTACCTCCCCCCAACCCCCCTGCATTGCATCTCCACTTCCTCATATCAAAGAGATCATATGATAGTTGTCTTTCTCCGATTGACTTATTTTGCTAAGCATGATACCCTCTAGTTCCATCCACGTCGTCGCAAATGGCAAGATTTCGTCTCTTTTGATGGCTGCATAGTATTCCATTGTGTATATATACCACATCTTCTTTATCCATTCATCTGTTGATGGACATCTAGGCTCTTTCCACAGTTTGGCTATTGTGGACATTGCTGCTATAAACATTCAGGTGCACGTGCCCCTTCGGAGCACCACGTTTGTATCTTTAGGATATATACCCAGTAGTGCAATTGCTGGGTCATAGGGTAGCTCTATTTTCAGTTTTTTGAGGAATCTCCACACTGTTTTCCAGAGTGGTTGCACCAGCTTGCATTCCCACCAGCAGTGTAGGAGGGTTCCCCTCTCTCCGCACCCTCGCCAGCATCTGTCATTTCTTGACTTGTTCATTTTAGCCATTCTGACTAAAAATGTGTGAGGTGGTATCTCATTGTGGTTTTGATTTGTATTTCCCTGATGCCGAGTGATGTGGAGCATTTATTTCATGTGTCTGTTGGCCATCTGGATGTCTTCTTTGCAGAAATGTCTGTTCATGTCCTCTGCCCATTTCTTGACTGGATTATTTTTTTTTTAAAGATTTTATTTATTTTTTTGACAGAGAGAGACAGCGAGAGAGGGAACACAAGCAGGGGGAGTGGGAGGCTTCCCGCTGAGCAGGGAGCCCAATTTGGGGCTCAATCCCAGGACCCCAGGATCATGACTTGAGCTGAAGGCAGCTGCTTAACAATTGAGCCACACAGGCACCCCCAGACTCTTTTTTTTTTAACTGAGATATAACTGACATGTAACTTTGTGTTAGTTTCAGGTGTACAACATAACTTGATATATTTGCATATATTGACATTATTATTTGTATATATTGTAAGATAGTCACCACAAGAGGTCTAGTTACAGTTCATCGCCACACATAGGTACAAAATTATTTTTCATGTGATGAGAACTTTTATGAGTAACTCTCTTAGCAACTTTCAAATATATAGTACAATATTACTAACTATAGTCACCATGCTGTACATGGCATCCCCAGGCCTTATTTGTCTTATAACTGAAAGTTTGTATCTTTTTTTTTTTTTTAATGTATTTGACACAGAGAGAGAGATCACAAGTAGGCAGAGAGGCAGGCAGAGAGAGAGGCAGAGGGAGAAGCAGGCTCCCTGCGGAGCAGAGAGCCTGATGTGGGCTCGATCCCAGGACCCTGAGACCATGACCTGAGCTGAAAGGAGAGCCTTGACCCAGTGAGCCACCCATGCGCCCCCAAAAGTTTGTATCTTTTGATCACCTTCACCCATAATACCCACCCCTTCCCCTGGCAACCACAACCACCAATCTGTAATCTGCATCTATGAGTTCAGGTTTTTCTTGTTTTTTTTTTTTTTTTTTTTTTCCTTGTTTCTTGTCTGTTTGTTTTGCTTTGGTTTTGAGATTGCACATACGAGTGAGCTCATATAGTATTTGTCTTTCTCTGTCTGACTTATTTCGCTTAGCATAATACCTTCCAGGTCCCTCTGCGTTGTCACAAATGGCAGGTTTTCCTTCCTTTTTTTAGGTGAATAATATTCCGTTGTGTACACATACCACCTTTTCTGTATCCATTTATCCGTTGATGGACAATTAGGTTGTTTTGGTATCTTGGCTATTATAAATAATGCTGCAATGAACATGGGGGTATGTGCTTCTTTCAAGAGAGTGATTTTGTTTCCTTTGGATAAATGCCCAGAAGTGAAATGGATGGATCATAGAGTAGCTCTGTTTTTAATTTTTTGAGGAACCTCCACACTCTTTCCACAGTGGCTGCACCAATTTGCATTCTCATCAGCAGTGCACAGATGTTCCCTTTGCTCCTCAGCCTTGCCAACACTTGTCTCTTGTCTTTTTGATACTAGCCACTTGCACAGGTGTGAGGTGCTGTCTCGCTGTACTTTTGATTTGCATTTCCCTGATGATGAGTGATTAGCACATTTTCAGGTATCTGTTGATCAACTGTATGTCTTCTTTGGAAAAATGTCCATTCAGATCCTCTGCCCAGTTTTTGATCAGATTGTTTTTCTTTTTCTATTGAGTTGTATGAGTTCATTACATATTTTGGATATTAACCCCTTATCAGGTATATGATTTGCAAATATTTTCTCTCATTCTAGATGATGCCTTTTCCTTTTGTTGATGGTTTCCTATGCTGTTCATGAGCCGGGTGCATGTGAGCTACTCTCCCAGAAAACTTGCATCACATTATAAATGAAAGTAAGGCTCAGACTCATTTCTTCCACATGTGGAGCTATCACAAAGCAAACATTTATTAGCATACTGAACCAACCAGGTCACCTGTCCTGCAACTTTATGAAGTCCCAGTTGTTTGTTGTTTTGAGATGAGCAGTTCTCATTGTTTTCTGCCCATTGAAATCACCTGAAGAGATTTAGAAAATACCGATCCCTGGGTCCAACCCCAGAGACTAAGGTAAATGGTTGGGGGTGTACCCTGGCCATGAGAGGGTTTTTAATCTCCCTCAGATGATTCTAATGTCAGTCAGAGCTGAGAACAACTGATCTCTAAAAAATTTTAGATGCTCAGACTATTCACCTTACACAAAAGATTCATTGAAGGCAGAAGTGACTGGATTTCTTTGACTCTTCTCTTAGTTAGCACCAGGCAATCAGAATCCTTTAATTCACAGCCGGACTTAGAACAGGTTAGGAAACCTTAACTATCAATCGTTTCAACAGACACCAGGTCTAATATTCATTACTAACAAGTCACTACTTCTACCAATGAAAACCAATTTCTGACTTTCATTATGCCCATTAGCAGAACTTATGGTATGGGTGTGGCATAAACAATAGGAAGTATGGTGGCTCAGAAGGCAGCACTGTAATGAGAATGACAGAGACCACCCAGAGGTGTCAATTCATAGAGTTCAGGACCTTGGGGATAATTTAAACTAGTACGTTTTATTTTTTATTTTTTCCTTAAAGATGTACCTATTTATTTGAGAGAGAGAGAGAGAAGGTATGCATGCAAGTGGGGGGAGGGGAAGAGGGTGAGACTCTCACACAGGCTCCTGTCTAAGCGCAGAGCTGGCTGTGGGGTGAGGATGTAGGGCTGCATCCCTCCACCCATGAGATCACGACCTGAGCTACTGAGCCACCCAGGCATCCCTTCACTAGCACATTTTAAAAATCGCACTGTGTTCGTGGTTCTCAGTGCTAGCTGCATATTGGAATCATCTGAAAGCTTTTAAAAACATCAAAGACTGAGTCCCACCCCGTAACTTTTAAATCAGCAGTTCTGGAGGTAGGACCTGGATATTGGTATGTTTTTAAAGTTTCCTCAGGTGACTTATGTGCAAGTATTCCTTTGTGATGAAGCCATTTGAAGTGAATGATTGGCGTGATTTTAAAAGGTGGTTAGGCTAACATATTAGACATGACAATGAAGACTAGTAAAATCAAGTAGACAGTATCATCAATATTTACCTTTCATAGAATTTTTAATTAAAATTTTAGTACCAGCTCGTAACTACTCATTCTAAGAATGCGTAAGTTTACAAATAGAACAAGAGCAAGATTTGAAGAAATACAACACTGAAATACTGGAAACACACTTTCCTGATTGAACCCCACCCTTTATCAAGCCCTGAATAATTTAATCTAATAAGTGTTCCCAGCACTAAGATGTCAGGCCAAAGTACCTGAAATCTTCTACTCTGGAACAAGGGTTGGTAAATATTTTCTGGAAAGGACTGGATCGTAAATATTCCAATCTTTGCGATCTCCGTTACAACGACTCGATTTTGTCATTGTAGTACAGAAGTGACCCGAGACACTACATCCCCAGGGTTTGTGCTCTAAGAAAATCACCTTCACCAAATCAAGAAGTGGCCAGATTTGTGCTGACTGCCTAGCTGGCTGGCCCTCACCCTGGGACAGTTCTTCATGCGTGGTCACCAGCAGGATCAGCAGCCTCTGAGAGCTTGTTAGAAGTACACATTCTCAGGCCCTTACCCTGGACCTCCAGAATCAGAAACTGTGCAGCAAGCGCTCCACCAACCCCCCCACCGCCCGCCCCCCGGCTACCGCAAGCCCCTCCAGCTGATGCTGATGCACACTAGAATCTGAGAACCACTGCTCTCAAATAATCCTTCCATGTGCACAGGGACATCCTGTGTGGCTGTTTAAAGTCTACCTCTGGCCATTCTTCTTCAGTAGGTCTACCATAGAACCTAGGTCTCTCTTAAGAATTCCAGCAGAGGGATCCTTTGATGGCTCAGTGAGTTAAGTGTCTGCTTTCAGCTCAGATCATGACCCTGGAGTCATGGGATCGTAATCCCCCACCAGGCTCCCTGCTCTGTGATGAGCCTGCTTCTCCCTCTCCCTGACTTGTGCACTCTCTGTCTCAAGTAAGTACAATTTTTAAAATAATTTCAACAGAATTCTTAGATAAAGGGACTCCTAACCTCTCCGCAAAAGCATGTACTGAGGATTGTCTTCCCTTACACCAGCCTACGTGAGTATACGGCAAACCGTATAAACACGTCCATTTTACTCATGAGAACCCAGGCTGCAAGAATTATGCAAATACTCCAAAGTCCCGCAGTTAGTAAGGGCGGATCCAGCATTCTAACCTTACTCATTCTGAGTCCAGAGCCCCGGCGGTAACCACGACCATTCCACCTGCCACCTCCAACTCCAGAGGCAAAGCCCTCTAGAATCTGCAACTAGTGATCAATTGCTTAAGAAAGGACTTTTGTTTGGCTAATATCACTTTGATTTAGGGAAAAGAAATTAATTTCATTTGAAGAAGAACATTCACTTGGGCAGTGGGGATTTTAGCTAAAACCTGCATCTATTTTCATTTCCCAGGTTCCTGGTGTCCTAACCAGAGAACTCCTTTTCTACCGTGGGCTGCAACTTCGTTACAATAAGGCAAATTTCCAGGGGTACCTGGGTAACTCAGTTGTTAAGTGTCTGCCTTTGGCTCAGGTCATGATCCCAGGGTCCTGGGATAGAGCCCTGCATCGGGCTCTTTTCTGGGTGGGAAGCCTGCTTCTCCCTCTCCCACTCCCTCTGCTTGTGTTCCCTCTCACTGTGTCTCTCTTTGTCAAATAAATAAATAAAATATTTTAAAAACTGCAAATTTCCAGAGGAGAGCTCTTTACAATTTATAGAGTACTTTCTGTCACACGTTATGTGTGACAGATGAACCCATGCCCCCAAATGTTCTACAAAATATTAACTTCTTTATTTTGCCCATAATTAACCTCTGTTCTCATAAGGGCTTCATTCTGAGAAGCAGGTTAGAGGAATTCGCACGTTCATTCTTGTCTCACTTTGACCTCAGTGGTTTTCAACCCAATACATATTAAAATCACCAGGAAGCCTGTTGAAAGCATGGCCTCCTGGGTCCCAGCTCAGATTAATTGAGTCTGCAGCTGTTCACCCCTGCCCCCCTGCCCCACGGCCCAAGCAGAGCCTGAAATAAGGCTGCGTGAAGGAAAGCAAGGGGACACAATGCACAACCTTCTTCCACTTCTGGAGGCTGTGTACCCCTCTACTGTCCTCACCTCTGCCCCCTTGCTCTCTTTCTCACTCTCCTTTTTTCTACAATCCCCTCAAGATGAGGGGGGGTGGAATTTTCTTTAATTCATCATAACATATCCTCACTGTGCCATGGACCTCCAAGCCTGCCATAGGCAGAAGTGTTGTTTTCTAAACTGTAAGAGAATTTATGTGAGTCGAAATTTTCATACTTGATTTTTCTATCTATCTATGAATGACAGAGCAAGTGAGAGAGAGCACAAGCAAGGGGAGAAGCAGAGGGAGAGGGAGAAGGAGAACAGGCCCCCCACCAAGCTGGGAGCCCGACACAGGGCTCAATCCCAGGACCCTGAGATCACCACCCAAGCAGAAGGCAGATGCTTAACTGACTGAGCCACCCAGGCGCCCCTTTACTTGATTTTTCTTATGCTACTGTGAGGTTGGAGAGGAGTGAGTTTGGAGCAGATAAAGGAAGGCAGAAGTACTTTCTCCTAGCTATTGTCTTCCAACATAATCTATGTTGAATGTCAGAATCCGAATATAAATTATTTTGTTCTCTTTGCAAACCTCCTGAAATGAATTACACTCTCCCTCATCTTTATCTCCACCCCACTCTTACTCCCACCCCTATCCCTCTTCACCATTACCTTGTGTATACACACACGCACACACAGACACACACTTGGGTCAGGCCAGGGAAGTAGGGAACATTCACGTACTCAGGCAAAGAAGAAAAACACATCGATGTTTTTCCAAAATATTAACCCCACCACATTCAGTGTGCATTCCAGTCATTCTTTTGCCATTTCCTAGCTGTACACCATGACCACGTCACTCACAGTTTGGGGCTTTAGTTTCCTTATCAATCAAGCAATGGACTTACTAAGGGGTCTTTAAGATCTTTAACAAACCATTCATTTATGATTCTGTCACTACCTGAGCATACAAGGATGATAGAGGTTCATTTCTTCCTCTGAAGGCAGTGTGTCCAAGACCTTTTCCGACAGGTCTTCAACACCTATAATACAGAAACGATGACACCATCGCCAGGTGTCACCTAACGCTTCAGTTTTTGGTGGGGATAGGAATGGGCTGTAGGTTGACATAGAAGATTTCATTATTGTTCCAATTATTTATCCCTTCTCTATGCATGCTCTTGGCCGTATGCTGTGCCATTCATGTCACTAGAGGATATATTTCCTGCACTGTTGATGTTGGGTTTAGCCATGGGACCTGGTCATTGGAATACTAGTATACCTAACATGAGAGGGCTTGAATTATAATTGCACAGTTGGTCTTGTCCTTTTGACTACTGTCATTTCCATTAGAAGACAAGCCCTAGGAGGTCCAAGGAGAATGAGAGATGCATGATGCTATCCACCATAGACCCTGTCCACATTTTGGAGCCAAAGTCAGTTGACCTCAACCTACAGGCAACCCACAGACAAGTGAACAAGAATAATTGTTGTTTCAATCCACTGCATCATTGGCTACAAAACATTATGTGGTAATAGATACCTGATAGTGCCCAGGACTGGGGTTACTTAGGATACTTTTCAGCTGTAATTAAAAGAGAACACTATTTGTGTGACAACTTCAAGAAGATTTCAATTGGGTCTTTCATGTCAAGCAACTGAAGCAAATTCAGACGAATTGAATAAGAAAAAACAATTTAATAAAAGGATTTGGGGGAATTAGAATTGTGATGGAGGTTCCTGGAAACTTAGACTTGGAGATTTCATATTCAGAAACAACATCACAGTCTATCCACATGTTCTGGTGTTGAGGTAACTGCTGCCCCACAGATGCCACCTACACTAGACATCAGATTCTACCACTAGAACCAGTGACACTGCTCTTTCTGGAAACAGCACAGAAATGTTCAGCCTCTGCTTCTGCCTCATGAAACTTCATGAATTACAATGAGGCTCTGATTTGAGTGTGGGTTTATGCATCTGTTTGGTGGAGCCTTACTCATACCGCACCTTAACTTCAAGGAACAATGAGGTGAGTATCTGATATTTTTAGCTTCTGTGGCATGAAGTGGGGTGTCCATAAAGTGGGGAACTCCTAACATATAGAAGTGGTTGCATGCTGGACAGCCAAGGTGAAAGATAAATTTCTAACAATCAGCTCATATATCTGTGTGTCTAGATGGAGGCTTGACTCTGGCACATGTATATGACACATACATCTCTGCCCTTGGTTCATGGACAGAACTCCTGAAACTCTTGTAGTTTCCTAAGTGATAACAGCACTAGGAGTACTTTTTGTTCTATTGAGGTAGCTCTAGTTAGGCTCCTAGATGGTTCCTGAATGAGGGCTGGCCATCGAAAGACCAAATCATGAGTAGAAGCCTAAGATTTTCAGCCCCACCCTTCATCCTCTAGAGAGAGGAGGGGGCTGGAAATAGGATTAATGTTTGTTGTCTATGTTCTGTTTTTTATGCCAGTAAAACAGGGTTCAGTAAGTCTCCAGCCAGGTGAGTATATTCACACTGGTGCACCCCAACTCCATGGGGACAGAAGCTCCTAAGCTCGGGACGCTCCCAGACTTCGCCCTATGTGTATCTTCATCTAGCTGTTCATCCGTATCCTTTATCACATCACTTGATAAGCTGGTAAATGTAAGTAAGTGTTTCCCAGAGTTCTGTGAACTGTTCTAGCAAATTAATCAAACCTGAGGAGGGGGGTCTTAGGAACCTCTGATTTGTAGCCAAATCAACAGAAGTTGTGGGTAACCTGGGAACCTACTACTTGTGATTAGCATCTAAAGTTGGGTGATGGGCTCAGATGCTATCCCTGGCTATATAGTGTGGGACCAGATGCTATCCCTGGGTAGATAATGTCAGAATTGACTTGAATTGCAGAGTACTCAGCTGATGTCATGGAGAATTGCTTGGGATGGCTCCCCCACATTTGGTGACTAGAAGTGTCAGAAGTGAAGTGTCGTGAGTGTTCTGTGTAAAGGAAAGAAAGACACCCACTAAGGAAGAACTGGGTTTTTCCCTGCAGAGCGGGGAGAATCATGGGTTTTTCAAATTTGGTGATGTCCTCTGACACTCTATAATTTCTTCTTTGAGGATCATTAAGACTATGTAGTAAATTTCTAAATATTTATGGAATTTTCTAAACATATCATTGATAGTGACTTTCTAATATGATTCTATTGTGGGCAGAAAATGTGCTCTATATGATTTTAATTCTTTGAAATGAATTAAGATTTGTTTTATGAATCAACATATAATCTATCTTGGAAATTCCATGTGCTCTTGTAAAGAATTCAGTAATTGGTGTTGTGTTCCATAATATCAAATAAAGCAAGTTGGTTGTTGGTGTAGCTCAAAATTTTTATAACTACTTCAATTAATTGCTGAGAAGAGTACATTAAAATCTCAGTTATAATTGTGGGTTGCCTCTTTTTTTCACTTGATTTCTGTCAAGTTTTTTTTCTTGGATTCTGAATCTTTTATTAGACATTATGTATTCTTTATGAATTATTGAATTAAAATTATACAATTTCATATATAAGAATTTGTAGCATTGGGGGTGCCTGGGTGGCTCAGTGGGTTAAGCCTCTGCCTTCGGCTCAGGTCATGATCCCAGGGTCCTGGGACCGAGCCCCACATCGGGCTTTCTGCTCAGCGGGGAGCCTGCTTCCCCTTCTCTCTCTGCCTGCCTCTCTGCCTACTTGTGCTCTCTCTCTCTCTGTCAAATAAATAAATAAAATCTTAAAAAAAAAAAAAAGAATTTGTAGCATTATACTATTTTTCCTTTTTCTTGTTTTTTTTTGTGCTATTGTTGACATATGTTTTACTTCTGCTTGTTATATACCCCAATACATTATTATTATTATTTAGCTTTAATAAGCCTACTGTCTTTATAAAAAATCCAAGGGGAAAAAGGGAAAATATGGTTTACATTTAACCGCATATTTACTATTTCTAGCCCTCTACATTATTTCCTGTGGGTCTGAATTCCATCAGGTACCTTTCCATTACAGCCTGAAGAATTTCCTTTAGTAATTCTTTTTTTTTTTTTTTTAAGATTTTATTTATTTATTTAACAGAGAGAGAGACAGTGAGAGAGGGAACACAATTAGGGGGAGCAGGAAAGAGTGCTGAGCAGGGAGCCCGACATGGGGTTTGATCCCAGGACCCCGGGATCGTGACCTGAGCCAAAACCAAGAGTCACTCAACTGACTGAGCCACCCAGGTGCCCCCAATCTATCTTTAAATGTATTTTCTCCTCCATTGTGTCTCTTCTTATTCTGAGTCTTTAAATATAAGAATTTAAATCACTTGATACTGTCCCACAACCATTGAGCCTGTTCTCCCCTCCTCCTTCAGTTTTCCTTCTTTTTCTGTGGTTCAGTTTGCATAATTTTTTTATTGACTTGTCAACAACTTTATCATCAAACTTTATCAAATTTCTTCTGCCATATCTTTCTATATTTCCCATTTGATAAATGTTTGATTTCAACATTTTAAAAAAAGATTTATTTATTTATTTGACAGAGAGAGAGATCACAAGCAGGCAGAGGGAGAGGGAGGGAGAAGCAGGCTCTCTCCCTGCTGAGCAGAAAGGCCATTGCGGGACTCAATCCCGGGACCCTGGGATCATGACCCAACCCGAAGGCAGACACTTAATCCACTGAGCCACCCAGGTGCTGCTGATTTCAACGTTGTTTTTTTAACTTCTAGGATTTACATCTGGTTCTGTTTCAGATTTCATTTCTCTCTTGAAATTTCCTATCCCTTCACTGATTGTATCAATGTTTTCTATTGATTTTTAAAATATATTTTTAATTGTTTTAAGGTTCTTGTCTACTAACTGGAACATCTGGGTAATCCAGAGCTCGTTATCAACTTTTAAAAAATTTAATATGATCACATGTTCCTGTTTCTTCACACTTCTAGTAATTTTTTATTATATACCAGACATTGTCAATGACAGATTGTAGAAACTGTGGATTCCATAATATTTCTCTAAGGTGTGCTGAGTTTTTTTCCCTAGCAGACAGTTAAACTACAGATGGAACACTTTGATCCTACAGAGGCTTGGTTTTGGGTTTTTTTTTTTTTTAAAGATTTATTTATTTGCTTGACAGACAGAGATCCCAAGTAGGCAGAGAGGCAGACAGAGAGGCAGGCAGAGAGAGAGAGGAGGAAGCAGGCTTCCCGCTGAGCAGAGAGCCCGACTCAGGACTCGATCCCAGGACCCTGGGATCATGACCTGGGCCAAAGGCAGAGGCTTTAACCTACTGAGCCACGCAGGCGCCCCTGGTTTTGGCTTTTTACAGCAGGTCTATTTTATGTTTTCTGTTAGTTCTAGGGTATAGTTGTTAGTCCTGGATTTTGGTTCTTACTCTCAAGATCTGACCGTTGGGATTTCAGTGCAAAGACCAAAGTATTTACTAAACCTTCCAATTTAACATGATTTGAACTCCAAACTCGGGTTTTGTAACACTAAGTAATTGCTAAAATCCTTGCCCATCTCTTTCAGGTTTCCAGAATTTCTTTCTGGGTGGGCTTCCTGGAGTCTTGGCACATACATGCATAATTTAGGAGTCAGCCAAGCATGTGAGGGAAGTTTGTATTCAGATTTTGCGATTCGCTTCTCTGTGAACCCTCCTTTCTGGAATTTTCTCTTCAGTTTTGAGGTACAATAACCCTAAAAACTCTCCTCTGCCTCTGCAACCCAGTGAGACCGCTCATGTATTTTTCAGATGAGGACATTATCTCAAGGGAAGTGCCAGTTAAATGTGATATCTTACTCAGCGTGCTTCCCTTTTTTCAAGATTGTGTCCCTTTCGGTTTTTGCCTGCTGTTGGTTGCTTTCCAGTGCCTTAAAACAATTGTTATTTCTTCTTCTATTTTGTTCAAAACTTATAACTGTTACCAGAAGAAGAGTAGTCCAATATGTGCTACTCTTCTATTAAGTTAGAAGTCCAATATTGACTTACTCTTAAGAACGAGGAAGAATTTTTCCAGACATCTCTGGCAAGTTCTCCTAATAGTTCATTGGCTAGAATTGGGTCCCTATTTTTTCCTAAACATTTTGAGACTGTTCTTGAGCAACGAGCATTAATTAACAATGAAAAATTATGCCTGCAGTCAAGAGTGGAGTTGGCTTGCTCTGAGGCAAGGAACTGCTTGGAGCATAGAAGATAAATACAAATACGTGAACAGAATTTGGTAAGGAAGAAAAAGAAGATATTTCATGGAGAGGAGAGAGAATAGAAGAAAGGAGGGCCACACTACTGGTTCTCCACCCAAGTTGTACATCAAAAAGATCCTTTTAAAAGACTAATTAAAATCCAGTATCTTCTGGATGCCCCGGGGCAGAAGTTGGGTCACCAAGGCTCTGAGTGGCCCTGCCCTTGGGCTTTGGGTGGTCCTATCCCTGCAGAGGCTCAGTGCCTGTGTTGCATGCCTGACACTCCCATTGCAGGGCTGGAAGTTCTGCCATTTGGGGCTGTAGGGTTGCCTGTCCCCCCACCGTGACTCTACTGGGCATTGCCCTAACAGGGAGCTCTCTGCAGTGGCCCCCCCACTTGGGGAGAGCTCTCTTGAGCCTCTTTTAAGAGAGCACTAATTCCATTCATGAGGGCTCTACCTTCATAACCTAATCACCTTCCAGAGGCCCCTCCTCCTAATACCATCCCACTGAGCTTTAGGCGTCAACACACGAGTTTGGGAGAGACAAAAGCAGACCACAGCACCACAGAACTTGTTTGAAGTCAAAACTCTTGGACTCAATCCTAGTCATTCAGATTCGGTAGGTCTAGAGTGAACCCTAGGAATCTGCTTTTTACACAAATTTACCAAGTGGCTCTGGGATAGACTCTCTTTAAACAAGAGGAAATTTTTTCAGCCATTTGTGAAATTTGCTCTGTACGCATTTGCACTCAAGGACTCTTTGCCACTCAGTAAGACTTTGGGGCCTGCAGCCTTCACAGGGAGGACTACCTGTGAGTTATTGAAGAGGTATATACGTCCGCATGCAACACTAGAAGGAATGTCCACATGGGAGAAAGGATGGGTATAAAGTAACAACCACAGCAGACAAAGTAAAAATGCTGGTCCATTAGACACTGAAGAGGTACATGAAAGGTTCATAGGGGGTATTAATGGAGCACCTGAGGATATCCATGTGGGTAAGGGAGGGGCACACAGGTCTACAAGGGCCTGGAAAGGCCACACAGAAATGTCCCCCTGAGACACTGGTATAACTCTGCCAGGAGAAAGGGTATTAACCAGCACCTTTCTCACAAACAGAAGTACAGTTACCCTACCAATGAATTTTGGGAAAATAGGTGGTTTTACATTTTTAAGATTTTATTTATTTATTTATTTGACAGAGAAAGAGAGAGAGATCATAAGTAGGCAGAGAGGCAGGCAGAGAGAGAGGGGGAAGCAGGCTCCCCGCTGAGCAGAGAGCCTGATGTGATGCCGGGCTCAATTCCAGGACCCTGGGATCATGACCTGAGCCGAAGGCAGAGGCTTAACCCACTAAACCACCCAGGCGCACCAGGTGGTTTTACTTTTTAAGTAGAAATGAAAACTGAAAATACCTGAAGTGAGGCACCTGGGTGGCTTAGTCGGTTAAGCATCTGACTCTCGGTTTCAGCTCAGGTGGTGATCTCAGGGGTCCTGGCATCAAGCCCCCCATGGGGCTCTGTGCTGAGTGCAGAGTTGGACTGAGATGCTGTCTCCCTCTCCCCATGCCCCTCCTCCCACTCGTGCACACTCTCTCTCTAATATAAAATAAATTAATAAAAGCTTTAAAAAAAAACCTGAAGATTCCATCAACCGGTATTTTAGACAGGAAGAAAGGCCTTGTCAAAGGTGATAAACCCGTGGCACGGCCGTGGCGGTGGCGGCAGACTTTTGTAAAGTGGCCTGTGAGGTCTTGGGTGGGAAGAGCATAGCGGTAGATGGCTAGAGCTCTCACCTGGTAGCTGCGGGTCCGTATCAGACGCTGTTGCCAATAAGATTTGCTTTTTTTGTGGTGGCTGGGAGGGGGGGTGTGATGGAGATGGGGGCAGGGGACTAACACGATGCCCGTACCAGCTCCTGGGGCTACTGCACACAGCGGGTTTGGGCGTAGGTTCTGCAGAGAACCCTTTTGGGCTGCGCAGGCAGGTGAGGACTTGCCTCTCCCGGCGGAGCAGAAGTTGAGATGAGCTCAGAAGGAGGGTGCTAAGGAGCGGGAAGTGCTCGGACTTGCTGAGGACAGCTTCCCGAAGTGGCACCTTGGTACTGATTTTAAAGAAATGTGAAGTTCGTCAAATAGTAATCGATGGTTAAAAATAGACAAGCAGAAGCCTTTGGAGGACGGCGTTCTGTGCTTGCCCTTCCCCACCCCAGCAGTGGGCAGGCCCCCAGCACTAAACCCCAGGCTGTCACTCCTGTCCGAGGCTCCTGGCCTTGCCCCTTCCCCACGAGCTGCAGCCCTCACGCCACCTTTAAGAGATGGTCTTCTGTGGTAGAGCGGAAGAGCCTGAGACTCCAGGAGTAGGAAAAGATCAAGTGGTCTTGTGAGACTGCTTGAGTGTTTGGTCATGCTCCTCAGAAGGAGACCTTAGGAGCTGTGTGCCCTTGGGCAGGCCAATGAACTTCTCCAATGAGAATTTCTCTTCTGTAGAATTGGGATTCCAAGAGCTCCATGGCAGTCAGAGCAGGCAGAGGATGGGAGGGAGTTCAGAGCCCTTTCCTCCCCTTCCTCCAGGCCTTCTGCCATTAGCCCTGCCACCCAGAAGACTGCTCTGCTCGGCTCAGCAGGTTTAATTCTGAGCCAATGATAAACAACTACCAGGAAGTTTGTCTAGTGGGAGGAGGGAGAAAACAATTCAAGTGTAACCTCATAGGGAAACACTTTTCTGTTATCCTTCCCACACCTGTAGAACATATACCACCCTGCTTTTCACCTTTTTTGTACCTTGTCCCTTTGTTTTCAAGGACACTGTGATTTTTTTATTGCATTTAAATTTTAGGGGTGCCTGGGTGGTTCAGTGGGTTAAAGCCGCTGCCTTCAGCTCAGGTCATGATTCCAGGGTGCTGGGATGGAGCCCGGTATCGGGCTTTCTGCTCAGCAGGGAGCCTGCTTCCTCCTCTCTCTGCCTGCCTCTCTGCCTACTCGTGATCTCTGTCTGTCAAATAAATAAAATCTTAAAAAAAAATCTCTAAATTTTATTATATGTCGGGGTCCCTCACGGGAGTGACCCTGAATAGGCAGAAGCCCATACTGTAAGTCCTTGATTTTCGGTGCTGTGAGTTCCTGGCACTCCGTAAGGGAGCAGTAAGTGTTTGGGAAGGAAGGGTTGGAGAGAATGAGAGAGAGAGAAGGGGGCTGGCAGAAACGCCATGCCCTGGGAGCACAGGAAGGGAGGGGGGATGAGCGTGTGCTCCAGGGAAGAGTGGAAGGGTGGCGCTTCATTGCCAGACCCCACTGCCGGAGGGCAGGACTGAAATGTTCCAGTTAGGAAATAAGAGTGGTGCTGGGGAAGGTGAGGAGTTTCCATAACTCATCCCGTGAGGCATTTCAGCCTATACCAGGTCCTGGGTACAGCAGCTGGCCAGAGTTCTAGGCAAATCTGGGTATAGATATACAGACAAGAAATTTGTTATAACCTGGTGATATGCATCCCCGTGTGGGAAAGGAGGCGTGGGGGTGAGTCTGGCTTCTCAATAAGTTAGTCGCTGCCCCTGTCCTGGGCTGTCCTGAGAATGCAGAGCCAAGCCGTGAGGACCTGCCAGACAGGGTGTGAGATGCTGAAGGCAGACACTCTGTGCGCTTGTGTCAGTAACTCTATGTCTCAGTATGAGACTGGTGCTTCGTCAATGTTTGTAAAATTTGTCAAATTCACATCTACTCCTCCTGTTTCTGTGGGTTTACAGCCTCTCCTCTGTCTTCAGGAAAGAACACACTGGGCTTCCCATGGGGAACTGCCCTGCCACAGTTCCCTCTTATCTTTGTGGGACAGCCACAGGTAGAATTTTAGCTAAAAATATAATTTTTTAACTAAGCAAGTAGCCAGATTTCAAGTTCAGTTTGACTTTCAAACTCACAAAGCTACGGAAACTTACAGAATCCATTGTAAACAGAATCCCGCCCACAATGAGTTCAGCCTCCTTTTCAGACAAAGGACCAAATTAATTGTTGTCTGAAAGAGGAAATTCAGCTTCAAACATCCAACGGGCAGATCTGCTTTTCTTTTCTATTCCAGAGCACAGCTGAACAGTCTCTGCCGGTCTACAAAACAATACCCTTTGGCGGCAGGATGTTTTCCCCCCACAAAGAAATGTGAGAACGAAATAATTTTTGAGGGGTTGTCATATCTAGATGGGCGCCTCAAAAGCTTTTAGGTCACTTCCATTGAGCACAGAGGAAAATAGGGCTGTGTAATTGGCCAGGAAATAAAGGCACACTATCTGTTTGCACCTCCATTATCTAACTGATGGAGGTCACTATGTCTGATTGTGACTAAGGTTAATCATTCTGACAGATGCACCTGTGGAGACTCGGGCCAAGTGGTTTCACTTGTCCCCTGACTGAATTGGATTGCATCCTTTTTTTGAGGGTGTGGGGGGTTAGAGTAACCAATTTGTTACTTCCCAGTAGGTTTCTTACTTTTCAATTCCTGTTAAGCAATGGGAACACACATTTGTCTTTTTTGGAAAGTGTGTTTACAACCCAGTTAATTTCCTTGTTTCTCCTCTGGCCAAAGACAGGGGTTATTGGTGGTGTTAAGATCCTTTCTAAAGGTTCTGAATATAACCTTATAGGCTGACTAACTGAAGAAAGGAGGAAGATAAAGGAAAGAAATTAACAAAGACCACTCCCCAGCTTTAACCTCTGTGATTAGGGAGAGACAGCAGTGTTGCGTTAGGATGTTGGGGAAGAGAGGAATTTGGTATTAATATTGTTTGTCGCTTGCATTTCCCCCCCAAATACCTTTAGTCCATGATTCCTTTTAATGTAACATTTTAATTCAAAATGGTTTCTGTTAAAAAAGTGTTTGTCAGTCTGGCTTTGATCAGCAGTTTTAAACAGCTGGATGGATTCCCAGGCTTAGCTGTTTTCCCAGAAAAGCTGCCTCCTCTCACATAGCGCAGCTCCTTTGTAGACAGATGTAGATTAGCCTCCACATGAGTAAGTCTTCTGGGTATTAAGTATTTTTCTGTAAAGTTACATGAAATAACAAGATTGGACAAGACATATGAGGAGAGTATAAGGAGTCAGAATGGCAGAATTTCTTGCTGAGAGTCTCTTGGCGATTTTTCCTAATGCTTGTGCTGAGGGCTCTCTGGTAGAATTTATTAGCTCCTTTAGTAACAGTCAAATTTTCCTTAGAAGCAAAGTTGTATGTTACTGACTACAAATAACTAATATTTTCAAATGCTTTCTATGTGCCAAGCACTGTTTGAAACCCTGCGTGAATACTATAACTTTAAACATCACAACAACCAGATGAGTGAAGTCTTACTACTCCCATTTTACAGATGAGAAAAAGGAATGTAACTGTCCTCTAACACAAAACTACAAAATGGTGGTATCGGAGTTCCAGGCAGTGTGACTCCAGAAACCATGGGATTCAGAGTGGGTCTGTGGGCCTGTTATAAATGCAGATTCCTAGGTTCCCAGACCTCAGGAAGCCGAATCTGCATTTTAATAAGATCTCAGGAGATTCATGTGCACAGTAAAGTTCAAGAAGGTCTGGTGTACTATCTACTTTCTGACTGGATTAATTTGGGCAAGGCATTCAACATCTCTGACCCTCAGATCTCTCATTTGTAAAACAGTCTTTGTAGATGTGTTGTGATAACACAAGACAATGTGAAGAGTCTGGTGCTGGGAGAGGGCTTGGGCATTCCCAGACTTCAAAAATAGTCAGTGGGGGTGCCACTGAAAGCAGATGCTTAATGACTGAGTCATTAGTCATTAAGTCATCAGTCATTAAGCATCTGCCTTCAGTTCAGGTCGTGATCCTAGGGCCCTGGGCTCGAGCCCCGCATCGCATCGTGCTCCCTGCTCAGCAGGAAGCCTGCTTCTACCTCTCCTACTCCCCTTGCTTGTGTTCCCTCTCTCACTGTGTCTCTCGCTGTCAAATAAATAAAATCTTTATTTAAAAAAAAATAGTGATATTATCCAAAGAACTTAAAAAGCCTATCCACTACACTACTTCCCCTTGCTCCAAATACTCTTCCCGCTACTGAACAGTTGAGTGACTAACAGTTTACAGAAACTTTTTTTTTTTTAACATTTGAATTTATGGTAGTACCTCCTGGCTCCAAGTCTAGTATGCTTTCTTCTATGTTGATTTGATTGCCTTTTTTTTTCCTTTTAAAATTATTTCTGTGATGCAAAATATATCATACATGGGGTGCTTGTCTGGCTCAGTCAGAAGGGTATGTGACTCTTGGTCTTGTGGTTGTGGTTGTGAGTGGTTTAGCCCCACATTGGGTATAGAGATTGCTTAAGAAATAAATAAACTTAAAGAAAAATCATACATGTAGAAGATACTATAAAACATATGTACAATATAAACAATAATCATAAAGTCTTAAAACTATAACCGAGTCATACATAGAACCTTGCCTACTCTAAGACCTTGGTCTAGAACAAGATCGGTCACCTTGTTCAGGAACTTGGATGCTCCCTATGTGCTCCCTTTGCTCCCAGAGAAAAGAGTTGTCTTGACTTTTGTCTTAATTTCTTGCCTTTTTTTTTAAGATTTTATTTATTTATTTACAGACAGAGATCACAAGCAGAGAGGCAGGCAGAGAGAGGGGGGCGGAAGCAGGCTCCCTGCTGAGCAGAGAACCTGATGCTGGCTGGATCCCAGGACCCTGAGATCATGACCTAAGCTGAAGACAGAGGCTTTAACCCACTAAGCCACCCAGGTGCCCCAATTTCTTGCCTTTTAAAAGATAGTTTAACCACCTGAATTCTACGTACAAGGCATCATAGAGTAAATATTCTTTTGTGACTTGCTTCTTTCATTTAGTCTCATTATTTTTATGCCTCATTCATGTTGATGTATGAAGCTGTAATTTATTAAAACGTTCATTGCTTTTAAGTATTTCATCACATAAATTATTCCACAAGTTATCCACTAAGAAGACTTTTGGGTGGTTTCTCGTTTTTTTTTTTTTTTTTTTTTGGATAGTTAGTGCTGCTATGAGCACATTCATAATGTCCCCTGAAGCATATGCCCATTTACCTGGATTATAGGTTATGTTCATGTCGCTTGACTAGGGAAAGCTTCCCAGCACTAGCACAATTTGTAAGCCCACTCTAGGTAAAAGAATTCTTTTTTTTTTTTTTTTTTAATTTGACAGAGATCACAAGTAGGCAGAGAGGCAGACAGAGAGAGGAGGAAGCAGGCCCCCCGCTGAGCAGAGAGCCCGATGCGGGGCTCGATCCCAGGACCCTGGGATCATGACCTGAGCCACCTAGATGCCCCTAGGTAAAAGAATTCTTACTGCACGGCACACTCATCAACACTTAAGACTTTTGGGCTAGTCTAGTTGGGGTAGAGTGGGAAATCATGTGACTTTAATTTGGATTTTCTAATAGTGAGATTGAGTATCTCTTGTTATTTATGTTTATGTCATTTAGGGTTCCACCTTCTGTGAGGAAACTGTTCGCATTTTTTTTAACCTTCTTTTTCTATTGGGTTGTCTTCTTATGAATTCATGGGAAATCTCCACATATCCTGGATACATGTCCTTAGTTGTTTATATGCATTCCCAGTATCTTCTGATATTTTTGTGGATTTTCTTTGCATTCTCTTAATGTGTGTCTTGATAAGCAGATATTCAGAGAATGTCTGAACTTTAATGTAGTTACATTGAATGATCTATTCCTTTATGGTTTGTGCTTTTTATGTCTTGTTTAAGAAATCCTTTACTACTCCAAGTCATAAACACAATGTAAAATTCCATTTATTTAGGTGTTAACATTTATGCTTTTAATCTACCTGGAATTAATAAAAAAAATTTTTTTTTGGTAAGGAGTGAGGCAGGATACCCCATGTTATTTTTCTTCCATTTGGACCCAACTGTGCCAGAACTTTTATGGATAAATCCACTCTTTTCCTGGCCATCTCTAGTGCTAACTCGGTCACATATCCAGTATCTCTGTATATGCATAGGTCTATTATGTGAGTTCCCGATTTTGTCCATTGATATATTTGCCTGTTCTTTGGTCAATACTACACCGTCTTCTATAAATAAGCCATTTCACCTCTTCTTCAAGACAAGACAAGGAATTTTGGTTATTCTTGGTTATTCTTGTCATTTCTTTGGGTTTCTTGACTTCAATATTAGAAGCTGTTACTAGACAATTTCCGTGGCTCCCTCTAACTCTAACAGATTTATTTGATTCTATATCACAGCATGTTGCATAATCATATGGTGGCTTTTCTTAATGATACCATTGATTCAGCAATTCAGCAACTATATTAATCTTTTAAAATATTTTTAGGGGCACCTGGGTGGCTCAGTGGGTTAAGCCTCGGCCTTTGGCTCAGGTCATGATCTCAGGGTCCTAGGATCAAGCCCTGCATTGGGCTCTCTGCTCAGCAGGGAGCCTGCTTCCCCCTCTCTCTCTGCCTGCCTCTCTGCCTACTTATGGTCTCTCTCTCTGTCAAATAAATAAATAAAAAGATCTTTAAAAATAAATAAATAAATAAATAAAATATTTTTATATGGTTCTGTTATTAAATTAATACCTGTCCTTTTGTTTGTTTGTTGTTGAGAATTTTAATGCTCTTAGACTCTACCATCATTTTACAATAATGGCACTGTTGATGTACAAGTATTTATAGAATATTAACATGTACCTTGCTGTTGCCTGGGATTCACGAGAAATGTAATAAAGCATAAATCACTGTCTTTGGTGCAGAAAAATACATATTTTAGCTGGGGAGACATGACAATGACCCAATGCTATCTCTGACTACATCTGGATTTGGTTTGTTAGTTTTCAGGCACTCAAGTTATACCATATTATTGTAATGCCGTTTTCTTAGCTCTGACATTTGATGAATTTCCATGGAACAGCTCTTTTTATTCCCCACCCATGTGAAGGCCGTCAAAACACAGATAATCTGCAAATGACTCATCTGAGAAGAAAACTGGAAAGAGACACTTTTTTCTACTTTAAAGAAACTTTATTTTTTTATTTTTTATTTTTTATTTTTTATTTTTGGGAAGAGGGGAGAAAAACCCATATCTGTGCCAATTAAAAAAAATTAATCTTGGTGGGTTTTTTTCCTTTGTTGAAATCAGAGTCTGTATCCTTAAGTTCTGTGTTTCTATTAACTTGTTATCTTGTTTATCTGGTAAGCCTGGATTCATGCCATGGTAATGTGCTTGCTCCTTTGTATGTTATCTAAATATTAGCTTTGGTAACAAAGGAGCTAAATGAGAACAGTGAACACCAACAATCTTTGACACATTTGAACCTAAGTGAAAAAAGGTGAAAGGGAACCTGTGTCCCAAGAATGCTGCAGGGTGAATTTTCCTTGCCCTAAGGAGACATAGTGAACTTTCCAACTACAAAGAGGTAAAACCATGACTGGAATTCTGATTTCCGAATCCAAAATGGCTCTTTCTCTGCGTGGAAATTTATGAATCTGGCATAGACAGCCTTTGGGGAAGGCCCCGTGAGAGAGGAGATCCGCCCTCTTCTCAACATTGAAATGATTTAAAAATGATTACTCTAAAGGTGAATAGTATTTTCCTAAGAGTGCAGAGAGGGAAATCATACCTTGCAGTACACTCCAGAGGTAAATATTCATAGATACAACTCTGTCACTGAGTACAAGGCTAATAAATAGCTCTTTAGGACTGTTTTTTTAGGGGTCAAAAAAATACGTGTGGTTTATGTTAATACCTGTGATGGACTATGATGGACTGAACTATGTTCCTCCCAAAATCAGTATTAAAGATGGGACCTTTAAGGAGGTAAGCAAGGTTCGGAGGTCTTAAGTATGGCGTCCTAACCCAACAGGACTGATGTCCTTATACGAGAAAGAAGAGACATCAGGATCTGCACACACAGAGAAAAGGCCATAAAAAGACATCGTGAGAGGGTAGCCCCCCGCAAGCCCAGGAGAGAGGCCTCAGGAGTAGCCAGGCCTGCCAGTACCTTGATCTTGGACTTCCAGGATCCAGACCGTGACAAAATAAGTACCTGATGTTTAAGCCACTCAGTCTGTGATGGTTTGTTATCTGGTGGTCCTAGCAAACTAACATAATATCCATTGAGTCTCCTTGTCTGAAATTTTCTCATGATTATTTTGGGAACAAGAAGAATTGTTGACTTAATTCTACAAAAGTACTTTGGCTGCAGCCTCCTGTCCCTACCGAACAAACGACACACACACCTTGTCTCCACTCACTGCTTTGGTACTTAAGAGCCTCTTTTTTTTTTTTCTTCTTTAATCTGCTATTTGATTTTTTTTTAATTTTTCTTTTCTTTTTAAATATTTTATTTATTTATTTGAAAGAGAGAGAGAACATAAATAGGGGGATGAGAGTGAGGGAGCGGCAGACTCCCCGCCAAGCAGAGAGCCCAATGCAGAGCTTGATCCCAGGACCCTGAGATCATGGCCTGAGCTGAAGGCAGAGGCTAATGTCTGAGCCACCCAGGCGCCCCAAGCAGAGCCTCTTGATCTCCAGCCCCATTGTGCCTTCTGGGATCTTGCTCAGGGCCAGGAAGTCTGCTTCTCCCTCTCCCTCTGCCTGCCACTCCCCCTGTGTTTGCTCTTTCTCTCTGTCAAATAAATAAATAAAATATTAAAAAAAAAAGACTCTGGGGGATTGCAGTCTTTCAATTTGACATGTAACATATAATCAGGTAAATAAATATCGTTTGGATGAAAAATATAGTCGAGGTGGAAGATTTGGATGAAAATATCATTTGGATGAAAAATTTGGATGAAAAAATGTAGTCGAGGTGGAAAATTAACGTTGATTTGGGAAATAAAAGCAAGGCAGATGCTAATTTTCTTAGAATTAAAATAATGACTTCCTTTTGGGGGTTATTTTGTTTTGTTTTATTTTTAATGCAGAGATCTCTGAATTGTCATTAGCGGTATTTGCCTGAAGTTATCTTGCTGTTTACCTTGTTCATATTCTTTAGATAATGCTCCCTACTTTGTGGTGAGTGCGATTCAATTTCACCAAATTCACATTTTGTAAAATGCATCTTGTGTTTTTTCTCTGACCTTTGTGTGTGTTTGTGTGTGTCTGTTTTAAGGGTTCTGTGGTCAAAAAAAATGTAACAGTCCTCTTCTTCCCAGCAGCTTAAGGCACTTATTTTTCTTTATTTGTTAATGATTTATTGCAGGTTACTGTGTCTGGCACTGTGCTAAGCGATTCCCATGCATTCTGTCATTTAATTCTTGCACTGTAACTGTGAGGCATGTGCCCATCAGTTTTATGTATAAGAACGTGGGGATCAGAAAAGTTAAGGGTTGATCTTAATCATGAGCATTGGCTGAGCTAGGATATGGAAACAGATCTGTTGGGTCACTTAACCACTGGGTACTGCTGCCTCATGGTTTCCCTGGTGAGTCTCCCACACTAGCATATGTACTATGGGGTTTCTCAAAACACATAACGCAAAATCTTTTACACGTGTGTGTGTGTGTGTGTGTGAGAGAGAGAGAGAGAGAGAATAAGTGGTGGACTATCTTGAGAAACTTGTTTCTCACAAAGCACCCCCTGGAAAAACACAAAAACTGGAGAAAAGTGACCCAAAGGTATGAGTTTAATTGGCAAAAGGATCCTTTTTTTTTTTTTTTACAGAAGTGTAACTAAAATACCATCTAAGACATCAAATTCTTTGTAATTAATAAGAAAGCCTCTTTAAAACCTATTTAATGATGACTGTTTGGGATCACCCCAGAAGCAGAGCCTGACATGGGCATGGTTGTGCGGGAGATTAATGAAGGAGAGGGGAACCATGAACCAGGATAGGGCAAGGGAAGAAGGCTAGGTAAGGATGAGGCCATGCTGAGGTGGGAGGGCGAAACTTTTTTTTTTTTTAAGATTTTATTTATTTATTTGAGAGACAGCAACAGACATAGTGAATGAGTGTAAGGAGCCTGACCCGGGGCTTGATCCCAGGACCCTGGGACCATGACCTGATCCCAAGGCAGATGCTTAACCAACTGAGCCACCCCGATGCCCCAAAACTTGTTGAGGCAACTCCTGTTGGCCAGAGATAACTCTCCGGAGAAGGAGCACAGCAGCTGGGTGGGGACTGAGGCGCTAGCTGGGCAAAGCAGATCTGGTGACACATCAGCGGCACCCACCATTTCCTCCCCGTGTAGAGTCACATCCATTTGCTTCTTATATTAAGTTCCCTCCATCAACTTAGAGATTCTGCAGGATCCTCTTTGGTTACAGTTTCTAAGGAAAACTTGCAAGGACAGATTTGATGGGATGCACTGTAGTCCCCGCTGCTGCAGCTAGTCATGGGGTGGCAACTGACACACTGTCATCTTCCTCCTCCCCTTGCCTTAGATTCCCATCCCTTTCCATTAGTACTTGTGCTAGTCTGCATGGCTGGCCTGATTAAGTGACCCAGCCCTTCCTCCCCGGGGTGGTCTGAGCCACTGATGACCATGGCTGAACATGGTGCCGTTGTTGCACTTGTCCCTGTGTAGCTAATGCTGTGCATGGAAGTGCTAGTCCAGGTCCCAGCCAAATCTCTTCCTCCCCAGCCCTCATGGAGTGAGTACGAGATCCACCTTCCCATAATCATCAGAGCCAGTGACTCCTGCCAGGCCAGGATGCCAACTTTTTGTGTGTCCACAGCTCTATGGGCACTAGCAGCCTCAAATGACAAGGGGGACAGCTGTAGCTTTACATTTAGTGATGCTCTTACTATGTGCCTGGTGGAATTGGCCTCCTTGTGGGAACCAGGGCATTCAGACCCACGGAGACTAAAATTGCAGGAACAGGAAGTATAAATTCCCCAAGTGTGCCTGAAAGTGATGGTAAGTGAGGGACCTTCTACTTCCACCTCTTGCTTTCTAGACTTGTGTTTTCTTCCTGTTGAATTTAGCATCACCTCCTGGCCATTGGTTTAAGGTACGTGTTCCACCGTGAAGTGTAGTACCCCCATTGTTGTGGGTTGTTATCTCCAAGCTGGTAGCTCAGCTGCACCTCTAATAAGCCATTCTACCACTCTAGTACTTGTCCACATCTTCTGGAAGGTAGAGTATGTGGGTCAGTGGATCCCTTTGTCATTTTCCTATGAACTCACCCTCCCCAACAAATTCAGCTATAAAGGGCTCCTTTGATCTGAGGTGATACTATATGGGATCGCATGTTGATAGATTAGCCTTTGGGAGTGGTCCTGACTGAAATACAACAGACAAGAAAGATAAGTCCTTATCCAGTCAAGAAGAAACATCCTAGGGTGGGAGGGAAATGATGTAGTCAACTTGCCACCAAGTGGTTGGTGAGCCCTTTCATGGCATGGTGCCAGCTCAGGGGCTCAGCATTCGTCTTGGTGCTGATAGGGTAGATACTAAGCCACGGTCAGTTTGATGAAAGGGAGCCCATGCATTTGGGTGCATGCAGACCTCCCCCTCCACCATCACGGCTTCTCTATTCGTAAGCCATTGAACAGGCACTAGGGTGGCTGAGGCAGTTGCTGGCTGAGTCATCCTGTCCCTTGTCTGTTTAGTGCCTCTTCTGTGATGGTGCTCTCTGGTGGGCATATGAGGCAAAAATCCCAGTCCTCCCATAGATCCACTCATGTGCTCTCTTCTGGACCTCTTTACTCCAACTTTATAATCTTGCTTCTTCCAGGTTCCTAAGTCACTTGCTTTCCCAGTCAGTCTGCGTATATCCTTAATTCATGTCACCTTTCTCTTCACACCAAGTTCACAAGCAGGTGCAAAGGTACTAGATCAGGTACTGAAGCTCGGCCCACCAAGAGGATGTTCTCTCTGTACTGTCTTTCTGATACTCTGATCATCCAGCCACAAAACCTGTGTGTCTTTTCAATACCATGTTAAGTCAGACAATATTATTTTACAAAAGCAAAAGCTAGGGTCTGTGTTTCATCAATACCACTGTTCATAATGTCATTTTGACATATTTTGACATAGTTGACATTTTGGCTGCCCACCACCCAAACGTGCTTCTCATTTGAGGAGACTCTCGACAACAGTGCGGGGTCAGGCTTCGACTCCTGCTACAGAAGCCAGGGAAGGTGGGCATTACACTCCCCCTGCCCCTGGCAGATAGAGGGGCCAGGCAGATGCCTCTACCAGTTGTTGACTCTCAAGTGGGATCAGACAGCCAGCAGTCCCTGCAACTCAGCCACGTGTCCACAGCAACAACAGCAGAGATGATGTCCCTAGAGGTAGTTTCACTGAAAAGTTCTTGGCTCTGCTTTCTTCCCTTGTTTTGGCAGAGATCTTGATCTCTGGCCATTTCTCCATTGTGCCTGCAACAGAAGACTGTTCCAGTGACTTCCTTTTCTTACTGGATTATTCAGAACCAGTTTCTGGTTTTGCCACCAAGAACCAGGACTCATAAACACTCCTTTGTTAGCAACAACCAAGCATCTGACAAGACAGGTGGTGCTAGGTAACAGACACAGAAAGACATCAGCTGTGGTCCCTAGAAAGAGAAATTCTAGGCCAAGATAGAATAAGTAGATGAATCTGTGTGGCAGACGTTCAAGGTGGGGAATGGTGTCCAAGGTAGCTGATACCTAGTCATTGAAGTTACCAAAATACACTGGCACCATATTTACCCTGATTATCTTTTGTTTGTAAACTCCAGGGGTCAAAGTCTACCTAATGCGAACTATTAGCTCTCATTATCTTTCAGTTCAATGCCTTTCTTCCCCATACCATGAAACAGTTTGAAAAGGAGAAATAATCACATCTGTACTGCCATATTCAGTAGTCCAACAAAAATTTTCTTGTTTTCTTTTTCAGAATAATATTTTCCTTAAATTCATTTCTGAACCACTCTGAAGTCAATATTTCTTCCCTCTTTCCTTCCCTTCCCTCCTTCCACTCTTTTCTCTTCTTTCAAAATTTTCATTTTGTGAACATTATTATTCAAAATATCATTTCACTTGAATATATAATTATTTTAGAAGAAGTGGAACAGGCAGAAAAATGTAAAACAGAAAGCAGTAATCATCAGTAGTCATTCTTGCCATAGGTTTTTAACTTTTGGTTCTTTGGTATATTTTGGTATATTCTTTTGGTATATATATTTAGCGTTTGAGTCTTGGTTTCTGCTCAGGTCATCATCTCAAGGGTTGTGAGATGGAGCCCCATGGCTGGCTCTGAGTTCAGTAGGGAGTCTTCTTGAGATCCTCTCCCCCTGCCCCCCCTCAACTTGCACACTCTCTCTCTTTCTGTAAAATAAATAAATAAATCTTAAGAAAAAAAGCAAAAATAAAAAATATAGTATGACAAATGTTTTATTTGTTCATGAGTCTTTCCCCATATATCAAATTGCCCTTTTACTTTCGCAGAACTACAATGTGAAGGGAGATAAAAATGTTGGGGTCCCTGCGTGGTTGAGTTGGTAGTTGAGCTTCTGACTCTTGGTTTCAGCTCAGGTCATGATCTCAGGGTTGTGGGATTCAGCCCCGCATAGGGATCTATGCTTGGCATGGAGTCTGCTTGGGATTCCCTCCCTCCCTCTCCCTTTGCCCCTTCCTATCACACTCTCCTCCCTCCGACACAAATAAATGAATACTGTTTTAAAAAGAGATATAAAATGTTAAGTTTATTAAAGCATAGTGTCACATCATCTTCAGAAAGCTTGCACTGTTTTACACTCTTAGCAGCACGAATACCAATCTCAATACTATAGTTTTTAAAAATTATTACTACCTGGATCATTGTAATTTCAGTGTTGTTTTAACAACCTTTAAATTACGAATTCTGTTCCTGCTTTGATCATCAGAGTTGTCACTCATTGGTCATTCCAAATTTACAAATGTACAGCTTGTTAGGGGAGAGGTGTAGATGATTTTAAAAACATATTCTTTATCAGAAAAATGTCTAGTCTGAGTTAACATTTTCTAGGAAAGGAGAAAGACTACCATTGACTGTATTTTATCCATATGACTCAATAATCCCATGTGCATATTATCCATTTTCTGTATAAGCAAATTATGTGGATATATTTTCTATATCAAGTTGTAAACTGTCTATTGCTGGACCCTCTTTCAAACTTAAGTAGTTTAATCTGAGTCTAAAGATCATAAAAGTCTTTTCTTATCTCCCAAAAGCAATTTCCCCCAAAGCAGTTTGAAAGCTATAAAACTAGCAATTACTAGATAAGTTCCACTGGCAAAATAAGACATTTGGGATGGATAAGTTATGTGATTTGTAAAGAAAAGGATTTCCGAAGACTCCAAAGCAGCACTTGAAATACCACTAACGCAGACAACACATAGAAGAGAAATTGCTTTTGGTTTCCTTTCTCTACAAAGACGTTGATTCTAAATCACCTGGATGTCCACATAGTAAGAATATTCTGGATAACATTTGTCAAGTTAAGTGCAACCATGTCCTTACAGTCTCTTACTATAATATCTAAAATGTGACAAGATTTTAAAGCAAGGACTTTCAGACACAGGTATTGTCACCTAAGTTTTTGACCAATTTTGGCTGGTTCACATTTTTTAAAAAGTATATATATTTTTAAGAACATGCTAACTAACATCTTTCCTTTACACTTCAGTCACGTGTAGAAGGGTGAACTCCAGAATTCCCAAATATTCGCTCAGACACATACATATGTGCACCCATGGAATTATACCACATCTTCCCTCAACTTTCCTTCTGTGCATCACCACACTCCATCTAGAACAACCAAGAAACAGGGGTGCCTGTGTGGCTCAGTCAGTCAAGCAACCGACTCTTGGTCCTGATCTCAGGGTCATGGGATGGAGCCCCCAGTTGGGCTCTGTGCTCAGTGGAGTCTGCTTATCTCTCTCTCTCCCTCTGCCCCTCCCTGTGTACTCTTTCCCTCAAATAAATACATAAATCTTAAATAAATAAAACAACCAAGAAACAAACAAAACAGTGGCTTCTGCATCTTCTAGTGCCGTTCAACTTGATAACTATAAATGAAGCAACAGCCATTGCTTAGCCTCATACCTGGTACTCCAGTGTAGGGGAATTGAAGTGAACGGAGGGTAAGGCAGTCCTTCCAGTTCTATGCTTTCGTGAACTAAACAGCTGGGTGCTGGATTCAAAAAGCTTTATCATTACATCTACATTAGCTACAGATTTATAAAGGTTCTGGGTAATTAAAAATACTGTTTGATGACATTTAAACTAGAAGACGATGCTGGGAAGGTAACAGTCACATGATTTCATGATAGTAGTATGAACAGAATATTGAGTATTGAGTTGTTTTGTTTTGTTTTTTTAAAGTGGTAAAGCTGCCAAAGAGATTATAAATCAGCATTATCTGGAGGGAAGTTTGGCAACATGTACCAAAGACTATAAAAATGTCTACCCTTCTTGACTCAGCAATTTCACTACTAGACATTTATCTTAAGAAAATAATCATAGTCTTGCAAAAAGATTTATGTGCAAAATCTTCATCATATCATTATCTATAAAATTAAAAAAATGGAAATAACCTAAGAGTCCAGCAATAGGAAAATATTTGGTTGAAACATGAAATTGATGATAGTCAACTATTTTGACCTACAAAAATGGCAATGTTATGTAATTCAACCTAAATATATATCTAGTATATTTTTAGATCCAGTTTGTAGACCAGATACATCGATAAAGAATCATGTAACAGAAGAGATACTTAATGAAGTGGAAAACATCACAACATATTGATTAGAGGGGGAAAAATCATATAACAAAAGAGTGAACAGAACATGTCCTTCTTTTAGTGACTAGTTAGATATACACCTATGAATTAACATGATTAACATACCTTATCTCTGGCTGTGGTACTCTAGATTATTTCATATTTATCTTTGTGACTTTGTTTTCCAAACAGCCATGGTAATTATGTATTTTTTTTTTTTTGCAATCACAAAAATACACTAAGTACTATCCACACACACCTCAGTAAAAAGAAATGGCAGAATATTCCCATATTATTTTAGTGCTGTAGACAAAGCACTTTGCTTCCCTTCACAGCTTTCCACAATGCTTGTCATTTCCATTTTCAACTGGGCAGATTGTCATGGATGTAAAACAATTTATTGTCCACCCTTAAATCAAGGTTGGCTTTAGGTATAGACAGTTAATTTGGAGAGGAGAGAAAAAAGCATTCCCTGCGTTTTCCAGATTGCTGAACAATCTTTACCAGAGGAAAAGCTCTTGAAAGGATAGAGTTCTTGGAGAGGTAAGATTCTCCTTCGGTTGTGGAGAGGACACGGAGCTCACACACAAAGTCTGAGCACCCAAGGCCCATGTGGGAGCAGCACACGCAGCAGGGCAGTAAAGGCTAAAGAGAGAAGAGCTTGGTGCCCCTGTGGACCTATGATAGTTTGCAGTAGGGGATTAGAAACATAAGATAAAAAGAACAAAAGCAATGGGTTTCATAGACCTTGCATCTTGGGACATAAGAGAATTAAGGGAGTTCTTGGTATTCCCTCCTGTACTTAAATTCACCTCCAGTTGAGAAATCTATTTGAAAAGGATTCCATAATCCACTGGAGAGAGGAAAAACATGTTGAAACATTAGGGCAAAGGATTAGAAATATGACTTGCTTCAAAACATGTTACATCTTGAAGTATGAATTTAGTTACTTCACAATTTGGCAAGTTATTTCATTTGGGAGGTTTGAAACAAGATACTTCTTCCCTTCTCTCCCTCTCCCTCTGCCCCCTCTGCCTCTCAAAATCAATAAATAAATCTTTAAAGAGGGGGGAGGGAGGGAGCCTCAGTGGCTCAGTTGGCAAGCGTCCGACTCTTGATTTTGACTCAAGTCAGGATCTCAGGATCATGAGACCAGTCCTGCTGGGAGCTCCTCACTCAGTGGAGAGTCTGCTGGAGATTCTCTCTCTCCCTGCCCCTTGGCCCCTCCAACCTCTCAAAATAAATAAATAAATCTTTGAAAAGAAGAGAAGAGAAGAGAAAAGGAAAGAAAAGAGAAGAGAAAAGAAAAAAAATATAGGGTCCTCCAGATGACCTCCTTGGATCCACCCAGAATTTCAGAATTCCTATTTCAGTGATAATGAAAGGTGTTCTTTCCTAGGGTTTGATAAAACAAGGAATTGAGAAAAACACAAGTGATGTTGGTAAAATGTAGACTTACTAAAGAGTTCATGTGGTCAGGTATGTAAGTGCCATGTTAACTACCGATTCCTGTACTCAGTGACTAGTAATAGCACGGGTTCCAGAGCTAGGCTGCCTGGGTTTGAATGCCAGCACTGCCACTTATGGGTTGTGTGACCTTAGTCAAGCTACCTAACCTCTCTGTCTCTGTTTCTCTATACAATGAGTGTAGTAATAATAACCTCCTTGATGGATTATTTGTGAAGACTTGAAATGAGTTAAAATATGTAAAGCACTATGGTACCTGGACCTAGTAAATGAGATGGAAGTATTAGCTCTCAGTATCTTGGTACTTCTTTGTTTTCAACATCAGTTGTTACTAGATTTTTGAATTTATTTTTCAGATCCATTGCAGGGAGAAACAAAGTATCTTCTCACATCAATAATGGCAGCTTAGTATGACAGTGATTTTTAAAGGGAGGTAAGGAAACTTCCCTTGTGTGTTGGGGGGTGGATATTAGATTCTTTTGTGGGGTACCTCACTCTGTAAAATCTCTCTGGATTATTTGGATGTCTAGCTCATTTCGGTGAGATGATAGAGTAGCATAGCTCATTTGGAGACGCTGTTTGGCATCATTCCCTTCTCATCTGTACTGACCGAACTACCTCCCTGGTGACTTGCAGGTCTTGACACAACAGTTCCCAGATACCTCCCCCTCCCCCAATTTCAAATTACTGTTGTAATAGTTTTGCTTGTTTTTGCTACAGTTTGCTGAAGTTACTAACGCCAGCACCTGCACACTCCAAGGTTGTGTGAGTGATAGTGCTGGAAACCCTGCAAAGTTTCAACAGAGAAGTGCCACAAAATTGAGAAGGGGCCAAGGAGATCCTAAAGGAGGTTTTCGGAGTGACCTAGGCAAAGACCAACTGCTAGATTTGGGATTGCTGTCGATGTTTAAGAGGTAATTAGAGGATGCTGTGAAATATTTCGTGTAGATAAATGTAAAAATTCAAATGAAATAGATGAACTTCTGAAAATGTCTGATACAGTAAACTGACTCAAAAAGACTGAAAATCACCCACTCGAGGTGGCAATTAGGTGGCAATTACAGCACCCTTGACACGACTGGTTTCAATGCAATCCTGGGTACGAGGAGAATAAAGAGAGACTGCGAACATAGACAATTCTATTGAGGAGTTTTGTTGTGACAGGAGAGGATCTAAATCTGTTGCACATCCTTTCCTACACACACACACACACACACACACACACACAGATTGCTTCGCCACTTGATTGAATTCTGTTAACTTCTGGATGCACTGAATTCTTTTTCTGTGATTCCTGCCTGGATAGATCACGTTTACAGACAGTAAGGTGACATCCCACTGGCTTATGAATATTGCTGAAGGCTTTCCCTGTCCCTAGCGCCAAGGTACTAAAGTCAAACTAATGTTCCAAGTTATTCCATTTCTCTCTTTTAAAGGTCCAACTGGAGTTTTCAAGATTTCTTGCTTTGCCACCCTTAGTTAGGATCTTATTATTTCATATCTATGACTGCATCGTTTCCATTCTTTCAGCCTTCAGGTTTTTCCCTTGAAATCTGTTTACATAATTCAGCTGGGCTGGTATTTGCCAAGATGGTTTCTAAGGGACATTAGTCCCATGAGCTACACTACCAAGAAGGCTTCGATGGCCCACTGAGGTTAGGAAATGCAGGACACTGGAGCCACCACCAGCCTCCCCATTACCTCTTTGGAAACTGATGTGCACATGGTGTATTAATATTTAAAGAACCCCAGACACACTGAGTTTTATTTAACACTGCCTTTTACAATGGAAGTCCTTGTGATCAAGTCTGAAGATGTGTTAAGAAAGCTAGAACTGACTTGACAATACTTCATTATGGACTCAGTCCGTGGCCCTAAAAGAAAGATGCACATTTCAGGGCGTCATCCAGCGTTCTGAACTACAGAACTCGCTATTTAAATTGTCTCTATTATATGTACCTCGAAAACACCCTAGTTTGCTAATTGGCATAGTAAATATTGGGAATTTTTTTATGGGTAAAAATAATGGCTGATTAGCCTGACACATGATAGGAATGACTTCTCACTGGGGAAATTAAAGGTATATAAGATAGGTGGATTGGCTCAAATCTGAGACTCGCTTGCATCACAGCCTGGTAGCAAGGTCGTGTGGACCCTCACCCACCTCAGATTTCTGCAGCGACTATCACCAGCTACTAAAAAAAAAAAAAAAAATCACGTCAGGCATTCCCAAAGATTGTTTAAAACGAATGTTATTTTTTAAAAAATAGGTCTTGTGGATTGGAGAGCACAAGATAGTTAAGTGAAGGATTATATCTGAGGCAAGAACTCCAAATAAAGTCAAGATAAAGCGTGGCTTCCCCTGAGTATACAGATGATGATGCATCTGCTTCTTTGATTACGCTCCCTCAAGCAAGGGAGAATGGCTAGAGGAAATGAACCTAATGAAAACTTGCCCAGTATGCCTGCCTGGAAATTAGTCATGGATCTCTGTAACCCCTACATATCCTCTCGGTTCTATCTAGAACAAAATCATAATAAAAGAAAATAATGCTGCTGTCATGTTGATGCATCTAGAATTCACAGAGCCCCGGGGATCCGAGTAAAGGTGAAAACTTCCAACTGTTCAACGTTCTAATGGATGTTGTGAACTGACTTTAGCTTATTTGATGGTTTATAGGAATCAGATTCTTTTTGGTCACCACCAACATTTAGAAGGACTTAAGAGCTAGAATTCTCCTCCTCTCACAACCTAGCCTTCAGATAACAGGGAAGTCAAGGGCTACACAGCATCCTGCTACACAAACACACACTTGTCAGCAGTGGCCATTAGCACTGCCCTTGTTCACTTGATTAAACCCAAATTCTGTTCTATCACATGCCCAACCCATGGAAGGCTCACTTCAGGAAAAGTAATAAATGCTCGCAGTAGAATTCAGCTGACTTCCTAGTTAGAGTCAATTAACAACAATCCTTGGGGAAATCTGATGGCGACAGGAGTATGTTGAAATCCTCAGCCTCCAGGACCATTACAAAGGTGTGAATTAGTAGGCTCAGGTTTACTAGATACTTAGATGTTGTTCAGGCACAGAAATGCTGACACAAAATCCCCAGAGAGCCTGAACATCTTGACCACCCCTCATGTCACCAAAGAATAAATCATTTCTAGACAGTAATTACACTAACTAACCAGGCCTCTGTTGTTGACCTAAAAAAGAGATAGTAGGGAAATAAAAAAAAAAGAGATAGTAGAAACACGTGGAGTAGGCTTTTTAAAAGTCACTATAAAGCCCGAGAGTGTGTTCTCAATTAAGGTTGAGTGGAGGTTTAAATTACCTAACATAACTTCCTATGCCAGCCGCTATGGGACATGCAGTACTGAACCAGTCTTCCCACCATTAACAACTGCATGTATGTATGCAATGACTGTTTTCAGATGTTGAACAACAGGCACTTGTGGTGCTCCCTGAGACAAAAACAAAAACAAAAACAAAAAACAAACAAGGAGAGTCCAGTGATCTCCTGTGTTCTGCCTATAGGCACTGTTCAGACTGGCACTGAGAGGAGTTGCTGAAACCAAGAGTCGGGCACTTAACCACCTGTACAGTCCCAGTGCCCTGAGTCTCAGGGCTTTCGTTCTGTCGTCCCTCTGCTCTTTCTCTACTCCTTGTCTGGTTCTAGGATTCTGTCATTCTGAGACATTCTGTCGTTCTGAGGATTGCTGCTGCAGGGATCTCTATGCTGTTGTCCCTGGAAAGAACCAAAATGGAGTCTGAGCTGAGCAGTTAATGTCTGGATCAAGAATGGAGTAGTGAGCTCTGGAAGAACTTAATCCTTTCATGAATTCTGGAAGCCCAAGGAAAGAAGTGTTAAATGCACAGATTAAATGAGAGTGAGGAGTCGGGTGTGTAAGTAGCCCATTGGGAACGACCGAGGACAATAGCGGAGCAAATCCACAGGCTGTAGAAAGAACGAGGCTTCAGACTCAAGGCTCTGTACAGGAAGAGGAGTTAGAGGCTTGAGGGTGCAGAGCTAATGGTAAGACCTGGCTGGGAATTTCTGTGGGAGGTGTCTGGTAGTCATGGGTGAGAATACACATAGCTAGAGAGAGAGGTCTGATCCAGGAAAGATGCTCCTGGGGCACCTGGGCCGCTCAGTCAGTTAAGTGTCTGCCTTTGGCTTGGGTCATGATCCTGTGGTATCCAGGGATCGAGCCTCACACTGGATTCCTTGCTCAGCGGAGAGCCTGCTTCTCCTTCTCCCACTCCCTCTCCCAGTGCTCGCTCTCTTTTGTTCTGTCAAATAAATGAATAAAATCTTTAAAAAGAGAGAGAGAAAGAAAGAAAGAAAAGAAAGGAAGGAGGGAAGGAAAGAAGAAAGGAAGGAAGAAAGAAAGAAAGATGGGTGCTTCTGGGTCCTTGTCATTAAAGAACCCTCATCCCTAGAGATACAAGCAGCTGGGAGAAAATAGCTTTATCTAGAATGGGGAGCAAATGAGGAAGATGGAAGCTGATTTACAGGCAAAGCCAGTGAGGACTGGAAAGAAGTAGTCAGTAGTTTGTGAATCCCTGTGAACTATGAAATCTTGTGGTTGTAACTCATCTCATTTTTACATACTTGTACATAGTTTGTACAACTAAGAATTTTCTCTATAGTTTAAAATAGTTTTACTTTTGAACTGATCATAAGTATTCCCTCTATCTCTTATTAATTCTCACCAATACACTTCTACCAGAATTTACTGTGTGTTGGTTCCTAAATTATTACCTTCATTTCTCCAAATAATTTATCTAAGTCTGTCTATTCACGTACCTGCTATTAACCACATTTCCTGATCCTTGCTCTATCTCATCTACTTATCTCACTTTATTCTGCTTATATATTGAGTTCCAAACCAAGAATTACATTTTCTATGGAACCCTCCCTGATTTCAAATGACATCGACAGTGGGTTATAGTACAGCATTTTCAAACCCTTTGTTACAACCCATTACTGGGGCCTGAAATCAAGTTAGAGAGTTATGACTAATATTTTACAAAGTGAAATTGAATACAACAGAATAGAAAATATGTAGTAATATCATATATCATATATTTACATATGTATGGATATTCAAGGGTCTAATGTAAAATGTATTTCCAACCGTAGCTTATGGGCAAAAACATCTTGAATGTCACTGATGCTTCAGAAAAAGCATCAGGTGATGTGAGGACCTGAGAGATCTGGGCTATCATCCCAATTTCATCACTATAATTTCAGTGTGACCTTGGGCAGGTAAGTTCTCATTCTCTGGGCTGTAATGATCTTCTCCGTAAAGTGGGAGGCTGAAGTTTGGTTCCCAAAGTTTTTCAGCTTTAAGCTTTCAGGAGCCTTTGATTCTTGGAACTGCAGGGAACAATGCGGGGAAGGGACACAGCTGAAGTAGAAAGAGGCTGAATTTCAAGGACATTGTTTTCGGAGAAGAGTTATCTGATACTATACTCTGGTTGGCCTGATTTATGCTGGGCAGCGGGCAAGGTCTTTCACATTCCTTGCCCTGACCTAACCCAGGACTTTTGCTGAACCCATCCAACTCTGATGGCTTGGATTGTGCAACTTTGGGTGTAGGATTAAAGAACTGAATTCTTCAACAAAATGGAGCAGGGGGGGTGGGTGGGGGGGTGGGGGGAGAAACAATGGGGATGAGATTTTAGGAGAAAGTGCGGCCCATGAGCCTGGGCCATGAGTGGAAAGAGGCCACAAAGAGAAAGCCTTTGGTGGCTAAGACAGCCGAAGAAGTAAGTAGAAATACTTAAGAGAGTTTGTTCTTTTTTTTCATGGCGACGGGGAGAAGGAAGAGTTGTGCAATTCAAACTGATCTTCATTTCCCTTCTAACATCTGCAGAAAGCCTAGAATAGTTTTATGCACGTGAATTCTATTCAGTCACTCAAATTGCTGAGAGGCTTTACACTTTGCTCAGCATGAAACATAGCACACACCAGACACAGGGGCCAGGGGAAAGATCCCTGATGACCGCCCACCCGAGCAACAACCCTGAAAGAGAGGTGATGTTATCTTCATCTCCTCAGGCCATACCGAAAAAAATCCCACTGCTCCCTCACTGGTGTTTTATACAATGCAGGCGCTCCTCCCTCCCAAGCAACCATGTTTTAAGGTTCTTTTTTAGGGAACCCTTGTGGGGAGTCGTGGTCTAGGATAGGTTTTAGTTTCCATTAAATTTCCTTTTTCAGAAAGAAAAAAAATCGCTGTCCTAGTGTTTAGAAACCAACAGCCTGCACATGTTTCTGATACTCTATTCTTTCTCTAGGTAACTGAAAAAAAAAAAAATTGTTCTTACCATGGCAACATCAGTGCTGGCTCCAGAAAATACCATTTCTAATTGTGCTTTTGTATACTGAGCATCTATGGGACATTTCTATGGGGATCGATTTTGTTTTGAAGTAATTGTCTTTTTTATATGTTATTTAATTTCTATCCTTCAATGAACCAACATCCTTAAATGGTAAGTGACAACGGTGCTTTCCCTGTGGAGTGAATTAATTCTTTTTTTTTTTTTTAAGATTTTTATTTATTTATTTGACAGACAGAGATCACAAGTAGGCAGAGAGGCAGGCAGAGAGAGAGGGGGAAGCAGACCCCCAGCTGAGCAGAGAGCCCAATGTGGGGCTCGATCCCTGGACTCTGGGATCATGACCCTAGCTGAAGGCAGAGGCTTTAACCCACTGAGCCACCCAGGTGCCCCTGAGTGAATTAATTCTTAAGCCAGGGCTTCCAAACAGTTGAGAGAATGTGAATTGGTTTTCTTGCCCGGACCTGGCTGATGTTTCTTCTGTGTTTATAAAAGCAAGGAGTCTGCCGTTGACGTGTAAAACCAAGCCACCCAAGCTGCTAAGAGCATGAAAGCAGCCCGCTGGGAAGGAGGTGGGGTAGAGCAAAATAAATGTTTTTATAGATTTTAGGGGTTCTCCTTGACCTGTTGTCTTTTTTCTACTTCTGCTTATTGATTTAGAGGCCATTTTAAATCTGCTACCTCAGGATCTGTAAGGATCTTTTTGTCCACCCTTCCATCTTAGATGAATGGCCAGAAGTGGTCTAGGGTTTTGACTGATTCTTGGCCTGAATGGGTTTGAAAATGGGCACATCTATGGGCTGGAGAATGTGGATCCGAGGAAGGCTAGAAGAACATGCAGCTGCACTGTTGTAGCCTCTCCTGGAAAATGAGGTTAGTTACCAAAGAGATTCTCCAAACTGCCGACTCTAGAACAACCAGAGAGAGAAAATCAGGTACTAGGTACAGAAGAGCAGGCAGGAAGACCCACGATAAACATGTGGGTGGGAGACAAACCATGACAGGAGGCTGAACTGGGGGATTCTCTGTGACATTTTCTTTGGTAGGTGGGAGGTAAGCAGTCAGGGATGCTATTACTTATGGGTTGAGTTTATGTCCCCCTCCATTTTTACAGTGGAGTTCTAACCCCCATCATCTCAGAATGCGACCTTATTTGAAGACAAGTCTTTGCAGGGGTAATTAAATGAAAGGTCATTAGGGTGGGCCCAAATCCAACAGGACTAGTTGGTAGAATGTGGTCACAAATGTGCACGCAGAAGAACGCTGAGGAAGATGAAGGCAGAGATCAGGGTGACACTCCTCTACACCAAGGATGCCAAAGATTGCCAGCAAACCACCAGAAGCTAGGGGAGAGGCGGAAACACATTCTCCCTCACAGCCCTCAGAAGGAGCCTATCTTGCTGACAGCTTCATTTCAGGCTTCCTGCCTGGAGAATGACGAGACAATAAATGTCTGCTGTTGAAGCCCCCAGTCTGTGGTGCTCTGTTATGGCAGCCCTAGCAAAGGAATACAGATGTGCTGAGGGATTTCCCATACTTCCTTATACCCCCCCACCCCCCCCACCCCCCACCACTGCTGGCTTTTAGAGACTTGTTAGGTCAAAAAAACAAAAGCCCATCTGTCCTAGCGATTATCCTCTCACAGTAAAATCTACCACATAAAAATTAAAGACAATTCTGGAACAGTTTGCCACAAAACCAGAATGGAGCATCATATAGCATCTAGCCCAACCTGTCCTTTTCAGTTGTGGAAACTGGAGCCCAGAGAGGAGAAGGGTCCCGCTAAGTCACATGGTGAGTTGGAGGTCGGGGTAGACTTCCATATTCGTTCACAGGGACTGCCATAGCAAAGCACCACGGACTGGGGGACTCAAACAACAGAAACTTATGTTCTCTGTTCTGGAGCCTGGAACCAAAGAGGACAATGTTGGCAGGTTTGGTTTCCTCTGAGGGCTCTCTTCTTGGCTTCCAGTTGCCTGCCTTCTCCACGTGTCTTCACATGGTATTTCCTCTGTGTGCCCACAGCCCCACTCCGTCTCAGTAGGTTCAAATGTCCCGATCTTGCGGTTTAATACCCTCTCGTTTAAACTTGGAGACCGCCCTTGAGCATTTTTTGTAAGGCGGCTCTTGTGGTGATGCACTCCCTCAGCTTTCATGGGTCTGGGAAGGTGTTTATCTCTTCTTCATTTTTGAAGAATAGTTTTGCTGTGTATAGTATTCCTGGTTGGCAGGCTTTTTTTCTTCCAGCATGCTGGATATATTGTACTACTCCCTTCTGGCCTGTCATTTCTCCAGAAGAATCGGCTGATAGCCTCGTGGGTTCCCTGGTACATAACAAGTTGTTCTTCTCTCGTTGCTTTTAAGATTCTCTTGTTTTAACTTTTGGCAGTTTAATTATAATGTGTTTCAGTGTGGGTCTCTTATGATTCATCTTATTTGGAACTCTCTAGGCTTCCTGGTTCTGGGGTGAGTTTGTCAGAGTGCTTTACACCACTGACTGAAAAAAATCGATACAACCTGAAAACCTAGAATCATCAGGGGCAAATCAAAAACATATTTGTGAGCGGGAGGAAAAGAAGCAAAACTTTACCCATTTTACAGTTTGGCCACAGGCTACCCTTGGTGATGAAAACCAAGTCAGTATGAGTTAATCCGGAATCCTGATGCTAAAGGTCCTGTGTTGCTAAATAAGAAGGAAAAATAACAACCACAGTATATTCTGCATTTACATTTAAGAAGAAGGACAAAGAGGGTTTTTCTCAAAAGTTATTTTAAGATTTGTCACCATTAACCTTTTCCTTTTAAAATTCATGTTACTTTGTTCTACAGAAAATGTAGGAGTCGGGAAACAGAAAGCAGAGAGAGACCTAGAAAGGGAGGGTGAGAGGAAGGATGCAGTCCAGGAGTAGGAGTAAGGTGGTGATGCCTGGCCAGATTTGCTGCCCTGCTCCTGGATTCCCCGAGACAAGGAAATTTCTGAGAACAGACCCTGCCTTGGAAACCTCCTATTGGCATTCTTTCCTCCTCATTGGGCCTTTTTCAAGCTATTAAGCAATTTAAGTTGTTTATTTGGCAATGTTCTGATTCTTTTTGAGTTCTGGATTATAAAACACCAACCAAAAAAAATGGCCAACTAAAGAAAAGTAATAAACTGTTCTTGACATTTTAGCAAGTGTATTCATAAGTTAAAGATCTAGATCTGAGAAACTGTTTGATTAAAGTGAACTTGCAATTAGAAAACAGAATGCCACAGAGACAGACTTATTGGTCTCTCCAGGGGGGTTTTCAAGGTAATATATTTTCAACGGAATGAATCATATGTTTTTTTATGGTCGTCGGTCAAGTGGAGGTTGTGCTGGGTAAAAGAAATGTTGCTTTGCATTCTGCCAGCATGATTGGTGAGAATGCCCTTGAATTCAAATTAGAGAAATGTTTAATGCTGGTGCCTATGACAGTGATAGATAACTTTGTTTTGCAGTCACACGCAGGTCACCTTTCATGCTACTGGGGACTTTTTTTTAAACACAAAAGATAAGAGAACAAAATGACTTCAGTGATATTAAATAGAGGCTATTATTATCTTTTGCATGATCACATTTTGGTCTGAGCAGAATCTTCAAGAAATGCAAGCAAAACTGTATATGCATTTAAGCATAAAATGAGTTCTCCAAGCAGCAAATGCAAAGTTATAGCCATATATAGAAGAAAGAGTAATAAATAGTAACCCCAGAGCATGTACCAGCCCCACTTCTGGCTTGGTTTTTGTGATCTTGGAAACAGTGACCATATCTAAAATGGAGATAATAACAAATACTCATTCCACCTGCCTCATGGGGTTCCATAGGGAATACTGATGCAGACCAATTTCACAATAATTTGTCTTCTTTACGCTGACTTTGCCAAGCATTACGCATTATGCCAAGTGTGTTGCATTTTATATCTATTCTTCCCAACTCTTCTTCTACTGGAGTGGTTTCTCTCCCTTCCCTTCTCTCTTCCTCTCTCTTTCTCTCCCCCACCTTCCTCCCTCTCCTTTCTCCCCGCTCTTTCTGTGTCTCTCTCTCATAGTAGGAAAAACTCAAAACTCAGAGACTCTAATTAGTTTATCCAAGGGGTAGTCAAATGAACTGAGATCATAAGACTCTGAAGAAAAACAGAAGTTATTCTTCATTGGGACTTTGGATTGATTTACTTTCATATGATTGTTTTCCCTGACAAAATGCAGGTGAAAAAGCTGAGAGTCTTAGCTTTTTTACAAATTAAATCACTTTCCCTGGGAAATGTTATAGTGAAATCATTGCTAAAAGTAACAATAAACTTTTATATTAATTTATGTGATTTTCCAGTTTATGTAATACTTTCTCATCTATAATCTCTGCTGGAATACTTTCTAATTGTTTAAGTTCCTCACAAATATGAATTAGTTGTCTTCTTCGTAAGCCCCACCAAAGCAAGTTGAAAGTAATGAAGAGATATACAGAAATGAATCTCTACCACAGCGCTTCAACCAACTGGCCAAAATTCACCTCATCTGTAAGAGACAGATCAACACCATGTGTCTTCTGGTATGATGCACTGAGAAGACAGAGCAACACTTGAGTGATTCCTGCCCAAGACAAACAAGTTGAATCTAATGGTGAGGCAACATCAGATAAACCCAAACTGAGAGACATTCTACAAAATAACTTGTTTATATGCTTTATAAATGGTGATGTCCTAAAACACAGAAAGTCTGAGGAACTGCTCCAGATTAATGGAGACCTAAAAGACACGATAATTGAATGCAATGCATGACCTAATGTTTTCATTTATTATAAAGAACATTATTGGAGTAAATGGTCATCTCTGAATAAGATCTATGTATTAAATAGTGGAATTGTATCAATGTTAATTTCCTGTTAACAGTTAAATGTTAATTGTTGTGAAGTTATATTAAAGAATGTACTAAAGCATTTAGTGGCAAGGGGGTATCATGCCTGCAACTTATTTTCAAAATTTTCAGAAAATATATTGATAGAGATAAAAACAAAGCAAAGACACTAAAATGTTAACATTTGGGAAATCTGGATGAAGAGCATTTGGGAATCTTGGTAGCAATCTTGCAACTGCTTTGCAAAACTGAAATGCCATCAAAATGAAAAAAATTTTGGAGAGCCGCCTGAGTAGCTGAGGTGGTTGAGGTTCCTTCTCTTGGTTTTGGCACTCGTCATGATCTCAGGGTCATGAGATCCAGTCCCACGTTGGGCTCCACACTCAGCGAGGAGTCTGCTTGAGATTTTCTCTCTCTCTGCCCCTCCCCCACTTATTTTCTAACTCAATCAATCTTTCAAAAAAGAAAAAAGAATTAAAAACTACCTATGCAGATTAATTTTTGAAACCTTTCCTATTTTCTGCCTCCTGTACCTTAGGCCTAGACATGGAGTTGACTCTTTTTCCAAGGAGTCCTGGTTTGTTTTTTTAGAAAGATGGAATTACAAACCATAATATGTGTGCTAAGCATACATATTAAGTGTGTTGTCTCTGGGATGCCACTATTAGTAAACAATTTTAGTGGATAGTCCCAGAAAAGACGTATTTTTTTCTCTCTCAAGGCATGGATTTGTATTGATATTTCTGAGTTCTAACACTGTGTTCTGACTGAAATTACTTTCTATAATGGTACCTCCATTTCTCTTGTGCTGAAAAATCTTGATTTTTTAACAAAAGAGTACTGTCCATCGCTTCTCGGCCTTTTGGCTAAGATCAAGTGTAAAAGAGTACTGTCCATTTTACCTAACAAGCAAAGGAAAATAATTCCCAAACAGTAATGCCATCAATCCAAACAATAAGATGAGAGGACAAAGTTCAGTGTTTCCTTCAGTTCTTTCTATCCTTAGAATACACCTCACTATGGATATATAGTTGACTTATTTTGGCCTAAAGTCACTCACACGTGCTCATTTCTACGTGTGACAGAAACACTTATCCAATGTATGATTGTTTTTTTTTCCTTTTCAGTTGAGGTTGTTAATAGTCTTACAGGTGCCCAATTCCTGATTTTAGAAGCTTTTAGTTTCTTTTTCAGAAGAGAACAAAAGTCTCTTAAGAGACAGGAGGGAAGAAATCAGTCACTGAGTCTCCAAAGTTCTGTGTGAGTTTCACTTAAGCCACCCTCTGATTCACCAGGTTACTAAATGAATGGTGTGTGTAAGATTAGATTACTCATGTAATGCATGAGTTCTAGCTGGGCAAAGCAATTCTGCTTTTTACTATTTGATAATCATAAAGTATGTTACCATTATGCCTAGGAACCTGCAGAAAAGATCTTTTGCATCTGGAAAACAAAGGTTACTTCACATTTAAGGGCAAAGTTGCTTCCAGTTATATTTATTCAAATTTCAGTATCAATGCTTTCTGCTAGATTCAAATTCGTTGAGACAACCAATTGCTCTATTTTCTGCTGTTTACAATCTAAACTTATTCTGAGGATACACCTACTTCACGTTGACTATTTCTGATTTCCAGCTACGAAGATAAAATATCCCAAATAATGAGTCCATTATTTCTAAGATTGTGTCTTCCTAAGGGTTTTGGGAGTGTAGGATAAGATCTCAAAGGCTCAGTCTTAGTATGAAGCAACCTGATGGGTGCGATTCTGGCATCTTGGGATGGTTGACTGAGAAGCTCTTCAGTATTCAGTACAGGGAGAGTCTAGGGGATTTAGAAGGCGGAGGAGGAAAGAAGCCCAACTGAATAGGAGATTTAGGCTCCTACAAGGGTGGAGTCGGGTGGAGACCAGAGTACAGTCTTGGGAGACATTTTCCAGAGGGATTTTTATAGGTGGTGGAGGAGATGCCCACTGAGATTTCTTCTCAAGGTCCTCAGTGAGGTCTGAGGTATTTGGTACTAAGACTTACCTCTACTAAATACACATGCACACACGCACACCCCACAAATCTAAGCAAGAAGAGCATTTTCCAGGATTTTCTTAGATATTTCAAAATCTATCAAAGGAAAACTACCTTTTGAAGTCATTCCTGTTTATCTTTTCCAAAATTTAAAATATTTCAGATTGGGGACCTAATGGTCCAGCACACATGAACGTAGGTGGGGTTCCCTTCTAATCTGGGCACTAGGTATGTCCATAGTATGTAGTTTTTGCCTAGGGATGCAAGCTGGACACTATTCTCTTTACAAATCTTACAGAAAATACATGAGGTAGAATAACACAGAAGTTAGGCTGATAGATGGGCAGACAAAAGCCCATTTTTCCCCCTCCTTCAGATGACAGAGCTGTTTGAACTAAATACAGTGCAGGATTAGAACCCAGTTAAGGCAGCCTTGGAGGGTAAAAAGGAAGCAAAAATATATAAGCAAGACTTTAGCTTCTCACTGTTTCTCATCCTGCAATCACTTCTCCTGGATTTTGATAGGAATCGTTCCAGATCTCCCAAGACTAAGATATATTGCAAAATACTGTGAAAATGGAGGTCTTCAACTCAAAATTTCAGAATAGGGAGTGGCTTAACTTCCCATCTACTTGGTATCTTCAAGTGATCATTGTGGTTTTGGTTTTTTTGTTTGTTTGTTTGTTTGTTTTTGTTTGTTTTTTTAAACATCCTTCAGCCTAGTCCCTTGAGCAAGCAGGGAAGGAACTATCTTTCTTTGTGATGAGGTTTTCCTTCCCCTGCTCCCCTCCCACCTGAGCTGCTTTTCCTTCTTCTCAGGGCAGAGCAGAACCTCTGCCTGCCAGCACCACACCCTTGTACAGATTTGAAAAGGAACCTTTTTCTCAAGTCACTTCCATCTGTTTGAAAATTGATGTAAAAAATATACAAATCTACAGTGTCTGCCATATGAATGGCACCCCCCAGGGTTGTATCGTTCACAACGATGGGGTAGGAATTAAAGCAATTCCTATACTTCTTGGTTATAGCTCCCAAACTAGGGAAGGGGAATGGGGGAAAAAAAAGTGTTGGGAAAGGCAGTGTGGTGCATGCAGTCCTTGGGCTCCTGCTTGGCCATAGAAGAATGGACCTCGGGCCTGGAATACTTTCTTACCAAGAGCTAGGGAACCCTTGCACCTGTACTGGGCTTACTGACCTGCATGGGACTCGCTTTCAGACTCAGTGTGTCCTCCTCTGTTCTGCCTACACGCCTGAGTCCGTGCACCAAACACACCTCCAGCTTTCTGCATGCCAGACGTCATAGACGTGGGGTTGGAGGCAGGTCTCCAGCGGCATGAAATAGCTGGCCCCGGGGGACTGGCACGTTGCAAGGCGCTGGGTCCTTTGCACACGTTCTCTCCTCTTGCTATTCAACGCTGTACCCTTTGAACTTGGTGTGCATGTTGTCTGCTCTCAGTGACCTCATATCATGCACTGGTTTCCTCCCTGGGTGACCTGACCTGCTTTTTAGCCTTGACTCCACTCGTATTGTACCCTAAGCAGAGCCTGATCATCCAGTGAAGGGTGAAACAGAAAGAGATGGTGTGATGGGCTAAAAATGGCCCCTCGAAGATGTTCATGTCCTATTGCCCCAAAACAGTGGCTGTGTTACTTTACGAGGCAAAAGGGATTTTGCAGGTGGGATTAAATGAAGGATCTTGAGTTAAGGAGAATATCCTGGATTATCCGGGTGGATCCAGCACAATCAGGGCTTAACGAGAGAGAGGCAGGAGGGAGGAGTCCTGATGACAGACTGACGGAAGCAAGAGGAGTATAAGAAGAGGCAATGTGAGGCCACGAGCCAAAGCATGCAGGAGGCTTCTAGAAGCTGGAGAAAGCAACAGATTCTCTCCTACAGCCTCAAGAAGGAGCGGTCTTGTCACCCTCTTGATTTTAGGCCAGTGAGATTGATTTTGAACTTCTGACCTCCAGAAATGTAAGACGATAAATTTCTGTGGTTTTAAACCATTGAATCTGTAGCTGCGATAAGACAGTAATATAGACAGCAGACCAGCAGACCCAAGAGTAAAACAAGACCAGAAGTTCCTTCCAACAGGCAAGTCACAGGCAGGGAGAAGAGACCTAAAAAATTGATGGAGTGCCCTATTATGTACTCAGTGAAAGACTACACTTTAACATGTGTGTTCTGCTTTGCATAGCTGCATAAAGAGCAGGGACTTAGGAGTCCAACAGCCCAGGACCTGGGTGGGATCTCACTCGGCTATTTTTGCTGGGTTGCTTTGCCTTTCTCCACTTCACTGAAGCTTGCTCTGAAAGGCTGATACTAACCTTGCAATGTTGTTTTGAGAATCTGAAATAATATATCAAAAACACCTCTGATAAGGCATTATTAACATGACTGTTATTGATATCATCATAATGGCAAAGCATGGTAGATGCACGTGTCTCCTGTGACTGGCGCTAAGGCCACGCTTGGGTTTAAACAGTCGCTTGGGTTTAAACAGTCCCTCTTTGTTTCCTGGTTCCCTGGCTGCCCCCTGTTTCTATGGCCTCTCTGTTGCAGGCCTTGTTCCATTATATCGTTTCAACAGGTCGTTGCTCTTTACTTTGGACTTACAAACAAAAGGCCTCAAATGTCCCCTTCCCTACCTGCAGCCTGTAACATTGAATTTCACAACTTGTTCCTTCGAGGGTGCTTGGGCAAGAAAAAATTATAAATGGATAATGATATTTGCATGACCTTTCACAGTTTTATGAGCTGCTCCCCGCTAGCCTTTGCATTATACTTTAGGGTTCTCAGGATGTCTGCCTCTTGGGTTATTGAGCAAGACGATTCACTCTTCCTGGTCTAAAGAAATAGGTTAGCCAAATAATGGTGCTTCTGGCCCCCGATCCACTTTACTAGAGAAATCACGTTCTAAGTAGGCAGAATAAATCAGAATGCATAGAATGCACAAAAGATATTCCAGAGAGATTTAAATAAGGTGAACTAATTTTATTTGCGAGATTGTTCTTCCTGAGGCAGAATGGTAACGGAACTCCTCTGGTGTCAAACAAAATACCACTCACAAGCTGGTTGATCTTGAGGAAGTTGTTTGACCTTGAAATTACTTTTAAAAGAAATATATATATATATACACACACATGTATATAGATACACATACACATCTATCTCCAGAAATAACATTCCCCATGTAATTACTGTGTAATTACTATGTAACTACACGTGTAATAAACTACTCAGTTTACTCCTTTCTTTCCTTAGTTCACATGTGCTCATTTTAAATTTTCAGTTCTTTTCTATTTCTGTTTTGACCATTGTTCAGATGTAGCCTCCATTTCACTTTGCCCCAGTTGTGAGTACAGATTCAATGAAGTCTTTCATGTCCAGCTTTCAACGAATGTTAGAAGAACCAATGAACATAAAAGTGTGACAAAATGGGTAAAAAGAAACAAGGGCCATAAGAAGGATACAGACCACAGTGTTTGGTATGTCGAACATCATGTAAAATAATCACATACAGAGAGCATGAGACTTTATTTTATATTTTTGTGGTGGATGAATCCTCATAAAATTTTATTATTGCAAATAAATGAAAATTACATTATAACTACATGCTTTCTATTATCTGAAGAACTTCTAAAAAGAAGTCACTGAAGAATAGAAACAAAAATTCACCAGCCTTCTTCTACCTTGAGTTACTTCTCAGCAAAACCACAAAGCAGCAAAAGGGATACTTAAAAAAAAAAAGTGTTTATATATATATATAAAAGGAAATGGCTTCTGTTTGTTCCTGGAATAGAATTTGAATTAAACTTAAAAAGGAAGCTTGCTTCCTCTTGGTAATCAAACTGTATTAAAATACATCAGAAGGGAAAAAGTCAGTTATGTAATTTTAGTTGACAAGGAATTTATCTGTGAACGAGCCGGTCATGTAACTAATTTTGCTTTATACTACAATGATGCTGTTTCTTTTCGAATGGGATAAAGATTTTAGTTATACTCAAGGGCCTATATATCTCATTAATTCAAACTCCCCCAGATGGTACAAGATTGACGTTATGAATGCGTTTCTCATTCCACAGGAATAAATCTTTCGTTGATCAACTATAATATGGAATGCAAAACCATCAAATACCATTTTGGGCATATTGACTTCATTTCAAACCTGCCTTATGAATGATCAATCACATGCAATGGATTTTTCCAGAGTCTTTGAAGGACTTCAATCACCCCAAACTCTCCCCCTCATATAAAATAGTGACTAGATTTTTCTACCCATGTATCATTTTGCCTGCTTAGAAAAGGTGATGTCTTGGTGAATGATTCAGAGTGCCAAAGGTTTAAAATATTCACATGACTGAACATCGTAAGTAAAACTCATCCTAACCATGAAAAGCGAATTACTACCTTTCTTTATCTTTCAACCTCATTCAGAGAAAAACAAAAACTGATACACTCATCTCATGATTTTTTTTTTTCTTCTGAGAAAGGGTCATTCTTTTCTTCTAAGTGTTGCTTAACCAGTGTAGTATGAGTCTAGAGATGCTAGTATCCATATGGTCCCCTCATGAAGAGAGCCAGCCCTCGTGAGATTGAGGTCAACATGAGGTTGGAAGTGGAGAGAGACAGAGACAGACAGGGACAGAGACAGAGACAGAGAGAGGTCCGACTACATCTCTAAGCCCTTGGTTTTAGTTATGCCCAAATGCAGTCTGATTCCTACACTTTCCAGTGACATAGTCAATACATTCTCATTTTTGATTGAGTCAGTTTGAGTTGGATTTCTGAATGGCTTGAAAGGTCTTAACTACTCTAAAAATTAGTCTATGGAAATGAGGTTTTACATGAAACAGACCCTAAATTATGGGCTTGTGGGAGACAACATGTATCACAGGGCAGTGAAAACTCTCCTATCCTGGCTGAGAAGGAATGATCCCTGATAGGTGAGAGCAAAAACAACTAGTTAAAAACTGTTGTCATTTTTTTAAAAGTGACTTTAGATTCACGGCAAAACTGAGCAGAAAGTAGAGAGAGTTATGTATCTCCTGCCCTCACACATGCACAAATTCCCCCACTATCAATATCCTGCACCATTCTGGTTCACTTGTTATAATTGATAAGCCTATATTGGCACATCCTTATTATCCAAAGTCCGTATTTTACCTCAGAATTCATTTTGTCACATAGCAACAGGTTCTATGAATTAAGGCAAATGTATAATGACATGTATCCACTATTGTAATATCATGGAGAATAGTTTCACTGCCCTAAAAATCCTCCGTGCTCCACATCTTCCCCCATCCCTCCTCCCAACCCCTGGTAACCACTTTTTACTGTCTCTACTCTTTTGCCTTTTCCAGAAAATCATATAATTGGAATCATACAGTAAGTGTGGTTGGCTTTTCCAACTGGATTCCTCTACTTAGTAATATGCATTTAAGTTTCCTCTATGTCTTTTCATGGCTTGATAGCTCATTTTTTAAAAATATTTGAATAATAAGTACCCCATTCTCGGGATGTACCATTTTATTTACCCATCCATTCACCTACTGAAGATCATCTTGATTACATCAAAGTCTTGGCAATTATGAATAAAATGGATATAAACTTCTGTGTGCAGGATTTTGTGTGGCCATAAGTTTTTAATTCATTTGGGTGGGTATTAAGGAGTATGCCTGATAAAGTATGTTTAGTTTTGTAAGGAGCTGCCAAGCTGTCTCCCAAAGTGGCTGTACAATTTTGCGATCCTACCAGCAATGAATGAGAGTTCCTATTGCTCCACATCCTCACCAGCATTTGGTGTTGTCAGTGTTTTGGATTTTGGTAGTGGTATCTCATTGTTATTTTAATTTCCAATTCCCCCAAAACATGTGATGTTGACTACCTCATATGCTTATTTGCTTTCTGGGCATCTCCTCTCATGAAGGGTCAGGTCAGGTCTTTGCCCATTTTCCAACAGGTTGTTTGTTTTCTTGTGTTGATTTAAGAGTTCTTTGTAAACTTTGGATAAGAACTCCTTATCAGATATGCCTTTTGCAAATATTTTCCCTCTTTTTTTTTTTTTTAAATCAGAGTATATGCTTATTCCAAGCCTTGATTTTGGGGGATTCAGTGGAGAGATATCAGGAACTTAGGGTGTGTTGAGAACTTCTTACCAACTTCTATAAAGTGATACAGGTAACAAATTTCTATCAAATGTGGTCTGCCTGAGAAATAGACAGGAAAGAAAGTACATTTTTTCTAAGAAAGATACATTTTTCCTACAGCCATAAATCCAATATGGTAGAACGGCTGATGCACTTGAGTTTTGCAGAGTTAAAAAGCTGGAATCTCTGCACAAAGCTAAAGTTAGGGGAAGCAATAGAAGGAAATGTGCCTGCATATTAGACTGAGAGAGGGACAGCCCCAAACACATGCTTTGGGGTTCTTTTTATTGACAAGGATGTCAATTGCCTCCATTGTAAAAACCATTCTATGACATGTAACTTGTGATAAGGGGAAGGTGAACTGTTCTGTAGTTCTTCTGGCTATAGTTTTTCACAGTCAAAAGGCCCGCTGTCAAGTTGAATGCTGAAAACTTACAGAATGGATGAAACATTCAAACCTGTTGCTGTGTGGGGTGCCTGGCTGGCTCAGTCAGTTAAGGGTCCATCTCCTGGTTTTGGGTCCGGTCATGATCTCAGGGTTGTGAAATTGAGCCCCTCATCAAGAGTCATGCTCAGTGGGGAGTCTGCTTGAGATTCTCTCTCTGTGTCTCTGCCCCCTCCCCCGCTCTCACGTGTGCTTGTGTGCTCTCTCTCTTAAACAACAACAAAAAAGAACCTGTTTCTATGTGACAGATTTAGCTCTTGATTCAAGAACCATAACTGATCAAGATCTATGGAGTTGAGTAAATTTAAATAGACAGAGGCTAATAGACTTTAAAGGAAATAGGCTGCCAGAGAAATCCCAAAGCTGTTACTCAGGAAACAAACACCCTGCAAAAATACAGCTCCTGGTGAACCCCCCCAGGCCTCAAAACCCATGCCAACTAGAAATAGACTAATGTAGGACATTCCCCAGACAGTGAATTCTCCCCGGGGCAGATACCAACTAAGCCAGATGTTTACAGCTCGTGTCCAATCAGTGAGTCAGTGCCTGCATTCTGGCCAGTTATTAAATATTTTGACAGCATGTCTAATGGAGAGGGAGACACTGTTCTGAATCGTGCTTGAATGTATTTTTTGTTCCTGGACGATTGTCTTGCTTAATATACTTGAGATGGTTTCTAGTGTAGATATCAATCTAAACTTTAATCAACTAATAGAATAGTATGGATTTTTATCTAAAGTATAAAATCAGAGTAAAGGGGGAAAAAAAAAAGAGTACCATGTGGTGCTGGGAAAGGCTTAAGCAAGCCACTCATTCTAATTTTCTGTCCATGTAAAAGGAGAGGCCAAGATCCTTTCAGCTCCAAATGCTTATGATTCCACTTGGGGTAAAGCAAAAGTGAAAGAGCTAAGTAAAAGGAAACTTAACACTACTTTAAAACACAGCCAATTCTAGGAAATCAGGTACCTACTCAAAATCTGGCAAGAAAGCTTGCAGTGAATAAATACACACAGATACTCACACTGTTAAGAAAGCATTTCCTAAAAGTACCTTGTTTTATTGAAACTCGTGGATGACATTAGTGAATCCAGCATGAGATGGTGTCATGGGTGTTTTTGTTTTTTTTTGTTTTTGTTTTTGTTTCCTTTTGGGATCTGAATCTTTCGTACAGTGATCCCTCTCAGATTAAACTGAGAATATTTAAGGGAAATTTTGCCAACTAATCTAGGCATGCTCAGACTTACATCCTTCTGTATTTTTACCACTGTATAAACACATCTGGGAAGTATGAAAAGTATCAGCACACACCTAGCCTTTTTCTTTCTTTCTTTTCCTGAGTCTATCTTCAGAAACAGGAAAATCTGGATGCCTGGGTGGCTTAGTCCTTAAGTGCCTGCCTTCGGCTCAGGTCATGATCCCAGGGTCCTGGGATTGAATCCCCCGTCAGGTTCCCTGCTCAGAGGGAAGCCTACTTCTCCCTCTATCCTTACCCCCTGCTCATGATCTCTCTCTCTCTGTTTCTGATAAATAAATAAATCCAAAAAAGCACCCAGAATTTACTAAAAAAAAAAAAAAAAAGAAAGAAAGAAAGAAACAGGAAAACTCAAGAGAGTGGAGATAAGAAGAGAAGAATAAAGAAAGGAAGAAAGAGAACACAAAAAAAGGATATAGGTCTCAGCAAAAGAAACATATCTCTTGAATGTGTTTACTGTAAGGTAAAACAACTGCAAAGATATAGTTCAGTCTTTTTTTAAATTTGTTTTAATTAACGTATAATGCATTATTTGCCTCAGGGGTACAGGTAGTGATCAGTCTTACACAATTCACAGCACTTACCATAGCACATACCCTCCCCAGTGTCCATCACTCAGCCACTCCATCCCTCCCAAAACCCTCCCTTCCATCAACCCTCAATTTATTTCCTGAGATTAAGAGTCTCTTATGGTTTGTCTCCCTCTCTGGTTTCGTCTTGTTTCATTTTTCCCTGCCTTCCCCTATGATCCTTTGTCTTAGAAACCAAAAGAACAGTAGAACAGATCAATGAAAGTAGGAGCTGGTTCTTTGATAGAATTAGTAAAATTAATAAACCCCTGGCCAGACTTCTCAAAAACAAAAAAGAGAAAGGACCCAAATTAATAAAATCATGAATGAAAGAGGATATTTTCTTAAGGGAAAAACAAAAAAAAAAGCATATTCTACATTTCTTCTTTACAAATGAAATATATATGCTTATTTCCCCCAGTGTACTTTAATTTCTTTGAAATTATAATCATTCTCCAGAGACAATCTTGGGGGTTAAGGACATCAGCTTTAGTCCTTGTTAGTGAGACTCTCTCCAGCCCTGACACACACACAAAATAAGGTAAGGTGAATCCTAACAGGACAGGAAAGCGTTGAATTAAAAGAAGACAACTTTCCCCCTATTTGCTGGGTAGGATGAGGGAAGGGTTAGTGAGTGCTTTTCCTGGTTCCAGCTGCCACTCTCTTCCTCACGTCTGGTAAGGAGCAGAGCTTTCAGACTCACAGATTTGATGCCATAAGAGATCAGACTAGATTTACACTAAGCAGCACCAGCTACCTGGGGACTGACAGAAGTTCTGAAGATCTAATACTGAAATACAACAGGAAAGTAAATGTCAGGATTGTCCACTAAGTATCGCAGTAGATTTTCTTTTCTTTTCTTTTCTTTTTTTTTAAAGTGATCTCTATGTCCAGCATGGGGCTTGAACTCATGACCCCAAGATCAAGAGTTACATAGTCTACTGACTGAGCCAGCAAGGTATACCCTCACCCCCCAGTAGATTTTCTTAAACCTGGGGCCTCCAAGGCCTCTACTGGTGAACTTTCCTGAAAGTCTCATCTTCCTTAGTCGGGGTGCCACAGAGGCCAGACAGAGTTGTTCCATTTCCTTTCCTGCCCAGGGACACTGGGCTTCCCAGGGGCATGGTTCTGAGCCATAATGTGTGTGTTTTGTTGTGTGATGTGATAGGAAGGTTCTGGAGCTCTGAGAAAACTTTCTTCTCCACATACCCCTGGGCATATGATTATCATGGTGGCTTTGTTCTAAGCAAAACAAAGACTAAGGAAGAATTTATTTCTCCTTAAACTTGAGGAGGCTCCAGAACTTCCCGCAAATCTATTCTAAGTGACTTAAGGCAATCAAGGCCTGTGCGTATGGAGGTTTTGCTCGTAGATTTTGCTACACAAGTCAAAGTCTAACAAGCAGGCATTCCTGTTCACGGGCCGAAATTCACTGAGTGACCTCTGCGGAAACACAGCTGCTGTTTCTCCCTCCTTCCCACCTTTCCTCATTCCTGCCTTCCGCCCTCTCCAAGGTCGATGCAAACAGAAAAGTCATACCTGTAATTACACTTTGGGTTCTCTGGAGATAAGGAATTATTACTTGAACAGCTAGCACAAAGATACACACACATAACATATATTCACATATATAAGATATATCTATAAGATATAATATATACTAGCTTGCATGCCTGCATCCTTAAAGCCGCAGAAATGTCTTTTCCAAGTTGCTCTTATTTATGAGAACAGTAGCCTCCCTTGACACTTGATTCCAATGGTAAAGAGGAAGGGTGTGCCCGTCCAGGCGGATGCAAAGCCATTTAAACCCAACCAAGCTGGTTCAGTCAACTAGAAACTGCTCCCTCAAGTGACCAACCCAGTGCTTAACTGATCAACTGCAACTGGCAGGAAATTCATCTGGAATTTCCCAAGTACTGGGTGGGGTGTTTTTGATAAGTTTTGAATTGAATCCAAGGTAAGAGTGGACGTTCATATTTAACTAAGAAACTGAACAAAAGCTTTATTAATCTAAAAAATAAGATTAATAAATCCTAATAAACATAAAGGAAAAGGAATGATAATAATGATAGTTTTTAAAAACTGTCTTTGGATGTAGATGAGCTCAGAATGTGTATTTGAAGTAGTTTGTTTTTAAAGATTTTATTTATTTATTTGACAGAGAGATCACAAGTAGGCAGAGAGGCAGGCAGAGAGGGGGGCGGAGGCAGGCTCCTCGCTGAGCAGAGAGCCGGATGCGGGGCTCTATCCCAGGACCCTGGGATCATGACCTGAGCTGAAGGCAGAGGCTTTAACCCACTGAGCCACCCAGGTGCTCCATGAAGTAGTTTGTTTTTATTTCAATTTGGAGCTTCCCTTCCTAGGCTCTTTTTTTAAGATTTTTATTTATTGGGTGCCTTGGTGGCTCAGTCATTAAGTGTCTGCCTTTGGCTCAGGGTCCCACAATCCCAGGGTCATGGTATCGAGCCCCACGTCAGCTCCTTAGGAAGCCTGCTTCTCCCTCTCCCACTCCCCTTGCTTGTGTTCCCTCTCTCTTTCTCTGTCAAATAAATAAATAAATTCTTTTATAAAAAAATTTTATTTATTTATTTGGGGCAGGAGAGTGAGTGCAGGGGAAGGAGGGAGTGGGGCCTAGGGTGGGGAGGAGCAGACTGCCCGCAGAGCTTGGAGCTGAGCGGGACCCATGAAATCATGACCTGGGCTAATATCAAGGGTCAGATGCTCAGCCGACTGAACCACCCAGGCACCCCAAGACCAAAAGTTTTGGTGCTTTTTCCCACCCTATTGTTGGGTCCAAAATTTGACCCTGTCAGTCTTTGTGTAATTACAAATTATTATTAGGAGGAGGGAGTGTGCTTTGATAAGTCTAATCCATTTCAGGGCTTATCAGAATAAATCTTATCAACTTAAAGAGCCTAGAGTTCTACGAGAAATGAGTTTACAAGTTGCTGGCTGTGTTGCTCCTGTGGTCTCCACCTTCCCCTGGCACGGACAATGAACAGTTGATTCAAGAATAGAAAGTAGGGGCACCTGGGTGGCTCAGTGGGTTAAAGCCTCTGCCTTCAGCTCAGGTCATGATCCCAGGGTCCTGGGATAGAGCCCCGCATCCGGCTCTCTGCTCAGCGAGGAGCCTGCCTCCGCCCCCCTCTCTGCCTGCCTCTCTGCCTACTTGTGATCTTTGTCTGTCAAATAAATGGATAAAATCTTAAAAAAAAAAAAAAAGAATAGAAGGTAAAACAGACAATGTCATTTGAAAGAAAACAACTCAGGGACTGTGAATTTTCACAGGATATGTGTTGGGTAATGGCCCCCGTTGGTTCCCCTGAAAAGCACACTAGATGGGACAGACACGTGAGGGATCTTTTTGCTGGTTTTCTCACTGCAACAGAAGTCAAAAGCCAGAAACTCCTTCAAGCCCCAAAGTAAGGAGAATTGTGATCTCAAAGCCTCCCTCTTGCTACTGCAGGCAGCTGACTCTGGAAGGAGAAGCCAAAGTTGTTCTCCTGTAAAGGGTCACCATACAAGGGCCATGTATTCGGTGGAGGTGTTACGTAGACATTCACTTTGCCCATAAATGTCTCTTCTAACCTTCTTCGCCCTCCTTTCACGCCAGGAGACGGAGTGAGAAAGAGAAAGGAGCATGAGCTGTAGTCTGAGGGAGTTAGTTCGAGCCGGAGCGCTGCTGTTGCGGAGCTGTGTGTCCTCAGACCATTCACCTTTCTGAGCCTGAGATTTCGTCTTGCCCACATCTCCATCACCTCCAGGTGGTAATAAAGACCAAATGAAGTGTAGAGGTGCTTTGCTCTTGCAAACATAAAGTACTCGTGTTAATACCTGCCTAAGAAGAGTAAGAATGCATATTCTTCATAAGGACTGAGGACTGGAGAGTGAAAGGAATCACTCTAGGTTTCTGTCTGTTTCCACTTTTGAGGTCCTGGGAGGCATTCTGATCGAAAACGAATAGACTCTGGAGTCTAGGCAAATACTGTTGCTGTGGTTTTGGCAGGTCACCCATCGGCTCTATGCTTCTATTAATTACATTATCAGCAAAACGAGGAACGGTGTGGAGCCAAGAAACACATGTCTCTGAAGTTCTTCACAGTGGCCAGAGTTGTAAGAAGCACTCGTTATTTTAGCCTAAGTGGAATCAGCAAAGAGCCAAAGTGAATTAATCCTCTTATTATTATAATAAGGAGCAAATTTCAAGGTAAATAATGAAAATAATTATCATAAAGTTAACAGAATCGTTGTAATTAGTGGCGATGATGCACTAATTTCCAGTCCAAAAAATGCGGGGGAGCTGTTTCCATGTGGAAAGGACATATATTTTCTCGGACAAGACTGTAGGATGGCACAATGCAACACCCTTTAGTTCATAGTACCCTGTGCAACACCTTCGAAGGAGGATCATTTTTCATCAATAAGTGAATAAGTACGTTTTTTTTTTTTTAAAATCAACCTTCTAGAAGCATTTGTAAAATTCTTTGATATTTAAGCCAGTACATTTTGGAAACATTTATTGCGTTATCATCTTTACCCATTTCCTCTTCGTTAGGTAAATTTCCCTGATTCTTTATGTATTTTTACTTCTTTGGTTTTTACTGAGTCTCTTGACACTCTTGACACATGACTATACATGAGTCTGGAGCAATTCGCCAACATCATTTTCATTAACTTCATGAAATTCTACATCTTTTGCAAGAATTGCACTGTCACTCTGCCATGTAGTTGCTTTGTGTTATCAGATGTTTATAATATTCTACCATCAGTAAAAGACAGCTTGAAAAAATGTTTACAGGTTAATCAGGAAGAGTCATTCAAGCCAAGCTGGGAAAGTTGTGCAAAAGGGGAATAATTTCGTAAGTATTCGGTTCATCAATGAATACTTTCATGTAATGACAAACTTTCTTCCTATCAAACCATGTCTTAGAGGAATTTGGGTGATGAAAACGCAGATGAGTGCCTGATAATGCTTTTTCCAATGAAGAATTCTTTTCTGTGTTTGTTGATTTAACCATAATGGACTTAGGTTAACATGTATTTACTGTCATATAAAGGAATAGCATTTGCTTGTCAGTTCCCAGTTTGAGTTAAGGAATGTTAGCTTTGACAAATGATTTTATATATTATTAAAAACTATCAACATGGTGCCTGGGTGACTCAGTTGGTTGGGCAACTGCCTTTGGCTCAGGTCATGATCCTGGAGTCCCGGGATCAAGTCCTGCATTGGGTTCCCTGCTTGGCAGACAATCTTCTTCTCCCTCTCACCCTTCCCCCTCTTGTGCTCGCTTGCTCTCTCATTCTCTCTCTCAAATAAATAAATAAAATATTAAAAAAAAAAACTATCAACAGCTTAATGTCAAACAAAACTAAAAAGTGATAATTTACTGGATTTATTGCTTCTACCAGTAAAGACTATAGTTTATTTTTTGTCCTATAAAGAGCTGGTAATTTAATCAAAGAATGACTAACAGAGTGAAAGATTGGGAGAAGATGTTCATAATGCATATATTCAAAGAAGGACTTGTATCCAGGTTTAAAACCTAATTTTCAAAAGTGAGCAAGTGTTTTAAAAAAATGAGCAAGTGTTTAATAGGTATTTCACTAAAGAGTGTATCCAGATAACTAAGAGACAGGGCGCCTGGGTGGCTCAGTCGGTTAAGCCTCTGCGTTCGGCTCAGGTCATAATCCAGGGTCCTGGGATCAAACCCTGCATTGAGTTCCCTGCTCCCTGGGAAGCCTGCTTCTCCCTCTGCTTCTGCTGTTCCCCCTGCTTGTGTTTGCTCACACTTTCTCTCTCTCAAATAAACAAATAAAATCTTAAAAAAAAAAAAGAGTATAAATTGCATAGCCTCTTTAGAATATGGCTTGACCATATCTACGGAAGCTGAGCACTTGTATACTCTCTGACCCAGCAATTCTACTTTTGAGTATATGCCCGACAGAAACAAGTGCTATGTTTACCAGGAAGACAGGTACGAGAATGTTTATACCTTCTCCATAAATAGCCTCAAACTGGAAAGAACTCAGTACAGTAGAATGGATGAAAACAATCACTGTCATTTCTTTTGGAATACTACATAGAAATGAAAAGGAACTGCTGAGCTATGTACTAATGTGGTAAATCATAATGTATGATTTATACAAAGTTCAAAAACAGGTGAAACCAATCAATGGTGATAAAGATAAGGACAATACTCATCCTGGGTAGGGCACAGTACTGGAGGGAGGTAACACAAGTGAACCTTCTGGGGTATTGTAAATGTTTTATATTTTGATATGGGTGGTGTTGTACAGGGGTGTACGTAAAACTTAAATGACCTATGCATGTATATATATACATTATTCATATATAATTTATACATTACTATACATGTAATATTTAACTATATCTAATACAGGAAAAAAGCTAGCAGTGAGTGAAAATTCTGTTGCTAAGAGACCTATACCTCCAAAAGCAAACATTTTCAAATCTTAACAATGTAGCATATTTCACTAGAAAATCCTAAAAACACTAACTTTGTAGAAAAAAAAAAAAAAGACTGAATGGGGGCACCTGGATGACTCAGTTGGTTAAGCATCTGACTCTCGGCTTCGGTTCAAGTTATGGTCTCAGGTTCATGTGATGGAGCCCTAAGCCAGGCTCCGAGGTCAGCACAGAGTCTGCTTGAGATTCTCTCTTCCCCTCCCTCCGCACCTCTCCCCCATTCTCTTTCTCTCTCTCAAATAAATAAATCTTAAAAAAAAAAAAAAAAAGACTGGAAAGACATTTAAGAAGACGTTAATATGGGATTGTTGGTTGTTTTTATTTTCTCCTTTATACTTTTCAATATTTTTTCAATTTTCTATGATGAGTCTCCCCTAATTTATAATCAGATAAAAAATACACAAATAATATTTAAAATATGTGCTAAAATGTCAACTAAAAGTAGTATCTCATTTAATTTCAATTCATTGAGTTATAACATTAACATTTAATAGTTTTTCTCTGTGTATTTTTTTAATAAAAGAAAATTAAAAATTATGTCTCTTTGGGCTAATACTCTTCTGGATAATAGACACTGAAGGTTCATATTTTTTCTTTTCTTTTTAAAAAAAGATTGTATTTATTTATTTGAGAGAGAACATGAGCAGGAGGAGGGACAGAGGGAGAAGGAGAAGCAGACTCCCCGCTGAGCAGGGAGCCCGACGTGGGGCTCAATCCCAGGACCCCAGAATCATGGCCTGAGCCAAAGGCAGACGCTTAACCAACTGAGTCACCCAGGCGCCCTATTTTTTCTTTTATTAAAGCCATATGCAAGGTTGTGTCTTTCTTGCTTCCTCTGAAAGCAGTAGAGCCTGATGTGAAGCCTGTAGGTTCATGTCTGACTGCCTGAGTGGGCAGACTCAGCTGTACCATCATCCAGTCCATGACTACAGGCAACCGACTTAACCTGCTCTAAGTGTGTTTCTTCTTCTTCTTTTTTTTTTTTTTTAAAGATTTTATTTATTTATTTGACAGACAGAGATCACAAGTAGGCAGAGAGAGAGGAGGAAGCAGGCTCCCCGCGGAGCAGAGAGCCTGATGCGGGGCTCGATCCCAGGACCCTGGGATCATGACCCGAGCCGAAGGCAGAGGCTTTAACCCACTGAGCCACCCAGGTGCCCCATGTGTTTCTTCTGATTTGAGGGTGATAATAGCAGCCATATCAAAAGGGCGTTGTAAAAAAAAAATAAGCATTTTTTATTACTGTCACTGCTAGGACATATGATTAAATCGTTTTTGCTCTATATCTCTGTTGGTCTAGTAGTACTGTTTGCAGAATTTTTTTTTAAGATTTTTATTTATTTATTTATTCATGAGAGACAGAGAGAGAGAGAGAGAGGGGCAGAGACAGAGGTGTTATGCCCGAGTTTTCGCGTCTGAGAGACCACCAAGGAGCCAAGCACCGATGCAATCACACGAGGGTTTATTTGACAAGCTTAAGCTTGGGCCCAAGTATACCCGGCACTGCAGAGTAGGGACTTGGACCCTGAGGTGACATGCTTAAGCTTGAACCCACGTATACCCGACGCAGCGGAGTAGGGACTTGGACCCCGAGCCAGATTACAATCAGAGTTTTTAAAGGCAGAGTAGGGGTGGACTCAGCGGTAGATGAGGACAAAGGGGGTTATGGATGATGTAAGTCTCTAAGGAATTTTGGAAGCGAGGTCTCCAGGACCTTGAGGGGCTAGCTGTTGTCTGGGGAAAAGGTTATTCGTTACCAATAATAAAAATCTTCTTGTGAGACCCTTTATCAGTGGGTCATATGCTTGGGAATGATTGCTGACACTATCTTGGAGGTTTAGAGATAAAGTTTCACATTTCTCCTATCAAGAAATTTAACTTTATTTAGGGCTTGAGGAACTGAGTTATTTGCCTCTGGAAATTGTGCTATTGTTAAGATAGCTTCTTTGTTGTAAATCTCTAGGACATTGGTAAACCAAGGGAGACTCCTGTCTTGCAGGATTGTGATCTCTGCAAGTTAACTATTTGTTTTTCTTTTAGGGCAGCCAGGAGTGGCTGAGGAATGTCACACATACTACCGAGGGGAGGGGAGCAGGTGGAGAGGGGGTGCAAGGTGCCAGCTTTTGCTTTGCCAAGATGGCTGTACTTATGTCAGGGCTAGACTCGAGGTGGGTACAGCCTTGTTTTTCTTGGCCTCCACAAGAGAGAGAAGCACAATTCCCTGCAGAGCAGGGAGCCGGATGCCGGACCTGATCCCAGGACTCTGGGATCATGACCTGAGCCGAAGGCAGACGCTTAACGGACTGAGCCACCCAGGAGCCCTGTTTGCAGAAAATTTTGAAGGATATTTTACCATAAAAATTATTTAGTGTGCTGAGCTCTCAAAAGTTGAATAGCGTAGCCTTAACCAACTGGTCTACCAATCCACACTGGACATCAGCAGTTATCGGCGTGATGTAATCCTCATAACGACTCCATGATGTAAGCAGAGTAGTACCACCGTTTTATAGAAGCAGACATACCCTGAGGCCCAAAGAGGCCAAATGAACCCCCAAAACACAAGAGCCCAGGTTGAAGCAGGTCTTCTGACTCCTGTTCCATCACATCACCCCCACCACAGCGCACACAGGGGGAGTTGTTTTTTTTTTTAAAGATTTTATTTATTTATTTGACAGACAGAGATCACAAGTAGGCAGAGAGGCAGGCAGAGAGAGGGGGAAGCAGGCTCCCTGCTGAGCAGAGAGCCCGATGCGGGACTCGATCCCAGGACCCTGGGATCATGACCCGAGCCGAAAGCAGAGGCTTTACCCCACTGAGCCACCCAGGTTCCCAGGGGGAGTTTAACCTTTGATTCTTTTCGGCTTCTCTGATTTCTCCTTTGATCTGAGCTGGGTCCATCACCCCCCCTGCGCTCTCCCACACTCTTCCCATCAACCAAACTGCTGATCGGTGAACTTCCCCACTTAGACCCTGGGCTTGCTCGCTCGTGGTGGCTCTTTGCCAGGGCCTGCCTGCCATCCTTCAAAGCTAAAATCACACTCTCTTCCTTCATCAAATATTCCCTAAATTTCTTCATTCAGTACTCAGTTTCATTTTAGCCTCTTTGAATCCTGATAACCTTTTGTTTTTCCTCTTACTCAGCACTTCTAAAGCGGTTCTGCATTTCCGTGGTTGGAGGAATTATTTTCCCCCTCCACTTCCATATTTATTTTAAAAAACTCGTATCGTACCCCATGGCTCAAAAAGGAAGATGTCTTTGAGTGGATGGGTAAGAGAGTTGACCATGTAGCAGGCAAAGAGGCACACATTTTAATACGTGCATCACGAGACAAGATTGGGGGTACAAGTCATAACACACAAAAACACCTCCCTTTGCTGGGATCTTTGAATGTAGTGAGGGACTTGCAGATCCTAGTTGCATTTCATTCATGAAATTTTTTTTGAGGTTTTAAAAATAGGATTCTTGCTCAGTTGTCCTTGGATCTGACCTCATTAATATACTGGAAATGAATTTGTTCTCCTTTGCGGGCACATTAACTCCTACAGGCCACAGAGATGGGGCACTCAGAAAATTCCCTGAATGTCAAACAGATCAGACAGAAGGCTGCGGTCAGAGCCCCTCAGCAGCAGATCTGAAGCCAACCTTTCCCCAGGTGGGTCAGGATGCTCCTGCCCAGGGCAACGTCATTTTCAATTGATTTGTTGAACAGATTTCTCAATATGAATGACACTGATAGAAAAACACTCTTAGAAGAGGCACAATTATGTGATCTAATACAAAATGTGGTCCTAGAAATTAGGTGAATAATGCATTTCAATTTTTATGCATTTCAATTTTTTAATGTCTCCCTTTCTGACCTATGAGTTTCATATGGCTCAGGATATACTTGAAATACTTTATACAGTATATTTTATCTGTCAATAAATTTTGAACCAAATGTGCACAGTAAAAAATATAAAAATACGTTTGTATTTTGAGCCAAAGAATCTGTGCTTTTAAAAAATAAATTTGATGTTTTTAAAAGTTTTGAATTAAAAAAAAAAAAAGAAAATAGAAGGTTTCAGCTGTCTTGGGATCACAAGCCACCATATTATCTCCGGAAATTCTCAGTAACACCAAGGGTAAGTGGGGGTGAATTTTGCCAATAGGGAAGTGTAGTGGGAATTTCCAGGGTATTATCGGAGATGAGCGTGTCAGTGGTCTGGAGATCAACCAGATGAAACAAGTAACAACTGGCTGATCTCAGATTACTTGCTGGGAAGAACTGTGTATTAGTCTGTGTTCTCTAAGAAGAAAGCCAATAGGAGAGATACACAGACATACAAATGGATAGATGGATCCATTTTAAGAAATTGGCTAACCGCTCACACAGATGTGGAGGCTGAGGATTCCCAGCATCTGAGTCAGCAGTCAGCAGTCTGAGACTGAGGCAAGCGGCTGGTACTTTCAGTCCAAGTTCAAAGGCAGAGAAGACAGACGTCCCTGCTTGAAGATGAGGTGAGTTCCTTCTTACTAACGGAAGGGGCCGAATTTATTCTGTCTTCAGTTGATTGGATGAATCCCACCCACATTGGAGAAGATAATCTGCTTTACTCAGGCTACTAATTCAAATGTTAATTTCATCCAAAACACCCTCACCACCTGGCTCGGAAGAAGGCTGTTTGACTGGAATGACGTTTGGCTTAATAAATATCAGGGCAATTTGTGACCCAGTCAAACTGACACATGAAATTACCATCATGAGTTGTTTTAACAGGATTTTCCCCACTGCCCAAAACAATCAATGCAGCTCTCAGAGTTGGAGCTTAGGGTCAGAGGACTGACCTCCTCTGGGGTAGAGTGACATGATGACAGAGCTCAGACTTCGGAGTTAAATTGGTCTGAATTGGAATCCCACATCTCAGCCACTTTTTACCTTTGTGCTTTGGACAAACTGATTAACCTCTCAATCTCCTCACCCAGAAAGCACAACATATTGCAGATTATTAGGGGAAAACATTTGTGATGTGATTGTCATATGCGTAAGCATTTAGTACATTTTATCTATTAATTATCCTTAGTGCTTCCCTCAGGATTTATGTATCAGTGACCCAAAAAATAACTATTCTGCACTTAATACTTTAGGTAACATAGAAAATAGTTTGTAGGTGGAAGATAAATCAGTGTAGCTTGAATGTAGTATTTTTGAAGGTATGTTCAGAGTTTTGTTTTTCTTACATCACCAAAATATATCTGCAACTTTAAGACTTGGAAAATCAAACCAAACCGTGATATTAATTCTTTATATACTCCACATTCCTCTATAATGTGCTTTGATTTTGTGACGTCCTGAATCTTCACTGAGTCTTGTCTAACCTGGCAAGGCAAGCCGAGGGCGTGTCTCCATCAGCATCCACAGTCGGCAGCGTGTTCCCTGTTGTTTACTGCACCCTCCCCATTAGGTCATGCCCATTTGGAGACCAAGAAAAACATGGTATTGGGACCACTAACAGGGCATTTTAATTTGGCTATGCAGAGCTTCCTGTTTGGGGCACAAACTCATTGTGGCCTCAGTGAAAAGAACAAGTACGGCGAGGGCAGATAGAACACTGCCTGTCACATTGACTGGGGATCCTACTCCCTCGCAATGAAGCTGGAACAAATTATCCAGGCTTAATTATAATTGGCCTGGCTAAGACTAGACCCCACAGACAAATCTCACAGACAGTAGTCGCAGAATGGGGCTGACTTGGGGCTGACGCGGAATGGAGCTGCGAAGTAGGGAGAGTCGTCCGTCAGTGACCCTCATTTTCTGTTTTCACACTATTTTCCTCCTCTCCAGGCCAACTTTCATTATGTATCTCCTTTCTTTTCTGTGTTTTCTCAAGGCCTCTGTTCCTGTCACAGTTAAAGATGATTTGTAGTTTGGAATTAATGACAAGTTATTTCACCTCTCCAGGCATATCTGGGTTTCAAACAAAGATGGCAATTACAGTGCAATGGCTGGCTGAGAGGTGTTATGTCTACGACTTGGGGTTCAATTCCCGTCTCCACCACTCGTTACTTGGTACCCATCAGCATCTTGGTTACTTGCCCATAAAATCAGGACAATAAAAATAACATCCCAAGTTGAGTGAGGACTCAGTAACATCTGTAAAAAAATGCTTTGGTAAACCTCGGATTATTACAAACACTGTTAGGTACTTTTTTTTTTTAAGGATTTTATTTATTTATTGAGAAAGAGAGAGAGGGTGCACAAATGGAGGGAAGGAGAGAGAGAGAATCTCAAGCAGACTCTCCGCTAAGTGTGAAGCCTGACGTGGGGCTCGATCTCACAACCTCACACACACCAAAAAAGAGATCATGACCTGAGCTGAAACCAAGAGTCAGGCGCTTAACTCACTGAGCCACCAGGTGCCCAATGCTGTTAGTTATCTTTATGATTAGATCAATACCACTAATTTTTCCATTTCCCTCACAGAATTCTTGAGGTCCCTGGAGAGGGTCCTGTTCACCACTGATCCGCCAGGACCGACCCTGTGAATGAATGAATGTGTGCATCAATGACAGCCAATGCGGGAAGCGGGCGTTTTGAGCTGAATGCCTCATCTGTGCATCCCTTTTCTGCATGGACAGTCCTCAATGACCACAGAAGAGAAGCAGGGTCCTCTTTTTTTTTTTTTTTAGGCCCCCCGCTGAGCAGAGAGCTCGATCCCAGGACCCTGGGATCATGACCTGAGCCGAAGGCAGACGCTTTAACCCACTGAGCCACCCAGGCGCCCCAGCAGGGTCCTCTTTTTTAATTGACCAATAAACTGACAACTTGTGTGAAGTAGTCACCCTTATGCATGTTGGAGTTGAAGTTTATGAGGTCCTTTTTCTGCCCACCATAAGCCAAAATTAGTGCTCCGAAGTGGGCAGAAAAAAATCATTTAATCCTCAAACTCATACCTAAAAGAAAAGGCTAGTAGTATATTTTTAGTTATTGTGCCTGTGAATTTTGAGCCAGGATAACCACTAGGGCTGGATATAGAAACAGAGTGAAACCTATTATTTCTGCTAAGTGCCATCCAACATTAAATGTCACTTGTATTTTTTTTAAGTGTAATTATTTCAGAGAGCCCAAAAGGCTAAAATTTGCGTGTGTGAAATAAACATGAAAAACCCCTTCCTCCCTTTCTTATCTGTAATGTTCAGTCTCAGGCTACAAAAGCACTGGGGGTGGGGCCCGGCCTATGGTCTCTGTGTGCTGAGTATCTTCTGTTTCCAGATCCACCTCCCACCTTTCTCTATGGACCCACAGAGTTTGGCCAATATGGGCTGCACACACAGGGTCCCTCATTTCTGGGTAAGCAGAAGGGAGGGCAGAAGAATTGGGGGTATTTATTTCCCTGGTTTCTTCTCTAATGACTTAGCAAGGGAAACAGTGGGTATTAGCATGGGGATTACTAGCTCCTTCTTGTTGCTACTGGCCCCAAAGTGTGCACTGTCTGTTGGTGGTTTCTGTAATCGCTGCCCACATCTTTCTTCACATAGAGTGCCTTTGTTAAAGGCCTCTCAAATGAGCCAGCTGAAGCATGCCTCTTTCCTGCCAGGACCCTAACTGATATACCTCCCCTACAGAGAGACTCTAATGCATCTGTGAGTTGACCTTTGTGTCTTAGATACTTAAACATTAGCAAAAGTCTGGGTGGGGAGGCATCTGGGTGGCTCAGTCGGTTGAGCACATGTCTTTGGCTCAGGTCAGGATCTCAGAGTCCTGGGATCAAGCCCAACATTGGGTGCCCTGCTCAGCGGGGAGTCTGCCTCTCCTTCTCCACCTGCCCACCCCCTACTCATGCTCTCTCTTGTTCTCTCTCCCTCTCTCAAATAAATAAATAAAATCTTAAAAAAAAAAAAAAAAAAAGCCTGGATAGGAATCATCTTCTCTCCATTTCTCTGAGCAATTCACCAACTACTATCATTTTTATTTTTATTTTTTATTTATTTAATTTTTAAAAAAAGATTTCATATGGCTCTAAGTAATTTCATAAATATTTCCATGTCTTCTTTCCTGGGTCCTGTTTGTGAGGTCGGCCAGCATCAGTAGCATTAACACATGACACAGGGGTTCTCACAATGCGGTCAGCACCAACAGCAGCAGTGTCACCTGGGACCTTATAAAAATGTAAATTGTTGGGCCCAGACCCAGACCTACTGAATCAGAAATCTGGGGAGTGAGGCCAGCAATCTGTGCAGCGATTTCTGTTCTAACAAGCCTTCCAGAGGATTCCAATACAGGCTGAAGTTGGAAAACCACCAGTGTAAACTATGGTTACATATGCATTTTAATATAAGGAATCTCATCCTGTTCTATCCCATCCTCCACTCCACTGGAAAGGACTTTCATTTTTCCAGTTAAGTGGTCCTCTCAGACTGGAGTACGCCAGTGCACCAGAATGACCCATTTAGGAAGCTCATTCAAGATCCCAATACCTAGATCCCACACTGGATTCAGGGATCAGAATTTCAACTTTGAGAACCACTGATCCCTCTATCAGCTCAAAATGGCAAGAACCACACCTGGAATAGAGAGAACAAAGCTGAAGGAAGAACGTCCATCATCTGGATGTGGTAAGCTCTATGGAACCAGAATTACTTTGGACCTGAATTTAGATTGTGGTGTACTGGCCACCGGAGGAGAAGGTTTCCTATTGTATACAGCTGGATCATGTTCATGGCAACTTTGGATGCAGACAAGAGTCAAATAAATTACCTGTTTCGAAGGTGCTTGTCCTCCCATTCCTCTCTTTCTCATACTCCACTCCCCTCCACAGCTCCGACCGAGTGAGAATTCCATCCAGTTATCCCAGGCCCCTGATGATCGTGTCCCGCCCAAATCATTGGCTGGCTAGCCACTAATAGATTCCTTCTCTCAAAAATGTGCACTAAGGCCTTGCTCCTCACAGAGTGGTCCACGGACCAGCAGCATCAAGCTATCACCTGGGTTTCTCTGGGCCCATCTAGACCTACTGACTCAGAATCTGCAGCCTAACAAGATCCCCATGTGATTCACACGCAGACTGATGTTTAGAAGCTCTGGTTAAAGCAATGTAAACCTTTTAGAGATCCAGGAGTGGATACTTCAACTCTATCCAGAATTGGTGGTCATTAAAAAAAAAAGAAAAGATTTTATTTATTTATTTGAGAGTGAGAGAGCTAGAGAGAGCACAAGTAAGGCAGGGAGGGGAGAGGCAGAGGGAGAAGAGACTCCCTGCTGAGCAGGGAGCCAGATGCAGGACTCAACCCCACGACCTCGGAATCATGACCTGAGCCGAAGGCAGATGCCTAACTGACCGAACCACCCAGGCACCCCAGTGGTCAGTTTTGATCATACAAAATTATGATAGATTCTTAAAGAAATTAAGAAAATCTGTCTACTGACAGCAAGTGGCCATTGGAGAAGATTAGAAGAAAGAAGCAGATATCAGATACATGAAGAAACAGAGAAAGGAGCTGAGTTCTTGAATTTTCTATATTAGACTCCCTGATAGCAAGCTTTCTTTCATTTTTTGATCTTGGACATCCAGGAGATTTCTGGTTGTATCATTACAATAAACTTCCCTTTTTACCTAATCTAGCTTGAATGAGTGTCTGTTTCCAACCACAGATAACTTGCAAAGGGACGAACAAAAGCGCAACTAAAAGAAAATTAAAATAGATGTTTGGAGTCATTTATAAGGTAAATTGTATAGGGTGTAATTTACGAGTAAATTACCTTTGAAAATTTTTAAATAATGCATAATCATTAAGAAAAACTCAAAATTTTCAGAGAGAAGCAAAATGGAAAAAAGATCTTTCTTCCCCTAAGAGCTTTCTTCCTATTTCCTAGAGGTAAATGGTTAACAGCGTCTTATATAATCTTTAATAATTTTTTCTGTGTACCTGTAACTACCCCTGTTTTTTCCCTTGGTATCAACTGAAGAAAAAAAAGCTGGCTTTCGGTCCCATATTGAACTTGAGTTGGAAGAGGCAAGTCCAATCCCAAAGTTGAGGATCATGATTCAAAGGAACTAGAGCACCTGAGAAAAATGTTTATTGGTGGTTTGAGCTTTGAAACTACAGATAATAGTTAAAGAAAACATTTTGGAAAACAGAGCACACTTACAGATTGTGCAGTGATGAGAGACCCCTCCTCCAAACAAAACCTTCCAGCGGTTTTGGTTTTGTGACTTACTCCTGTGTTGAAGTGGTAGATGCAGCCATGTGTGCCAGACCACACAAAGTTGATAGGCGCGTAATGGAACTGAAGAGAGCTGTTTCTAGAGAGGATTCTATAAAGCCTGATGCCCCTCCCACAGAGAAGAACATTTCTGTCAGTGGTATTAAAGAAGATACAGAAGACTATAATTTGGGAGACTACTTCAAAAAGTATGGCACAATTGAAACCATAGAAATTATGGAAGTTAGGCATAGTGGAAAAAAGGAGGATTTGCTTTTGTAGCTTTTTAAAAAAAAGACTTTATTTATTTGACAGAGAGAGAGAGAGAAAGAGCACAAGTAGGGGGAATGACAGGAGAAAAAGAAGAAGCAGACTCCCAGGACCCTGAGATCATGACCAGAGGCGAAGGCAGACAATGAACCGACTGAGCCACCCAGGTGTCCCTGCTTTTGTAACTTTCGATGATCGTGATACAGTTGATAAAATTATTGTTCAGAAACACCACACTATTAATGGGCATAACTGTGAAGTGAAAAAGGCCCTTCCTAAACCAGAAATGCCATCTACTGGATCACAAAGAGGTCATGGAGATGGATCTGGCAACTTTATGGGTCATGGTGGAAACTCTGGTGGAAGGGGGAGGCTCTGCTGGTGGAGGTGGTGGCAGGAGCGGCAGATATAGAGGAAGTAAGAGGGGATATAAGGGATCTGGAGGTGATGGTGACAACCATGGTGGTGGTCCTGGTTGTAGCAGTGGATATAACGGATCTGGAGGTGATGGTGACAACCATGGTGGTGGTCCTAGTTGTAGCAGTAGAGGACGCTATGGCGGCAGTCGGCCAGGATGTGGACACCAAGGAGGCGAATGCAGTAGCGGTGGTGGAGGATATGATGGTCCCAATGCAGGAGATAATTTTGAACCTAACTATGGTGGTGGTGGGTACCATAAGGATTTTGGAAATTAGAGTGGACAACAGCAATCAAATTATGGACCCATGAAGGGGGGCAGTTTTGGTGGGAGAAGCTCAGGGATTCCCTACGGTGGTGGTTAGGTATCTTACGGTCAAGTGGTGGAAATAGCAGCAGAAGGTTCTGAAGAAACTCAGAAGAAAAGACGTACAGTTCTTTGCAGGAGAGAGAGTGAGGGGTTGTCAGGACAGTGGCAGGTCACTTTGAGACAGTCATCCCGAATGCATTAAAGGAACTATAAAAATCCATAGTCAGAAAAGTTACTGCAGTTTGAACAGGAACCCCTTTGTGGTGGAACCATCACAGCCATACTTTGCAAACAGTGCAGCTATTGATAAAACCAGTGTAGTGTCAATTACATGTACATTCCTGAGGTCTTTTACCTGCTGTAGTTTTGTCTTTGTCAGTGTCTTTGCAGTATATCACGTCTATTGCCCTGTAAATTGTAGTGGTGGTACCAGAAATGAAAAATTAAGGAATTTTAAACTTTTTCAAAAAAGAAAAGAGAGAGAGAAAGAAAGAGAGAAAGAAAGAGAAAGCTGATCACCTTATTATCACTATGCCTGGAGAGATAAATTTAAAACAACACATCAAGGCCCACATTAGCCCTGCATTGGGCTCCCTGCTCTTTGGGAGCGCTCCTCTGCTGTTTCCCCTGCTGGTGCTCTCTCTCTTTCTCTCTCTGTCAAGTAAGTACATGAAATCTTTAAAAAATAATAAATAAAAACAAAAAAATACCCTTCTATAGCTTATTATTTATAAAATAGTCCTTGGAGACCTACAGTAGGGCAAACACTATAACTGTCCTGGATTTAAAGTATGGATATGCTTTAAAATCATGTTTTCAGTTTTCATTGAGGTTCATTAAATAAATAGTTATATCAAAGGTTCCTGTTATATTCGCTTTAAAATATTTGAAGACATTATCCAAAGCACAGGTAGGAATTTTCTTTTAATATTTAGTGCTAGGGAAAGAATGTCACCCCTGAGAAATTGAAATGCTTCATTACATAGCAGGCTGAATCACTGGCCATGGTGTTGACTTTTTGCCTCAACTGCCAGGGTGCTCAGTGTCAAACCAGAAATTAACCAAAGAAACTGATTTTTCTTTTTCTTTTCTTCTTTCTTTCTTTCTTTCTTTCAGTACCCTCTATGCCCAGGGTGGGGCTTGAACTCACAACCCCAAGATTAAGAGTCAAATGCTCTACTGACTGAGCCTGCCAGGCGTCCCGAAGCAACTGATTTTTCTAGCTGGCAGATTTTTGTTCTTTTCCTTGGCTATGAACTCCTATTTCTATGTCATTATTTCATTGTATATTTTGTTTAATTATAAATTGCTCCAAGTATTTTTGTGGAATAAAGAAGACATTTAGACAAAAATATAACCTTTTCAATGGTAGAACCAAGGCACTAATGAAGACTTATCTATATTTGCGGAGATATTTGCTGGCAGAGCTGGAAATGGAAATGGAATTCTGGTTTACTAACTGCTAGTTCATGCCATTTTCTCTGTTCCAGTGAGCTGAGTGAGTGACAAGCTTCTCCCCCTTAGCCACAGAACATACCATGTTTTTTAAAAGTATGGTTGGGGTGCTTGGGTGGCTCAGTGGATTAAGCTTCTGCCTTAGGCTCAGGTCATGATCTCAGGGTCCTGGGATCGAGCCCCGAATAGCATCGGGCTCTCTGCTCAGCAGGGAGTCTGCTTTGCCCCTTCTCTCTGCCTGCCTCTTTGCCTGTGATCTCTGTCTGTCAAATAAATAAATAAAATCTTTTAAAAAATAATTAAAAAAATTAAAAGTATGGCAATCCTGGGGCACCTGGGTGGCTCAGTGGGTTAAGCCTCTGCCTTCAGCTCAGGTCATGATCTCAGGGTCCTGGGATCGAGCTCTGCATAGGGCTCTCTGCTCAGCGGGGAGCCAGCTTCTCCCTCTCTCTGCCTGCCTCTCTGCCTGCTTGTGACCTCTGTCTGTCAAATAAATAAATAATATCTAAAAAAAAAAAAAGAAAAAAGTAAAAGTAAAAAAAATAAAAGTATGGCAGTCCTGCAAATGTCACTGTTGAATGTTCTTTGAATTGAATATGTGCTTTAGCTTTTGAAGGCCACCTAGCTTGCCTTACGGATTGTTTTCAAAGGCAGTTTCTTCGCATCTAAGGACCCACCCAGTGCTGGGTGCCTAAGGTTTGCCCTCAGACAGAACAAAAGAGGAGGGTCCTATATTCTCTGCTGCACTAAATGGTCCTTCAAAAATGCAAAACACCATTTTTCTGTCAGCTTCTTTCCAAGGGGATGGCAAATACATACCTTGAATAAAAACATGTAAGAGAAACAGACAAACACTTCAGTGGGCGGGGAGGTGAGTCATGCTCTAACAAAGGATCAATAAAAGTCCTTTTTCTGTTTTGTTTTGCTTTGTTTTGAGAATTCAGTTGTTCTCTAGCAGGTACTTAATGAGGATTTTAAAGTCTCTCCACTTTAAAAAAATCCAACTTAATTTATTCTGTTATGAAACATAGTATGGTTTTTTATTTATCTTTGATAAATACAAAGCATTACAGAAAGCTAATAGGAAATCTTTTTTCCAAAATTCCAGGTGAAACAACAATATGGAGGATGGTTAATGCCATCTCCTTTCAAGAGTGCCCTCTGCTGGCAGTTGCCTTGAATTTAAAAATATTGCACGGTAGGTAGGCTGCAGGATTTCATTTGCTGACCAAGTTGTTTTTTTTTTTTTTTAAACCATTAGGCCTTTACATTTTTTTATATTTTATTTTTCTTTGTTTCATTTTATTATTTTATTTGTTTGACAGACAGAGAGAAAGAGAGAGAGCACACAAGCGGGGGAGCAGCAGTGGGAGAGAGAGAAGCAGACTCCCTGCTGAGTAGGGAGCTTGCCTCAGGACTTGATCCCAAGACCCTGAGCCAAAGGCAGACCTTAACCGACTGAACCACCCAGGCGCCCCAAACCAAATAAATTTTTAATGCGTTAGTTTAAAAAAAAATATGCAGGAAAACAAAAGCAAAACAAAATGGATTTTATCTGAAGGATATAAATAAGGAAATATACTAAGTATAATAGTATCAGGCATAATTTTATATGTTAGGAAGAAAAACACTGCTTTACTTTGTGAGAACATAAGAACATTCGTTCAGCCAAGATTCCTTGAATGCCTATTCTGTGAGAGGACTGCATCAGCCATCAGGGTGACAAAGGTGCTGCTCATCTGGGCCCACATCAAGGATCCCACAGTCTTGTGAGGGAGTCAGACCCACTAAAAATTAACCGGCGCCGAGTGTGCAGTGCACTGTGAGACTGACAAGGATAATAGGAAGGCAGAACCTTCCCAAGAGGAAACGACCCGTGAAAGGATTTTGCTCCTCCTGGGAAGAGCTCTCCACCCTTTCCCCTGTGATAGATAGATGACAAAAACCTGATTGGATGACACACGGGGATGCGAGGGTTAATCAGATTAAAACAGCCTATCAAGAAGTTCATAAGAACCCCTAGACTTAGAAACTCTGGTGGCAACCCTTTCGGGTCCCCTCCCTCTTTGGGAGCTTTGTACTGTCATTTTGCTATCGCTCAGTAAACTTTGTTTTGGTCCCCACCACTCTGTCTGGTCTACCTCTTCATTCTTTTTTTTTTTTTTTTAAGATTTTTTATTTATTTATTTGACAGATGGAGATCACAAGTAGGCAGAGAAGCAGGCAGAGAGAGAGGAGGAAGCAGGCTCCCCGCTGAGCAGAGAGCTCGATGCGGGGCTCGATCCCAGGACCCTGAGATCATGACCTGAGCTGAAGGCAGAGGCTTTAACCCACTGAGCCACCCAGGTGCCCCTACCTCTTCATTCTTAAAAGTCATTTGACCAAGAACTGTGGGCACTGGGGGAGAAAAAAAATCCTGCAATAAGACCGAAGTGGAGGGATACCTTAATCCACCAGAGGAGAGAGAAGTTAGGAGAGGTACCCTGGAGGAGGCTGGCAGAGGAAGACAAGGAAAGAACAAAGAAAGGCAGAAGGAAGAGGACACAGAGCAGGTATTTCAAACCATGCTAAGTTCAGCGTTGGCTGGCTATCGCTTAGCACAACATACAGGGCTTGCCAAGCGATGAGACTGTACAATAGCAGAACTCCAATGTTGTGGTCTCAGGACCTTACATTCTTAAAAAATTTTTGAGGACCCAAAGAGCTTTTGTTCATAGGGACTTTGTTTATTGATGTTTACCGTATTAGGAATTAATTACATGTTAAGCTTAAGCTATATTTTGTGGAAAACGAAATGCAAAATTTTACCTAACACAAATGAGTGGAAGTGTGGCATTGTTTTACATCTTTCCAAAAATGATTCATGTCTGGCTTAATACGAGCCAACATCCTACCTGTTGACACTGGTCCACGTGTCCAGTAGCAGCTGGGAATCTCCACTCATGAAAGGAAAACAGTGATGAAGGCAAATAACATCACAGTATTATTACCAGAATTGTTTTGATTCTGTAGGCCCCCAAGGGTGCCCAGACCACACTTGGAGAAGCATGACTGCCCGAGTCTGCAGGGGTGGGGCCATGAGGGGGCGCTGTGCTTGTCACATTTGATGCCCTGAACCTAACGACTGGCCTGAAGGACTTTAAGCTTGGGACTAGAGCAGACTGTCCAGGCTTGGAAAGAAGGCAATAGATTTTGCATGTTTGAGATATACATATTTGTTGTATGTATTTTATTTAAACTTCTTATAAATATTAAATATGTAAGTATTTTATCTAGAAATATTGGGGAAGTAGGATTGATTGGACTCCATGACTGACAAAGTTGAAGGACTATGGGGCGCCTGGGTGGCTCAGTGGTTAAGTGTCTACCTTCAGTTCAGGTCATAATCCCAGGGTTCTGGGATGGAGTCCTGCTTCTTCCTCTCCCCCTCTCCCCCCATGTTCTCTCTCAAAAATAAATAAATACATAAAATCTTTAAGAAAAAAGTTGAAGGACTAAGAAGATAAAGACAACTCTCATAGTCCTAGCTTGGGTGACCAGAGAGAGAGCAGAAGTAGGACTTGGTGAAAGAAGGCCTAGATAAGGCCACACCAATGCAGAGGGAGAAGGCAATGCGTATATTTAGCTTGGGACTTGCTGCACCAGTGGGGTTATCAGATGGCCCAGGAGAGGCATTTCGAATGAAGGTGAAAGCATGAATCTGAATCTTGTGCAGGGGCAGATTTACCATAAAACTTGAGCTTAGGGCCCCTCACAGGCATGCGTCCCATTCAGGGAACCAGAGGGACCCCACTCATAGGTGTACAAGATTATTGCCTTTTTAAAATACACAAATGTTAAAATACCTTTTAACTGCCCTTGGTTCCTACCAGTGACTCCACCTCAGTTTGTCCATCACAAATTCTCTGGATGCTTAGAATGGCTGCAGATGTTCTGGGGGGTCCGGTCAAGGGGAAAATTGAGTTGGCGGTGCATTGACCTTGGGTTTAGTGGGATATATTTATGTGATTCACAGCTTCTTCAGCTACTGCTGACTCACCCAGGAGAGGAATAACTTCCAGGAGTCCCCCTACCCCACCCTCTGCTGAAGTACAGGGCCAGATGTATTAAAATAGGAACTATTGCACCAGCACCAGAAGTTCAAGGGGTAGTGGAAGAAAAACAAGGTCAAGAACATATGGGGCCAGAAGTAATCTACGGAAAATTCTCCCCATCATCTGATGTACTATAAATGTAAGCAGAGTGTTTTGTTCTTGTCAATGACTTGCAGAAATGAACATTCTCTCCAGGCAGGAATTGTGGTGCATCAAAGATGACTTTAATTCTTTGTCATTCCTTCCAGTGAGCAGGAAGCAGGAAGCAGGAAGCAGGAAGCAGTCGTGTCTGTTTCCCCTTTCCTGAATCTGGGCTGATCCTGTGATTTGCTTTGACCAATGGGATATGGTAAAATGATGCTGGGCAATTTTCAACACTGGATCTTAAGAGGTACAAACCTTCCCACTTTTGCACACTCAGAATGCTCTATCATGGAATCCACATGCCATGCTTCTAGAATTCCAATCCAGGAGGAAAGGCCATATGCTGGAGAACCAAGTCACCCAGCTACTGGCCAGCAACAACTGTCAGGCTTGTAGTGAGCCCCATCATGACGTTGCAGCCTAGCAGAGCGCTCTCAGACTATCGCCCTAGTCAGCAGGTGGGTCTGCTACAGCCCTAGTTAGCCTGGTGGTGGGTGAGCCACTGTGTTAAACTTAGTCAACCCAGAATCATGCAGTAACAAATGGCTAGTGTTTTAAATTACAAGTCTCAGCCTAATTTATGACTCAGCAATAAATAACCAAAAGAGTTACTTTGTGTTTGGGTCGGAAGGAAGACACAATGGAGATAAAGGACCAAAAGAGAATTTCTTCTGGACAGGACAGATTTGACTCTCTTTATAGACCTAAATGAAGGAGTGAATAGTTCAGGGAAGAGTAAAAAGTCTAGGAGAAAGGGGAGATATTTTAACAAGTCCTTGAATGAGACCATAATGAATCAAATAAGGAGGCAAACTGAGGTACTGGCTTTGTATAGAAGACAGGGAACTTCATTCTAACAGAATGATGGAAATGAAGTCGGCAGGGGATGATATGAAGTTACTTAGCTTGGTAAACCTTTTATCTTACAGAAGAAAACTTAAAATAATTTTAATCTGTGGCCAAGCAAATAAATATTATTTATTGCATGATTTTTTTTTAAGTTAAAAAATTTTTTTTTAGTAATCTCTACACCCAGTGTGGGGCTCCAACTCACAACTCCGAGATCAAGAGACACATTCTCTACCAACTGAGCCAGGCAGGTGCCCCTATTGCATGAATTTAACTGGAATAAAGAACATAGAATTTTATTCCCTATTAAAAAATAATGAGACCAGAAAGAAGACAATCTCCAAAAAGGGGTAGAATTGCTTTAACTGTTAAAAATTTCTCAGATTCTTAAATGGACTTCCATGGAACACCTGGTGAAATATGTTATGTATAGATCATTCTTTTAGGGCACTTTGCGACAGTTTTATTTAACACAGTAAAAACCTCGGCCCATATCTGTTAAGAAAAATACAGGAAGGACTTGAGCTATAGAAGGAAGAGAAAAAAAAATCACTTTGCTTTATCGGATGTGACAGAATATTCAGGGTCCAGGAGTGAATGGTTGAGAAGGAATTCTGAGGACGTCTTCAGCACAAGAAGGTGGTTTCAGTAAGGCACAGGGACAGGACCCGTGGGCAGAAAGAGCTGCACTGGGGTTGTGACAGGTGACTGATTGGATACTTTTAAGTTAGAAGGGGGTTAAGGATAGTGTATGCCTCTGAGGAATTTGGAAGCAAGGTTTTCAGGACCTCGATGGGCTGGCCGTTGTGTAAGATAAGGTCATTTACTACTGTCTAGTACAACTGTAGTCTTCAGAGCCTTCAGATGAGTATCAGTGGGCCATATGTTAGGAAGATGATTGCTAACATATATTTGGGGGGAGGAGGGTAGCGATAAAGCAAGTTTCCAAAAGGATTTTTATATGTTGAAGAAGACTTACAGGATCCTGGAGGTCAGGCTAATGTCAGGTTAAGGTTGCCTTTTGCCTCTAGCAATGTATTAACAGTGAGGCCACTGAGGTCCTGGAGGAAGGTCACCCTGACTGTTTGAAGTACTTGTCAGTGAGCTGCAAAGAGAATTTAATTATTTTCCACATTTCTTTTGCTTTTGTTCTCCCCATCATTATCTATTCACTTAAAAACATTTGTTTTTGCTTTAAAATTCAGTAGTTAAAAACAGGTATGTAATTACTTTGAATTATTTAATTTTTCTTGGAAATGTTTAGTATTTAAGGTAATTTCCATCTAAAGTAGTTTTTTTTAATATTTGACATAAACTTAATTTACTTCTAGAAGAAACACATGAAAAATAATAACCTAATTCTTATAAGCTCATTGTTTTTCAATAAAGATTTATTTATTCAAAAACACATTTTGAGGGGTACCTGGGTGGCTGAGTCGGTTGAGTGTCCAACTCTTGATTTTGGCTGAAGTCGTGATCTCAGAGTTGTGAGACTGAGCCCTGCGTTGGGCTCTGTGCTGGGCATGGAGCCTGCTTAGGATTTTTCTCTCTCCCTCTCCCTCTGCCCCTCTCCCCACCAATCTCTCTCTCTCTTTAAAAAAACAAAAACAATATGTTTTGATAGTCCACCGTGCGCTCTGTTCTAAATGCTGAGGAAACAGGAATGCACAAAACAAAGTCCTGCCTTCATGGAGCTTACATTTAAATATGGAGAGAACAGAAAACAAACACAACCAAATACCAAGAATTGCAAACAGAAAAGTGAGATGGCAAACAGCAGCCATCCATGGCAGTCAGAGCGGCCGAAGTAAGCCTGGTGACTGGAAGGGCTGGGTCTCCTTTGGACACACAGTCTGTCCAGAAGGTGGGGCCCTCAACCTCCTGTCAACAGTGGGCCCCCTGTGAGAAAATCTGGGGGAGGAGCCTGCCCCACAAGACACAAGATGTCACCAGCCTGTCTAATGACACAAGATGCTGGTTCTAAAGTGACAGAGCTATCCAGTCCATAATACACGCCTACTAGAAATCGTGTCTACGTCTCCAGTCTTTGAGGTCTGGGGAGGCTGGTCCTGATACCAACCTCTTCTAGATGTTCAACTACAGGATCTACTGGAAAATAAGAGATGTTATTTTTTTAAAAAGGGAGATAAAATGGGGCGCCTGGGTGGCTCAGTGGGTTAAGCCTCTGCCTTAGGCTCGGGTCGTGGTCCTGGGGTCCTGGGATCGAGCCCCGCATTGGGCTCTCCACTCAGCAGAGAGCCTGCTTCCTCCTCTCTCTCTGCCTGCCTCTCTGCCTATTTGTGATCTCTCTCTGTCAAATAAATAAATAAAATCTTAAAAAAAAATTTTAAAAAAAGGGAGATAAAAAAATGACATTCACAATAGAAACAATACTAAAATACACGGAGTACATCGTCAATGCTCTGAAGGAGAATTGCTGGAACCGTTAGTGCAGCTTCCCAACGAGGTCGAGCTCCACCCTAGAGGTTCTGTTGGAGAGGATGAAAGAAACTACGGCTGAGTGGAAAAACATAATTTACACACAGGTATGTGACCCTTCAGAACCAACAGGAACAATTCACTTTGAACTTCAATGTTATTCCTGCAACACTGATATAAACTCGGCATAATAAACTCAAGTGTGGAATTATTAGATTTGCTTGTAATGTCAGGGTCAATTTGAAAACTTGCCTCTAGTGCTATTGATACTTCCGTGGCTGAACTGCTTTAAATCCAAATTCATTTGCAGCAGGACCCTCCCTTTCCAACCCGTGGATTGAAAGTCCCCAAATAGTCTCAGGGCCTGCCTCACTTTTGCAAAGATTCTAGCCAGTCCGAGGCAGGTTTCCCCAACGTGAGCAGCATACTGCATCCAGACATGAAAAGAATGTCATCAAGGAGGCCACTGACCAACCTCTCCATGACTGAAAGGCAACTCCGGGACTCCGGTGGGCAGAGCTGTGGCTAGGGACCCGAGATACAGAGGGAGAGCAAGAAAATGGGAACCAGAAAAAGAGACGAGAAGAAGTAAAAGAGGCACATTCCCAGATGGAGCCATTTTATTTCTAAACTTGAGTCAAAACAGATACACGCTTTCCTACCTCCACCCTGGATTTTCATCTTATAAAATAGATTTGCTACTAAAATCCTTCATAAAATCTGCCTTCCTCTTGGCAGTGGGAAATGAGCAAAAAGTCAAAGGTTAAAAGGTCATGCATAAAATATCATAGCCACCAAGATAATTATACAATAGTCTCAAATTCTTCACAAATCAACGATAAAACATTAAGACTAATTTACACTCCACGATATTCGCAGCACTTCAAGGTTTTTTCTTCATATATTTATGATCATATTTCACAAACAGCAATATTAAAAAAGACTATCAACTTTTTTTCATAAAATAGGAAAACAAAATAAAGCCATCATACTATAAAATCAATCTGCAGAGCATAAATTTTTAATACAAGAACAAAAACTTAAAAAAAGAGAGAATTCACCCCACACTAAAATATCTTCACCATAAACTCTATAGGCTTCCCCAAGGAGTTCTTAGCACGCAGATTTCTGGTTGGCTTAACCTCTCTTGTACTACTGGTTTTTGTGTATCCTGACTCCCAACTGTTATTATTCCAGGGAGAATTTCAAAAAAGAACTTCAAGCAAGGTCTGAGATAGGATCCAGTAACAAGTCATTAGACAAATCATTCACACACATTAAAGCTTTAATGAAACTCAAGTGTTTCATTTGAAACAGTGGTTGACCCTTTTTCTTTCATCTGTGTTCGTCCAAGAAAACCCATTAAAGATCTAGAATCATTTGGTGTCTGTAATTACCATAGCATTTAGCTCCTAATTCTGGGGGAAAACATGCCATTTTAAGAAACTTTTTGCATGTATATTTTCCTTGATGTCTGGAGGTCGATAACCTCAAAGTAAGGCCCAGACATTGGTCCCTTCAAATGGTATTAAAAAACCCCAATAGTATTAAATGAGGAGAGTAGCTGTCAAAGAGTAAGAAACAAAATCCTGGTTTTTTTAGAAAAACAAAATCTTTGATGATACTTGTGTCTATGTATACGAAAAAATGACCTACAAAAAAACCCCCAGAAAGCAAAACAAAACGAAACAAAACAAAAAACCAAAACGCTAGAGAAGTCAATATGATTTGTCAGACTGACAAAATGCTTGGAATTCACAGTTGGAAGAGACCTTGTAGATTAACTCAAAGTAATTCAAAGTGCTGATTTTAGAGGGAAGGGAAGAAAAGCCCAGAGATGATAAATGACTTATCTCTGTCCATTAGCATGTTAATCTGCATGATTATTTTTTATATACACACAGGCAAACACACACACACACACACTTTGTACATAAAATGCTATTGGCTTATAGAATAAATGAAAAATCAGGGCGCACATTTTCACTGATTTCAATGCAGAAGTGGTTAGTGCCTCCCTTTCAAACGAACGAAAAGCTTTCACTTCCTCTCCATCCTCTCCACTGATGGACAGGCCATATCATAACCAGGCTGTCCCATTCCCTCTGCAGCCCCTGAAAAGAATGGGGGAGGTGTGGGGGGGCGCCGGTGTGTGTGTGGCAGGGCAGTGGTCAGAGTGGCAGGAAGGAGGGCAGAGGTACTCAACCCAGAATCGGAGTCCCTTCCTATGCCAAAGATGTTCCCACTGGCAGTGAAGGCTTTACACGAAGTCGAGCTTGGGGTATCGTAACTTCGAGACCAGGCTGGAAGGAGATAAGAAGAGGTAAAGGCACCAGGTGCCGATGTACGCGTCACCCAGGAGAACATGAGCTAGTGTTTCTCTGACCACAGAGGAGGGCAGAAACGAGCAGTGTGTGTCTTACCGAAGTTACTGAGCTATAAACTTAGACGACTTTACCAGATGTAGTCATAGTTTCTAATTATTTTAATTTGTAATTGCATATAAGCATCAAAATATTTAAGCCTAATGTGTAGTAGTATTAATAGCTACTTTACCTCTTCCCATAAAATTACATGTGGATATAATTCTAAGGTAGTTTCTTTTTTAAAAAATATCATTATTTTTAATATTCATTATAGACATTATTTTGAAAAATCTTAAGTCTAGCTGTATATATTAACATTAAATAACTTAAAAAAATAAACAATACATCATATGTACCAAAATAGGCCCATTTTAAAGCCATTTAAGTGGAAAAAATTGAGTTTTCAAGAATAAACTAGACCCTCTGAAGATATTTTTCATAATTTCAATATTAAATGTATCTTCTTTCCTGACTATGCCAAATACATTACACACTGCTTTTGGTAATTTACGTCAGAAGTATTACTTATGAAAATAAATAGGTTGGTTCGTTTGTCTGTTTTTAGTTGTTCTGTACTGGAAGATTTACCCTAAATCTAAATGAATTTGCTCCCAGAAGATCTCCCCAATGGAGAGATCATACCCAAAAAATGTAACAATGTATAAGATTTCCAGTCCATGTGACTATATTTTCTAATAATAGTGGTAGAAAGTAACTTTCAAGTATTGTTCTAATCTGACTGGACTTAGAGATAGCCATCCCATAACACCAACGCTCTAAAGGAAGAAAGGCATCTGAGAAACTTGTCCTTGCTAGAACACCTTTGCCGAAATTCCCATAGGAAACAAAACCATCTATCCGTAAAGAACAGAGGGCACTTGGTACCCAGCACTGACCTTTACATGCACACAGGTAACACTGCTCTGAATTTAAAGTAGACCCTAGCAAGTTGAAGAAGAGCCCATGTGTTCTTTACTCATTAATGGTCACTATGTCATCCACAGCTGGAAGAATTTCTTCTAGAAAGATTTTCTTAAGACAGAACCCAAAGCTATTTCAGCTCCTCATCCTGTTCTCTGCAGCCGTGAGTATTGGTAGTAGTTTGGCTAAAACAACAAGAACAGAGAGACTGGCCTGCTTTGAGAACCAGCCTCAGACATTTTGTACGTACATTAGTTAAGCACATTTCCAGAAATTAAATTCACATAGGGTATGCAAGGAATAGAGATTACGTCACTCACAAGTCACCGGGGGAAATCAGTCAACTAAAAAGTGCATCAATTTCCGAAGCAGGTGCGGGAGGTTGAGAAGGGCTCAAGCATTCTAGAAATGTGACTCGTTCACAGGTTTTGATCCAGCCACTTGATGTAACTATTCCTAGTCCGGATTCCCACTGAGAAGTTGGTGGGCCAGCTGGTGAAAATCATGCAGCCATGGAAACCATCCTCATAGTGATCAAGGGTCACCTCCACACCTGCGCTCTCCAGACGCTTGGCGTACATGATCCCATCGTCTCTTAGGACGTCGTACTCACACGTCAGAATATAGGTCTTTGGGAGGTGCCGCAGGACTTCCTGCTCGGCGATGAGAGGGGCTGCCCGGACATCCAGCAGCTGAGGGATCTCCCGCACAATCCTGGCGTCGCCAGTGGTCTGCATGACAGGCCTGTAGTCCTTTTTGATGGAGTCCGGCAAGAGGGATGTCCAGTTTAGACGGGCCCTGAGAGCAACAGCCTCTTCCACATCAAGGGAAGTGTGGTTGTTGACTATCATTGCCTGGACAAAGTCATAGTTGCCTTGGAAGTAGTCTACCCAGTACTTCACCACGACATAACGGGGCAGGATCGGTGTGTTCACATTTTGCTGGTAAGAGGGTGTGTTGAAATCTAAAGCTTGTAGGGCTGGGTAAATTAAAGCTTGCACCTTGAGCTTGTCTTTGAGATTGGCATCTTGAGAAAACTGGGAAGGAGAAAGCAAACACATTATTTCTTTTGGCATGGCTCCTTTTATAGAAACCACACCTTATATAGTAGCTTGATGCCTTACTTTGAGCCAAGCAGAGAATAAAAGTATGAAATTTCCACCGGCCATGGGATTAAGTAATGTAGTTTAAAAAATAAAACTCCCTCCACCATCACCACTGCCCCCAATCAAGCTGCTGGATATTTACTGAGAAAGGTATGATGTTTGAATGAACCCTTCAAATATACACCATCTCTTAGGTCTTTAAACCCCCACGCACACTTCACTTGTCTCCGTTCTTCGGCAGTAGCACACTCTGCTGGGTACGACGGATGGATAACCTACGAACCTTATTTAGTTCACTATGCTCTGCAAGGTCCAAAAAAGGCAATGGCTTCCTGGAGAGAAACAAACTAGCTGACCCTTCCGAAGGAGAAGGGTAGGAAAAGATAAAGGAACAGATGATGGGACTCCAAAGTGTTGGAGTAGGACCTTAGGATATCTCCTCCAATGAGCAATTAGTGTTCACGCTGGGTGAGAGAATTTAAATGGCCCTGGCAACGTGCCCTCCATTCTCCTTAATGAGCGTGTGCCCCAGTGTTGAGGCTGAAATGGGAACGTGAATGCATCCCCTACCTCAGCAGATCTCCATTCCCCCCATGCCCCCCGCAAAATGCAAACATACTGCTTCATTTTAGACAGAGTTCTAGTATCTAAAATGATATATATTTTCATTTTTTTGAGTCTGTCAAAAATTTTTTTATTTATTTTTATTTATCATTTATAAATTATTATTATTTGATTTATTTATTCAACAAGTATCTTGAACTGTTTCCACACATTACCCTCCCCTCTCAGCCCTTACTCATATATTTTTTTAAACACCTTTTTTTTCTGGTTTCTTTCTTTCTTTCTTTCTTTCCTTCTTTCTTTTTTTCTTTCTTTCTTTCTTTTTTCTCTGAAAGGCAGCTAACTAGGACACTGTGTTTTATTGCAACTAAACAATCTTCAAGGTCACTTTAGCCATACAATTTTGTTTCACATAGGAGTTTAGAACCCCATCCCCAGGGAAGATGAAACTGTTCTGTCAAAGCAAAAGGAAATGATTGGTTAATAGTACTATTAATATGTGCCAGGAATTGTATATACATCATTTCACTAAATTCTGGCAACAGCCCTGCAATCACATGGCATCATCCTCATTTTCCTGAGGCTTAGAGATGTTAAGGTGCTTGCCCAAAGCCCTGTAGCTCTCAAAGCAGGGGGACTGGATTCCATCCCAGTTCTGTCTCACTGTGAAGCCCATGAGGCTCTCCTCATGGACCCGCACTTTCTTCTTACCACATTTGGCACAGGTATAGCAAACGTGACAATGCCAGAGAACAAAGTTCTTCACATGCAGCAAAGGAGAAGAAACCGAGGTACGCTACAGATAAAAAGGCAGATGCTATCTGGGATACCAAAAGAAATTTGGAGGAGAGAAGACAGAGCTGCTGTTCTAAACTTATTTAATCCATCAGAGGAAGAAAATGTACTTATCTTTGAACTTACACAGCTGCCCCAAATTCTGCGTGCTCTTAGAGCTAGGTAGTTTTTAAAGAATTTAACCAAGTAAGCTGGATGAACTTGTGAGATAACATTTGAAGTGGCTGACCCATTTTCATTTTTTCTTTTATATTTAAAAAAACAAACAAACCAACAAACTTTGGGAAACGCTTTTTAACTTTTCAATTGGACTCCGAGTTCTAAGGAAGCCATCTCAGCAATTGGAATTTAAGCACACAGACCCCCATTTTGCAAGTCTGACCTGGACAAGAAGCCGGGGATACTTGATTTCCATGCATAGCACTGAGCGGCAAGAAAGCCCTATAAAACATCAGCCCTTCTTTCATAATGATTGTAATCAGGGCCTTTCTGAGGACTGAGAGATGACACTTTTGTCACTGACCTCTCTTCCTACTTCAGAAAGATCTGCGTGTTCTCCAAGTGCAGTCATCTGAATAACGTGGCCCACTACTGACCAGCCCACCGGCTCCACCTTGGCCATACATGGTGGAGAATCTGTCTGTCCGCAAGAGGTGAGCCAGTACCCTCCCACCACCAGCACAGCAGGGCTGTTACCTGTTGGCCCACAGCAGCGGCCAAGTTCCCACCAGCACTGTCACCAGAGATGCCAATTCTGTCTGGGTCAACCGAATACTTGTGTAAGACTTCTGGCTGCAGGAAATACTTCGTGGCATGCACAACATCATGAATTTGTGCAGGAAAATAAACCTTTGGAACTAGTCTGTATCTGTGGAGACAAAAGTTGTATTCATTTAAGGACTTCACCAAGTCTTTCTAGGCCATTTGAAGTTTAAGGGGAAACTGGTTTTTTGGACACAGAAATAAACAAGTGAGGCATTAAAATATATCTAAAGGGGCACCTGGCTGGCTCAGCCAGTAGAGCATGTGATTCTTGATCTCAGGGTTGTGAGTTTGAGTCCCACTTTGGGAACAAAGCTACTTTAAAAAATATCTATCTATCTATATAAATAAACCATTCATTTTCTTTTCTTTTTTTAAGATTTTATTTAATTTTTGTCAGAGAGAGAGAAAGCGAGCACAAGTAGGGGTGGGGGGACAGAGGTGGAAGGAGAAGCAGGCTTGCCACTGAGTAAGGAGCCCAATGTGGGACTTGATCCCAGGATTCTGGGATCATGACCCAAGCCAAAGACAGATGCTTAACCGACTGAGCCACCCAGGCATGCCGAACCATTTATTTTCTTGCAAATCAAATACCTAGTTTAAGAATGTAATGATTTTGTATCAGCAGTAGTCCTCTCCCTCTCCTTTTTTTTTTTTTTATTATCAGTCACCAAGCAAAACAAACACCTAGGCCACCACCAATGGAAAAACAAAACTTCAAAGTTGAAGGTGGGTGTTATTAAGATATGGGTAGAACCACAATCGATTCTGAAATTTTATTTCTGGAAGTCAGTGTTCCAATTCACAACACCAATGAGTTAGAAGGTAACCTGGCAACATTAACCATTTCATTAACCTCATGTTTAATCCCTCCATGTGGTATCCTTTATGATTTACTTGAGAAATAGAGTGAAACTGTACTCCAATGAAGAGTACATTAAACCCAGGCAATGAATTCACTCCCTAGGAGGCTGGAACGGAAAAGCTAGTTGCCAACCAACAAAGAGGAAGCCAAGTCTGCAAGACAACCAAGACAGGCCCTCTGAGACACTTCTGAGGCTTCTCCTATCACTCCAGTTTGTAATATCAGGCTGAATCTGTATACTTTGGGATCTGACTCTGTATACTTTGTAGGATTCCTATGCTCTTAACAGTTCCAAAGAACCCAGTTTTGTCAAATGCCCCACCCATAATATCATCTTACAAATCCGTATTTGCTGATAACCTCGACCTGGAGGATCCTCTCAATCTCTTTCTTTCCTTATTAATTCTCCCTCATCCTTTAAGCCTTACCCAAGGGTTTGGACTCCTCCAGGTAGAGTTTCTGGACTAAAACTCTACTCGCTTCCGGGGCTGAGCTGGGTACCACTCCTTGATACTTCTATGTGCTGGGGTATATTACTGTTCTTTCTGCCCCATCATAAAATGATTTCTTTATGGACTTCCTCTAAAGAATGTGTTCTTTGTTTTATTCATCACTGTGTTCCCAGTATCCATCAATGTGCCAGGCACATAACCATCCATCCAGTAAAAACTTTTTGAATATTCACGTACCTTCCTTTTGCAGACAAAAGAAACTGAGGCACCTGCAAGTTACATTATTTGTAAAATAAGTCAAACACAGATAAAAACAAGGTGGGATAGAAACCAATTACTTAATTAATGATATTAAGAACTCAGGTCTTGTAATTACCATTTTATAATTAACATACTTATTCTCAGAAACTAATTTTCCCCCATCTAGAATCCAGCTAGTTAATTAAATATTTTGGCATTCAGTACAGATACAATCAAGTGGACAAATATTTGTGAAATACTCCAAGAACTAGTGAACATTGATTTGGTTACTCAAGAATGATGGCATTTTGAAAATTCTAATATGATAAAAAAAATTCCCTTAGTGGTTGCTTTATAACAGACAAACTGATTTTTCTGACTTTTTTTTATTTTTCCATCTGTGGATCAATTAATCATCCTAAATGATTTTTCTCCCTTTAAATTCCGTTATGTCCTAGGGCAGCTGCTGTATGTACTACTACTATTGGTTAATGAAAGGAGTAGGATTACACCACTTTGTCCACTAGATGGCGCCATCTCACATGATTCCATTTACCCCCAATTCTAGCACAAGATCTCAGTTTTTGAACTTCAGTTTTACCAAGCTGAATTCTTTTTTTTTTTTTTTTTAAGATTTTATCTATTTATTTGAGAGAGAGCGACAGAGATAGTGAGAGAGAAAGCGAAAAAGCAGGCGATCGGAGAGGAAAGAGATGTAGGCTCCCTACAGGGACGCCCCCTACAGGGAGCCTGACCCAGAACCCAAAGATGATGACCTGGGCTGAAGGCAGACGCTTAACCGGCTGAGTCACCCAGGCGCCCCCAGGCTGGATTCTTAATTCTTTCAATGAAATAAAAACAAATGCACTCCATGACTCAAGCTGTGACAATAAAGGCTATTCTGTCTCGGCAAGATTCCATATATCACGATAAACTGTTTTCCGGGTAGCCAGGATGTCAGAACATATTCTACCAGTACACACACATAAATTGAATCTTCAGGTGTTGTTTACCCAAAAGGTCTTAGTGACTTTGAATCAAGGGAAATCGCTACTCTTTTTTTTTGCAAAGATTTTATTTATTTATTTAACAGACAGATCACAAGTAGGCAGAGAGGCAGGCAGAGAGAGAAGGGAGGAAGCAGGCTCCGCGCTGAGCAGAGAGCCCAATGCGGGGTTCGATCCCAGGACCCTGGGATCATGACCTGAGCCGAAGGCAGAGGCTTTAACCCACTGAGCCACCCAGGCACCCCGAAATCACTACTCTTAAAAAAAACCTTGGCTATTGCCTCAATCTGGCTATTACCTCAATCTTACCAGCCTATTAATAATTGGCTCAGATAACAAAGTAAACGAAAGACAAACAGGTCATAATAGAGTATTCCTGGTACTCTTAAACATTTGTCTCCTCTTCCTGGTACTCTTAAACATTTGTCTCCTAGTCCCTCCTATCTTTATTTGAGCTGGAAACTTTCTCTAGTTTTATTCGATAAGGGACACAATTTTCATAGATTGGAAAATAGAGTGAAACTATATACTTCTGAGGTCACCTAGTGTAAGATAAGCCTCCGAAGTAACTTGAAATGGACCTGAGAAGTAGAGCAAAAGTGCTGTAATATTTTTGTAGACACAGAAAACTTGGAGTCAGGAGAAAATTAATGAGTGCCAGAGCCAAAGAAAGCAAGTATATATCTATTTACCTGATCCTTTTGTTTAAAGATACATTCCTGCAAAGTATGAAAAGAGGATTCTGACTTTTTAAAATTTCAAAATGATAGATCTTAAGTTAAAGCACCTGATGAATTTGTGGCAAATAAGGTCTTAATTTGCCCAACTCACTGGGGGGACAGATGACTCTGCAGAGTGGGTCTCTGCCTATCTGTTATGGCACATGCCTCCTTCCAGCAAAATTTGGTTGTGAACTCAGGAATGAAGCTTAATCAATTTAATAAACGCATACTCTCTATAAAAATTATCTAACTCCTGCTAGGTGAGGCACCCGGCCAAGTACTCTGCAGATGTGTTTCGCTCAAATCACAGGGCAAACCTCTGGGTTTAAGAATGAGAACGTGAGGGGCACCTCAGTGGCTCAGCTGTTAAGCCTCTGCCTTCGGCTCTCATCATGATCCCAGCATCCTGGGATGGAGCCCCATATGGAGCTCCCCACTCAGTGGGGAGTCTGCTTCTCCCTCTCCAGCTCCCTTGTGCTTGTGTCCCCTCTCTCTCGCTATTCCTCTCTCTCTGTGTAATAACTAAATAAAATCTCAAAAAAAAAAAAAAAAAGAATGAGAACGTGAGGCCCAAGAAGGATGCGTGACTTGTCTACGACAGCTGGCACATGGCAAAGCTGTGCAGTGAATTGACCACTGACTTCCAAACCCACGTGTGACCCCTGCCTTGGAAAATATTCTCCTTCTTCAAAACTCACAGCCTTGCCAGTGTGCATGGGTACGCGTGTTTTCTCATGACCTCACCAAACCAGGAAATTCTTAGAACTACAGATTTCTGACATCCCGGAGCATGTCTCATGATTTCCATGGTTTTTCAATATTCTCAAACAAACCACCTACTGTCACAGTGCCTGGCACATGGTACATCTTTAATAACATACTTTTCTTCCTTCCACATAAAATTTTATACCTTTTACATATAAAATATGTTACAGAGCACTTTCTGTGGTGAGAAAAGTAATAAGCCATATGGCTTTAAAAACATAAAAAAAGAAATTGTTCCTAACCCACCCACTCTCCGGGCACATCTCCAGGAACTCTACTTCTTGCATTCTAAGCATAGCTCCAAATTTCTCAACTCTGTGTGCACCTCAGGATAATCTTGGGAGCTTTACAAAAACACAGAGAGGTTTGAGCCTCTCTACAGAACATTCCAATTGGGGTGTAGCCTTGCATATCCATATTTGAAGGGAAATTCCCCCAATAATTCTAAGGCACAGCCAAGATTTGGAAATATCACTGAGTCCAGCCAAACTGCCACTGTTCTCTGAACACATTTCCCTGTTCCCATTCCCAGTGCTTTAGTCTCTCCATCCTCAGTGCCCTTCCCCAGGAAGTCTTCATCCAAAGTGCTTGTCGTGTAAGTCTCATCTCAAATGCGGCTTCTTCCGCTTCTTCCCTGAAACCTTTGGAGAGCCCAGGAAAAGTCACTCTCCTTCCTTGGAGCCCTCAAAGTCTCTCTGACAGTAGGTTACATCGAGGACACCTCTATTTCCTCTACTAGTGGACGAAAAAGTCCACATACTAGAGTTTGACGTCAGTCCCTGCAATGGTTTGACCATAGTCATTCAGCAAAGGAGAGCTGAGATTAGCCAAGGCTTAGCCTATTGGGTAAGAAGGGCATTCAAGAGAAAGGAAAGAGGTCAAGGTGCTTTGCCAAAATCCTAGGAGTGATTGAGTCTACAAGTGTGATTCACTGGGATAGGTTTAAACGAAGTAATTCTCGGAGCACCGTTGAAGACTTTGGGAGACTTCTCTAATACACAGTAGGGGTATCCCAGGGCTCAAGGTGTGGATCTAAACAGCCTCCTCCCATTCAGATGCAAATCTTGCCTTTAACGTCAAGGGTAGACCAAGAGTCAGAGCACTCTCCAGTGGGTCTGCAAGCCCAAGGAGGCTCGTTGCCTCCTCCTCCTGGCCTCCTTTCTTTGTGTGACTTCAGGAGCTAAACATAGCTTCCTGGAGCTCAGGTGTGGGTGGGACTGAGCTGCACACCCTCACTGTGCTTCTCAGTCTCAGGTGCTCTCTGAGGCTGCACCACAGACTTGTTGTAAAAGCTCTGACTGTCCCCCTTGTCCTCCCACCCGCCGCTCCCCTGAAATTCTTGAAGACCCAAACCACAGGAGAGAAGCCAATGGATTTTTCATATTACTAGAAAACAGAGCTGGGAAGACATTAGCTGAATATGTGTGAAAAGGAGAGATTCATTAGTCGATGACAGGGAAGAAAATAAAGCAAGCTACTTCTCAAAAGAAGCACAACATTAGCTTTCTCTAGTTTTAAATTATTTGTGATGTGGGCCTTTAGATTTGCTGAAGTTGGCTCTAAGTTTTCAGCAAATCTTTCCTTACTGGGGGAGGATGCTTAGGAATTTGGTCTGCCCACCTTCCAGGGCTGCCCAGGTAGGAGGGATGCACGAAGATTTCTCAGCTTAGGACTCAGAAGAAGAGCAGGAAAAGGCACGGAGAGAAAGTCACAGCTGGGTCACCATTCACTCTGTGTTTTTCTGAGGACCTTATTCCTACAACTGTTTGCTGAAATGCGTGTTGTGTTGGGCCTGCTAAAAGCTCTGTGACTTTGTCAGCTTGCACTCAACTAATTTTGTGAATTAAAAACAACAGAAGCAGGGCATCTGGGTGGCTCAGTCCTTGAGCTTCTGCCTTCTGCTCAGGTATGATCCCAGGGTCCTGGGATGGAGCCCCACACTGGGCTCCCTGCTCAGCAGGAAGCCTGCTTCCCCCTCTCCCACGCTCCCTGCTTGTGTTTCCTTTCTGGCTGTGTCTCTCTCTGTCAAATAAATAAAATCTTTACAAAAATAAAAACAATAAAAACAAAAGAAGCCTAAAAATCCCATTGCTTGTAGCTATGTTAGCAGCAAATGCAGGAAAGTTCTTCAGCTTCTCTTCCATCTACTTTAGCAACATTCTTTATGGCTCTGTAAAGTTTTAAGATCTCTGTGCACAAGACCATCTGACATTTGGTAGAATGGGACTAGATCTCCATCTACATAAAATAGAGAGTTTGAGTGTAGTAAAGATTTAATTAAAAGCAAAACACATTTTCCATACCCTAAAAAGCAACGTAAATGTCTTGTAGAATTTAATTATAGAATTAAGTAGATCTATTAAATAGAATTTAATAAAATCCAACATGCCTACTTTGCTATTATCTTGCATTTTATCTTAAAAAAAAAAAAAAAAAGAAATCTTCTTTTCCTCTTATGTCTTATGGTTCCGGGACTGTGTTTTATCATATAAGCTACATGTAACAGGGTGCAATGTTACAGCTAAACTGCATTAAAATTTATGAAAATAGGTTTGTGGATACAAAATAGAGCCTTCTTAGATTATATAAATGAGGACACATCCATGTATCTTAGGTAGCATAAGATGAACTTTTATATTTACTTAACAAATACTTGTTGGGCAATTGATACATAAAAACAGCATGGTGTCATAAAAGCAACTGAGCAGAGCATGGCCTAGTTTGAGAACTTGAGACCTTTGTCAACCTTAGTTGCTGGGTCTGTCCCCAGAACTGTGCGTGAGCCAGCAACAAGGATGGAGGCATGCCAGCTCCTGCTACTGGCTGCATGGGAGTGATTCCATGACTGGGGCTGACCCCAGCCCTTGCCTACCAGCTTCCTCAGGCTGTAACCCTCCCCAGGGCCATATCCCATAGGAAGCTAAGCCAAGCCACCACCACCCAACTGCCGTGGGCCTCATGGATAAGGAGCAATTGTCTCCATACAGCTCCCTGCTAGAAGTAGGATTCCAGGAGAACCAAGGGTCTATCATCCTCCTAAGAGCCTCAAGATTATCTCCGTCTCTTTCCTATTTTCCTTAGTTATCACCAGAAACTTCTTCAACTATCTTCTCTCGTGTTTTGTTCCCTTAGTGCTCTCTGCTTTCTCCCCTTCCTCCAAGCCCTCTCATTACACTCACTGGACTCCCATGATGAACCCATTTTGTCTAACTCGATTCTGCTCATTCTTAGGAGCTCGATGCAAACGCCACTTTCTTTAAGACACGAGTTTTCTGACCCTTCAAACTAGGTAAGCTTTTACCTATTTGATGCCTCTGTACTACTTAGCCTTCTACTTCACCTCACTTATCACAATTTAGCATTACTTGTTCATTGTTTATTTTCTCATGTAGACTGTAAACTCCACGAGGGCAGGAATTAGGTCTGTCTCACACTGTGATGTCAGCAGAGTGTAACATAGTAACTGGTACATAACAGAAATTCAATAAATATTTCTGGAATAAATGAAAGGGGAAAGAGACGAGCAGTGAGAGGAAATAATGTTCTCAAGTTAGAGCTCTGAGTATACTTTCCAAGAGAAACATGATTCCATGATGTTGGCTCTGCCTCAACTACAGCACGGGTTATGTGGCTCTTCGTGGGCTAGCTAGCCTGGATTCTTTTTTTTTTTATTATTTTTTCAGTGTTCCCAGATTCACTGTTTATGCACCATACCCAGTGCTCCATGCAATCTGTGCCCTCCTTAACACCCACCCCCAGGCTTACCAACCCCCCCACCCCTGTTCCCTCCAAAACCCTCAGTTTGTTTCTCAGTGTTCACAGTCTTTCATGGTTCCTCTCCCCCATCCACTTGCTTGGATTCTAACCACCTTAGCTCTTGATTTCTGCAAAGACGAGTGCTGTGAGCTCTACACACGTGTTGATAAATAAATTTGTCAGTTGGACCATCCAGTTCTATGGGCAAGAGCACTAATCCTTCCAAACTGTCTAGTGCTTTAGCATATCTGAAGCCCTTTTAGCTCAGCTGTCCAGACTGACTCTCATGACAGTTCTTGGCAGTCCTTAACCTGACTCAAAGTATGTTTACTTAGCATACTTGTTCTAAGTCTTGTATTGGGTGATGGGAATTGGAGGACAGAGACAGGATTCCTCTTCCCAGTAGCTCACATTCTAGACACACAGGACAGACTCCTCAGCCCAGTTAGCACATGACATTAAATGATGTGGCTGAGGTCAGGCGGTCTTGAGAAATGGTACTTGCCTACCACTGTGATATGTCCCGGTGATAAACTTAGGGGTACCACACCACAGAGATGGGGCAGAATGGAAAGTTGAGATGAAAGCAGTCCCTTCCATATTTAAAAGAAATATTCTTAAAATCATCCTATCCATCCTTATATGCTGTGTGAGAAGCCTAGACTTAACACCTATTTTACTTGAGACAGATGCTCAAGGTGGAGACAGGCATATAGGAAGAATTTAGACACGCTGTCCACTGCTTACATTGAAGCCCAGGACGGTAAGGCCCGTACGGAGACTCCCCAAGGTGCCAAGTAAAGCCGGCACAGTGTCCTTCCTGCCCTCAGGCCTGTGAGGAGCTGGAACCACGCAGGAAACCACCGGAAGGTCTCGGAGGCTGGTTCCGAAGCTCTGAGCTGTGGGACCTTGCACCACAATGGGGCCCAGCTACTTCAGCCCACCCTGCTTTCCTGGCCGGCTGCCCAGGCTGGATGCCGGCCTTCCGTTGAAGGTTCCTGCATTACAAAACTGCGCCACGGACCCTTTGGTGATCTGGGAGGCCGGCGGAGAGGCCAGGGCCGGCCAGGAGCTGTCCAGAGCTGTCTGGGAGGCAAATCTGCTCAGGAGGCAGCCACAGCACTGCTCTGTGTGACTCTAAGTCTTACGTTCAAGGGTCACCGCTGCCCAGATGACTTGGGAGACCAGCCCTTCCGAGAGACACAGAAGAAAGGATTCCCTTACATCTCCAATCTGAAGCAGGGACACAGACGGAATGAGCCATGAGCAGAAGAACAGCGGGCAGAGAGGACGCAGTGGGAAGAGGAGAGCGGTTAAGCTCGAGCGTGGATGCTCAGCGTCCTTCAGTACTGGCTGGACACTGGGTCAAAAAAGTATAGGGTCCTCAGGATGTGGGCTTAATGCCTCACTCTAGTTATATAACTGGCTAGCTTTGTGACCTCATTTACTCCTCTAGGAGAAAAATATCAAAATATTTATCTTGAAAGGTTGATATGAGAATTAAGAAAGACTCCTATTCATTCGTTCCATAAATATTGGTTGAACGCTCACTATCTACCAGGGATGTTCCCAGGTGCCAGTGATTAACAATGAACAAAATAGGCCAAAAGCCCGAAAATTCCTGTCTCTGTGGAACTCACTTTGTCTATTTCAACCCAGTACAATAAATACCTAATAAGTCGAATATATGATCTATCAGAGGTTGAGGACAGTTTTGAAGAAAAATGAAACAGGAAGATGATATTTGAATTAGGATCTGAAGGAGGAGAGACAATGTATTGTACCAGCACCCACACAATGCCTGCCGCGGAAGAGGCAGCAGGATTTTGTATTTTTGACATCACCACCATTGCTGTAATTCTTACTCATATCCTTCTTAATACCATTAGTAACGATGACGGCAATAACCGCACTGACTGAGATTTGTTGAACACACTCTATTTACAAGGTCTGAGTTACAGAACAGAACTCCAGGGGAATGACTTTTCCAACTCTGGATTGGTTTTTGAATTTTACTTATTTTTTAAATTTTTCTATTTTTTAAAGAATTTATTTATTTGACAGAGAGAGGGAGAGAGACAGTGAGAGAGGAAATACAAGCAGGGGGAGTGGGAGAGGGAGAAGTAGGCTTCCACTGAGCAGGGAGCCCAATGAGGGGCTCATCACAGGACCCTGGGATCACAACCCCAGATGAAGGCAGACACTTAATGACTGAGCCCCTCCCCCCCCCAGGTGCCCGGTTTTGAAATTTTAAAAGGCAGTAAACAAAATTATTTGCTGTAGATAACTGCATATTTTTCTGTTTCAGTTCATTCCTTTTCCAGAAATTTTTAAAATTAAGATAAAAAGATAATTCAAGGTGTTAGAAAGCTAGTTCAAGAAATTGCAAGTTGGGGATGCCTGGGTGGCTCAGTGGGTTAAAGCCTCTGCCTTAGGCTCAGGTCATGATCTCAGGGTCCTGGCATCGAGCCCTGCATCGGGCTCTCTGCTCAGCGGGGAGCCTGCTTCCTCCTCTCTCTCTCTCTGCCTGCGTCTCTGCCTACTTGTGATCTCTGTCTGTCAAATAAATAAATAAAATCTTTAAGAAAAATAATAAAAATTTAAAAATTAAAAAAGAAATCGCAAGTTGTATCAGAATCATTATATGAGAGAGTGAGAGAGCATGAGCAGGGGGAGGGGCAGAGGGAGATGCAGCCTCTCCACTGAGCAAGGAGTCAGACTCAGGACTCCATCTCAGGACCCTGAAATCATGACAGGAGCCAAAGGCAGACGCTTAACTGACTGAACCACTCAGGCATCCCGTATTTCTTTTTGAGAGAGAGTAAGCACGGGGAGGCGGGTGGTGGTGGGGTGGGGGGTGGGGAGTCGGTAGATGGGTGTGGGGGAAGAGGGAGAGAGATCTTAAGCAGGTTCCACACCCAGCACACTTAACTCACTGAGCCACCCAGGTGCCCCTCTATGATTAGGATTATTAACTTACTCAATGGAGACAATGACAGCATTCAATTCTTCAGCCATTGCTGTACAGAGCTCATCATAATACCGGATTTCTAAAAGAGACAAAGGAACAATCAGTATTAAACAACTTATTTAATAATGTCCATTTTTAAATTCTGCTCATTGTGGATTGCTTTTAGACTTGGACTTAAGTTATTCATAATAAAAATAATAAAAAGCAAATGTGAACATATGTCTCATTTATAGGGCTACATATACAGAAGCAAATATGAAATCTGGTTTCTGATAAAATGTAATTGGTATAAAATAACAGGAAATCTACATTCGATTACCTTTGAATGTGTTTTTAAGTAACTAGACATTTATTTCATAAGAGACTATGTGAAATACACCAAATTAATTCCAATTTTATAGCTCTTTCAGTGTACACCTTTCCAAAAATCACAGCAAATAAACAGTTTCCTCCTTGGAACCACAAAATTTTTGTTTTAATACCTTCATTTGCTGCAATTCAATTGCATTCTTCCAATTTGAAGAACAGCATATTCTGTTTAAGCCAACACATAAAAACTAGAATTTTGGGAAGTCTTAGCATTTCTTAGAAAGAGGGTCCAAAGACATGTAGTGACAAATGCAATTGTAATAACTACATAACCGCGTGCATAGCATCTCCAGCCCGAGCTCTTCCTCTGGCAGGAGTGATCAGTCAAAATCATGTAGACGAGGCCAGGTGGATTTGTAATCCATGCGATTCCTGGTACTTACACTTCTCGGCCTCTAGTGGAATGTCTCACTTGGCAAGTGTCCAATACTATAGATGCAATCATTTCTGTTATTCACTTCTGTATCCTCATCCCCTAGCACACACTAGGATAACCACAGATATAGGTTCGCACATAACTGTTCGAATATTGGAGGTCCCGAACCCCAGGAAACCCCTCAGTCCTGGACAAACCTACATACTCCACAAACATCTGTTGAGAACATGAACCAAACCATGAATAAAAGAATAAATAATGAATATGAAATGGGATTACTAGAAAAATTATCCTTTTTTGGCCTTTGCCACATTAAAAAAAATGCTATTTGAAAACACAGAAAAAGGGATGCATGGGTGGCTCAGTCAGTTGAGCTTCAGACTTGATTTCAGCTCAGGTCTTGATCTCAGGGTGGTGAGTTCAAGCCCTGCATCAGGCTCCACGTTGGGTGTGGAGTCTATATTAAAACAAACAAACAAATAAACAAAACCCACAAACAAGTTGTCATTACCTTTAAGCCTAGGGGATGCCAGGGTACCTGGCTGGCTCAGTTGGAAGAGCGTGTGACTCTTGATCTCGGTTCATGAGTTCGAGCCCCCGTGTAGTATACTCAAATGAATAAAACCAAAAACAAAAACCAGAAATCATAGGGGATGCCAGTAGCTTTGGGCTGAAGATGAGAAAGTAGCTCCGTGATAATTACAGGCCCTTACCACCTCCTTGGTATGCTTTCTGCTAGGTTGTTCCACTTGGCTGCCTGCCATTTTCAATGTGTTCTGCTCAGGAAAGGATCAAACACCAAAGAGAACATTCTTGGATTTTGCAACATTGTTTCCTTTTAATGCTGGTATACCTTTTATATTTTCATCTTTGGTTTCATAAGCAGGTAAAATGTGGATGAGTTAACATGGATATTCTGAAATACTGGTCCTACTTCATAGAAAATTGTCTTCAAAACACAAGTCGGCAAAAGAGCTGCAGATCATTTCCTCATATTCTGTCCCAGTGAAACTTTGACTTGTTTTGGTGCCGAAAGCTACTGTCAGCAATTCACTTAAGTTAGCCTACGATTCAGGTCACAGGATCTATTTTCAAAAGAGTCTGCCCAAATTAACAAGTAATAAACAAATGGACAAAAGTTTTACGTAGGGTAATCATACAGTTAATCATCCAAGACAGAACATTTTCAAGTGTGAAAAGGAGACCCTGTGAATAATTCTGCTGGGATAATAGCAGTAACTGAGACTCTTCAAGGGAACCAAATCAAACGGTCCTCCTCTCCTTACCCAACAAGGAAGTCAAGCTCAATCGCACATCTCTCCCAGGGCCAACCACAATCCCCAGAGCCCCGGAGGTGACTAGGACATACTTGCACTGGCCAAAGCCCAGCCTCCTCCGTGGATGTAGATAATGCTGCGTTTCAAAGGCTCTTCTGGCTTCGGGGAGCCCTCAAACACTCTGACTTCCACCCCGTCAAAGTCAGTGTCGGTCACCTTCACCCGAGCCGATGACCACGCGCTTTTCTTGCCAAAAGAAATGATGATAAAATTCAGTGCAAGCAGGTGATGGCTCAGGCCCAGGGAGTGTATCAGGTTGCTCTGCAGGGCGAGGGAAGGAACACAGAGGGAGAACACGAGTCAGCTTTGTCATACCCTCACCAACTCCTGGTGTCTAAATTATTACAAGCATCTGCCAATACTCTTTAGGACTCACTGGCCACTTTCAATCCAATAAAAAATTGGATTTGTTTGCAAAGCGTTTGCAAAGTATTGTCTTACAGGAGATTGTATTTTTTGGATCAGCTCCGAGAGGGACATTGGACAGGTCCCATCAATCCCATTTTATCAAGAAGACTTAGAAATTGAACAAACGTGAGCATTGAGCTGGCTAAGTGGTCATTCTGGGACTTGTGAATTTTAGTCCTTTATTTCCCCTTCTCAATCAGCACATCACAGTTCTAATAACACACTAAGAATAGAGGAAGAATACTTTATTTAGATGCAAATAAAAATATGGAAGTTTCATATTTACTCTAAGTATTTTTAAAAGTGTTTTATAGCCTATCTACTTAACTACAGCATATCTGTTGTTTTGAGAGTGAGGAAAGAAATGAGTGTATGAGAGGCCAGGAGCACAGGGAACTCTGGCCCCAGTGTTGAGAAGCAGAACACCTCAGATATTACCAGGAGCTTTACAGAAATGTGCAAGGAATAAACACTCTGCCATCACTTCCTCTTTGAACCCAAGGGCACTGAGCTCTGCATTAAGTGACTGCAGGAAGTTAGCTGGTTGGAGAAGGAACAAAGAGAGAAGAGACCCAAGTCATCTACCCAGCAAAGACCCTATAGAGTGCACTCCCCTCTTTCCACATCTTATATAAGGTCCTCCTGTTGCATATACTCATAAAACTGACCTCCCTGTAAGGCTTAATGGCCATGTTTCAAATCCAGAGAACTGGAACCCATCAGGCAGCCAGGAACTAGTCCAACAGAGAGGCTCACAAGTGTTAAAGAATGACTGGAAACTTTCCTGGCACAGGGGCATGAATTTAGATACTGTATCTCCTAGTGGCTCTTCAACCTAGGGTAGAGAGTAACAGTGCCCTTCTGGAAAATATGAAACAGAACACTGATGATTAGTGAAATAGGGAATGCCATCATAAGGTCAAGGAAACAATGTTACTAGTAGCAGAAATCAGGACTATAAAAAGTCTTTGATACAGCATAATACAGCTTCCCAGTAACCGCCTGGGGCACACTGGTGTGCCGTAATTCTGATCCCCTCACCCCTGGGGAGCCAAGCTCGTGAAAGCACCTTACCCCAGTGTCCCATATAAGATATTATTATTGTATATGTATGCCCAGCCATGAAAAGACTAGGAAAACAGTGCATTTATATTGGCCATGTTCATGAAAAACAGAAACAACAGGAAATTAATCTAACCATGAAAAGCTACTCCAGAAATTTCATTAATATTTGTTTTTGGCAATATAAGCAGCAAATAAACATTAATAAAATAATTCAATTTCTATATCCATCAATTGCCCAAATTTGCTGAAAAAGTTAAAACTGATAGTGTGCTTGCTATGAATAAATGTGTGTGCTATGAAATAAATTCACACACACGCAGGATTCGAACCATTAAATTAAGGTTTTTGGCGAATCGGGAAAAGGCAATCATTATTTGAGTTTCATGGTAAAATGTCAGCTTTCTTGGGGAATATTGATTTCTACCAGGACATAGCTAAGAATCACTGCATTCACTAAGATTTCTAGCATTTACACATAAATCCTTGTCAATATCATTATCAATTAATCGAGAACACACAGGATCCATTCCATTTCTCACAGAACAAGAAGCTTGATAGGCACGAAATAATGAATGCGAACAAAGCAATCCCAGGCTTGGCTGTGTTACTTTCTGGACTATTTTTTTAAGTTAAGTGAAGACTTCTGAATACTTAAGACAAAGTACATATGAGTTTCTTCAACTACAGGAAAGCTGTAAAACAGGTGAATTGACTTTACAAGACAGATTAGAGAAGATCGTTCATTTTACACAGAGTCCACCTCAGGTTTCCTTTATGCACTGCGCGCTCTGAGTGCATGCAGCCTTGACTCAGTTTGTCCATGCTTTTCCCAAAATACCTCTGCCGTGTCAGCTTACCATCATTTGCACTAACGGAAGTTCTGAACAACTACCGGCATTGCTCACAATGCTGCGCGGGGAGCAGAAGGGTTGACTCAAGAAAGGACGGTTTAAATGCCAAAGACAGGTAAGCAGATAGGAGTAAGATAGGGTCAAACAGATGCTAAAATAAAGTTGGGCTCGTGTTTGGAATTGCACTGATAAATCGGAGAATGAAAAATAGTTATCTTCCAGAAAATGCCAAGATTATTTCAAAATTTGAAAACAGAGACACTCCAACAGTAATCTGTCACCAACCACTCTTACTATCACTATTGTTAATAACACTTCTCACTGTCTGAGCACCTACAGGACTAGAGTAGGGTAGAACTATTCAGTATGGGATGACACTCGCATGTGCATATGATATCATGTGGCATGATAAAATTGTAAATATTATCTAACTTTTTTCTCCAATATCTAGCTCTTCTCTCCAATATTAGCTCTTCTCACTGCTCCCCTCCCATCCGAATCTTTCTGTAGTTGTTACTTCAGGGAAAGGGTATGAGAACAAATAGCAAAGAAGTAGGAGTGACTTTATACTTTTAATTTTCAAAGCCTATATCCTTTGGAGAATTAACAAATAGGCATTGATTTAGAAGATCACATGATGAGTAAGAAGTCTCCTAGAATTGAAGATCATTCTCCAGACTAAGAAGTGGGAGAGGGGAGGACAAAGGGTGGAGATGAAATGAGGAATGTGTGGATTGATATCGGAAGAGACCCCTGAGACACAGTAACCCCCAGATAATCTGAGGAATCTGAGAGCAGTGGATATATGCCCCATGCCCAGACAGAACCTCGGAAGGAGGCCAGACCCTAGGGAAGAGTGGCTGCAGGATATATTTAAGACGATGGTGCCTGAAATGGCCTCAGAGCGTTCCTTGGGCTTCCACTAGTGCAGGAGCAGCTGAACGATTCCATACTCCAATAAAGGGATAAAAGTGGCAAGGAAGGGCTGCATGAGTGTCTTGGAGATGGACTTGAGACCACCTTTCCATTAGCCGTGGTCCACTATATGCTCTCAAGGGTCCAATGAGGATAGAGGAGAGCACTAATGAACCTGAGGGTTCTTATAAATTAGAACAAAGGATACTCCAGGGCGATGCACAGGACTCAAACACCAAAGACAGCATGGAACAATGATGTGAGCCAAGGATGAGTACCCAGATGGCCTCCCCCATTCATTATGCCTCAACATTTTATAAGACCCTCTGAAACCTAAAAGTAAACAGCACTTAGAGGGAATACCTAAATTTATAGGCATGAAGTTCTACCTTAAAAAGGTAGGCTCAAAATACAGATGACATTTTATTTCTTGCATCCATGAGTTTGTGAAGTGGGATTCAGATCCACTCCCCAAAACATTCTTGAGTTGACAAAGTTTCCCGAAATCTCCTTAGAAGTAGCTGGAAAACTCCAGTAGCACAGAGAAGCAGGCCAAGTTTTCCGAGCCTCATAGGTTGAGAATTGACCAGTTGAAGTACTCTAGGGCAGTGATATAGGTCTTAAAACTTGCCCCCATAACCATTCCAGGATCTAGGGGAGAAATTCTACCTGAGGACATGGAAGGGATGGGGGTACTCACTACACCACAGTAGAACCAGACACAACAAAAAAGGAGAGCCACTGGCTCCCTACCCAGGCATGATGGCCGAAGATGGAAGGACAAACAACAATCAAGGGAAACAGTAGAAGCCGTACTCTTTGTTTAATCAATATACACGTTAGTTGTTATGTTTGTGAATGGGGTTGTTTTCTGTTAACTCACTCAACATGTAAATTAGGAAGTCAGGGAGGCTGAGTGGGGAGAAAGAGATACTCTTCGGAGCAGACAAGACGCAAGAGCTGTAAATGAAGAGCTTCTGTCTGTGAACTAAGTAACACAAGCAGTCAGGGAGATGGACAAAAGGCTGCAGAAGCTTAGAGAAGGAAGGAATTACTTCTTCTTTTTTTTTTTTTTAAATTTCTTTTCAGCATAACAGAATTCATTGTTTATGCACCATACCCGGCTCTCCATGCAATACATGCCCTCCATAATACCCACCACCCGGCTCCCCCAACCTCCCACCCCCCCCCTGCCCCTTCAAAACCCTCAGATTGTTTTTCAGAGTCCATACTCTCTCATGGTTCATCTCCCCTTCCAGTTTCCCTCAACTCCCTTCTCCTCTCCATCTCCCCATGTCCTCCATGTTATTTGTTATGCTCCACAAATAAGTGAAACCATATCATAATTGACTCTCTCTGCTTGACCTATTTCACTCAGCATAATCTCTTCCAGTCCCGTCCATGTTGATACAAAAGTTGGGTATTCATCATTTCTGATGGAGGCATAATACTCCATAGTGTATATGGACCACATCTTCCTTATCCATTCATCCGTTGAAAGGCATCTTGGTTCTTTCCACAGTTTGGTGACCATGGCCATTGCTGCTATAAACATTGGGGTACAGATGACCCTTCTTTTCACTACATCAGTAACTTTGGGGTAAATACCCAGTAGTGCAATTGCAGGGTCATAGGGAAGCTCTATTTTTAATTTCTTAAGGAATCTCCACACTGTTCTCCAAAGTGGCTGCACCAACATGCATTCCCACCAACAGTCTTGAGAGGGTTCCCCTTTCTCCACATCCTCTCCAATACACGTTGTTTCCTGTCTTGCTAATTTTGGCCATTCTAACTGGTGTAAGGTGGTATCTCAACGTGGTTTTAATTTGAATCTCCCTGATGGCTAGTGATGATGAACATTTTTTCATGTGTCTGATAGCCATTTGTATGTCTTCATTGGAGAAGTGTCTGTTCATGTCTTCTGCCCATTTTTTGACATGATTATCTGTTTTGTGTGTGTTGAGTTTGAGAAGTTCTTTATAGATCCTGGATATCAGCCTTTTGTCTGTAGTGTCATTTGCAAATATCTTCTCCCATTCCGTGGGTTGCCTCTTTGTTTTGTTGACTGTTTCCTTTGCTGTGCAGAAGCTTTTGATCTTGATGAAGTCCCAAAAGTTCATTTTCACTTTTGTTTCCTTTGCCTTTGGAGACATATCTTGAAAGAAGTTGCTGTGGCTGATTACTTCTGCTTGTTCTTCCTGGGATGAAATCCAGTACGGCTTCTAGCCTAAATTGTGGCTTAATGGAAGATGAAGGACAAGAAGCAAAGAAAAGGGCTGGAAACCAAGATGTAAAAGTGTTGGGCAAGTGGTGTAATTCAGACACCCACGGGGAGATCACGCACATAAGGGAAGTGAAGGCAGAGGGGAGGGTGGAAATAAAAGGCTCGACCTAAGAGTCACATATAGTGCCAAAGTCAACAGCATAGACTCCAGCCCTAGGGTGCCTGAGTGAAAAGCCCGGCTCCCTGACTTACCAGGGGTGGGATCTTGGGCAAATTAGTAAACCTCTGCGTGTCTTGATTTCTCATCTATAAAACAGAAATAATAATACTAACTACTTCAAAAGATTGTTGTGAAGCTTAAAGAAGGTAAAAATGCCTAGAATAGCACCTGGCACATACTAAACCTCATATGAGTTGGTGGTGGTGGTTATTATTATTAAAATACCCCTGATCCAGGAGATCATTGCAGGAAGAAATGTGAGCCCAGGGACAGATAGTCCAGTATTTCTAGGGAAGCGGAGACTATCATTTTTCCCATGTACATTTGTTTTTAGGACCATGCTGATTACCAAGTTCTGAAATTATTATGGGTTAAACAGATGGAAAAGAATTACCTGTAAAAAGTTCATTTGAGGGCACCTGCGTGGCTCAGTTAGTTAAGTATCTGCCTTCAGCTCAGGTCATGATCTGGGGGTCCTGGGACCGAGCCTCATGTCATTGGGCTCCCTACTCAGCATGGATTCTGCTTCTCACTCTCCCTCTGCCCCTCCCTCTGCTCATGCTCGCTCTCTCTCTCTCTCTCTCTCTGTCTCAAATAAATAAATAAAAACTCTAAAATAAAAAAGAAGTTCATGTGTATGCTCATGTCAAAGGGGGAGGGAGAGGCCGGGGAAAAGCCATAGTACACTGATATCCCCAATGCATCAATAACGTAACCTGTGGTCAAATTTCAACATGAACCAGCAACATTAAATACTTAAAACAGCTATTGTAACTCACTACCTGCTTCATTTCCCATATTCAAAGGCTTAAATTCTGTTAGTGGTTCTCCAGCTTTACCAGTGATGGCCATTTTATCCTGTCAAACAGCTTTTTATTTTATTTTATTTTAACTTTTTTATTTGACAGAGAGAAAGAGACAGCAAGAGAGGGAATACAAGTGGGGGGAGTGTAAGAGGGAGAAGCAGGCTCCCCTCCAAGCAGGGAGCCTGATGAGGGGCTCAGTGCAGGGCTTGATCCCGGGACCCTGGGATCTGGACCTGAGCTGGAGGCAGATGCTTAACGACTGAGTCACCCAGGCACCCCTGCCTTCAAACAGGTTTTAAATTCTCCTATGTGGATTCCAGTCTATTTCCCGCCTACTACAAGAAAAAAAAATTCATGGACTATCTGCATGAAAATTATGGTCATATTTTTCAAATACTGTAAAGTTTGCATATTTTAAGTGAAAATTTTTTTATTGCCACATAAATGATATGATTCACACTTAAGCCCACTGTAGAGATCACATGTGATTCACTAATGCAGAAATTTTGTTCTACAAAAACCCACAATGTCTGCGGCAAGAAACTTCCAAAGGTCAGACAACTATAATTTGACAGTATTAATTAGGCACCTACTCTATGTAAAGACTCTGCTACATGCTATAAGAATGCAAGGGTGGGTAAAAGATGGACGGAGAACTTCAGTGGTCAAGAATTTAAATGTTGTCTGATTCCCTCCCTTTCCCCAAATTTCCATCTTTCCTCAAGCTTTCACAGTTCTCTGCACTTTCTCTGAGACTTTAACTTCTAAGGAAAATCCTCTGATTTTAAAGCTTTGATTCATATTATTATTATTATTATTATTATTGTTATTATTATTATTTTTAAGTTGCAGACAAAACAAAACACGTCTGTAGGCCAAATCTGGACTGAGGACCACCATTTGCAAGTTCCGTGTTGATATTTGTGGTTGTGGGACAGCTGTTCCACACTTCAGTCTTCTGCTCACCACCCACACTTCGCTTCACCAATACTTACCAACACTTTCCTCCAACAGGGTGGAAAGGCATCGAAGTCTTCTTTCTTATTCCCACCCAGATTACAGGGATAAAAATAATTCCTTCACCTGCTGACGGCTGGACCTCCATTTCAACCCAACTCTGATGAAAGGACGGGACTGTCTGAGCACTGTTTCTGGAAAGCTTTAGGCTACATAGTAAATCCCACTAGAGAGGGAAAGTCAATTTGCTTAGGGAAAGCAGAAATTGTAAAGTTGAATAAAATAAAAACTGAAACCTTGGGAACACCATCACTTCAAGCAGACAGTAGGCAGAAGAGAAAGTACCGATCTTTAAAAGATCACTCCACCCTGCCTCCCCTCAAGAAAGAGGAAGAATTAATTATTAGCATAGCAAGAGAACCGAGAGACTGGAGAAGTCGAGGGGGAAGAGAGTTTCAAGAAAGAGCGAGTTGTTAAATGCCTACGGAGAGACCAAGTAGGTCATGGGTATTGGCAGTGAACATGGGTATTGGTGAACCTAGTAAGGCCAGTTTAGTTTCAGAGATGGGACTGGGTTTGCAAAGTGAGTGGGAGGGCAGAAACAGATAGTGAAGTACTTTCCCTGCAGAGGTTAGGAAAGTTATAGTGTCATAGGCTGAAGGAGAGTAAAGAACACCTGTTTTGTTTTGCTGTAGATGAGAGAGACTTGAGCCTGGTTGTAGGAAAAGAGGCTGTGAACAAGGGGAGACAAAAGCTACACAGGAGGGAAAAAAAAAAAATGACAAGGGGATTGAGACCCTGGAGGAAGAAAAAAGGATCTGGGAAAGAGATGGAAGGGTTGGCCGTGGGGGAGGCCATGGTAGGTGAGCTTGCTGTAGGCAGGGAAGGAAGCTGAGATGAACCTCTAGAAGTTGACTTCTGTTGAGACCAGTTCTATCTTTACCCTAAAGAAGACAGCGGCTTTTCAAAGACTGCTTGCCCTCTTGGAAGGCAACTCATTACAACTTGGCTCCCAGCCCCATACCTCTGATAAAAGCCTTATTAGCTTCACCAATGACCCCACGACCCCCACTGCCCACACCAATGACCTACTTGACTTCTCTGTGGGCATTTAACAATAATTTGCTCTTCCTTGAAACTCTCTCCTCCTTTAACTTCTCCAATATCTTACCTCTTTTGCCATACTAATAATTAACTCCTTGGCGGGGGTGGGGGGGCTCTTTTATTGATTGTTTCTTCCTCTCCTGTCCACTGGTCCTTTAAGTGACAGTGTTCCCCAAGGTTGCATTTTTATTATATTCAGCTTTACAACTCCTGCTTTCCTTAAGCAAGTCAATGTACTATTATGGCTCAATGTCCAGCAGATGGGAAGTGCTTACCAGCAGATTATTAAATTAGAGGCTCTGGTCTCTATCCATATGCTAAAGACTTCTAAACTGTTATCTCCGGACCCTGATCTACCATTCTTAAGCTCCAGATCCACATTTCCAACCATCTCCAGGATCTGGCCTATAAGCTCTTCAAAATTAACATGTTCTACTCTTCTTCTCCACCTCTGACTCAGCAACCCCATTAAACTCTCAATTAATAATCTAACCATAAATCTAGCTTCCAAGCTAGACATCTTCATAATTTCTTCCACTTCTCCCTTCTCTCATGTGATATCCAATCATCAATTCACATCAATTTCATCTGCCAACGTTTTCTGAGCCTTGTTCCACTTCCAGTCTTTACCCCAACTCACACTGCTGACTTGATTAGATGCTCATTATTTCCTGTATTTGCCTACTAACTTGAATTCTAGAGAACTCCTTTTCTATTACCTGCTGCATACTGCTGTTAAGAGTGCTGACCTTGAAAAGCCAATCATTACCTGGCTGTTAAAAAAATGTCCACTGATGTCTAAGTTCCTACAGAGAAAAATCTGAATGTGGCATGCTCTGATCCCACTCTACGTGCCAACCCCATTTCTCACCACCCCACCCCTCGTACTTTCCAGTTCTCTAGAATCAAGCGTATTCAGGCATAACTTGCATTAAGTTTATTTTTCTCTTTATCAGCTAGTCTCTTAGGCCCTTCAGTGATGTGCTGTAACCAGCTCTAAATTTACAAGTCAGCTGACATCAGGTCCGTAGCTTGAAATTGGCCATGTTGGGAATATTTGCATAACAGAAATCAACAATTGCTATAAATCAGGGTTTCCCCATTTCCTGGCCCTCCCATCCCACGGACAGCACTCCGCTGCCTCTACTTCACCCCTCCCCTTTCCCTACTCATTCACAGCATAGCAGTGTTTAATGGTGTGTGCTATGATGTCAGTTGGCCGAGGTTCAATCCTGTTTCTGATATGTTTTAGTTGGATGATTCTGAGCAATTCACCAAACCTCTGTCTGCCTCAGTTTCTTTGCCTATGAAATTGGAGAGATCATAATATCTACTTTATAGTGCTTCTTAAAGGACACCTGTCATAAAACTCAGAATTTAGTAAGTGCTCATAATGTTGCCTCTTTTTATTTGCTTATGTCAGGACTTCATAGCATTTTAGCCTGTCGTAGAGTGTAGTCTTGCTACACTAGCTTGAAGAGCCAGGCGAAATCACCAGATGCATGCTCCTAAACTGAGCGATATAGAAAGACTTCAAAGTAGCAGAGCTCTTTAACTGATGTAAACCCCATCTTCAAGGCTTCCTCAGAAGAAAAGGCTCTGAAGAATCAGTTTTCATTATTCCTGCCTTGAAATTCTTTGAACAAGGGCAGAAAGGGTTAAGGAAAAATGACTGAGAAGAAAGAGCACAGACTTTGCAGCGAGACAGGTCCTGGCTCTACCATTTATTAACTACATGACCTGGGCAAGCTTCCTAAGTACTCTGGGCCCCAGTTACAAGATAAAAGAGGTGAAAACCTGCACATGAGGAATAAGTCCACATTACTTATTGTTTGTCCCCTCTCTCCTGAGGTCCTGAATTGGCAGAAGCCTTGCTCAGGCATTTGGCAGATCCCCATCTGCTTAGGGACCCTTTCCATACCTGTCCTTCCTCTCTTATTTCTTTTACTCAGTATTATTTTTATTAAAAAAAAATCTTTCATCTCACACTCTGAGAGTAGGCATGGACCAAAAGAGTTCAGTTTGGGGCACAGGGGCACTCTCTCCATACAGCAAAGAACAGGAGAGAATTATGCCAACCTGGAAAACGCAAATATACTTATGTAACAGTGGGATTCTCTGATGAGATTGCTCTATTACAAAATTTCAAATTGATTTAGCCTCCTATCTAAGGATTTCATTATAAGCCACAAAGCAAACCTGAGGAGAATCTCACTGCCATTCAGTTAGCAAGGTAACCTGGAACTGTGGGATCTGACACTGTAACCTTCCTTAACCTTAACACCTTTCACCCTAAAACCTTCACTTTGTTCTTGCACTCCCACGGTTGCAATCTGGGGGAGCACGCCTCTTTCCAGTTGCTAAAACTATTTGTTTATTTTTCACTATGACCCAGAAGACAAATAATTCTACATTGCCAATGTGCTTGCCTAGCTCCAAAAGCCTCCTACATCCTGTCAGGGTACACCAAGGTGAATAATGGCTCACATGTACTGATATCTATCTGCTCTCTGCCACTGTTCCCAGTGTTGGGGGAGTCTCAGACCCACTGCGGTCCAGGGAATCACCCGAGGTCACACAGGCAAGAAGTGGTGGGCTGGATTTGAACCAAACATACCAGTTCCAGAACCCTTAACTGACACCCTCAACTGACACTCAAGTCAATGTAGTTTCGAACCTGCATCAGAAAACTGGAAGATTTTATATCTGGAATGAACATTTAGTCTCCCCTATCACACAAAGGGAAATTCGGGCCTGGAAAGGATAGGATACATGACTCACGCAGGATCAGCTGCTCTAGCACAGTCTGGCCCTGACCACTCGGGCTGAAGAGGCGCCCCCCACATCCCCTTTCCTCTAGCTCTTCCTCACCAGTGCATTTTTCTCTCTGGGAACACCTCTTCCTTGGTCCTGTTCCTATCTCACTCTTCTCCATACACACACCCATGACTGTTGAAATGAGACTTTAAAAAATTACTTTGTGTTCTTTTTTATTCACATTTCTGTTATCTATAATAGCAGTAACTAATTGTGGGCTCCTTGGGGCAGACAAGGTTTGAGTTTTGGGGATCAAAATTTTTTGCCAGTGCCCCATGTACAGCTGGTCATAAACAAATATCCTTCATGAGGCTCCTCGAGCTGCCAAAAGCCTCCCTTGACTGCCGGGACAAGAAGCATTTGTTTTCATTTGAGTGTTCCAAACAGCAGCTGACTAAAGGCAGCACAAAAGAATGAGACTTCACAGCAAAACCTCCCAAACTCCCTTCTGCTATATGACAGTTCAGAGCTGGCCCACTCATGCCTCTGGCCTGACTTCACAAGTGCTTTAGTTACGCAGGATAAGCCACAAGTTGGGGCAATCTTCTGCTTTAGGCAAAGTGCAGGAAGTAGTAAATTAGATTTGACCTTTGAAAATTGTTTCCTAAGTGGCATATAAATCCAAAAGATATAAAGCAAATGATTTTTATGGATATCTACAGATGTCTGAAGGGCCAGCTTCAGATAATGATTATAATAAATTAAGATTAAATACTTGCATTTGTGTATATGCAGAATGTGATTATAATAAATTAATGCATACTATATAAAACATGTAATAAATGATAAAAATCATACTACTCTTTTGTGCAATGCTTTGCAGTTTGTGACTACTTGAACTTTCACCAGTTTGAATCTTGAAAGGACCTGTAAAATAGGAAGAGCATGTATTACACGTATTTTATGCTCATTCGTGGCTCAAAGAAGTTAAATGCCTTGCCCAGGATCATAAAGCTCAAAGTGATAAAGCAAGTACTGGAACCCAAAAGCCCAAATGACTGACCCATCATGCTCAATGATAATAGAGCTCAGATGAAAATTACTAACCATACCATTATTTAAAGCCAAACCTCTCCCATCACACAGGTTTTGAACACCTAAGAGTGAAAGGTTTAAAATCAGGGTGGGAAGGGGAGTAGGTCATGAAATGTATCTCTAATTCCACTCTGCTAGAGGTATATTTGCCAGCAGATCTGCTAGGCTGGTTAGCAGGACCTTTTTGCCAACTTAAATGATGCCTAAGAAAACTAACAGTACAATAGATTTACAGCAACTGGAATTTCTATAGCCAGCAGTTTCAAGTTAATGTAGCTCAGTCATTCCTTGGCCCATCAGTCCCAGAGGCTCAAGGAGGAAGGCACAGGCCATTGGGACAGGATGGAGGTTTTTATCTCTGCCCTAGGAGAGGCTTCTCATGAAACAGAAAAAATTTACTCCTTATAAACATTTAGTCAAGATCCACAATTACAACAAGCAAATCCAATGCGTTTGATATCTAAAATATTGTTTATTTTTGAAAAGATTTTATTTGTTTTCGAGAGAGAGAAGGAGAGAGAGAGGGGCACGGGTGGAGGACGAGAGGAGGGGCAGAGGTTAGAAGCAGACTCAGCCCAATGCGGGACTCTGGGATTATGACCTGAGCTGAAGGCAGATGCTTAACCAACTAAGCCACCCAGATGCCCCTAAAATATTAAGCTTAAATAAAAGTATCTATACACCAGATAACAGTATTGCCTTCCTGAGGTGATTTTACATGTTAGATATCCCACTACAAGGAAAAGGGTATGGATCTATTTTTCACTCACTTGTTCAACAAACATTTGAATGTTTATTGTACATCAGACACCAAGACTGGTAGGGAGAGAAGGGGAAATACAAACATAGGTTCCATCCTTAAGAGGCTGACACTGTATAAGGTGGATATATACAATGTGATACTGTGATAAGTACAAGGGATACACACACAGAGAAAGAAATAATAATTTCTACCCAGGAGACTGCGATGTGTCCACAGCATTGGTGACATTCAAGCCGTGTCCCTAAGAACAAATAATCATTTGCCAGGAGAAAAGGGGGAGAAGGACATTCCACACAGTGGAATAATATGGTAACACACAAAGGTACAGAAAAACAAGGCTTATTGGAAAGTTGGGAGGGACTACAGTTCTGCGGCCCTAAGAAGAATAGTACCTATTTTAATGTACTGCAATAGCCTTCATTTGAAGATTTTGCCTCTGGTCTTTAGGATACTTTTTTTTTAAATATTTTATTTATTTATTTGACAGAGAGAGAGATCACAGGTAGGCAGAGAGGCAGGCAGAGAGAGAGAAGGAAGCAGGCTCCCCACTGAGCAGAGAGCCCGACGCGGGGCTCGATCCCAGGACCCCGAGATCATGACCCGAGCCGAAGGCAGAGGCTTTAACCCACTGAGCCACCCAGGCGCCCCTAGGATACTTTTTAAGAACATCTGTTCTCCCTCCCCGCCCTATCCTATCCCCAGGACAAAACCCGGGGAAGCCAAATTATGGTTCCACTAAAAGAGCTCCTAAATGAAGACGCAAAAGGAGCCTGGCTCACTGATAGATTAGCAAACCACTGATTTTAAAAATCCACCTGTTTTTAAGAGGTTATTAAGAACTAGTTTTATCTCGTATCTCTTTGTTAAGCAATCATACAAGTTGCCTGATCCAAGGCTATTCAAAGGATGGTCCACAGAGGAGCAGCACCCGAATGCAAATTCTTGGGCCCTAAATCCACCTATTAAATTAGTATCTCTGAGGGTGGGACTTAGGAATCTCTCCAGGCGTTTTTTTTTTTTTTTTTTTCCACTTTAAGTTGAGAAATCTTGGTCCAGTTCAAAGTGTAAAACAGTATTTCATTAAACAAACTTTGTTTCTTTGTTTCTCATACCAGCTCTGCACCGGAAGAGGGGCTTGAACCCACAACCCTGAAATCAAGAGTCACGTGCTCTACGGACTGAACCAGCCCGGTACCCCTTTAGCCAGGTGCCCCTCTAGCCAGATGCCCCTAGACAGCTCTTGTTACTGATTTTGTTGGCGACGGTAATGGGTGAACAGTTTGGGACCATGTTGCTACGCGCAGGCCTGCGCCGCAGAAGGTCTGAAGGCACTGCGGGCCCCCCTCCGAATTGAACGGCCCCTTCCCTGGATTCCTATGTATCCTTGCGGACACCTCCTCTGTTAAGTCCCCCAGCCCCCAGCGGCCCCAGCTCCGCAGAGAACTGTTCCGCTCTGCCAGGCTCAGTGTGCGCAGACGTGGCTTGGACGCGTCTCCGCTGCAGCCCCTCTCGGTTCTCGGTGCGAGGTTTGGCCTGTGTCTGTCTCCCCCGCGGACTCTGGGAGCGGAAAGGCGGTGGCGGCCGCAGGCGTGCACAGGCCCCGAGGCGGGCGCGCAGGCGGGGCGCGGCGTTGGAGCGCTGCGGAGAGGCTGTCAGGTCGCCGGACCGCCCCCGGACACAGCGGACAGGGAACAAAGGACAGGGGAGGCGTCTCCTTCCCGGCCTCTCTAGCAGCGCGGGTTTGGTGCTGGCCCTGAGTCACCGGCCCGCCGCGCCCAGCTCAACCCGGGCCCAACGCCCGCCCCTCCCCGCCGGGGGCCTCACCCTTCCTCTAGAGCCCGCTGCCGGCGCCTCCCTTCACCTTTCACGCCTGCCCTCCGGCAAGGCCGACCCAGGAAGCTGGGAGCTCTGGAGCCCCGCCAGGCGGCCACAGAGGGCAGGCGGAGTGACGAGTGGAGACTGACGGCGCGCTGGGCACTTGGTAGAGGAACCCAGGGCCGGGGAGAGAGCGCACCAAAGCCTCAGATTGCCTTAAGAGAGAGCCCCTCGCTCTGGGAAAGGCCCAGTGCTTGCCCTCAGCTGCAGGAGCGGCGTGAGCAGGTAGAGGCCAAATGTTCTGAGAATTGCAGACTCTGGTAAAGAAGTACCATGACATCGCTAAGATCCTACTTGTCAAAATCCATGAGCTCACCGAGGATGGAGGGGTACAGGTGGATCTTACAGGCCGAGGACCTGACCAAGTGGGAGCAGGAGGACGAAGAGGAAGAAGATGAGGTCCAGTCTAATGAGGAAGATCCCCACTCTGCAGTGTCGCAAGAGTCAGAGAAATAAGAGGGGACAGAAATTTTAAAAAGGAGAAAGAAAATGGAAAAAATATATACATAAAAAAAGAAACTAAAATATTTTAAAATACGTAAAAATAAACAATATAATGATGTGATATAAACACTAAATATAATAGCAAAATAACAATGTCAACCTATTCTGACATTGCTAAATAATATTAACTGAAAGCAATCAGATCTTGGCCAGCCCTTTAGTTTCAAATTTGATTTTCATTTTCAACACAATCTATCCAAAGGTGGTGGAGAAGAGGAGTTAAACTTGAGACTGTTTTTCATGATCTCTTCTATGAGGATTGAAAACTGGGGCTTATAGTGGCACCTGGATGGCTCAGTAGGTTAGGTCTACCTTCTGCTTTGGTCATGCTCCTCGGGTCCTGGGGTCAGGCTGGCACAGTCCCCGCATGGGGGTCCCTGCTCTGTGGGTCTGCTTCTTCCTCTCACCCTCCCCTCCACTGTGTTCTATCGTTCTCTTTCTCACATAAATAAATAAAAAAATAAAAAAATAAATAAATGAAATCTTTAAAAAAATTGGGGCTTTTAAAAGCTGTCAAGTAGGTATGAAGTGAAGAATTTTCATTTTGAAACCCTTTCATTGTGCTTTCACACTACACATGAACACCCAAGCCCAAACTCAACATTTCCTCAACGCTTAATTTTTCAACTCCTTTAGCCCTGAAATGTCCCAGTGTAGATAAAGCATAACTCAAGGAAAATGCTATTTTTTTGTAACCCAAAGACCATCACCTTTACACTTCAGAAGAGAGGAGGCCTGTGTGGCGATCAGGACTCTACTGTCATTGAGGCCAGGAAAACCACCCATCCTTAGGAGTGTGCCCTAGCCTCCAGACCAGCAGTAGACTAGGTTTAAGTGTGCTTGCCATAGTGGTGCCTTCATCATTTTCCTATGTAAATATAAAATGGTGCATAATCAAATTTTGCTTGAGGATAAACTGGCATATAGCAGTTAAGAATTTTCAGGAAGAACACATTTAATAAATTTTTTAAAAAAGATTTTATTTATTTATTTGACAGGCAGAGATCACAAGAAGGCAGAGAGGCAGGCAGAGAGCAAGGAGGAAGCAGGCTCCCTGCAGAACAGAGAGCCCAACGTGGGGCTCGATCCCAGGACCCTGGGATCATGACCTGAGCCGAAGGCAGAGGCTTTAACCCACTGAGGCACCCAGGTGCCCCAGAACACATTTAATTTAAAGACCATTAGTTTCTTTGTGGGTTTTGAATTGTATGTGACCCAGCAATTTATAAAGAAACATAAGTATAAGGTTATTTGCCACTGCGATATTACTAAAATTTAGTATTATCGTAAACAAATAGTTTCCGTAGTGTAGTGGTTATCACGTTCGCCTGACATAAACAAATAAAATCCTTAAATAAATAAAATTTAGTATTATCAAACATTTTCTTCCTCTTATGTAGTATATTAGATAAATAGGGTGACCAGGCATATTTTTCTACTGGTAAAACTTTGCTGAAGGTTACCATTTTATCATTCTTTCATAACTTAAAATGAATAGAATCTTCAGATAAAACTGAATGAAGGAGTTAATGTTAGCATAGGTAGCAGTTCTTTGTTTGAAGCTAGGCACACATCCACACAGGTCATAAAGAAAATAATGGTGCATTTGTTCACTGTTTCATCCTTAGCTCTTAGTACACTGCCTGGCATATAGTATGTGTGCAACAAACACTTGTGGAATGAATGAGTGTCCAAAATCACACTTAAAAGTATACATTTAACACTTGAAAATGAAATACTATCGTGCTTCCCATACATCTGAAATTATTTACTGAGACATACATTACTATGTCTCATAATCTTATGATTACTAAAACTAATTTTACCTTGGTAAATACCCAAGAAAATCAAATCTAGAAAGTAGCACAAGACTACACACAAAACTGGAAACAGTTCATCATCGTGCAATTATCCAAACGACTAACAGCACGTTATCATTCATGCTATTAACCAAAAAACCTATACATCTGGGAAAGTTAGTCAAATAAATCACCTTCTTAAGCAGTGAATGATAACTCAATCCAGTTCAGATGCGTGGTGGGTTTCAGTGGGAAATTAGCCATGTTAACATAAGAAGCCAACCAAATACCTTTGAGTCTATGTGCAATACTATAGAGAAACCCCAGTACGTAGAACTCACAGTTCCACAGAGTACCATTAAAGACTCAGCCTCCAAGAGCTTCTGATTTACCTCTCTTGACCTAATTCTCTCTAATCTAGGTCTCAGCCCTCCTTTGCTTATACATCTCTCCTCACCAAATCCCCTTCTGAAGGACTCAATCCTTACTAACTTAAATGAGATGCAAGTAAAAGTATAATTTTAAAACATAAAGCGCCTACCTATATAGTCTGTCTTCTTCGAACATTGAGGAAACGGATGCCCAGAGAGGTGAGTGACAAACTGTAAATCATCCAATTACTAACATGTTTGAACTAGACCCCAGGTCAGCGAATCTGGTTACAGGTTGTTTTGTTTTGTTTTGGTTTTTTGTTTGTTTGTTTTTACTACATCTCTATCAAAAAAAGTTCCAATTGACCTCAGAAAGTTTTTGAGACACTAACTTTTCTCTTTCCCTTCCTAGCAAAATTCCTTAGCTCCAGATTTATTTTTGTGGCTTTAACTCCACCCTCCCCACCTTACTGTCCCACCTGCCTCCCAGACCAAGAGCTGGAGCATCCATGTTTCACCAGCATCTTTCTACGTCCTCACGATCTGCAATCTTTAAAAAAAAAAAAAAAATTATTTATTTATTTGACAGAGACACAGTGAGAGAGGGAACACAAGCAGGGGGAGTGGGAGAGGGAAAAGCAGGCTTCCCGCTGAGCAGGGAGCCCGATGCAGGGCTCAATCCCAGGACCCTGGGACCATGACCTGAGCTGAAGGCAGACATTTAATGACTGAGCCACCCAGGCACCCCAATGATCTGCAATCTTTTTCGCTGTGTCCCATTACCTGATCCTGAGTTCTCTTTTACATCTCTGGCTTACATACTTAGAAAGTTAGAGCTGAAAGGAAAGCTCAAAGTGCCTTCTCTCAAGCTGAGTTCTATCAAACAGCACCTTGAGGAGATAATTTTGCACAGAGAACGAAGAATGAAGGATTCTGTAGTACTGTGATTAAATAACCTTGGGAAATACTATATATCAATTCTTTTCACAGACAGTCCCAATGCACAACGCTTTTTAAGACACTGACAAGTCTCTGACGTAAAAGAGAAATTTATTGAATTCTGCTTATTCTTTAACGTCCTCAAATCTATTAACTCCCCTTAAAACTGGTTGGGGACCGCCTCACCTGGTCCAGCCCTGCTGTTTTAGAAATCAAAACTTAAACTGAATTTGAATGATTTACCGAGAACTCCCTCTGTCTGGGGCCCAGAACCAGGGCCTCAATCCAGCTCTGAGTCCCAGGCAGGGGCTACTCTGTAAGTGTTATCCTAAGTATTATTTCTCCTCTGCTAGATCCAGTTCTTTCTGGTCTTCAGCATGTCTAGTGTCCAATCCTTTGCTGGAAACAGACTACAAATGTTCCTGTAGTGTTCCAGTGGGGGAAGGTGAGAAGGGTGGATGTTTGATCTTATTTCAGCTTGACCCTACATCCAATTAGAACACAGGGCTGTGCTGGTTTGCCTCAGTTAGCCAACTTCTGTGCAACACTAAACATTGTAGAAGTCTTAAACGCATGTCTTCAGGGGCCAGAGCAGAAAATGCAAATGAGGAAAATAAGGCAAATGAGGTTATAAGGCATCAGGGAATGGGAGGCTTGTGGCAACCTGGAGAAACAAGGCCTAGAATAAGGACGAAAGCTGCTGCGCTCCCCAGGTGATTGTGTGGTACGGAAATTCTGGCCTACTGTCGCCAGATGATCTGATTCTTTCAAGAGAAGCAGGAAGACCAGATTGTTAAGTGAAATATTCTGAAGTTTAGGTGTTGGCAATGACTTCATAAATGTTTAACATACAGGGGTGCCTGGCGGCTCCATTGGAAGAGCATGCAACTCTTCAACTCGGGGTCGTGAGCTCGAGTCCCATGCTGGGTATAGAGATGACTTAAATAAATAAGTAAACTCAAAAAAAAAAAAGATGTTTAATATACAATGGGAACCAAAAATAATATATCTGCAGGTCAGTCTGTGGCTCTCAAGTTGGTGGTCTGAAATTCAGACCTCATACAAACAATATGCCCGATTGGCAGTGTTCTAAATCTAAACCTGGATAACAATAAATAAAACCCAGATATAAAATTAGATATATTTGATTGTGGGTTTTGTTTATTTGGCATTTTAGATTCTAATGGTGCATAGAAGCAGTTTAGAGAGCAATGACAATGGACATGGAAGATCTGAGTGGGGCTTATGGGTTCTCTCAAGGACAGCAGAGACTGATGTACTTGTTTCTTTTTAAAATTTCCTTTCCTTTCAAAGCAGTAATAAAATTGAAATAAAATAAAATAAAATTTCTTTTCCCTTCAAAGCACACAAATTTCCTTATCCTTATTTCAGTAGAGTCTTCTTGTCAGAGGTAATTATAGTCATTCTTAGGGGATTACAAAAGAAATGGGGGATAAAGATTAATTTTATGGAGAAAATAAACTGAGTTACAGTTAGAAGACAAAAGGGAAACAGTTTTTTCTTTTTTAAATTTATTTATTTGAGACAGAGAGCGTATACAAGCAGGGGGAGAGGCAGAGGGAGAGAATCTCGAACAGACTCCCCGCTAAGCTCAGAGCCCAATGGGGGCTTGATCCCCAACCCATGAGCCACTACCTGAGCTGAAACCAAGCATGGAAGCTTAATAAACTGAGCTACCCTGGTGCACCACCTTTTTTTTTTTTTTTCAAAAGGGAAATATGTTAAAGAGAATATAATATAATACAATGGAGAATAAGTATGAAAGAAAGTCCAGGTTGCCTAAGTACTGCCTCCTTCCCCACCACCCTCTGCAGATGCCTGGAAGTGGGCTATTTATAACCGGGTGTTATAAGGGTAGGTGCCCAGTAACATGCTAAGGGTCACTGATCCTTCTCCTTGAGGTTGACAGATGTGATAAACACTTAGAGGTGCTCTAGACATACAGGGCCCTACAAGATAAGCAGGGGCGGAAGCTAACAATCCTCACGTAAACTGAAAACCAAAGCAACTTCTAGAGCATGAAAATGACTTCACCCTTGCAAAGAAGTAGCGGGTTCATATGTTTGATCCAACATGGCTACCACTGACGAAAGTATTTTTTTAAAACTGCTTTCAGACACTTTGGTTCATTCCTTTGTATATGCTTAATGAAGACAAATCTTCCTTCCCTGAGGTTGAATTTAATTTCCAGAAAAGTCAAAGTCCCCCTAAATAACAAGGTGTGAAGTGAAGCTGAGGGGTGCACTGTTCGTAAACAAGATGAGACCCTAAAGCGATGAGATTGATGTTCATGTGTACCTCAGGAAATTTCTATAGAAGTGCTCCAGACATAGTCTGAGTACTAGCAATGGCATCACCTGTACATTAAGCTCCGAGGAAGATACTTGGAGGAACAGGCACTCCGCTAACAAGCTCCTGTATTTTCCTTTTCAGGGCAGTGAAGAAAATGTCAACTGTTTACAAAGAAATTATAGTTAAATAAGGCATCCATGTAAGCTCTTCAAGTAAGTTTTAAAAAGTCAATTGTAGTTGACCTTTGAACAATGTGGAAGTTGGGGCGCCAAACCAGCAGCACAGTCAAAAATCTGCCTGTAATGTTTGACTCCCCCGAACTTAACTACTACTAGCCTACTGCTACCCAGCAAACTTACCAATAATGATTGACTAACACATATTTCATATGTTATATGTCTTATATACTGCATTCTTACCATAAAGTAAGCTAGAGAAAAGAAAATGTGATTAAGAAAATCATAAGGAAGAAAAAATACATTTATAGTATGTTCTGAAAAAAAATCCATGTATAAGAAGAAATGCGCAGTTCAAACCTGTTTTGTTCAATGGTCCACTGTCCAACAGTTCATGTTGGAAAGAGTATAAAACAACTGGCATTCTCTCACATTGCTATTAACCATATACAGGAAAAACAACTTGAAAATAAGAAATAAGACTTGTAAAAATATTTATACTCTTTGATATGATGGTTCTAATTTGGGGCAATTACTTGAGGAAAAACCCTAAAAACAAAAAGATTATATACTCAAATGTGTTCACTGTAACATTTATACTTACAGCAAGTAACTAGTAACTCTACTTATAGTAACTATATACTTATAGTAACTTATGTAACTAACTATACTTATAAGTAGCTAGTAACTATGCTTATAGCAAGTAACTAGTCTAAGTATCTGGTCCTAGGGAAATAGCTTAAAAATGGCGCATGCTCTTTGATATATCCATTCCAAAGGGAGGGGACTACTATGCAGTAATGATATGGTAAATCCTCCTGGTAAATGATAAGTAAAATAATTTGTGTGTAAAACTCTATGTATAGTGTGATAGCCAACACATACACAAAAGGAGACTGGAAGAAAATACGACAAAAAGCAAATGGACGCTGTGTTAAGGTGAGACGGAGGTCAAGTTTTTCTATTTTCCACATTTTCTATAGCATAATTATATGCCTCTTCTGGTATATCAAAAATAATTATTCAGTCCTTTAATTTACTCGAGGATTTATGCTTCCATGAGAAAAAGTTTTCAAGCAGTGTGACAGCCGGAGATTATACAACTCACAGCAACATTCTCCACCTACTGCATAAACACACCTTTTACCTACTCCAATTCCTACACACTACTTCCCTGTATACACCTGTGCCCACACAGCCCGTCTAGCCCATGCAGTACATCCCTTCCTTAAAGATCCAGAAGTCTGAACCATAGGGTTCTATCTGTTACTGGAATTTCTCCTTCTTCCTCTCACAACCAAACCCACATTCATCATCCTTCAGGATCCATCGCAAATGTCCCCTCCTCTGCGGCACCCTGCCGTAGTCACTCCCCAGTCACTCCTGCCTCCGCCCTCTCTAGTTCTTGGTTCAAGCTTCACTTTCGATACTTGGAGAAACAGATCGTGATAATGTAACATCTGCCTCCTTCACCTTTGTTCCCCTAAGACGGGCACACTGCCGAGGAGGTAATGTGCTCAGTATAACTGTGAATGGATTAATACAGTGCAGATTATGTTTCCTTTCATTGTTGCTTTTAAGTTCTTGCTTTCTGAAAAAAGCAGGCAGCTTACCCCTTATCATTTTTCTACTTGGGCTCTTCATGAAGAGGAACAGGAATCCAGGGCAAAAGCATGCACATTTACTGGGTGTTGGATGTAAGCAATGAATCGCCAAATTCTACTCCTGAAACCAACATTGCACTGCATGTTAACTACCTAGAATTTTTTAAAAAATCTGAAGAAAGGGGCACCTGGGTGGCTCAGTGGGTTGGGCCTCTGCCTTCAGCTCAGGTCATGATCTCAGGGTCCTGGGATCGAGCCCCGCATCGGGCTCTCTGCTCAGCGGGGAGCCTGCTTCCCTCCCCCCCCCGCCCCACCTGCCTCTCTGCCTACTTGTGATCTCTGTCTGTCAAATAAATAAATAAAATCTTTTTTAAAATTTTTGAAGAAAAACCCAAAACAAAAACAGCAGCAAGCACATTTTGCTGCTGGCCCTATTGATGATGCCTTATTTGACAAGTGGGATGTATGGGGAAAACTTCCCATCAGGACATTTTCACTGCCCTCTTTACAGTAAAAGCTGTCCAGGGACTTTGGATCAGTCACCATTTATTCACTCCGCAGATATGCATTTACTTCATGCCAGGTACTTTTAGGAGTTGGGTTCATGGTGATGAAACCCACAGACACGCTCCCCCCCCCCCCACAGAGCTTAACACCCTTGCAAGAAAGACAGAATTACTTAGGAAGACAAATTACTTAGGAATTAAACAGGCAACTCCCAATAGCAAATGGTCTGTGGAGGGGAAGAACAGGGTGTAGCAAGAGAGGGAAATAAGGATGAGACAGAAACTAGACTGGGTAGTTAAAACAAGAGGTCTCTAACCTTAGACCCAACCTCTTTGATGAGCAGGCAAGAAGATTTGTCTCAAAGAAGGCACCATAGATCTCAAGAACTGCAGTGTTTGTTTTAAACTTTAAACAAAGAATGAGTTTTCTGAAGCAGTGCACTGGGGACACAACAGGAAAGATTGACTTACAAAAGTCTTTGCTTAAGACAAAAAAACCACTGAAAATAAATTTTCAGTCAAATGACATATTTGGCCACCAATATTTAAATGCTATTCTACAGTTTGTAACAATGTTTTTAATAAGTAGTTTAAAGCTTATCTCACCAAGTGGTACTTATTCTTGAAAAAAATAATACTGTTGTTGTATGTTTTCATAATTTTACTATTAGCTAACCTAGAGTTCGCATAATTAAAACAGTGAAATAGATCCTAACACAGGAATGGGACTAGTTCTATCCATGGTTCAGTTACATAAAGGTGTCCTTCAAACTTCTTACACCTTTCAGAATCTCTATAGAAGTAGCTTTTGGTAGGCGCCATGCTGTCCCACTGCAGAATCGTACACCTGCTATTTTCTCGGAATGTCCTTACTTCTGCATCTGTCTGACGGTTTCTTTGTATCCTTTCAGACTCAAAAAATGGATGGGGTGGAGGGGAATGGCATACAGACATTTGAACACTGACAACACCCAAATGAAAGTCCAACTTTTTAAGCAGTTAAAGTTCTACGATCTACCCCAAAATAGGCTTTTATGGAGATGGGAAATCATGTTTTTAGAGGAACTGAAAATCACTGCCAAACAGATTCCTTCTGGAGACATAACCAATAACAATGTTCTTGTTTTTATCCAAAACATCTTCATTTAAGTTGCAGAATTTGTCAATTTGAATTTGCTACATGAGGAAATAAGATAGACAAGCTACTGGTTTTGAGCTTCTGTGGTTGCCAACAAACGTTCAAACCTAGCACATGGTGTGTCCTACAAAATCCTGGCCCATTGTTCTTGACAAAAGTATAGTATGAGCATTATAATGGTATACTTTTAACGATAGAATTAATAGGCATCAATCTACAAGGGAATAAGTTTAATATTCATCTGATATGAACCTCATTTTGAAGCAGACAGAAAAAGCTACTTAGCTTCTAAGATTCCACATTTTAAAATAGGTTGTCATATAGATGAACCAACCAACATAATAGCTATTTTACTTTTTCTTTCTGCTTTTAAAGTTTTTTTAAGTTTCTTTATTCTTTTTTTTTTATTTTTAAGCAATCTCCATATCCAGCATGGGGCTCAAATATATGACCCTGAGATCAAGAGTCAACTGCTCAAGTGATTGAGCCAGTCAGGGGCCCCTAATATTTTTTAAACAAATATTTTTTAATCTACTAAATAGTTATATGTATATAACTTGTATATTTATTTTTATATATAGCTATTTAGCATCTCATTAATATCCATCAGTAACTTCCATCTCAGGTTTTAATCATAAGCTATAAAGTTTATTTTTACTATTTCCTTTGAAAAATGATAGCTCAATATGATGAGTACTACCAGTCAAAACCTTAGTTTTGGCCAACATCCTTGAAATCATTCTAACAAACAGGCTATCAGTTGAGACCCTGAAATGTAAAATTCGCAGTTGCTTGGGAGTGCGTTTGTGGCTGATACTTTGAGGAGAGCACCAGGATATAGAACTGATGGGCCCCATTCTATCCTCACTTCCCTCAGTCTCTCGGGAGAATTCAACCCAGTTGACCACCCTCTCCTGGTACTACTCTTTGCTGGTTTCTTTGACACTTTATTTCCCCAGTTTTCCTCATTGTTCCCTGACCGCTCTGTCCCCTTTGTCGGCCCCACCTCTTCTCAGATCTAAAACTACTCTCTTCTCATTCAACATTGTTTCCACAGGGGATTTCATGCCTTTACAGGATTTCAATTACCACTGGCCTGACAACAAGTTTCTCCATATTCACTGTATTTTCTTGCCACAGATTTTTGGCATGGGACTGTAGTTCTAGGAAGGCCAAGTGCCGTCTGGTTTGTGAACTGCTATCACCACAGTGCCCAGCATATGGTTGTTAACAAATGATAGGAGGCCATCATGAATTTCTTCTGTTATGGTAGTCAACTGAAGACACCTGCCTTTAATAACTTTAGAAGTCAAAGTCATCTTTTCCATAGATACAGGCCAGATCTCTAGGCCCAAAAGATGGCAATCATTTGAGCAAATCCAAAGCCCTTTGTTAAGAATATCAACCCTCCTTGCAAGTACTTCTTTACCATTTTCTTGATGTGGCAAGATGGCCCACCACTGGGACAGAATTCAAATAAAGAACTTTAATTTATATAACAAAATGTCAAGTCACCAACTGTACCTTAGGGACCTAAAGCCCAAGGAACTCTTTTCAGGTGACATCATATTCTAAAACGAATTGATAACTTGGCAGAGTCCAGTGGAAATCTTTGATATAAGACAGTGAAAGCCTGAGAGACATTCAATTCCTTTGAATTTTAGAGCACTAACTTCAAAGGCCGAGTGCCTGAATTAGAGTTTTGGCTCTGGGTGACTTGGGCAAGATACCTACCCCCTGGGTGCCTCAGTTTCTTCATTTACAGGAATAGCAATAGTAGTTACCTTACAGGATTCTTATAAAGGTTGAGTATATACAGGACAAAACAGAACAGTATGAGTTAGCTACGAGGATGATAATTCGTAGAGCTATTCAGTTAGAACATCAGCAAATTCAGCCCACAGACTCCAAAACTTTAACCGGAGGAAGAAGTTTTTAGTTCTTGGTTTATAGCAAGCATTGTGCAGGAATTTTATATATTCAATTGTATATAGTCCATATAACAAGCCTCAAGGGAGGCACTACCATTGTCTTACTTTTATAGATGAGAAAACTAAGGTTAGAGTTCAAGGAACTTGCCCAGCTACTTTCACAACTAGTTAGTGCTGAAGCCAGGAGTTAAAGCCAGTAGCCACAGCCAACAGAAGTTGAAGTTAAGATCTGTATCTATACAGAAATCCAGTCTGCTGGTAAGAGCAGTAGCAGACTGAAAAGAGTAACAGTGAAAATAAAAGAATACAAAACAGTATATTACTATTGGAGTATATTGTAGACAGTTACAAAATCAGGTCTGGACTATATATATTTCTTAGGTCAGGTACTGTTTCAGGTCCTTTACCTATTTCTTGAAAATATTTTATTTATTTATTTATTTGAGAGTGAGAGAAAAAGTGAGAGAGAGAACATGAGCATTGACGGGGGGTGGGGGGGAGGTGAGCGCAGAGAGAGAGGCAGAGGCAGAAGCAGACTCTCAGCTGAGCAGGGAGCCCAAAGCAGGGCTGGATTCCGGGTCCTAAGATCATGACCTGAGCTAAATGCAGGTGCTTGACAGACTGAGCCACTCAGGTGCCCCTAAGTCCTTTACATATTAACTAATGTGTGATAATGACAACAAACAATAAAGCTTTATACACATCACCCCATGCAATCTTCATAATACCATTATGGGTTAAGTATCACAACGATTTACACGATCAAGAAACAAACTCATAGGTTAAATACATTCTTCAAGGTCACACAGTTTGAATAGCTCAGAGTCTGGATTTGAACACAGATCTCCTTGATCCCCAAATCTATGCTCTTAAGCACTATGAAAATGGTCTCCCAAATTGTTAAAACACCATCAGTATCATGAAGCTTTCTTTTTTAAATTTTATTTATTTGAGAGAGAGAGTATGTGAGAGAGAGAAAGAGAGAGCATGAGCAAGGGGAGGAGCAGAGGGAGAGGAAGAACCAGACTCCCCACTGAGCAAGGAGCCTGACGTGGGGCTCGATCCCAGAACCCGGGGGTCATGACCTGAGCTGAAGGCAGATGTTTAACCAACTGAGCCTCCCAGGCACCCCTATCATGAAGTTTTTTGTAAAATGAAGACCTATAGTTAATTTTGGGACTCACTGTATATTCTAAGACTCAAAATACATGTTAGCATGGTAGGAATTCTGAAATGTTTTACAAGTAAACAAAGAAATCCTGATTAACTCATTATTTCCTGGTCTTATATAACCATAGAACCTCTCCAGTGTGTAATATATATTAAAATCCTCCAGGACTAAAATTTTGAAGGCATAATACATAAAATCCTCTAGGACTGAAATTCATAAATCCATGCTACATCCTTGATGCTTTCTTTCTTTCTTTCTTTCTTTTTTAAGATTTTATTTATTTGACAGAGAGAGAGTAGGCAGAGAGGCAGGCAGAGAGAGAGGAGGAAGCAGGCTCCCCGCTGAGCGGAGAGCCTGATGTGGGGCTCGATCCCAGGACCCCAGGACCCCAGGACCCCAGGACCATGACCTGAGCCGAAGGCAGAGGCTTTAACCCACTGAGCCACCCAGGCGCCCCTCCTTGATGCTTTTTTAATATGGATCAAACAACTAATACAAAACATTTCAGAGTGCGGGTTTGGAAGGGAAGGAGGGAAGAAGGAACAATCATAATAGGAAGCTATGGAATATCATAGAAAGGGCTATGGAGCCCAACAGATCCCATTCACAGCCAGCAGTCATTTAACCTTGCTGGTGGTTGTGTTTATTATTCAGTAAACGGATCCATTATTATACTCTTATCTGCCAGCAATCTTATTCTATTAAAAGCAGATCATTTTCTACAAGCTGAATTGACTTGCTAAGAAAGTCAAGGAAACAGGAATTATTGCTGCCGTCGACATGCTTCTCACTAACAGGGAAGAACTGTGCCATGAAATGGAAAGGCCTGCAAGCTTGGGACAGAGTGACCCTTAGAACTGAGGCATAAACTAGGAAGAGTGAGATAAACATCTTGCAGTTTAGAAGAGTAGACTTCAGAACCGTCAAAGAAAAGGTAATGTGAATCCCAGAGCACAGACGGTATTATGGGACAGGCAGCACAGAAGAGGGTCAGTCAAATTAATTTCTCATGAAGCATTTGTCAATTATCCACTCAAGAGGAAAAGGGAAAGGTAGAACAGTATCAAGTGAATGTGGGAATTCACCAGTGATCTTTCAAAGAGATAGCCTAATGTTTAACAAGAAGCAGACAGATACATTGATTACAAATTCAAAAATAAGCATCAATCTGCAAAAATAATATGAGGAAGTTAAAAACCCAGAAAACAGTGAGGCTTGCAAAAAAAAAAAAAAAAAGTTGCAAAGGGCAGCAAAAAAATCCTTTGTGGGTAAGTTCAGAGTCACAGGCCCATGGGAGCACGAAGTCTGCTCTTTGGTACAAATGAAGTAATACAGAAGACTGAAAGTAAGCAGAACCATGAATTCTTGTTTTCTCTATAACGAATGATCTTCAAACCAAAACCAAACCCTAAAACGGATAAGAGGGGAATTATGTCTATGATAGCTGAGAAAGCCTAGAATTTGGTGGGGAGCTTGTACATAAAGAAACATCCACCTAAGGAAAGAAACATAATGGGCCACACACATGTGAATGCCAGCAGAGTGTAAAGGACAGAGAGATTAAGGCTGATTGGGGAAAAAGGAAAGTTTCCAAAAGAGATGCTTTTTGAGTGGGTGTTGAAAGATGTATGGAATGTTAGCTAAAGTCCACGGGTGGGAGGGCATGGGAGGCAGAGGTATCAAGTGTGCAGACATCATGGGAACACTGAGGCTAGCTCCAGCAATGTGGGACTGACTGTGGCAGGCTCTATGTGCCAATTACAGAAGTCAGTACTTCTATTCTGCCACTATTGCAGGCGACATGAAGCCTGGGGGTGAGGGGAGGGATGGTGGGGGTGGGTCACTGGAGGGTTAACAGTCAGATTTCAGCAGAACAGGAAGAACAGGAATCATTCTACAACTTAGACTTGATTATGCTAAATGTTGGCAAGCCAAATAAAAGTAGACTGAAACTCTGTCCAGATTTGTTTGGGAATAATTCTGGTTTAGAGTAGTTTTCCCAGCATGATTATTAATAGCAGCTCCTAGCACTCTTAAAAATGTCCTGGTTTTGGCAATAAGTTATAGGACTACCTAGATACATATGTACCTTGGGGACTATCTATCTATGTTTAATAGCAATAATAACAAACTTATACTTAAATAGTTATAAAATGTGGAGAGGAGAGCTTCCCAACAGGTGGGCCACAAGACATTGATGTTTCAATGTTTCATGGAGGTAAAAACTCAAAACCATTTTTTATAGCTACTCCAGATTTATCAGCATCCATATTCTATTTGAGAACCATTTGTATAATTCTCTGTATAAATTTTGCCAGTTCTATCATTCAAGCCCATACAGATCGATTCCCTCCTTACCTCCCCCAGTTTTCCCTGGCATATTTTTACAAGCGTAATCGAGTCTATGGCATGAAAAAAGGTTGGGGAGCACTACTGAAGATTAATTTAACCGGGGGAGATCAGAGAAAGGTCAGGATTCAGTGAGCTAGTGTCAAAGTTATCATGAGCACTCCCATGTGCCTGGCTGCAGCTACGACGGGTGGGTCACAGAGACAGCACTAGAGACAAAAAGGGCAAATCCATCATGGAGGACTTTGTTTTTAGGTCAGCCTGGTTCAGCAAGTGAGAGCAGGAAAATAGGAAACCAGGACATTCGATTCTAGTGTCTGTTTTGCCAGTATAAATGAATCATGTGATCTTGGGGAGGTCACTGACCCTTTTTGAACCTCAGTTTCCTCACTTGATAAATGGAAGTAATTCATGCCAGCCAGTTACTCATTACAAAAATAAAATGAAGGGTGGGCCATCAGGCAGGCTCAGTGGGTGGAGCATGTGACTCTTCTTGGGATCATGAGTTCAAGCCCCACATAGAGCTTACTTAAAAAACAACCACCACCACCAAAAACAAAAAACAACAACAACAACAAAAAACTTAGAACACATTTTTAAAAAATGATTCATTCATTTTATTTGAGAGAGAGAGAGAGGCAGGGGAGGGGCAGAGAGAGTCTTAAGTAAATTCTACACTGAACACTGAGTGGGACTTGGGGCTTGATCACACGACCTTGAGATCACGACCTTAGCAAAACCAAGAGTCAGATGCTTAACCAGGGCACCACCCAGGCACTGCCAAACACAGATTTTTTTGAAAAAAAAAAAAAAAAAAGAGAGAGAGAGAGAGAGAGAGATTAAGTGAAACCTTTTGTAAAATCTAGACTGCTATATAAATGTAAAATGTAACAAGAAATCATGTTCCTTTAGGGTCTCATTTCTCTTAATGTAGGCCTCTACTTCCTGTGTCGCCACTGGTATCCCCCTGGGGGTTTCCCTGGTAGGATCTCTCAGTCTTTTTTTTTTTTTTTTTTTTAGGATCTCTCAGTCTTACTCTCACTCCATGCACATCCATTCCCACTACTTTCACTACTTTCCACTCACTTTCACTGAGAAGACTGTTCTAGAACACAGATTCGACTACGTGATTTCCCTGTGAAAAATTTTTCAGTGGCCCCTTTCTCAGTCCACAGAGCCCTTTGTTATCTGGCCTGTGGCTCCCTCCAGCCTTACGTCTCTGAAGTCTAAACCAGTTTTAGTTCCTTAGCTATATAATCCTCTCCCATTGGACTGTCCCTTCTGGTACAGTCCCTCTCCCATTGGAATGCCCTTCCAGCCTCCTTTCTCTACCCCCCTCTTCTCCTCCTGCATCTCCTTCACTCAGCTTCTATGGAAAGGCAGCTAGTACAGTGGTTAAGCTCTTGAGCTCAGAGTGAGACAGGCAGGAGTTGAATCTCTCATAAACTGTGTCATCTTGCGCAAGTTATTTTCCTTTGCATTTTCAGTTTCCTCCTTTGTAAGTGAAGGAGAGTAAGAACATCCGCTTACTACATGCTTTACAGAGGTTAGTTTTTTGTCTTTTTTTTTTTTTTTTTTTTTACTGTAAACAATCAACCTTGGTAACTCAGATTAGATGCCAATGTGAAGGGGAAACAGTCCTCAAAGCCTGTTGCCTGGTTCTACATTAAAGGTCCTTTTTAAGGCCTTGGAGCAACCCATGAAACCTCTGTCAAAAACTCTGTCATTCAAGAACACACTCTGTAGGGGCACCTAGGTGGCTCAGTTGTTGAGCATCTGCCTTCTTCTACTCAGGTCATGATCCAGGGGTCCTGGGATCGAGCCCTGCCCTGGGCTCCCTGCTCGGTGGGAAGCCTGCTCCTCCCCCTTCCACTACCCCTGGTTGTGTTCCCTCTCTCACTGTGTCTCTGTCAAATAAATAAATAAAATCTTAAAAAAAAAAAAAAAAAGGACACCCTCTGTAACTGCCAATAGGCTTATCTTCCCTTCGCGTCATTGTAAACTGCTTGAGATTAGGTACGGGTCTTTTTCATGTTTGTTTTGCCAGTTCTTAGCACTGGTGTTCAGTTAATATTTATTGAAGGAGTGATGACTTCCAAAAGGTAGGATTTTAGTTTTATTTTGGAAACACTGAAAGATTGTTAAAATTTCGTAATAGGACACAAACTGGGTAGAGAATATAACTAGGTTTGCCACTTGGATATTCAATTACATTTTTTAATTCTTTATAAATGTAAAATGGAGAAAAGAAGTAATGATCTCCTATATCATTTCATTTGACAGTGAAAATATATACTCAGTGTTTTAAAACAAGTAATTGTGCATTAACACACTTCTGTACCTCCCAGAAATGTCTTCAGATCAAGCCCAAGTCACATGATAGAAACAGAATGTCCCACTAAAATAAAGTAATATAGCATTCCTGTGCTGAGGGCTATATTTGTAGAGTTCTGGGAAAAATAACAAAGAAAAGTATAAATTGGGCATTGTCTAACACATCTGGTGGCTGAATCAATCTGCCCTAATTTTTTTTAAAGATTTATTTATTTTAGAGAGAGAGAAAAAGAGAGAGCGTGGGGGAGGAGCAGAGGGAAAGAGAGAGAGAGAATCTCCAGGAGCCTCCCCACAGAGTGTGGATCCCCACACAGGGCTCGACCCCATGATCCAGAGATCAAGAACTGAGCCAAAATCAAGAGTCAGTCACTTACAGGACACAGCCACCCAGATGCCCCGCCCCTAAATTATTCTTAAAGCATTTCTGCTGCAGGTGTTTATAAAAATTCCATCAAGTTAGTTCAGAATTATTGCGATTGGTGAAATCTTTAATTAAATGAAGAAATATGTATCATAGCAAGTCTAGAAGGCAGCGGACAAAACTTACTATTTACTAATGTTCTTGGGTTAAATTTACTGGACAGCAGGAAACATTGCAGTTCATGAACAGTTATGAAAAAGATTAGCAAACCGGAGTTCTGCATGGCATCTGGCGGAGCTGGATTTAAACTAGACTTACACAGCACATTCACCACACATGAATGTTCACACACATTCATGCATGGAACATCCAGGGGAAGCCAGGTTGCATTTTGGTGTTTGGAGACATTTTACAAGATGAAAAACCTTGTTCAACTGGTTCAAAAGCCCTGTCATCCGGAAGAAATGGGGGAACATTCAGCAAAAATATCAATTTCACTTATCTGTTTTACATTATGTCATCAAAAAGATACACAGTAGAGGAGCGCCTGGGTGGCTCATTTGCTTAAGCATCCACTCTTGATTTCGGCTGAGGTCATGATCTCGGGTCATGGAACCGAGCCCTGCCATCAGGCTCTGCACTCCTCTCTGAGTCTGCCTGTCCCTCTGCTCCTCCCCCACTTGCACCCGCTCTTTCTCTCTCTCCCAAATAAATAAATAAAATCTTAAAAAAAAGATACATAGTAGAGTTATTAGTAAATTGGGAAATAATCAAGGTGAGCCAAACCCAGCCCTTGCTCTGAGCTCCCTTCAGATTACCTATTGCCTTTAGCCGCCATCTTTACCTTCCTCTAAACTATATATAACCTCTCCCTCCTATGAGTTTCTGAAACTGTGCCTCTTCAGTAACGCCTGTCAGCAGCTACCTTCTTAATAGCTATATATTAACATGTCTTCTCCATTCTACTATGCTGTAGGTTCTTTTAGGTCATTCTAGCATCTCCCTAAAACTGCACATAGTGAGCTTCCCAACTGTGTCACATTTAAGTGACTATGTACGAAGCATGCCACTGTGATATCTGTATCAGGGGATCTGGGATGCTTTTTTTTTTTTTAAGAAATCTGATTTTCTTGGGGCGCCTGGGTGGCTCAGTGGGTTAAGCCTCTGCCTTCAGCTCAGGTCATGGTCTCAGGGTCCTGGGATTGAGCACCGCATCAGGCTCTCTGCTCACCAGGGAGCCTGCTTCCCCACCCTCCGCCTGCCTCTCTGCTGCTTACTTGCGATCGCTCTCTCTGTCAAATAAATAAAATCTTTAAAAAAAAAAAGAAATCTGATTTTCTTATAGAACAATGACTAAAATATTAATCACATTGGTATGTATGTGCATATCAATTCCTTTTTAGAAGTAGGCAATCTACAAAAACTTTTTAAAATAATTTCTTATTACTACACTCATTCATAGAGAAGCTAGAATATATAGAAATGAAAATTGAAGATGGACCAGAACAAAAGCATTATATTTTAAATTATACCCTTCTGCCTTTTCTCTAAGTAAAGATAGCCTGGTATAGCTACTGATGTACATAACTATATGTTTTGGTATATAGATATACAGAACTATATATTTTTGTTGCATTTCCTCACTTAACATAAAGTACATATTTTTTGTAGGTCATTAAACATCATTTTACAACCTAAATGTTTTGACTATAGTATTCAAAAAATGTGTGTTCCACAATTTATATAATTTCTTATTTTTCTTGCTTTCACTTTTTTTTAAAAGTGATGCATGCTGCAAAAACAAAACAAGGTTGGTGAATGTTCCCCCATATTTCTCATGAAACAGCAGTGCTGGGGCACCTGGTGGCTCAGTCAATTGAGTGACTGATTCTTAATTTCAGCTCAGGTCATGATCTCAGGGATGTGGGATGGAGCCCCACGTTGAGCTCTACACTCAGTATGGAGTCTGCTTGAGATTCTGGCTCTCCCTCTCCGTCTGCCCCTCCACTCACTCTCTCTCTTAGTCTCAAAATAAATAAAATCTTAAAAAAAAAAAAAGTAGTGCTTTTGGACTAGTTGAATAAGGTTTCTAACCCTGTAAAATGTTTCGATCTCTGCAGTCGTAGTTTAGACTATATCACTGATTACTTAAAATTAATTCATACTGAGGGATTGTTGGGTCAAAGAATAAGCCTACTTCTACTATTTCTGATGCATATTGCCCAAATAAGCAGTGCACACTTTTCAGTATCTCCACCTGTACCAGGATTACCATTTTGAAAAAACCTTTCCTTACACAGCATTTTGAAATCAGTCTCCAGAACGCACCCCCCCAAACTCCCTACTTTTGTCCCCTAGTGTTTTGCTGACCAATCTTCTCCACTGCCTTTCCCAAACCTTTTGTGTTTTTCCACAGCTCAACGTCTTATGAAGGTTGTGCTATAACAATGTAATTTGCCTAGCTAGTATTTTATCCCCTTAGACTCTTACAGCCAAAGTGTCAATCAACTAATCTGATAAACTAATCCATGCTAATGTAAAAGGGCTCATTTCCAGCAACCTGTGTGCAAGATAACTAGTGCAATTTAAGGAATATAGATTATTTGATCCACAATGCATTTGATTGACCTTAAAGAACAGTGGTTCTCAAATTTTACTGCACATTGAAATCACCTGGGAACTTTTAGAGCTCCTGATGCTTGGGACTCACCTCCCAGAGATTCTGAATAAACCTGGTATAGCATAGAACTCAGGCATCAGGATTTGAAAAGCTCCCTGGGGATTTTAATGCAGCATCTGTGTTTGAGATGACTTCAGAAAAAGATCTCAAGTAGCTTCTCTTAGGTTATATTGGAGGATCCCAAGGAAAGAAAAAGTACAGTGAACAAAATCTCAATTATCTGACTCACCTGCACAAGATAAAGGAGATAAGAATGGGCATGAAGAGGTGCAGCATTTGCCAATGAAACAGAATAAAAGTAGCATCCATCATTCTTGATGCTGGGCACGTGCTGACTGTGCTAAGAAGTAGGCCAAGCTTCACCTCTGAAGTAGCTTTTGTCAATCAGCAAATCAACTCTAAAATTGCTTGGGTAACAAACTTCATGCCATGCAATTTAGTGGTAGCTCCCCAGGTTTCAATGAGATAAATCACTTCCAGTTTACATTTGCTTTACCGTTTCAACAAGGTTGGGCAATCCCACAGATTTTCTCCACGATCTGTAGTGGACCTTTGGAACAACTCTTAGAGATCTAACTACAAGTTCCAGACATCTAAATACATTATTAAACCTCATAGCAACCTTGTAAGGTAGGTTTTAAGCCTGTTTTACAGGGAAAACAGAGGACCAGAGAATGTTTGTAAATTGCCTGGCCTTGATGCCAGCAAGTGGCCTGGTTGGGATGGGACTCAGGGAAGCATACCTCCAGCAGTCATGTTTTCGTATTAACTTACAATGTGTCAAGTCACCTTGTCTTTTCCCTGCCACAATTTGAAGTGACATTAGTAAATTGCTTTACTGGGTAGAATATGCTACCATGTGGCCTGAACAATCTTTCTGATACTTCACAATTTAGAAGAAAAGGGATGAGAGCCACTTCTGGGCAAAACCACTCTCAAGACACAGTGTCAGGTGAGGATAACTGGTTACCTTATTTATCTCTGTGACTTGGCTTTACACCCAGTATCAGTCCCAAACGCCAGCTGAGGGCACATTTTATACAGAGGATCATCAGGTCCAAAGGTCTTGCCTTTGTTGGGTTGACAGCCTATAGTTGGGGAAGAATGGCTTTTCTCCGAACCTGACTTTTCCCAAATTACACATGATGGGGAAGACTTCTGGTGACCTGAAAACTAAGAAAAATCTCTGTAGCCAATATAGCAGTTGGATTTTTTTTCACATTTTTCTTATTCCTCTAACTAGTTATTCTTCTTTTTTATTGTCAAAGGCCATTATAACCCACCCAGGTAAAGACCATTTAAGGTCTTTAAAAGAACCTTTAAAGGATACCACTCCCAAATTATGTACTTTCTGAAGGAAGAGAGGGACTTCAGGGCTTCCTATGTGAAGACCACCTTTCTTGGGGCAAATGCTAGAGAAGGGAATGGTCATTCTTCCACCAGGTCAGCATTACAGTTAGCAGGAGGGAAGAAAGCGGATCTATAACTTCATACACCATTCCTAAGAGACAACAGGGAACGGAAAACATGGCTGGATTTAAGAAAAACAAATCGCTGGGGTGTCTGGCTGCCTCAGTAGGTGGAAGAGGTAGCTCTTAATCTCAAGAGTTGTGAGTTTGAGCCCCGCATTGGGTGTACAGGTTAGTTAAAAATAAAATATTTTAAAAAATAATTACAAAAAAAGAAAACCAAATCCCTAGTAGGAATGTGCTACAATACCCTACTTTGGGGGCTTTTTGATAGGACAAAGCCTCAGAGACTCTGTGATTTTACACACAATTAGAATGGACAGGGAAAAGGAACATCAGCCCGCTAGGAAAATCATGATTTTTTTTTTCTCTCTCTCTTTCTCTAGTCACACCTGAAAAAAAAAAAAAAGGAGCTTACAAAAATAACCTGAGATTAAGAAGGGTTAGAATAATAGGACCCAGCCTTGGCTGCAGACTGTAGTTAAGATTTTAGATTCTCTGGCACTAAAATTAATGTCTCTTACTGTAGAATAAACTGCAGACAGTTACACTGCACTGTCTACAGGGAAAAGAAATCCATCCCCATGGCACAACAGACAGAAATGCTCCCCTGCCAGGGTGAGCAGGAGTATCCTGGCTCAAAGATGATCTCCTTGACAATCAAGGACAGAAAAGAAATGTTGCAGGGCAGGCAGAAAACAAGTGCATCACGCGAACCGCGGCTGCCGCCCCCTCCACCGCCTGGTCTCCGGCGAGGCAGCCAGGCCTCCTGGCCTCCTTCTTGGGCTGAGCTGATAAGCACCGCGCACGAAACGGGAGATCACGGGAGATCACCGCGGTTACTCAAGTGCTCACAGGAGCCCTGCCAGCTGCCCCCAGGAACAGAGAGCTCCACAGTCAGGGGACCTCGGGAGATCGCCCGGGCCCGCTTCTGCTTTTAAGGTGGCTGCACACGACCAGGAATCAGAGCCTGTTTTCCCCACAGCCTTCCTAAAACATTTAACTCACTCTCTGCTGGCCCCTACAGAAGAAGGAAAATGGGGAGATTTTATAAAAATGCTGAAAGGTGTTTTTATTTATTTATTTTTTTGACGTTGCCAACCAAGAAAGAGGGGGGATATTTAGGACAGACGAAGGGTTAAACAGTTGTCAAATTCTATTCAAGAACTTCACCTTCGCGGCCACCGACGCAGAGAAGATCCAGATCTAGCCCGCTGCTAGCGAGGAGGCAAATGCGACACCCCGAAAACGCCAGACTGAACCACCTTAAAAATCGATCGCCTAATTGCGTTAGAAAAATATGCGTTCTCCCGGGACGCGGTCCGGAAATCTTGCTTTCCCCCTTCAAATATTACTTAAGAGGAGGGAGAGAGAATCAGCTCTGGGCTGCGTCTCACCACTTGCTGTGCGCTCCGGAAAGTCGCGTCCAGCAGCATCAGCTTCCAGGGATCCGACAGGGAGCTGGGCACGGGGATGTAGATGTAATAAGCAACCAGCGCCACCAGGGCGGTGAGTAGGACACAGGACGACCTCATCCTCCTCCGGCTCGGCGTGTCCGCGGGTGGACGAGGAGGAGAGATCGGTGCCACCCAAAGACCTCCGGCAAGTTTCTGTAAGGGTCAGCCGCTCGTTCACCGGGTTCTTATACGCCCAGGAGCCAATCAGAGGCGGCGTCGGGAGGAAGTCGGAGCGCTGACGTGCCTCCTCTTCGGTGTCCTTGCAAAGTGTTGCAGCCACTCGGGGTTTGAGAACGCTCGCGGGCTGCGCTGGGCGCAGCACAGCGGACTCTGGAGGACACAGATCTGTATTGCACGCCCGTAACTAAGGGCTCGCTCCTGCAGGATCCCAAACTAAAACCCAGAAGAGTTTCAGTGTGATGAGTCTCTGTGTGTGTGCAAAGCCCGTGGGCCACTCTGACTCACAATGGAGATCCTGAGAAAGAATAAAAATACACTGTCTTGTAGAGCCAGACTTGCAATGGAATATAAATTCTAGCTGATACGTGCTGGAAAAAGATACTAAATTCCCATAGTTCAATCAGTGACAAGCCAGTAACCTAGCTAGCATCCAAGTCTTGGTTTCCAAATCTGATTCGCCAGTGAAAAGAACCAGGACTCTGATAGCTCTTTGGAGGAAAGGGTGATTCCAAAGCCGGGACAAGTAAAGTACAAGATGAGTCTGTAGTGCTAGAAGGTAAGGAGGTGCTCAAAACTGATGGGACTGGTCAAAAGGACACAGGTGACAGCCTGAAGGATCTCCCAATAGCTAAAGGGGGGGTAGTTTTAGCATCAAAACAAATAATTAATGGATTATAAATAACATAAAAGCCAGAAATCTATACTAATATACAAGAATAAATAAATAAGGAAATGCCACCTGAAAAAAAATTCTTTCAGTGGGTCAATGATAGCAGAAAAATCACTTGAGTCCACATTTCCGATGGGGGGAGAGAGGGTGGATATAGAATGGTCCCAAGAACTTTACTAGCAGAATTACAAGCAGAGATCCAGGAGGAAAATATTTGGAAGAACTGTTCTAAGGAAGTGGTATGAGGACAGCTCCAAACTTATCAAACTAGGCCTTAAAACACTTGGTACATATAATTTTTCACCTTAATATAGTCATTTAAATTTAATCTGATCCAGAGAAGTGAAATAGTCCCAAGTATGGGACTGATAATGAGATTATTAGGAGAAAATGTGTTTCTTGTTCGAAGTTGGAAGAAAACATTTATGTAAAGAGGACACTTCAGTGACCTTTCAAGCGTTCAAGTTTGAAATCATTGTTTTGTAGCTTTTGTTGTAGGTACTGGTTAAGCACGTAACTCTAAACAGAAAGAGTTGTATATGTTTGTGGGTGAATGCATGTGTATAAAGTTAGAAGCTAATTTTTTTTAAGATTTTATTTATTTATTTGACAGAGATCACAAGTAGGCAGAAAGGCAGAGAGAGAGAGAGAGAGAGAGAGAGAGAGAGGAGGAAGCAGGCTCCCTGCCGAGAAGAGAGCCCAATGTGGGGCTCGATCCCAGGACTCTGGGGTCATGACCTGAGCCGAAGGCAGAGACTTTAACCCACTGAGGCACCCAGGCACCCCTAGAAGCTAATCTTTATAGGTGATTAGAAATAATCCCAGAGATACCAACCAAACTGACTATTGAATTAATATAATTTGTTTTCAGGTAATCTGTAAAATAATTCAAAGTTTTACTTTGTAGATTTTGATATTTTCTTCCTAGATTTTGATTATATTCATAAAATCATAGATCTTAGAGCTGGTGACAAACTGCAACAAACCCCCCACATCTGACTCATAGCTTTTATCTTTAGCAGTAGTAACAAGCTCAGTTTTATAGATGAAACTCTCGAGGCCGAGAGCAGCTTGCTCACAGTCCTCCAGTTTGTGAGCCATAGAACCAATATTTACTTCTCCTGCCTCCTAGTGCAGTACGATTTCCCTTAAGCAGTACACTAAGAGACAAACCAAGAAGGATGGAAGGAACCACTGTAACTCTCCATGCTTCTGTAAATCTCAGAAGTTTAAAAAAAAGAGAGAGAGAGACCACTTTGAGATAAATTTAAACATCTTTATTACTTGTTTCCAATACTTCATTTATTCAACATATATACCTAGCCTAGGAAATAAAATAAAGCCTAGGAAATAAATACCTAGCAAGGCAATAAGGTCTCTGCTTTTTTTTTATTTTTCACACTTGGTGGTGATGGGGGCGGGCGTAGGGAGAATGTAAGGAAAGTACAAGAAGATGGTCTGCAGTAAGATACAAGTTGGGGCCTTTGACCAAAGATATTTATTGCTTAAAACTGGGCACATTCTGTTTTCTAAAAATTGCTGTGCTCTCCAGGGAACTGAATGTTATTCTGATGTCCTTGGTGGATCTACCCACGAGAAAAGGGGTAGCCTATGTAGATGACTGGGCATAGTTGTTGGTCTTGAGGTATATCTGATGGAAAGTAATCAGGGTTCCAGACAATCACATGTGAATTTGAATATCCTCTTCAGGTAAGTTCCAGACTCCTTTCCAGACCTCACTCTGGGCTGGTCTGGCTGCCTCTGCCTACCTCTGTAACTCTCCTCTTGCCCTCTCCATCTGTCTTCTATGCTGCAACCACACTGGCTTCCTTCCGATCAGATACACTAGGGCTTTTCTGCCTCGGGATCTTTATACATGTCACTCCTTGCTGTTTCCTCTGCCTAGCGCTCTGTCCCTATTTTCCATCCTCATTGCCTCATTCTTAATACTGAGATCTCTGCTTAGGTGTCACTTCCTCTGAGTGACAATATTTTGTAAAGTTCAGCATGTAATTGGGCCCTGAAGTTTGTGAGTACCTACTGTAACTGCTAAGTGACTACCTATCAGTCTTATCTTCCTCACAAAGTTAATTTAAAAGACCTACCTCTGAATAAAGATGGAAATGAGTTGAAAAGAGCGTTATGTTGCTGGGTACTTTTATCCTGAAGGAACGTTTTTTAAAGTGATTTTCAGTATTTCTGAAAACACTAAAATGATTTTATTTCAGAATCTTGTTTCAGAAAGACTAGTGGATATTTGCTTGCTTAAAAGCCAGTCTTTCAGCAGTGTCGTGGTTAAGTGTCTTTTCTCCATTTTCCTTTTTTTTCCCCCCCAGATTCTCAGACTGATGCAAAAAACTATGGGTAACATATTTAAGGCTTATCTTCCTATGATTCCTGAGAAAATGACTTCATAATTTTTTAATATAAAGTGGCTCCTCCCATTTTATGTGGACACCTAGGAACCAGATATTTTTTCAGGCATATGTATGAAATTGTGTATCAAGGAATTGATAATATTCAAGCTTATATAATGTCACGATATATCACAATTACCTTATTACCTTGGGACATAGATGTCATTTGTTTTCTAAGGTCTGCAGACATTTACCAGTGACCTACTAAGTACTGAATGCTATCAGGCTTGGGGATGGGATAATATCCCTGCCTGGAAAGAGTGTTCAGTCTACTAGGAAAAGAAAATAAAATAAATACAGGAAAATAAAAGAAAACTTGCTAAGTGCTATAGTAGAGGTGTAGAAAGAATAGTCTTCAAAGGTGTGTAGAAGCACATCAGACACACAAGCGGAGAAAGTCATATGCAGGCATACTGTGTGATCTAAGGTTTGTGGCAAGAGCATGAAACCTTCAGAGAGCAGCTTCTCCTGATTTTATGAATAATACAGAATAATAAAATTAATCAGCAGAAGTTTCAGGTCTGTTTTTGTTGTTGTTGTTGTTTTAAAGTAGGCCCCACACCCAACATGGGACTCAAACTCACAACCCAGAGATCAAGAGTCATATGCTCTACCAGTTGAGCCAGCCAGACATTCCTTAGGTCTGTTCTTAACTGAACTACCAGTGGAACCAGAGATAGTGATGTACAATCAGAATTTATTTCACTGATTTAAATGAATGTATATATATCAAAGATAGGAAAATCTGTCTATGCATCTCAGGAATAAATGACTTCTATTGATAAAATATACTTTATAATAATTGTTTAAAATATCCACTGGTCTAAGTTTAGGCCAGGTAGTCAGGATGACATTTAAAGTTTAGCAATTAGACATGCTAAAAATAAATCAAGTGGGTTATATATTTCAGTTAGGTTTCTCTACTGTTTCTTGGTTTTTAAATATGTGCTTATCTCAGAAAAATAAACCATTGGTTAGTTCTTTTGGGCATTTACTTTTGTTAGTCCCCAGAAAATGCCCAGAAGTTATTCTTTTTTAAAAATTTGAACCCCAGATTTAAGTTCTTACCTATTCTAGTGTCTGCCCTAAGCTCGATAGCCAGGTCCCAACTCAGTCCTAGGCACATAGGCAAAGTTCAGTAAATACAAATAGCTGATAAAATCTAATATTGAGATTTGAAGGGCCGAGTAAGTAAAGTAAGTAAGTTTACTAAATTCAAATCTGTTTTTTATGTATGTCTAATTTGGGGAAGTAATCCAAAACTTTTGAATATCTCCTCTGAGAGAGAGAGGGCACTTGGAAATATCCAAATCCTTTTTTTAAAGTGAAACTTTTATCCATGTTTTATTTTTTCCAGATTTATTGAAATATAATTGATATGTCACATTGTATAAGTTCAAGGTATACAATGTGTTGATTTGATACACTTAAATACTGCAAAATGACTACCCCAAGGCATTACCTAATACCTCCATGGTGTCACATATTACCATTTCTTGTGGTGAGAACATTTGAGATCTACTCTTCCCTCAACTTTCAAGTATAAAATTCAGTATTATTAACTATAATCACCATGTTATAAATAAGATCCCCAGAACTTAGTCATCTTATAACTGGACGTTTGTACTGTTTGATCAACATCTCCCCATTTTCCTACCTCCTCCTCCCCAGGCAACCACCATTTTACTCTCACTCTCTCTGAGTTTGGCTTTTTTAGATTTCACAAATAAGTGATGTCATTCAGCATTTTTTCTTTCTGTGTCTGACTTAAAAGTGGCAGTTTGTACCCTTTTACCAACCTTTCTCTATTTCCCCTACCTCCCAGCCCGAGGCATTCATTTTTCTACTCTGTTTCTAAGCTTGGCATTTTATTTTATTTCATTGTTTTAGATTCCACATACTAAGTGATATCATGCAGTGATATTTGTCTTTCTCCATCTGGCCAATTTCACTTAAGCGTAAAGTGCCCCAGGGTCCATCCATGTTGCGGCAAGTGGCAGATTTCTTTCTTTCTCATGGTTGAATTGTTGAATTAGTCCACTGCGTTTGTGTGCATGCACGTGCTTGCAACAGAGCTTCTTTATTTGTACATCTGTTGATAGACATAGATACTTGTGTTTTTTTCCCATATCTTGGCTATTGTGAATAATACTGCAATGAACATGGGAAGTGCGGATTATCTCTCTGATACTCTGTTTTCATTTAATCAGAGATGCTGATCTCTACCTCTCTTTTTCTTGTACTGTCCTTATCTGGCTTTGGTCTTAAGGTAATGCTGGCCTTGTAAAGAGAGTTTGGGAGTGTTCCCTCCTTCTCAATTTTTTGGAAGTTTGAGAGCAATGTGCATTAATTTTTTAAATGTTTGGTAGAATTCTCCAGAGAAACCAAATGGTGCTGGGCCTTTCTTCTTGAGACTCTTTTTTATTACTGTTGTCAGTCTCTTTACATGTTACTGATCTGTTCAGATTTTCTATTCTTAATGAGTCAGTTTTGGTAGGTTGTACGTTACTAAGAATTTATCCATTTCTCCTAGGTTATCCAGTTTGTTGGCATGATTGTTCACAGTAGTCTGTATGATACTTTATATTTTTGTGTTATCAGTTGTAATGTCTCCCCTTTTATTTCTGATTCTACTTATTTGAATCTTCTTTTTTTCTTAGTTTAGCTAAAAATTTTGTTTTCAAAATTAAATTTCAAAAAAACAGCTTTTAGTTTCATCCATTTTTTCTATTGTCTTTTTGTTCTCTGTTTCATTCATTTCTGCTCTGATCTTTGTTACTTCCTTCCTTATACTAACCTTGGACTTAGTTTGTTCTTTTTCTAGTTTCTTGACATATAAAGTTAGGTTATTTATTTGAAATCTTTATTCTTCTTAATATGTTTATTATTATAAACTTCCCTCTTAAGACAGCTTTTGTACTATCCCACATATTTGAGTATGCTGTGTTTTCATTTTCATTCATTTCAAGATATTTTTTCATTTCCATTCTGATTTCTTTGACCCATTGTTTGTTCAGGAGTGTGTTGTTTAATTTCTACATATTTGTGAATTTTCCAGCTTTCCTCCTATTATTGATTTCTAGTTTCATACTGTTGTGTTTGGGAAAGATACTTGGTATGATTTCAGTCTTCTTAAATTTGCTATGACTTGTTTTGTGACCTGCCATACGATCTATTCTGGAGAATGTTCTGTGTGTACTTGGGAAGAATGTAAATTCTGCTGCTGTTGGATGGAATGTTCTGTATATGTCTGTTAGAGCCATTGGTCTAAAGTATGGTTCAAGTCCAATTTTTTTTTTTATTCTGTCTAGATGATCTAACCATTGTTGAAGTGCCTGCTATTACTGTATTGTCTATTTCTCCTTTCAAATCTGTCAGTATATGTTTAATATATTTAGGTGCTCTAATGTTGGGTCCATATATATAGGGGATTATTACATCTTTTAAATGAATTGATCCTTTTATCATTAGGTATGGATATTACCTCAGCACTTTTTAAGGATTTTTTTCCTTGAAGTTTGTTACTCAGTTGTGATAATTTGATATATATAGTAAAATATAATATGGCAGACTTTTGATGCATTTGCTTAAATATTTTAAGTTTCTGTTATATTAAAGTTTGTATCAATATAAAAATCCATTGATAAAATAAGTACATTTTAACAATCTTTATATTCATGTGACAGAAAATGCAGTCAGTAAAGAGATACATAGGAAGATATTTAATCTTACTGAGAGTCAAGGAATGTAAAGTAATTTTCAGGATCTTGTTTTTCCCCTCCAAAAAACTATGAAGAGAGAATAGATCATCGATGAAAATAGATGTTATGAGAGGTAGGTAAATACACAGTATCCAGTTTCCTTTTATAAATGATGCCATGATACGAGTCTTTATGTAGAAAAAAAATTCCTTAATAAAGATTATTTTAAAAATTATATATATTTAAAATATATAAAAGTAAGTTTCTTCTACATATTTAAATAAGTAAACATTGTACCTAAATGTAAATGGAGCACTTAGCCCTTAAAATAATTTATGTTTTTTTATTTTTATTTCTTTTTATTTTTTCATTAAAATAATTAAAAAGCAGGATACTACCACAAACAATTGCTCAGGTTATAATAAGTAAATACATATTATGACAACAATTAAGTTTAAAGAAATGCAAAGTTTAAATACAACAACTGGAGATAAATATACCCAAACCTCAGATGAATTTCTGTTTATGTAGTAGAACTATGAATAATTTTAATTTCTTTTTAACACTTTGAGTTTTTCAATTTTCTTCATTCATTACTACATAATAGTGTTTTAAAAATAATATAGAAACAGAAGTTTACAAAAATACCTAAGAAAATTGGTACTAGAACCCTTATACTAGATACACTTGAACTTTTCTTGAAAGTTATACCTATTTACATTTATTTATCCAATTCAAAAATTTTATTTATAAAACAATCCTTTATATTTGTCTCAAACTGCCTGTCCTAACAGAAGGAAAGTTGGCTGGAAATTCTTGACTAAGCTCTACCATTCGCTGTCTATATGACCTTGGGAAGTTACCCAACTTTCTTGACTCTTAGTTTCTTCCTCCGTAAAATAATGGCTTGGACCCAGGATCTCTAAGATTCTTTCTAGCTCAAAGAGTTACCAGTTATATGAGAATGCAAATACAAGGAAAACATTACAAAAGGTACTTTAAATAAGGCTCTAATGCCACACTTCTATAAGAAAAATGCAAAAGCTACCATGAAAAAGTAATTTATGTGTGGAAAAAAACAAGGAATGGTTAAGATATAGTATTAACTCAGTAAGTGATCATGATCAAATCACAGAAATGTGTATTGGCACAAAATTCTATCACTGGGAAAAAAACATGGAACATGATTAAAGTCTACTAGATTCATTGACCTAAAGTTATTTTTCTTTTCCTTTAGTAAAATAAATCATTCAGTTTTTGCAATATTCATGATTAACTCATTATAAATTTATAAGTGGATACACACACACACACACCCAATATATATACACATATACTTTTATTGTATATAATGGCCTATTTCTATTAAATGAAAGTCCCATTAATTTTAGAAATTATTTGATAATCTACTTCATATTAGCTGCACCTGACTAGTTTTTTAAAAAATTATCTTTTGGGTTCAGTTGGTCCCGCGTGCAACCCTTGATCTTGGGATTGTTAGTTCTAGCCCCATGTAGAGCTTACTTTAAATAAGTTTTGTAATCAATATAATTTGTGTGTAGTTTGATAAATGAATATATAATATTTAAGAAAATCTGACATCACACTTGTGGTTTTTAATTAATAATTGTGAAACTTCAGTTATATGTTTCAATAAGTAAATAATCAATGTTTAAATTCACTTTGATTTAATATCTCCTAACTCGTGTTTAAATAATTAGTGTAGTGGGACACTTGGGTGGCTCAGTCAGTTGAGCAGCTGGCTCTTGGTTTCCGCTAAGGATGCGGTCTCAGGTGGTGGTCTCTGGGTGGTGAGACCCAGCCCTGTGTCAGACTCCGAGTTCAGCGGGGAGTCTGCTTGAGATTCTCTCTCTCTCCCTCCCCCTTTGCCCCCTACCCCCTGCCCTGCTCTCTCTCTCTCAAATAGTAAATAAATCTTAAATAAATAAATAAATAGTATAGTATAGTAAATTAGCATTAAACAAAGAACATGTAGGAACCAGAGTTCCTTTCCATGAAAGGTCCAGAAATTGAAGGTCCCATGAGCACTCTCCCGTTTGCCCTCAAGGAAGTAAGCCATTTTGTTTCAGAAGCACTGGAGGGAAGGAGAGGGAGAAAATGAGACCAGTTCTTTGAGGTAAAGATGGATTCTGGCTTCCAGTTTATTTTTCCTGAACATGGTGAAGGCTGTTCTAAGAGGGAGGGGGTTCTCAGACCCACTCTCATGCAGCATTCCTAGAGAAGAAGCTGCTGAGTAGGCACAGTTTGGGGAAGCGTGAGGACTGAACACCACGTGTCATGATTTGGGGAAATGAAAGACATTGTTGTTCAAGCACAGCATAAAAGGAATAGAGTTGTTTGCCTACAGATGATTTATGCAGGCATCAGTAACTAACATTTCAAAGGTGATCAAAATGGACAAAGACTGGAACTCTTTCCCCTTTTTTTCCTAGATTGCATGTGATGATCCAGATTATTTATGATCTAGAGAGGGGGTGGAACCTATCTGTGCTATCTTCATTCTCCCATAAAATCAATTAAATAAGGTGGATTAAATTTCCCATCAATCTTGATGAATAGCAAGCTTAAGCAGATATATCTAATTTAGAACACTAAAGAAAATGGTGGTTTTTTGCACCCAGTACTGTGGAGCAGATTCACAGCCTTTATAAAAGTAGTGGAACCAGAGGTTCCAGAGGTTCCAGCTGGCTCAGTTGGAAGAGCATGTGACTCTTGATCTCAGAGTTGTGAGTCCCAGTCCCATGTTGATTGCAGAGATTATTTTTAAAAGAGATAATAAACTTAAAAAAAAAAAAAAGGAGTAGTGGGGCCAGTATATTTTGACTCAGCCTAAGCTATTCAAGATGCACAGGAAAGATACCACTGTGGGATCCCTGGTTTTTTGGAATGTGTCCACATTTGAGAGGAAATATAAAAAGGTCAACCAAGTGAAGCTGGTGGAGGTATAATCCAGTAATGTGGTGTAAACCAAGGACAGTGAAATAGAACTTAGCTCTTCATTTGTATGGCTTAGGAAATAAAGCCTATGCTTAAAGCCCCATCTCTTGGTTCAAGAAGAGGAACTGTGGTATAATAACCATTTTTTTTTTTTCTGTGTTGAGAAATACCAAAGTCAAGTCAAGAAATCAAGCCAGAGCTTCCTCAAGACAGTACAATGTTGGTTTTACTAAAAAATTCCTTCCTTTTGATAATCTTGTGGTAATCAAACACAGTTGATTTTTCTTTAGGGACCTAAGATAATAAAATGGTAAATATATTCATTATAATTCTAACAAGATAATGGAATAGACTAACATTTTTTTTTTTGTTTTTGAGATCTGCATGATTAGTTGTAAAGTTATAGATAGATGATTAACTTCTAGTTTTAAAAATTTAGATAAATATATGAATTGTGTTTTCTACCACAAGGTATTCCAAGAGTTTCCAGGATATGGATCTTTTAACTTATGCTTCTTATTTTCATAGCATGAAAACACATTTGTTCTATCTGCTTTGGGGGAGAGTGGGTAAAAGACCTTGAGTGTTCATGAGACAGTTCTTAGATGTATGTTACTGATAACTAACAGGGAGTCAAGGGTTTGATAAGGAAAATGGCACAATTAGGGGTACTTTGTTTCCCTAACTTAAAAACTATAAAAATAATCCATGTTCACAATTTTAAAAATCAAGCAATATAGAAGTGATGCCTAGAGGTATCTATTATATGATAACATATTGGCTTTTAATTTCATGTTGGTGTTCCAAAGAACAGTAATTTAATACATATAAATTCTTTGGTCAGTCACATTCATGTGAAAAGGAAAAGAAAACAAACAAAAAATATTTTAATTAGGAAAATGAAACAATGTAATTTGAAAATCTTGATAAACATCTCAACTCAATATGATACTATATATAACATATCCATTTAATCTTCAAAAAGAGAAGTAGGCAAATGTTAATGAAAAATTGAAGGAAATTATGCTTAATGAAGGAGAAAATAGCCTAATATTTTAATCGCCTCTATAAAATAAGTTCAACTGTGTGTGAAAGAGAAGGTAAAAATAATGAGAGATAAAGCATTAGGTTTTTTTTCCCCACATCTGTGACTATATCAAGCATCACAACTTTCATGTTAGTGTGCATTAGGGAAACATTTTTCTATATTATACACATTACCATGAAATTACCTCTCTACTATGGATGGTTAGGATGCTGTATGGCCCTGTGAACTCCAGTTGCACAAAAAGAAAGGCAGTAGGATAAAATAGGGATTGTTTAGATAGAACTCACTAAACTCTGACCTCTGTGAGGGCAAAGTCAGCATCAGCTTGTCTCTTAGTTGTATCCCCAGTGCCTAGCACGGTGCCTGGTATATAATAAATACCTCATAAATATTTGTGAAATAAATAATAATAGTGACAGCTAGCATTTATTGAGTGCTTTCAGTGAACTATTCTAAACACTAATATTATTTTATACAGTCCTCACAAAAACTCACAAACTGCTTCATAGCATATCTATTAGTACAGGAATTTACAACTTATGGGATATGAGTTCAAAGGCAGTGGTACCTAAAAAAAGTTTATAGTTAGTTCATTATAGGACAAAGGTTAAGAACTTTCAGAATCATACAATTGCCTGAATTTTAGGTTTCTTCTCATTTACTGTTGTCTAAAGTATGGAATTCTTTTCCTTTCTGTACTCTCTGGTCTTTAGCATCTCATACAGTTTACTTGGTCCCATATACTTGCTACAATTTCAGTAGCTCAGTCAACCATGGGCTTAAAACTTCTTTTTGGCTTTCAGCAATTTGACTACGATATGCAAGACTTTCTTAGTATTTATCCTAAGTTGGGTTTGCTGATCTTTTGGAAGTAGAAACCTTTTCTTCTAGCAAAAGCTATCTATGTCTTTAGTCAAATTTGAGAGATTTTTGGCCATTGTTTCTTAACAGTGGGACTCCAATTATATATGATTTTTTTCCACAGGTTCCTGAAGCTGTCATTTTTTTTAATCCAAAATTTTTCTGTCGTTGTTAATATTGAATAATTTCTATTAATCTCTTTTCAAGTTAATGAACACTTTCCTATATTCTACTGTTTAGCCCATCTAGTTAATTTTAGATTTTAACTGTTATATTTCCCATTCTAGAAAATTTTGAAAATGGAAAACAGATTCCATTTTGTTCTTTTTAAAAGTATGTTTATTGAGGTATTACTTACAAAGGTAAAATTCATGAGTTTTGACAAAGGTATACATTTGTGTAGCTATAACCACAATCAAAAATGAGTACTTCCACCATTCCCAAAAGTTTTCTTGTGTGATTCTGTACTAAAACTGTCTCTTCAGCCTCAGCTTCTGTCAATCACCGATCTGTTTTTGTCCCCATCTTTGTCTTTTTCAGAATGCCATATAAATAGAATCATATAACATGTAGCTTTTTGTTTCTGGTTTATTTTACTTAACATAATGCGTCTGAGAATCATCCTTTTTGTTACATGGAAATTGCTGAGTAGTATTCCATATTTGGGATGTACCACTATCTATTTATGCATTCACTAATGTGACACATTTAATTTTTTTCCAGTTTTTAGCACTCGTGAATATTTCCTCAAAGATTCTTATATGCAGGAATGGGATTGCTGGGTCTTATGCAGTCATATGTTTAACTTTTTTTTTTTTCTTCAAGATTTATTTATTTATTTGAGAGAGAGAGAGAGAGTGTGTGTGAGTGAGCAGGGGGAGGGGCAGAGGTAGAGGAAGAGAGAGAAAGAAACTCAAGCAGACTCCTCACTGAATGCAGAGCCCAAAGCGGGAGCAAGACAAGGAGCTTGATCTCACCACTCATGAGATCACCATCTCAGCATAAGCCAAGAGTCAGCCGCTTCACAGACTGAGTCACCCAGGTACCCTTATTCCTTGTTTCAATTCAGCTTGGCCTTTATATGTTTTGTATATGGGAGTTCATTGTGATGTTTCATTTGAAGAAATACTCAAAAAGCTTTTAAACTTAACTATAGAGAACAAATTGATGGTTACCACAGAGGAGATTGTTGGGAAAATGGGAGACATAGTCACCCATTTGTCATGATGAGTACCAGGTGATGTATGGAAGTGTTGAATCACTAAGTTGTACACCTGAAACTAATATTACACTGTATGTTAACCAACTGTAATTCAAATGAAAACTTTAAAAAAGCTTGAAAACAGTTGATAAATGACTAAATTGTCATTATAACATGTAGATAATATTTAGAAATTTTATAATCTTTCTTCCCTTCCGCATTTTTGGTTTTTAGTCCTCATTTCTTCTTTTGCTTATCCTTATTTAAAAAAAAAGTTGAGTACCTATTATGTAGCGGGTAGTGACCTGGTTACTGGAATATACCAGGGAACAAAACAGACAAGACTCTCTGCTTTCATGGAGCTCACATGCTAGTATAGAGAGACAGACAATAAGCAATGACATAACTGCCGGTAATAATGGCTATGAAATTAAAAAAAAAAAAAAAAAGAAAAGCAAGGCAAAGGGGACCAGAGGTGTTTGGGGAGGGGCTACAGTTCTGGTTGGGGTAGCCACCTGGGCTGATTGAGACAGTGCATTTGAAGAAGAATTGAAAGAGAAGAGGAAAAAAGTCATGCATGTTATGAGGGAAGAACATAAAAGCAGAGGAAACAGCCTGACTCAGGAGCATGCCTCCCACGTGCTCCTGACACGAGGAGCAGCAAAGAGGCTGGGGAGGCTACAGAGGAGTAAAACTGTGCAGGGGAGAGGTGATGATGTCGGTAAGGATTGTGCTGGGGCCATAAAGTCTGTTGTGAGAACACTGGTTTTAGAATGGAAGAAATGGGAAGCCATGAAAGGCTTTTGAGCATAGTGACAAGATCTGACTTCTGATTTAACAGGCATGCTCCAGCAGCTTTACTGAGAATAGACAGTGGAGGTCTAAGGGTGAAACTGAGGAGATGAGTTAGTAGGTACTGCAATAATTCAGGTAAGGGAAGATAGTAGCCTACAAAAGGGTAATGGAGGGGCTAAGAACTTGTCGGCTTCTGTATGTATTCTGAAGGTAGAGCCAACAAGATCTGGATTTGTAAAAGCACAATACATCTTAGCACTCTTGGTCACAGGCAATAAAAATCAATTCTATCTTGAAGGAAAAAAAAAAGATTTGTTGTTTTTTTTTTTGCAGAATCAGTGTAAGGATCAACCTTGGGAAATGGGCAAGAGCTAGAGAGGAGGAGGAATAGGTAGTGGAAACACCAGCAGAGATTATTGGACTCAAAGACTCCGGTCTGCATACTGCTGTTGCTATCAGAATATATATGATCCTAACTGCTTTCCTTAGCTTTAGCACATGCTAAACATTCAAAGTCCTATGAAGAGATGAAGAGAGCATCTGATTGGCAGAGCTTTAATCATGGGAAGAATGTGTCCCCATTCATATCTGTGGTAACAAAGAAGCAGTACCTCTCACTAAAACCATATTCCCATGAGGGATTTCTCAAAAGAGAAATCAGACTATTATTAGGAAGGAAGGGTTAAATGTTGAACAGCCAGGAAAACAACTGTTCACTAAAACATAATGATAAAACGTTTGAAAATTACCAAAAAAAAAAGGAAAGTAGAGGGAGAAATAATCTCAAATCTATTGGCTAGATACAAACACTAAGAACATTTTTTGTATTTCTTCATAGTTAATTTTTTTCTATACATGGTATTTATATATAGTTGCATTGTGCACTTAAATATCATTTTAAATCTCCCATTTTAAATAATTTTCCCAATGAATTTGTTATTTTTTACATGTAATTTTTAAAAAAAGATTTTATTTATTTGATCTAGAGAGAGAGAGAGATTGATCAAGAGACGGGAAGCTCAGAGGGAGAAGCAGACTCCCTGATAAGTACGGAGCCTGATGCTGGACTTGATTCAGGGACTCTGGGATCATGACCTGAGCCGAAGGCAGACGCTTAACTGATTGAACCATCCAGGTGCCCTTCTTACATGTAATTTTTCCTTCATTATTAAACCCACAGTTAAACTGCTTATTGCAAATGACCATAAAATTGAGGTCAAATATTTACCATTTCTGGATGACCTGGTTTCCATTTTTATTTCACCTGTATTAACAATTCCATTTTTTTCCATTCATTTGAACAGTAGCAACAAATACTGCTAGGTACAATCAAAGTATTCAAATTATTGTCATGGCAAATACTACTCTACCAAGATGAAGTTGCTGGCAAAACTTAACTGGCAGAGTTTTTGATATGGATAATTGCCTATGTTCATAAACTATTAAACTATACGTGAATTAGATCAGAACCATTAGCATTAACACTCTTCCACTCATAAGTGGACTGGCTGTGGTATAAAAATCATTCAATTCTTGGGTAATGTACTTGAATGTCAAAGATGCAAATTATTTTATCCTTGATGTAAATTTATTCATTTTGGAAACATGCCACTGAATTTTTCCTGAAAAATTGTCATAAATAATGGGTTAGATAAAAGTAAAAATAAGAGATAAGATTATAAAATAAGGTTGAAGGAATGGGGATCAGAAGGATTGGTAGAGAGAAGAGGAGGTGCAAAAAACCTTGAGAAGAAAAGGTGGTATAGAACTCAAAGAAAGTGAACATGGTGTAAGTTGAAGCTGGAAATGTAGGTAGAGGTCAGACCATGCAGGCCTAGTAGGACTGAAGTGTTTTAAAGAGGTGGTGCTAAGATGAGTTTGTATTTGCATAATGTCACTCTGAATGCAGGTGGGAGAATGGATTAGAGAGCAATGTGTATTCTTAGGGATCAATTACAATGTATTCATGAAACAACTAATGTATGCAAGGAACTGTTGCTAGGTACTGAAGATACATACATAAACAAGACCAACAAGGCTCTTATGTAATTGAAAGTCTCTTAAGGTATTTCAAAAGTTAAAAAAAAATACATATATATCTATATATGCATTATAAATAAAGATATTGGCACTTTTACAAGTATGATGTAAAATATAAACACTAATATTTTAATAAAGACAGAATAACTTAATGAAAAAAAAAACTTGATGTTGATTTTGCCACTAACTAGTTACCTGACCTTGGGTAAGGAATATAACCTCTATGGTGCTGGCCTTCGTAAAATTCTTCTGTAAAATAAGGAATGAGACCAACGAGCTGAGATTTTTTCCACATCTAAAATTTTTAAAATCAAATAACATAATTTGAAATAATGGCCTCATCATATTTGGAAACCTCTTGCTCCATCAAGCAAAGCTAATTCTCTTTGTCTAAGTGAAACTTTAAGTGCTAAATTTGTATAGCCTTGGAAGTCTATGGTAAGTGATTTATGGCCTAATGATTCATATGAATAAAGCTACAATTCATATCCTAATTACTGGTTATTGAGGTATCTAAAATGACTTCTTCTGGCTCCTGTGATTGTAATTTCTAAAGCTTTTTTATAGGCAGAGATGACAGCTTAAAAGATGCTGCATTATAACCTACTTGGATATATGATATTTCCATTGGAAAATGTTATTAATGCCAAGAAAGGACAGAATTCCAAGGCTAGTCATTAAAATTTTTGAAATAAATATCTCAAGTGATAAATTCTTAGAGGGACTGAATCTTTGTATCTCGTGTGGCATTATATATAGGTACAAACTTCAAAAATACTTTGAGGAGGTAAGGATGGTGCTAGAAGGAGAAAAACAATTTCATGAAATTTGTGACATCACAGTGTTAATATTTAGTTACAGTAAAACATTCAATCCTATGATGAAGTATTTAAATTTACTATAAAATAGAATTATTGGTTGATAACATTTCACATTTAAAATTTTTTTTGTCACACCACATGAAAGCACTTTATTTTTAAAAAAATTTAAAGATTTTATTTATTTGAGAGAGAGCGCAAGCCAGTAAGCATGAGCAAGGCAGGGGCAGGGTAGGGGGGAGACAGAGGGAGAGGGAGAAGCTCCTTGTTGAGCAGGGAGCGTGAGGAGCCAACAACGACGGAGGGCTTGATCCCAGGACACTGAGATCCTGACTGGAACCCAAGTCAGATGGGTTGGCAGATGGCAGAGCCACCCAGGTATCCCAACATTTCACATTTTAAAAATAAAATCTAGAAATTGTGAAATATTTCATTACAGCTTTAGGTAATAAAATCAAAGTCCACTACAACAGATATTGCCCATTTATTGCAACAGATTTGATAATTTTTCAGATATACTAGTTCTTATTAGGGTGAGTATAAGGTGGGGAAAGATATCCTGTAACTCAAAATTAACTTTCCTAACTCCCCATTCTCTGCTGCTCTGAAGAATTTGAAAAGAGAAGGAGATGGAGGGTGAGGGAATGGAGGAAAAAGAGGAAATATGAATAAGAGGGAATAAACTAGAAGAGGAATAAGAGGTCAAGAAAGAGAGTTACCCAGTTTGGAGATGGAGGTGGGAAAGCTAATCCTCCAAAGGAAGAATCTCAGTAGTTCTTTCACATTTCATTTTCTCCACCTTCAAAATTTTTATCCCCCCTCTTTAGATATTGTTTTATTGCTTGGGGGAAAATATGTCATACACTACTATGTGTCATACACTACGAAGCATTTAAATTCAGTTAATTAGTATTTCATATCTGAAACCTGTTCATTTGGTATCCTAGGAGTTGTGGATGATATATAAGAATTGTTTAATGGTTTATTCTTTCAAGTTACTCCTTATTTTGATTTACCTGTCTACCCCATACAAACAGAGGCTGACATATAAATTTAATAACTGTATTTCCAGTGAAGGGGCCTGGAGAAAGAGGCTAACATTTAACATAAAGAATCTTAGCTAGGACCTGCCTTGGAAGGGGACAAAAGCCTGGCTAAGGGCAGCAGCAAGGGAGCTACGTCTTGAGACAAGAGGAGACAGCTTGAGCACAGCAGGATTTCCTTAAAGGAGAAAAGGAAGAATAGATTGGTATAAAAGAAAAATTGTCCTCCCTCTAGTAGGGAAAGAAAACAATGGATGTCTTGGCTGTATCAAGCTTGGAGCTTGTTTGGAGAGGGGGCTAGTTTGTGGCTGGGGTAGGGCAGGGCAACGGGAGGCATAGGTGCCAGTGCTCCTGGGGTCAGGGGTGAGAAGATAATCAGGCAATTTACAGGGCCCCTTAGTTGAGAAAACAATAGTAGTAAAAGTAGTAATAGTTTTAACAGCTAACATTCTCTTGCATGTTTACCATATGCCAGAATATGTTTTAATGTTTTAAATATATATAATTATAAATATATATATTAAATATATGTTATAAATATATATATGTTTTAAATATATATAATATAAATATATAATGTTTTACATATAAATAAATATATATATATAAATGTTAAAAATATGTGTGTGTGTGTGTGTGTGTGTGTATAGCTCCATGCCCACTGTGAGGCCTTGACTCACAACCCTGAGATCTACAGACTGAACCTGCCAGGCACCCGTTTTTATTACATCAATTAAATCCTCACAACAAAACTATGAAGTACTATTTGACCGTTTTATAGAAGGGCAAACTGAGGCATAGAGAGGTTAACTAACTTGCTTGAGGTCACATGGATAGGAAATGTAAAAAGAGGTTATTACATGGTTATGAAATAGAAGATGATTGTATTGTCTGTTAGTCAAATTGCCATATATCCCCTAAAAGAAATCAAGTATAGCTTTTGCCAGGAGCATACATTTTGTGTGGTGATATGGCATGGTCATTAGATTTGGGTGCAAAGCCAGTTTAACAGAACAGTGCACAGAGGAAATAGGCTGCTCTCTTCAGTAGCTTAGTATGTTTCATTGGTGAGAATTTTTGGAATGCTGGGCACACCCTGGTTTAAGTATGCAAGTACATTCCAAAGTGAAATTTCAATGACTATTTTTCTTTTCTTTTGCCTTAACGGTTATCACAGCATTATAATGAAAGGCAGACTGCAAATATTCTTCAGTTATAAACAGGGAGACCAATAATACCAGACTGTGTCACTCATTTTTTGGATTACATTACACACTTTTCAGTCATCCTAAGGTGGCTTGACAAAATTAGAAAAACTTGTAAATTCTCACCTGTGTGACATGGTTGGAAGTGTTCCACTGCAAAAGTACAAGTTTTCCTTCTCTTACTGGGATTTAAGTTTGGGCAACGGATTTCCCTTCTTTTACCTAAATCAGTGCTTAGTTGGGAACTATGCAAAACCTACCTGGGGGAGAAGTATTTTTAAGAGATAATGTTATAGGGCATTATATTTAGAAATTGAAGAAAATAAAAGATTGTTTTCACCATAGCTTTAGTAATTACAGGACAAAGGATAAATTCTTGGCTAGACTTTACAGCAAAGAAAAGATCTCACGGTGGCCGCAGGAGGCAGCAGGAAGCAATTTACTTTGGCTCCAAGAGATTCTAGAATCTCCTGACATATTTTTACATTTATTCAAATGTAAACTTATATTAGAAAAAAAAAAAAAAGCCAGAGGAAACACTAAGAATTTATTCTAATTACCGGTGAAATTCCCCAGACCAGAGCAATGCTTACATACATTAGAATTTAAATAAGCGGCTGCTGATTTGAAGTCCACCTGGAGAGCCACGAGTTCCCCTGTCCAGGGCCCCTCCAGGCCAACACAACCACCAAAGTCAAAACCTCTGAAGCCAAATTTAAATAACATTCCTAAGCAAGCAGTGAAGAAAAATTCAACCGTGGGAGCACTGATTTAAAGGATTTAGTGACGCTTAAAAAAAAAAAAAAAAAAAGGCTGGCGGGGCGGAGAAATCCACTCAAACTTGACTCAGGAAATGGGAAGTTTATTGAGTAAACAAGCGGTAGCCACAAACACACCTGCCACTCCGAAAGAAGACCAGGGACTAACGTTACTGCCTCCCAGTCACATCCGGGTACTTCTCTACAAACTCCTGACGTTCCGACGTGCGAGCCGTTAGGTTTATTTGAAACACACGCAGAGCCAATCCATCGGCGCCTGAGGGGAGGGTGCGGAGAGCAGTGGCCAATCACCGCCCCTCCGGAGACCGCAGCCTATGGGAAGGAGGTTGACATCACGCGCCAATCGGCATGGCTCTTAGAGAAAGAGGCTCATTTTTTGAATTGCTTGTGGCTGACACCCGCGAGGAATGGCGGTACCAGTAAGGGGAATCAGTGCTTGAACAGGTGGACTTCCGAGGCGTTTTTTGAGAGTGGTGAGGACTTTGTGGATGTGGGTAGGGGAGGTGGGAGTGGGCCAACGTCCCCGGAGCATTGGGCTCCTTTTCTTGTCGGACCGCCCCACCCCCATGACCGCGAATTCCGAAGCACCCCTGCTCAGGCTTCCTGGCTCTGGAAACTCCCCCACCGCACTAGACAGTGACGCGCAGTGGGATCCCGAAGTCCTTCTGGTCGTTGAGCATCTTCATCCCTCACCTGGTGAGATATTTCTTCCGGAAGAAGGTCTGGGTGAAGGGAGGGAGTTGGGAAGAGTGGTCTCGACAAGCCGCCTTGTCCCTGCGGTTCTGGCTGCCCACAGCTGCTGCCTTTGGGGGCTTATCTTAGAGTGCTTAGTGGTTTCGCTCTAGGTTTCTTCTTGGTGTCTTCTGTTTAGGAAGTAGACTTTTTAGTTTTTAAAAACGCCAGCCCATTCCGCCCTCCGCCTAACACCCCCCCCCCCGGCCCCTCCCGCTTGCGCCTTCCTCCGGGGTACAGATTTATTTGGCTTTGTGGTTAAAACTGGAGCCTCTGGAATCAGCCCGGGTTTGAATCCCTGTTTTACTGACTTGGATGGTTACTTGACCTCTCCTTTCTAGGCCTCTTTATGAGATGGAGACAGTAATAGTACCTGCCTCTTAGGATGGTTTCAAAGATAAATACAAGTAAAAGACTTAGAACGATGTCACATATTAAGCGTTAAATATTAACATAATGTTTTTAATGTTAACACTGATGTTATTGTTGTCAGTAACACCACCATCATATACAGTATTTCATTTAGCTCTTCTGAAAGATGATTACCTAAAAAAATAAGTAAAAAGAAACCTAAAGTGGATATTTGTTTAGGTGACGGATTTCTCTTTGGAATGAAAAGAGGCATGTGTTGTAGTTATTTAGTAAAAAGCTGCTTGATTATGTTCTTGGATGAGAAATAAGCTGTATAGGTTTATGAACACTAATCCTCTTATACAAGTTTACAGAATACATGAATGTGAAAAAGTAATGAGTGTATTTCCGTTTTTAATCAGAGTGCTGATGTTGTCACCAACTTTCCGTACAACTCTCCTTTTTCCTAAAATTTGAAGCAATTTCAGCAATAAATTGATCATATACAGTATTATCAAACACAGTTTTAATTTTTAATTACCTATTTTGATGGCCTTTAAACAGGCATAAGAGAAAATGTAAACTCATAAGGTGTTTTTGATTATTAAAATCTCCCTCCTTCATTCTTTAAAATATGTTGGTTTATCTCTTGACTTTTTTAAAGGTTCTTTTAAGGGAACTTTGAGCGATAGCCTTTGTAGAATCTTTCTCACTGAGAACCTTTAAGTGTAAGAGACTTAAAAAAAAATAAGGGCTGGATAGAATTTGTCATTGATTCTAAGTAGAGACTGTTACTAACAACTAATGGGGCATTCCTTTGGAGAGCCTTAGAATAATGATTGTTATGGATGTATGGTAAGACAATAAAAAATGTTCACATTGTGAATATTATGAAAGTTAATAATTGCCACTCTTTTAAGATGCCATCTATTCAGTTTTCATCACAACTGGATTTGAGTTGTGCTATCTTCTTAGATGTGGAAACTGAGCGCAGAGTTGAGACAGGAAGCTGGGTTTCCTGGCTTTGAAGTGTGAGCCTAACAGTTATGCTTAGGTCTTTGGATATTATTAGTGTGCATGTATTCATGCTACTTAGCATCAACATCTAGATATGATGTTAATGACACCTTAACTAAATGCTATTTCTCCATAGCATATAGTTTATTTAAACCATTACTTTGATAAAAAGCTGGTGGAAGATATTTGTTTATTTTATTAATGTAAAAAAAGTAGGAGGCTAAAGTAGGTCAGACATGTACCAGATAAAGATAGGGCCCCCTCTTTATATTTGCCCAATATTCTGGAAATTAGCTTGAGGATAATAAGCTTACATAATACCCTTGATATGAATTGATGAAAATTCATTTAACTTTTTCTTTATTTCCTGTTTGCCTAGCTTTTCAACTCTTAGGTCCTAAAAAAAAAAAAAAAAAAAAGGTTTCCTTAAATGTCCAGAGTCATATTGGTATTAACCCATGTGTAATTTTCTTGTTAAATCTTTTAAAGGAGAGATGATAGTAAATTAATAAGAAAATACAGATGAGAGAGCAATCTCTCATGAGATATACAGAGACATCCACAGAGAATGAGTCAAAAGCAGTGGGTTGGGAGTTGAGAGTTGTGCTAGGTGGAGAATTGAGTACTATTCAGTGTAACTAGGTGTGTGGAGTAAATCATGATCTGTGATTGAAAAATGCTGAGAAATACATTGTGGCTGGAGCATAAGATATATGTGGACTGTGGGAATTAAACAGGAGATGAGGTTGAAGAGGTAGGCTAAGGATGAAACTACACCTACACCTGATGGTGAATTTGGACTTGACAATATAGGGAAGAGTGTTCATGGAAGTTTAAGCAGGAAAGTGATATGGCCACATTTGTTTTTAGGATGATAAAGTTGTTTGGAGTTGTTGTATTTGACTAAGTGGCCATTGTAGCATTGAGCATAGAGAAGTGGTGCCAGGTCTCAGCTCCTTTTTCTAAAATTTGAAGCAGTTTTGGCAATAAATTAACAATCAGAGATAACCCAGTGAGGTTCCAGAATACTTGAGATAGGATTGGTAGGAATTTGGGGGAGGGCAAATAAAGTAGAAGGAAGAGTAAGGATAGATCTAGTTTTTGACAGGGATTATTTGGCGATGATGGTAGTATTGTAAATGAAGATAGGAAGAAGAATGGATTGGTTGAGGCAAAGGGATGGAGAAGGAAGGTGGTAGAATATTTATGACCACCTTCTGAATTTTCATTATGTCAGGTAATGTTCTGAGTACTTTTCATACGTTGTTAGTTTTACTATATTCCTATCAGTCAGGTAGTAGTATCTTTATTTTACAGAAGGGGAAACTGACATTTCTTTGGTTCATTATTAAGAAAAATGAGTAATGCTACTTTTTATAAATTCTAGATATAAAAGTAGAGCCTCTAATGCATGTTTTTGTCCAATGCTCATGTATTTATTCAATCTTTATTTTTTTCAGCCAACAGAGAAGAGTACTAATAATGGCTGACAATAGCGTCTTAACATCTACTACTGGGAGGACAAGCTTGGCAGACTCCTCTATTTTTGATTCTAAAGTTACTGAAATTTCTAAGGAAAATGTATTTATTGGATCTGCTTCATATGTTGAAGGTAAACCTATTAATCAACTTTAAAACAGCAAATCACTGTTTTAATCCTAAACTTTCTGACTAGAAATTTAGAATTTAACTATAATACTATTAAGCTACAGTACAGTTATCCAGTAAATATTTGTTGACGACTCTTTATACTTCGTAGATTTTTTAGAGTTTTTACTTAAATTCAGTTAGTTAATATATAGTGTTATATTAGTTTCAGGTGTATAATATAGTAATTCAGTACTTGCATACATCACCCTGTGCTCATCACATATTTAAACTGCCCTCCCATCAGTTTGTTTTCTATAATTAAGAGTCTGTTTTTCCTTTGTCTCTCTCTCTGTCTTATTTTTTTCACTTTGTTTTGTTTCCTAAATTTCACACGAGTGAGATTATATGGTATTTGTCTTTCTCTGACTGACTTAGTTCTCTTGGCATTATACCGTCTAACACCATCCATGTTGTTGCAAATGGCAACATTTCATTCTTTTTATGGCTGAGTAATATTTAATTATATTTTTATTCCACATCTTCTTTATCTGTTCACCAATTGATGATGGATATACTTGGCTTCCATAATTTGGCTATTGTAGATAAAGCTGCTATAAACATACGGGTGTGTGTATCCCTTTGAATTAGTATTCTTGTATTCTTTGGATAAATACCCAGTAGTGCAGTTGATGGCTCATAAGGTAGCTCGCTCTTTAACTTTATGAAGAACCTCCATACTGTTTTCCACAGCGGTTGTACCAGTTTGCATTCCCACTAACTGCACGAGAGGGTTCGTTTTCTCCACATCCTCACCAACATCTGTTATTTCTTGTGGTGTTGATTTTAGCCACTTATGCTGTATAGATTTTTGATTATTGTTTGGATTAATGCTTCCCAGCTTTGAAGGAGAAAGCACCTTATTTTTGAATATTACTTTTTCTATATATGAGGGCAGTCCAGCTGCACCTTATTTTTTAATATTACTTTTTCTATATATGAGGGCAGTCCAGCTGCAACAGTTATGACTGGTTGGGTAAAAAGCCACTTCTTCCCTTAACCACTTTATAAATGGGTCTGTCCTGAAGTTGCATGCGCTGTTGAAGAGGATGGCTTTGCAAAATAGTGAATGCTTTTTTTGGTTACGAGGAGTACTAATGTACTGTATACTCCATGGCAATTTGTTTTTTCTTTCTCTGAAGTGATAGATGGCCAAATTTTAAAAATAAACTGAGAATTAAGTTGTTTTAGTTTTAGAGAATGTTATGATCTCCTCAAAGACGGAGAAACATGCCAGATATAGCCAAAAGAGGGATTAAGAACTGCTTTTTTTTTTTTTTAATTAACACATAACATATTATTTATTTCAGGGGTACAGGTCTGTGATTCATTAATTCACAGAACTCACCATAGCACATAGCCTCCACAATGTCCATCACCCAGCCACCCTATCCTTGCCACCTCCTTCCCCTCCAGCAACCCTCAGTTTGTTTACTGAGAGTAAGAGTCTCTTATGGTTTGTCTCCCTCTTTGGTTTCATCTTGTTTCATTTTTCCCTCCCTTCCCCTATGATCCTCTGTCTTGTTTCTCAAGTTCCTCATATCAGTGAGAGCATATGATAATTGTCTTTCTCTGATTGACTTATTTCGCTTAGCATAATACCCTCTAGTTCCATCCACGTCATTGCAAAAGGCAAGATTTCTCTTTTTTTGGCTGCATAGTATTCTACTGTTGCATTGTATATCTGTTGATAGACATCTGGGCCCTTTCCTTCATTTGGCTATTGTGGACATTGCTGCTATAAACATTGCAGTGTATGTGCCCCTTTGGATCATTGCATTTGTATCTTTAGGGTAAATACCCAGTAGTGCAATTGCTGGTTCATAGGGTAGCTCTATTTTCAACTTTTTGAGGAACCTCTATGCTGTTTTTTCCAGAGTGGCTGCACCAGCTTGCATTCTCACCAACAGTGTAGGAGGGTTCCCCTTTCTCCACATCCTCACCAACATCTGTTGTTTCCTGACTTGTTAATTTTAGCCATTCTGACTGGTATGAGGTGGTATGTCAATGGCTTTTGATATGTATTTCCCTGATACTGAGTGATGTTGAGCACTTTGTCATGTGTCTGTTGGCCATTTGGATGTCTTCTTTGCAGAAATGTCTGTTCATGTCTTCTGTCCATTTCTTGGTTAGATTATTTGTTCTTTGGGTGTTGAGTTTGATAAGTTCTTTATAGATTTTGGATACTAGCCCTTTATCTCATATGTCATTTGTGAATATCTTCTCCCATTCTGTCAGTTGTCTTTTGGTTTTGTTGACTGTTTCCTTTGCTGTGCAAAAGCTTTTGATGTTGATGAAGTCCCAGTAGTTCATTTTTGCCCTTGCTTCCCTTGCCTTTGGCGATGTTTCTAGGAAGAAGTTGCTGCGGCTGAGGTTGAAGAGATTGCTGCCTGTGTTCTCCTCAAGGATTTTGATGGATTCCTTTCTCACATTGAGGTCTTTCATCCATTTTGAGTCTATTGTTGTGTGTGGTGTAAGGAAATGGTCCAGTTTCATTCTTCTGCATGTGGCTGTCCAATTTTCCCAACACCATTTGTTGAAGAGACTGTCTTTTTTCCATTGGACATTCTTTCCTGCTTTGTTGAAGATTAGTTGACCATAGAGTTGAGGGTCTGTTTCTGGGCTCTCTATTCTGTTCCAGTGATCTATGTGTCTGTTTTTGTGCCAGTACCGTACTGTCTTGATGATTACAGCTTTGTAATAGAGCTTGAAGTTTGGAATTGTGATGCTGCTAGCTATGGTTTTCTTTTTCAACATTCCTCTGGCTATTTGGGGTCTTTTCTGGTTCCATAAAAATTTTAGGATTATTTTTTCCATTTCTTTGAAAAAAAATTGATGGAATTTTGATAGGGATTGCATTAAACGTGTAGATTGCTCTAGGTAACATAGGCATTTTCACAATATTTATTCTTCTAATCCATGAGCATGGAACATTTTTCCATTTCTTTGTGTCTTCCTCAATTTCTCTCATGAGTATTCTATAGTTTTCTGAGTACAGATTCTTTACCTCTTTGGTTAGATTTATTTCTAGGTATCTTACGGTTTGGGGTGCAGTTGTAAATGGGATCAACTCCTTTAGGAACTGCTGGTTTTGAAATTAGTACCTGATAAACATATTTAAACATTTTTAATTTTAATAGAAGAAATGCCTCAAATTGAAACGAGAATGATATTGGTTCAGGAAGCTGGAAAACAAGAAGAACTTATAAAAGCTTTAAAGGTATGGAACTTTAGCCTTTTTTTTTTTTTTTTTTTAGGAAAGGCTATTTTTCTTCCATCAGTGCTTAAATAATTTTATAGTTTTCTTAATCTTATACATAAGTCTCTTTTCCACAGACTATTAAAATAATGGAAGTCCCTGTTATAAAGATAAGAGAAAGTTGTCCTGGAAAGTCGGATGAAAAATTAATAAAAAGTGTTGTTAATATGGTAGGTCAAGCATTTCATTGCATGTGGCATGCTGCACTACTCTTGATTGTGTTCTTAAATTCCGTTTAATGGTGATGGGACCTATATACCAGCTCTATTAGTTTGTGAGGACTGCCATAACAAAAATACCAAGACCGGGTGACTTAAACAATAGAAATGTATTTTCTCAAAGTTTTGGAGACTAGAAGTCTCAAATCAAGGTGTTGGCAGGTTTGGTTTTTCTGCGGGTCTCTCTCCTTGACTTGCAGATGGCCACCACTTTTTTGTTTTGTCTTCACTTGGCCCTTCTGGCATGCACATCCTTGATTATGTCTAAATTTCCTCTTCCCGTAAGTATACCAAATTAGATCGGATTAGGGCCCACCTAGTGACCTCATTTAACCTTAATTACCTCTTGAAAGTCCCTGTATTCAAATACAGCCTCATTTTGAGGTATGGGGGTTAGGACTTCAATGTGAATTTCGAGGATACACAATTCAGCTCATTACATCAACCTAGCAAATAAAGTCCAAATAATTTACCTATTCAGAATTTTCTTTAAATGATTCCATTCTTTTTGCATAGGAGTCATGTAGGTACTTACGTGTCTTCATTCTTTTTCATAGATGTATATTATAAAATGTTAAACAGTAAATTAGCCTTTTTATAGTCTACATTTGCCACATGACAACTACCTATATGTTTCCTATCTTTCTCTTATTTCCTTCATATATACTGAAATGATTAAGTTAGTCTTCACCGTTCTTGTAGATACTAAGTGGGGTAGTATTTTTTCTATTTTTATTTCTATAAATCATTCTGAAGTTGATTACACAGGAAGAACTGTTAAATGTGGCATCATTTTCTTAGTGAGAATAAAAAGTAATAATGGACATCTTTCTAATGCATCTTACTATCGAAATGTGTATACTTAAAAGAAATCATCATTTTAGTTTTATATATGTATTAGATGATTTATAATGAGTACGCCATGTCAAAAGGCATGCCTTTATAATACTAATATTCAAAATTTAATATCAATATAGGTGGAGATATGTTTATATAAAAATACAAATAAGTAAAGAAATAAGGCTGTTCACTATTAAGTATAATGCTTATTATACAATAAAAGTACTATTTAAATTTAAAAGTTTACTATGAATATAAAAATAAAAGTATTGATAGTGAATTGATTTTTAGGTGTTATTTAGAGTTAAATGAATTAATTTTATAATCTACAAATAATTTTTATTTCTAATAACCACCTGAAAAAAATCAAGGAAATTAAAGTGCCCTTTGTAAAGATGGAATCACTGGACGAATTTGAAAGTCTGGATTCTCCAGAATTTGAAAATGTATTCATAGTCATGGACTTCCAGGATTCTGTTTTTGATGAGTTACACAAGACTGATTGTAGAATTATTGGACCACCAGTTATCTTAAACTGTGCCCAAAAAGGAGAGGTAAGAAAATACACATGTATTATGACTTTCAAGGTTAAATTTTTATTCATAAATTTTGTGAAAATTCATGAGCAGAAAAATCCTGTTAATTGTTGGGAATATGTAAGATTTAGAACAGGGGTAGTATTGGCTACTCTATAGTGTGTATATATATATATATATATATATATAGTATATAGCTACTCTATACTACTTTATAGTTTTAAAAATCTTTCTATTGTAACTTTTTGGAGTGAAAATTCAAGACTTTTGGAAGTTAAATAATGACAATTAACATATTTGTGTGTATATATGCATACATAAATATCTTAATACCTAATATGTCTTGGGAAGAAATAATTTGTTAAACTTGGGTTCCAGAAATGTATATACATATATAAACTTACTTTCTTCCACAGAGTAAATACACACTTCCATTTTTATTTGTTACTGCATGGTTTAAAATTAAAGAAATTATTTTAGCTTTTTTTTATATTGGGTTGTAAATTTAAGTTTATTTTTTTTAAGTAATCTCTGCACCCAATATGGGGCTTGAACTCCCAGCCCATAGATAAGGAGTCTCATGCTCTTTCAACTAAGTCAGCCAGGTGCCCCAGTTTTTTGTTTTTAATAACATTTCAGTGTTAGAGTTGTAGTAGAGTTAGACTATATGCTTTGGTTTTGTTGCTACATTTTGCCGTTCTTTTTTTTTTTTTTTTTTTTTTAAGATTTTATTTATTTATTTGACAGAGAGAGATCACAAGTAGGCAGAGAGGCAGGCAGAGAGAGAGAGAGGGAAGCAGGCTCCCTGCTGAGCAAAGAGCCCGATGCGGGACTCGATCCCAGGACCCTGAGATCATGACCTGAGCCGAAGGCAGCGGCTTAACCCACTGAGCCACCCAGGCGCCCCAGCAGAGAGCCCGATGCGGGGCTCGATCCCAGGACCCTGGGATCATGACCTGAGCCGAAGGCAGAGGCTTTAACCCACTGAGCCACCCAGGTGCCCCCCATTTTGCCGTTCTTAAGCTTGCCTTATTAACTTAAAATTGTTTAGGTCAATTTTGTGCCTCTTTTGTTAGAGATACTAGTAAAGTGCATGATAATCTTTAATTCTCTGTTTTGATTCAGAGGTGTTGCTTTCAAAAACCGAGTAAATCTTTCAAGATCAAAATTGTGAAATACTGCATAATGGTGAAAATTATGTAACTATACATATTTTTTTAACCATTCTTTTTCCATTATGTATATATCTCCATTGCTAAAGTTATTTACTATTTGCATGTTTTTAGCTCAAAAATTGGAATCATATTTGGTTCAAGCATATGTGTAATTTATGTGGTGTTCGTTATAAAATATTTTGAACTGTTTTAATTTTAATTAGAATCATTTACAATAGTTTATGGAGTCTTAAATTTTTCCTAGTAGATAAAACTTTGAATGTGTCAAAGTATATTTTAGAACTGAAAGTTTGCATATAAATGTGTTTCATTTGCCAGTAGTTAAGTGTGTTTAGATTATGTGTGTCAAATATGAATTGGGAGTTATGGGGGATTTTTGTATTGTAGAACTTGTAATCTCTTTCTTGCTATTTTTTTGGTTGCATATTAAAAAATGCAAGAAATCTTTGGATTGACAAAGTTGATTGGCGAGAGGGGGAAATATGTTTTAGCTTGAAAAGATGTATTCTCTTTTCTACTATAAACTCACAGATTTAAAATTGTTGTGTCCTTCAGCCTTTGCCTTTTTCATGTCGCCCACTCTATTGTACAAGCATGATGAATCTAGTACTATGCTTTACTGGATTTAGGAAAAAAGAGGAACTAGTAAGTATTTTAAAACGTTCTATTCAAGGAATATTTTTTCCAGCCAAATAAATTTAAATTGACGCTTTTTTGGTTAATTATATCATGGTTTTATTTTAAACATATCGAAGGAGAATTTATGAGTATACTGTTTGAAATTTTATGAAGAAACATTCTGAGGAGCCTTGTAAAAAAACATTTTGTTTAGGCTGACAGGCGTATGAATTAAGAGAAAAACTTCATTATTATTGGATCCATTTAAATTGTCTTTTTGTTAAGTATCATCAGCCACATTATTTGAAGTTTTTGTTAATACATTGCAATTTTTTGTTATACAAATCCAGCCTTAAAGTATATTCATTGCTCTAGAGAATTCATAGAAACTTTTCTGATTCATAAAATTTTCTGTGTTGGAGCTAATGGGGTATTACTATAACTGTGGGAAGAATCTTGGTATTATATAACCTGGTGTTTAAAAAAATAGTCTTCTTTTTAGGTTGTATAAAAGCCAGTTGTTTAATTAAGTTTTGGGTAATTATCTTTACTAGCATATCTCTATGTACAATTTTGCCTGTGCCAATTAGGCAATGAATTTTTAATTTTTTTGACATAAAATTCATAACTTTATAAAAATTCTTGTATGTACTTTATAAATAAAAATTATTCAGTAGATCCTAAATGCCTTCTAAACATAATTTAAAATTTTGTTCAAATTAATCATAAAGTTAATGTTGTCTAATTTTTCTTTTGAGGTCAGATTGGTGACATTGGTTCATCACATGGGTGGAGTTATTCGTAAAGACTTTAATTCAAAAGTTACACATTTGGTGGCAAATTGTACACAAGGAGAAAAATTCAGGGTATGTAAACTTGGGTGCATTTCAATATAGCATTTTGGAAGGGGATGGATTTAATAACAGCACTTTCATCCCATCTATTTTTCCCATAGTTTATTGAGGATCAGAAATTCAACTTTTGCTATATGTACATTTAGTAAAAATTTTAAATCAAAGGAGCGTGGCCCTTTTTAGGTTTTTAAGGAAGCAATGGTACCTGAGTTAGGTCTTAAAATAAGTAGGATTTGTGAATGAGTAGGATTGTGGAGGTTTGGTAGATGGGTAACATTTCAGACAGTTGATTAATTTTAGCAAAGTTTACTATAAGCATTGGTGAATAAGGGGGTTGGGAAGTGTTGAGCAGATAATTCACTCTTGTCTAAATGGTCTTAATAAGAACAAAGCTATGTTTTTATAAGATGATTGTAAGATTTAACTAGTGCAAACTATAAAAGAACAGGAGAAACTACTTTTATTAGAATTAAAATCTTAGTTTAAGATTGCACTTGAATATCTTAGGAAGATTTATCAACTTGTTCCCACCCTCCATCAGTATATTTATGTAACAAATGGTAATTTTTGGGTAATGTTGAATTCCTGAGAGGTATACTTTCCAATTCATATCTTAGTTTTTCGTGACTTAATCAGGTATTTTCTTCTGTAGTCCTGTCTTGGGGTCATTACTTCCAAGGAAGTAAACATGGAGAAATAGAAATATAGTAAAATAAAGATGAACTTAGCTTCAGAGTTATATTTATTTAAAATAAGGAAGTGATTTGGACATCATGGAACTTGTTCTAAATTATTTTAACCTAACTTGTATGATTGAAAGACAGTTTTTGTGTTAATTTTTCTTTATATTTTGTCATAAAGCAGATGAATAATGATCTAAAGCTACAAAAAGCTCTATGTATAAAATTGCTTAGAAATTCCATGAATGCCGTTATTTAAGGTGAAAATTTATTGTAATTAATGTTTATATTTTTAGATTGCTGTGAGTCTGGGCACTCCAATTATGAAGTCAGAATGGATTTATAAAGCTTGGGAAAGGCGGAATGAACAGTAAGTGTTTAGAAATTCAGTAGTTCAGTATTTGAATTAAGTATTTTATGAAGATAAACCCAAGTGCCCAAACCCTTAAATTCATAGATAGTATAGACAAAATGAATTTAGTCTTTAGGTAGCCTAAGGAATAAAGTCTAGGAGGAGCAAAGTTATAAAAAAAAATATAAAAAATTTAAAGTTGGAAGACGTCTGTGATATCTTCAGATTCTTCCTTGTTGAAATAATTTTGATTATCATTAGCTTTTTAAAACTATTAGGTAAAAACTTAATGCATCTGGATATTTAGATTGTTACATTTTTTCACTGTGTTTTTCTGGTTACATTCTAAGTGGTGATGACAATTTATAACCTGTTAAGCTTTCTAACTTCAAAATTCCTTGCTATTCTACTACATCATTACTTAATATTTCATGAAATTATAAAACCCCTGGAATACAGAGAAAATTTCATATACAGAGCAGGGCTTTGAATCTTGTAAAGACTACTTGTGATCAAATTTTGTTAGAATTTGCTTCGGGGATGACCAAGGATGCACCAATTTTTTTTTTTTTAACTGATGTTTTTGTGAACATTTCAGGACTACATGTAAAATATTTTCAATAAGTTGATATGCTGAAAACCTTGAGAATTATTATAGATTTATAAATTGATATACTTAACTGAATTTAAGTTAAGCTGGTTTTAGAAGAGTGTATTTTCTTTTTAGGGATTTCTGTGCTTCAGTTGATGACTTTAGAAATGAATTTAAAGTTCCTCCTTTTCAAGATTGCATTTTAAGTTTCTTAGGATTTTCAGATGAAGAAAAAACCAATATGGAAGAAATGACTAAAATGCAAGGTAGAATTTACTATAATTTTTTTATTTTTTATTTATTTATTTTTTAAGAATATACTATAATTTAAAAGTTATATTTTTTCCCCACTCTTGCTTAATCATCTCCTGGTGAATATGCCTCTTTAAAAATTCAGGTTTGGAGATAAATAGTTCAGTTTATTTATGCTTGCATGTATTTCTCTTTAGGAGGTAACTGTTTACCCGTTGGAGATGAAAGATGCACTCACCTTGTAGTTGAAGAGAATGTAGTAAAAGAACTTCCATTTGAACCTTCGAAAAAACTTTATGTGGTCAAGCAGGAGGCAAGTAACTCTAGAATAAGATTGGCTTTTTTTTTTAAAGATTTTTTTTTATTTATTTGGCAGAGAGAGAGAGAGAGAGGTCACAAGCGGACAGGTGGGGGAAGCAGGTTCCCCGCTGAGCAGAGAGCCAGATTCGGGACTCGATCCCAGGACCCTGAGATCATGACCTGAGCCTGAGCCGAAGGCAGAGGCTTAACCCACTGAGTCACTCAGGCGCCCCTGGCTTTTTTTTTTTTTTTTTTGATATATAGAATTTTATTTTTAATCTAAAGTAAACTCCACACCCAATGCGGAACTTGAACTCATGACCCCGAAATTGAGAGTTGTGTGTTCTACCAACTGAGTCAGCTAGAAGCTCCAAGATTGGTTTTTTAAAAATACTGCTAATTGCTTCTCTGATAAGATAAATTCTTAATTAAATTTTTTTTTCTCCTACCTAGTGGTTCTGGGGGAGCATTCAAATGGATGCCCGAGCTGGAGAAACTATGTATTTATATGAAAAGGTATGCTTTTTTTGTCCATTAGTCATTTGTTCTGTGAATTTGATTGTGTAAAGATAACATTTCTGTCCAAAAAGAGCATGGTAGAATTGGCATACCAGTCATCTTTTATGTCATGTTTTAAGAGTTTGAGAATAATTGAACAATTAGATATTGAGTAACAGTTTGTGTAGATTTAAGTAAAACTAATGCAATAGAATTACTTTAATCTAATATATGTCATTTTGTGGTACTTCTTAGTGATGCCATTATGAACAATAAAATCCTATCTTTAGAAACTTAGAACCTTAAGGGAAAAATAGATAATACAATTATAGTGCAGAATATGTACTATAGTTGAGTAATTACTTTAACTAGCCTCACTTAGAGACTCGGGCAGGACTGAAAAGAGCAAATAAATGTTGAGCCAACTTTCTAGGCTGATCTTGTAAGGACATTCAAGTTTGATAGCAGGTGGAGATGGTGTGAAGCTTGAAATTATATTGAAATAGCAGTATGGCTCTAGAAAAAGAGTATGGGAAAGAAGGCCAACAAATCTTATGATTTAGGTAGAACTAAGGAGCTTTTTTAATAATGTTAAAGAATTTGTTAAGTATTGGGGACCATTGAAGAATATTAAGGGAAGAGATGTTATTAGAAAACTGACTCTAGTAGTCAGTTGTAGGCAAGGAAAATGGAGCCTTCATGCTAGATTGGTGAAGAGTGGTATCTTTCACCAAAATGTGGCATAAAGTCATAGAAGAAGACTTAAAGATTTTCTTTAGTTGGAGATTTAATTTGAATGGAATAATGAAGGTGAGGTGCAGATTTATTGTATTACTATAAAATCTAGATAGGTACTATATTGTCTTGTCTTCTGACTCTTGTTCTCAGCATAAGGCTCTTACCCATAAAGTTTAAAAACTGCTTAAAATTTCAGGAGAAAACTTTTAAAGTCAAATGTTATTTGGCAAATATTGGAGAGCAATATGTCCAGGCACTGTGCTCAATGCTAAGGATGCAGTGAACAAACTATGAATGGTCCCTGCCCTCTGGAGTTTATGGCCTAATGGGGGACTAGACAGTAAACAAGCTTATGGACAAATATAGAATGGTGATAGAGCTGTGAAGAAACAGAATGAGGTGCTTGGGGTTGGGCAATTACAGTGGTCCCTGGACTGTTGTGTTTTATGACTCTTCTAAATTACCTGGCAGAGTATGGAGTGGTAAAATTATTGTGCAGAATCCAGATTTTGTTAGACTTGTAAATATATTTTTCTTCTGTTCCTGTCTCAGTATAGAACCAAGGAAGTAAAATCGAGCTTTTGTGCTTTTGATTGCAGGCTAATACTCCTGAGCTCAAGAAATCAGTGTCACTGCTTTCTCTAAATACCCCAAACAGCAATCGCAAAAGACGTCGTTTAAAAGAGACCCTTGCTCAGCTTTCAAGAGAGACAGACATGTCACCTTTTCCTCCCCGTAAGCGCCCGTCAGCTGAACATTCCCTTTCTATAGGGTCACTCCTAGATATCTCCAACACACCAGAGTCTAGCATTAACTATGGAGGTAATTCACATTTAAAAAAATTGATCATTGAAATTTAGTGGAATGGAATAATTACTAGAATATAGATAAATCACTACCACAGGGAATATGAAAGGTTCTGTCTTTTATTACCTTTGTTCTAGCTGAGGAGAAAAGGCACAGAAAAATGCTTCCATTTAATGATTGCTTATTATATGCTAAGGGCTTTCTATATTTTATTTGTATCTCACTCTAGAAAATGATAGAGCTGTTCAAAGAGCAAATTCTTAACATTAGTAAAACAAGATCACAGAGAGTGTCACATGTATTATGGAGAAAATAGGTACGGTGAAATCTGTGGAGGGTGAGCTCAGTTTGTTCTCAAATGATATAGGAAGGCCCTACAATTAACACTTTCCTCATGATCATCAATTTTTCCCCTGTATTTTTACTTTTTAATCTTCACACAAATATGTTGTTTTTTAGATTCAAGAAATAATCAAAACCTCTTGACCCCATGACTCTCTCTACTTATTATTCCGTTTCTCTTTTGCCTTTTACATGAGTACTTTTCAAAGAATTGCCTTGATCTGTTGTGTCATTTCCTTGCTTTTCATTGTCTTTTTCAACCCATTCCAATTGAACTTAAGCCCTTACTACATGAAATTGCTCTTGGTGAGGAGACTTACAGTTTTGTTTTTTTTTTTTTTAAAGATTTTATTTATTTATTTGAGAAAAAGCATGAGCCAGGGGAGAGGCAGAGGGACAAGCATACGCCCTGCTGAGCCTAGAGGCTGACGTGGGGCTCAATCCCAGGACCCTGAGATCATGATCTGAGCTGAAGTCAGACACTTAACCAGCTGAGCCACGCAGGTGCCCCAAGACTGACAGTTTTTATGCAGCCAGCAACATTTAACACATGAATAGCTATTTCTCCCTGGATATAGTTTTTTCTCTTAACTTTTGTACCTCATTTCTCATTCTCGTTTGCCTAACTTCTCCAGTTCTAACTGTTGAATGTTGTTCCTGAGTCATTTCTTCTCTACTGTATTCTCTCTAAGTGGTCTCATTGAATTCCGTGGCTTTAGAAACATTCATATGCTGTTGACTCTCCAATATGTCTTCTTCCCTGTCCAACTACCTACTTAATACTTATTTTGTCCTTGTCTAATACATATCTTAAACCTAACATAATCAAATTAATACTCTGGATTTTGATACTCTCTACCACTCTCAGCTCTATTCCTTTGCCACTCTTCCTTTATCAGCCTTTTCTATAAAATGGATCTCTCTTAGATGATTATGTTGGTCTCCTAAATGGTTCCTTTATATTCATTTTGCCTTTTTAAAAAATTTATTTATTTAAGAAATCTCTATACCCAGCGTGGGGATTGAACTCATGACCCTGAGATTAAGAGTCTCATGCTCTTCTGAGTCAGCATGTGCCACATTTTTGCCATTCTATATGCAGCACTTAGGTCCTAAAATACATATAAATTAGATCATGCCAGTCCTGTGCTTGAAGTCATTCCCATGACTTTGTACTACCGTAGCTTTCAAGTTCCTATGTGATCCTCCCCACCTATGTCCAACCTTATACGACAATATCATGCTCTCTAATAATACTCTAAACTTCAGTCACACTATCTCTGTTATTTTTGGGTATTTCCATTACATTCAAACCTAGGAACTTTATACTTGCCCTCTTTGCCTTAAAGAAATCTTTCTGTGTTTTCTGCGAAGTTAAGTCCCTGTTCCAGCACTTCTCAGTAACCCGTTACCTGATTGTTTTTAGCAATAGTTATCACTGTTAGAAATTATATTTTTTGTTTATTTGTTTCACCAGAATGTAAGCTTTAAGAGAACAAGAACCTTGTCTACTACTTTGCTTTGTTTTCAATGCCTAGTATAGAGTAGGTACTCACTAAATATTCATGGAAGGAGTTGAGTGTCAACTTGTAGAAGGCCCAGGAAACTGAGGGGGAATTGAGCATTGAGGGGAGCGAGAATACAAATAATACTATACAAACTTGCATTTTAAGGGATAATGAATAGGTCAGTTTGCTTACGAATATGGAGGAGTAATAATTAAATTGGAAAGATTAATTGGGGCCTAATATTAGAGTACTTTGAAATCAGACTGGTATGTCTGAACTTTGTATTGTCGTTAATAATGAACTTTAGAAACATTGAGCAGTAGAGTAATTGGTTGAGTAGGTAATTTGTAGTGGATTATTCTGAAGAATGATTAAAATGAAGACTATTCAGAGATGGCTAGACCATGAAGTAATCTACAATGGCTTGGCCACAGGGTGATAAAGCCCTGAACCAGGGTTGCTAATGGTTGGAAAGGAAAGTAGGAAGCACTATGGAGATAGTGATGGAATGGAGTGACAGGAAGGGAATAAGAGATGACAGCAGAGTATTAAAATAGAAGAAATGTTACCTTGGCAAAATAAGAAGTCTATATTTTGGAGGAAGATAGTGTAGTTTTAGAGACTGTCCAGGTTAAATTGAGGTACAAATGTCCGGCGGGTATTTGGAAAAATTGAATTTGGTGCTTGGGTGGAAAGATTATGATAAGACACTTAGGTCTGAGAATTTGTTGGTTCCATAATTGCGATGGACATACTGGGCATGGGGTGGTAAGAGCTGATCATAAAGGACTGAAGCTTTGAATATGCAGTTTAGGGGATGGAGAAGGAAATGAATCACTAAAGAAAATAGACATGACAACTATACTAATATATTAGGTGCTCTATATAGAATCCCCAGTTTGTAGATCACTGTGTGAACACAATAATTAAATTGAATCAATGTATGTCAGATTTTTCTTCTTGACATGTAATGGCAGAAGCTCTTGGGTCTGGAGAATAGTCTGAAATAACGCATGGCAAGTGGGAAAGTTTTTGGTCTGTTAGCTTTAAAAAGCATTCAGACTCCATAGTATGCATCATTGTTTTAATATTTAAAATTATCATTGAGTAAAAATGATATACTGGGTCTTTATATTGTTTTTGTCATGTCATTGTGTGTTATACATTTGTTTTCCTATTTAAAAACTTGCCATTAGGAGATTCCGTACATTATGTTAAAGTACTTTAACTGTATCTAGAGTAAGAAAGTGTATCTCCAGCTTTTATGAAATTTAACTTTTTTGAAACACATATAAAGTATTCTAATGTGTCCTCCCACTTTGTGTTGGACTGGATGTTTTATATTATGTTAAAAACTGACAGAATTTGCAGTTGATGTGTTGTGTTGAGGAAGCCTTCCTCTATATATGTAAGTTTTCTTTTACTATGTCATCATAACCTTTTTATCCTTAAACTTAAATATTTTTATATAGTTGTATTTCATTTTATTTTATTATTTGAGCTTTTTATTTTGAAATAATTTCAGATTGCAAAAAGCTGCAAAAATAGTGCAGAGATTCTAGTACTCAGAATTTCCAAATGGAAATATTCTGCCATGTTTGCTTTAGCATTCATTCATTCTCTCTCTTTTTCTATATGTACACGTATTTTTTATATCTGTACTGTTTGAAACTAAATTGCAGATATGACGTGCCTTTTCTTCTAAATACTTAAATGTGTGTTTCCCAAAATAGAGGGACATTTCTTGTACTGCTACTGTAGAGGTATTGTAAATTAGGAAGTTGATATTAATAGTATGACTGACTTAATTTTTATCAGTTGTTTAGCTAATACCCTTTATAGGAAAAGAAAAATTCTTTTTTCTGGTCTAGGGTCTAATCCAGGATCATAGGTTGTTATCTCTCACTAGTCTCCTCTAATCTGGAATAGTTCCTCAGCTTTCTTTGTTTTAAATGACTTTGACATCTTTGAAGAGTACAGGCCAGTTATTTGTATAATGTCTGTCAATTTGGAGTCATGGATACTTTTGGCCATTATTTTTTTCTGGCCTTATCCTATGAGGAAATTTTACTTTAATGAAAAGCTAAATGGGTATATTTCTAAGAGTGGATATACTTCCCCCTTTTTTATTCTTAAATCTGCACAATGTCTGGTACTTATATCTGGTTTTTCATTAAATCTTTCTTCCTTTTTACCTTTTAGAAACACCAAAGTCTTGTACTAAGTCTTCTAAAAATTCCACTCCGGTTCCTTCGAAGCAGTCAGCCAGATGGCAAGTTGCAAAAGAACTTTATCAGACTGAAAGCAATTATGTAAATATATTGGCCACAATTATTCAGGTAAAAGTTTGGTTGCAAAATGATCCCTGTTCCAGTGTTTTTAACTAAAAAAAAATCCAAGAGATAATATTTCTTATAAGAAAATTATATAAGCATAGAATTTGAACGTAGGTAGTAAAAATGAAAATATATGACAAAGAACTGCTATTAGGGAAATGCCATACTACAATAGTAGCTTTTATTCATACAGAAATAACACCTTTTTCTGTAGTGACTAAAAAGAGAAGGATCCTCTGTAGATGATCTAGAGGGGACCAAGTTTTATTTGATACAGAACTTCACAAGTTCCCTGTCATGATACTGCATTTATTTATATTTATACATGGATATGGTAGGTAACTTTTTCTGAAAGTGTGCATTCTAGGAGTCATTGTTTCATTTACTACTCTAAATATGTGAAAAGCAATAGCAATGAAGCATAACAATATGGATGTAATTTTGGTAATCCTTTCATGTATCAAGTTTCTTAGAGTATGCAGTGGTTAGTCATAAATGTTAACTCATTGCAAATCATTAAAATGTACTGTGAAGCTATTGCTAAAGAAAAAGAATTCTAATGGATCTTTATAGGATGCGATTGACGAAGATACTAAGAATAAACTGAAATTCAAGGTTCTGAAAGACAATATTAGGATATTATTTTGACATCTGCAGAGAGAATAGATTATTTTAGGTAATAAAGGAGATTGTCGGGAAAATAAAGTTGATACCATCAAGCTTGTCTTTGAATAAAAAAATAATAGGGAATTTCTGATTGGGGTTAATTTTTAATGGACCTCTATTTGAATTCTTAATATAACTCATTAGTGTTCAGTATAATAGCATTTAGTTGCTTGTGCTGTTGACAAAATGCATGGATAAGAAATGGAAAGACTTCTTTCTTGGTATTCATGGAGAGGTTATTCTTCACAGTTAATTTGTTTAGCCATAGTCACGGGTTTATGAGGCCCTCTGCTATATTGAACTTTACTTGTTTTAAGTCAGCTTTGCTCTTCTCCCTCAAGGGAAATCATTCTAGATGAGTTAAGTTTTTATAGTCAGCCAAAATGTAGTCAAGTAGCAGAAAATCCCCTTGGCATATACTGTTCATGTACTTTGGTAGCATTTATTACCCATATCCTTTCAGGCCATGGTAAATGCACTGGGGTTTCAGAATTTAATTTGCATATCAATTAAATTCACTAAAATGCCTTAAAAAGCCCTTAGAATTATTAGACTGTAGATAGTCTCATACCACTATGCTTACTATAAACTCACTGTTTATAGTTATATACTATTTATATAGTTATATACTGTTTATAATGTATTTTCCTTTTATCTTTAGCTTTTTTGTTTTTTTTTTTTTTTTTACTTCATCTCCTCCTTCCCTTTGTGCTATTGGCATTCATTTTACTTCCACATATATTAAGATCCCAACAATACATTATTATTTTTAGTTTGAGTAGTCAATTGGCTTTTTAAAATTTTACTTTTTAAATTATCATACAGTGAAATTGACTTTCTTTGTACAGTTCTATGAATTTTAACACATGGAAAAATTTGTATAGCCTCTACCACAATCAGAATATAGAACATTTCTATGCCCCCCCAAAACTCCTGGTACTTCCTTTTCCTATATAAGTCACACCCTTTCCTCATTGTAACTCCTGGTGACCACTGATTTCTTCTTTATCACTATAATTTTGTCTTTCTAAAAAAATTTGGTATTTTTTGAGAATGTCCTGTGAATGGGATTACGGTTAATATAACCTATTGGACTAGCATTTTTTAGCCTTTGAGTTTCTTCTAACTTGTCTGTGTGAATAGTTTGATCCTTTTTATTGTTGAATAGTATACCACTGTATGGATGTACCACATTTTTATTTAGTGACTCCTTAAAGGACATTTGGGTTGTTTCTGGTTTGGATGATTATAAAAAGAGCTGTTGTCAACATTTATGTATAGGTTTTATGTGAACATAAATTTTCATTGCTCTTGAGTAAACACCTGGAAGTGGAATTGTTTGATCATATGGTAAGTAGTGTTTAACATTATAAGAAGCTGTCATACCCTTTTCCAGAGGGGTTACGATTTTGCATTTCTACCATCCATGTGTGGGAGTTCCAGTTGCTCACATCCCAACCAGTTTCGATATTATCAATACTTTTTATTTTAGCCACACAGATAAGTATGTAATGGTATCTTATTATGGCCTTAATTTTCATTTCTGTAATGATTGATGATGTTGAACATCTCTTCTGTATATCTTTTTTTGGTAAAATAACTGCTTAAGATTTTGCCCATTTTTAATTGAGTTGTTTCCTTCCTGAGTTTTGAGAATTCTTTATATATTTTGAATACTAGTCCTTTGTCAGATATGTGATTTGCAGATATTTTTTCCTAGTCTCTAGGATGTCTTTTTTTTTTTTTTTTTTAAGATTTTGTTTATTTGTTTGACAGAGAGGGAGACAGTGAGAGAGGTAATACAAGCAGGGGGAGTGGGAAAGGGAGAAGCAGGCTTCTTGCTGAGCAGGGAACCTGACTTGGGGCTCCATCCCAGGGCCCTAGGATCATGACCTGAGACGAAGCCAGATGCTCAACAACTGAGCCACCCAGGCACCCCCTTATCATGTCTTTTTATTCTGGGTTGAAAACTTTTAAATTTTGATGAAGTCTAATTATTAATTTTTTTTTCTTTTATAGTTCATGCATTTGATTTTTTATCTAAAAGTTCTTACCTAAGCCTAAATTAAAAGATTTTCTCTTATGTTTTCTTCTAAATGTTTCATAGTTTTAGGTTTTTTGCTTAGGTCTATGATCCATTTTTTTTTTAAGATTTTATTTATTTATTTGACAGACAGAGATCACAAGTAGGCAGAGAGGCAGGCAGAGAGAGAGGGGGAAGCAGGCTCCCTGCGGAGCAGAGAGCCCGATGTGGGGCTCGATCCCAGGACCCTGGGATCATGACCTAAGCCGAAGGCAGAGGCTTTAACCCACTGAGCCACCCAGGCGCCTCCTATGATCTGTTTTTAGTTTATTTTTTTGCCTAGGGCAAGTGGTGTTTTAGTACCATTTGTTGAATGACGAGCCTTCCACAACTGAATCTGTCAAATATTATTTGGTCATCTGTGTGTGTGTTGGTTTGTGGACGTTTTTCTATTCTATATTAATCTTGTATATTTTTCCATTCACCAATATCACAGTCATGAATACTGAAACTTTATACAAAGATGTTCCTTTGTCTTTACATAGAAATTTTTAGAATTAAGTTTTCTTTATCTACAAAAAGTCCTGGAATTTTGATTGACATCGGGTTAGATCCATAAATCAAATTGGGGAAGAATGGACATTTCTTGCTGTGTTGAATCTTTCGGTCCATGTCCTTATTTATTTAGGTCTTTGATTTCTTTCATCAACTTTCTGTAATTTTCAGCATCATATATGTATTTTATTATATTTATACTAATTTTAGTTCTTTATTGAAAGTGAACTGCTTTTTGAATTTTGGTTTTCATTTCTACATTACTAGTATATAGGAATGTGATCTGTGTCTGTGTTGAGAGAGAGGGAGTGAGAACATGCACATCTGAATGCTGAGCTGTGACCTTGCTAAATTCACTTATTAGTTATAGGTTTTTTCCTTTTTTTTTTTTTTTTAAGATTGATATAAGCACCAATATAGACATTAACAGGTCTTCTAGTTTGAAATCCAGTCTTTTTTCTATTAAACCAGGTTTCTACACTACTATGTCAAGACATTTAGTACTTATATTAAGTGCATGTCTGGAAAAAACTGATTGCTTATTGTCTTCCTTAGTAACTTGAATAGAAAGTACAAATTACTCTTGTTTTCTAACAATTTAAATGATTTGTAGAACTGTGTGATAAACTTTTATTAGATTCTAACAACATTTTATTAAAGGAATGTGTATACACACAGAGATATATAAATAAATAGGATAAAATAGAAAATGTTATAAGAAAAAAGTTCTCAAATTTAAGAAGTATTTTTTTAATTGGTTCTTTCTTTTCCATTAACATCTCCTCCCTTTAAAAAAATTTTTTTTAAAGATTTTATCTGTTTATTTGTGAGAGAGAGCACAAGCCAGGGGTGGGGAGTGGTGAGTAGAAGGGAAGAGAGGCAGAGGGAGATGCAGACTCCCTGCTGAGAAGGGAGACTGATGTGGAGCTCCATCTCGGGACCCTGGGATCATGACCTGAGCCAAAGGGAGACATTTAACCAACTGAGCCACCCAGGCACCTCTTAATATCTCCTCTCTTATCACTATCTATATGATTGCTTTTTTTTTCCTTTTCCCACAATCTATCTAAACTATTCTTTTTTTTTTTTTTTAATCTTTTAGTTATTTCAAGTACCTTTGGAAGAGGAAGGGCAACGTGGTGGGCCTATCCTTGCACCAGAAGAGATTAAGACTATTTTTGGTAGTATCCCTGATATCTTTGACGTGCACATGAAGATAAAGGTAAATTTTATATGTTAGGTTGGTAAGTAATTCTTTTTGGATTGTGTTTATGTAATTTCTCAGGTACTGTTGATTGGCCAAATGAGGTTTATACCTAAAACTTCTTATTCTCTTATTTATTCCTTTGAATCATCATTTATGTCCCTTTGCTCCAGTGCCTTATTAATACTTGTTGTTTGCCTGCTTTTTGATTCTTTTTTAATTCTGAAAATAAGGGATTAAACCTTCTCAAGTCTTTTCTATAGAGACATATGGTTGCTAGTGCTTATTTTCTTATTTTTCTACTGTTCCTCTCAGTTTGTATGTTTTGTTTTGCTTTGGAATGTTTGAAAAACTGTGAAGCTGGAAAAGACTTAGAGACCATTTTGTTCGTTTCTCTATATCTGGTCAAATAAATACAAAAACCACATAAGACAATGCTATCTTTTTAATGATTTTTTCCTGTGATGAAGTGTTCGTGATTTACAGCTATCAGTCTCTCATAGTTAAGTAATTTGGGAGCAGGTTTAGCTGAACTCTTAAAAGTAGTTAAACTTTATTTCCTCTTATTTTTCCTAAATGGTGCTTGAGCAAAATTGATCCGTTTTCTCCTCAGGACACTATATTAATGTTTAGTCCATATTCCAGTAAAAAGATCAATCTGAATTATAGAATCCCCTTTGGGCTCCTTGCTGGGCAGGGAGCCTGCTTCTCCCTCTGCCTGCTGCTCCCCCTGCTTGTGCTCTCTGTCTCTGACAAACAAATAAAAAAATCTAAAGAAAAGAAAATACCCATAATCTCATCACCCAAATTTAAAAAGTTTTTTTTGTATTTTCTTGTTTTTTTTTATACATAGCAGTTTTTTCCCTTCTTTTAAATGTAGCTAGCCACCAAGTACTGCCACAGCTATTTGAGTAGTACCAAGAAGTTGGTATTATTGTCTATGTTTTCTAGATGTAAAACTGCTACACATGGGAATTAAATAATATTTCCAAAGTCAAGTCATCTAATAAATGCTGCATTCAGGGTTTGAACCTTGTTTATCTGATTTCAAAGACTGTTTTCTTAAACCCTAATGCTATCTTGCCTTTTTTTTTTTTTGAGATATAATTGGTATAACATTGTGTTAGTTTTAGTATATGACATAATGGTTTGATATGTGTATATATTGTGAAGTGATCACCACAATAAATTTAGTTAGCATCTATCGCCACACATAGTTACAAATTCTTTTTTCTTTGTGATGAGAACTTTTAAGATCTATTTTCATAGTAACTTCCAAACATGTAACACAGTATTATTAGCCATAGTTATGCTGTTTGTTACATCCCCAGGTCTGTCTTACCTTATAACTGGAAATTTGTATTTTCTGACCACCTTTGCCCATTTTGCCTCCCTCTCGCCCCCCATTCTGGCTCTGGCAACCACTAATATGCTCGCTGTATCTATGAGTTTGGTTTTATTTATTTCTTTAGTTAGTTTGGGTTTTTTTAGATTCCACATATAATTGAGATCATACAGTGTTTGTCTTTCTCGGACTTAATTCACTTAGTATAATGCCCTCAAGGTTCATCCTTGTTGCAGATGGCAGGATTTTCTTTTTTATGGTTGAATAATATTCAGTTTTATATACACATACATTTTCTTTACCCATTCATCTGTTGATGGATGCTAGATTGTTTCATGTCTTGGCTATTAATGGTATATTGCTTCTTGATCATGCTGTAGGTATACTCGTTTAGTATGTAAAGGAATAAACTGTGTAAATGTGTCCTAAATTGGTACAGCTTTTCATATTATCTTGTTAATACAGAATTCCTGAGAAGCACTGGTATGTGTGTATTTTATGGTATCACATAGAGGTTACAGATGTAGACTGTGGAATAAGGCATATTTGGTGATGAAGTCAGGTAGTGAAGTGCTTCAGTTTTCTTATCTGTAAAATGGGGATAGTGTCTGAATTGGGGGTTGTGGAATTTTTTTTATTTTTTATGTATTTAGAATACACTAAGCATAGTGTTTGATACTTAACTGAGCATTCAATAAATAACAATAGCAATTCATATTAATAATCTAAATTCAGAAGCTGAGTAAACTAATGTTCAGACATTTTGTAAAGGATTAAAATTAGTTTTGCTCACTGTATTTACAACCACTGTGTTTGGCACTTAGATTTCTGTCAGTAAATGTTTGCTGAATGGTGGTCATGCTGTTTTTAAATGTTTGGATCAGACTGGAAGTCTGTGTTTCCTTATCTAGATATTACATGAACAGCTTGGCCTCATTCTTAATTTGACTCCAAAGTAATACACTGATAATACTTAGTTTAAGATGAGAATTTTTGAGGTTGTTATCAACATCTCTCTTTTCCTATGTGTGAATAGTTCCTTTTCAGAATTTATCAACATTCATCCTTGATGTACAAATGCCTGCTTTTGTGTGGAACTATGATGAAACAAAAGAGAAAGGGGAGGAATTGGATAGAGTACTTTTTCTTTATATGGTTATCCTTTGTTAATTTAATGTAAGTCTCAAAGTATCCTGGTGCTTGTTTCAGGAACAGGTGTGTATTGGGAAGTGTGCTAATTTGGTTTATTGTGCGGTGAGCTAGGTAAAAGAGAAATCCATCTTAAATATAAGTAGATAATAACAAAACAGAAAAAAAATTTAAAAAAGTAGATAATAACAGTACAGAAGAAATCTTAACAAGGAAGAAAAAAAGTAAGCTCATCTCTTTTAGTCCCATTTGTTTAGTTTCTCCTCTTCTAGCAGGTTGTTGGAACCTGCTCTATGTCTTAGAACTATAGAGTTCTTTCTTAATGACCAGGCGGTAAACCTGGGAGAATCCTATGGAGAATTCCTGATGTGTTATGGGCAAGGAGAATGAGATGTACCCCAGTGTCTGTGCTAAATTGGGTGAAGCATTTTCAGACAGAAACATTGTAAGAAATGGTGGCACTATGAATAATATTCTTAGGGACCTATCTGCCTGTCTTGACTCCCATTTCTAATGGAGGGGAACTATTGTATAGATCAAGTGGAATAATGGAATCTGGAGCTAGACTGCTTGAGTTTGAACTGGTTCACAACTATGTGATTTGAGTCAAATTGCTTAATCTCTCTAAGCCTTAATTCCTTTATTACATAGTTTCTGAGGTAACCATTCATGAAAGGCGGAAATGCTGAGTCAACAAACATTAGGAATACAAGGTTCATCAGAAATAGATTATTTTTTGGAGTGTCTAGAGATTATATTGCTTTCTGATAGCAATGTTCTTACAAAAGTATATACACCCTTCTTACAGTTTTTTACACTTTATTTTTTTTAAGATTTTATTTATTTATTTGAGAGAGAGTATGAGCAGCGGGAGGGACAGAGGGAGAGGGGCACGCAGACCCCACGCTGAGCAGGGCATCCAGCGCAGGGCTCAATCCCAGGACCCTGAGATCATAACTGAAGCCGAAGGCAGACGCTTAACTGACTGAACCATCCAAGGACCCCAGTTTTTTACCCTTTAGAAAAGGACCACTAGATTAGATTGCCAGACCTGTAAGTTTTTTCTCTTTTGTATCACAGTTTTCTGAATTTTTTGTGTACTTTATATTAAATACATATGTAAATATAGTTAATAATAGCTTACTCAGCACTACAATCTGTTAAGGATTTTTTTTTAAGATTTTATTTTTAAGTAATCTCTACACCCAATGTGGGGCTTAAACTTCAGCCCTGAGATCAAGAGTCGTATGTTCTACCAAAAGAGAAACAAAAGAGAGAGGAAGTTTGTAAATAAGACTATGCTTCGGTCAGTATAATGTAGTAGATTCTGACACTGACTAGCTAGTTTTTTTTTTTTTTTTTAAGATTTTATTTATTTATTTGACAGACAGAGATCCCAAGTAGACAGAGAGGCAGGCAGAGAGAGAAGGAAGCAGGCTCCCTGCTGAGCAGAGATCCTGATGCGGGGCTCGATCCCAGGACCCTGGGATCACGACCTGAGCCGAAGGCAGAGGCTTTAACCCACTGAGCCACCCAGGTGCCCCTGACTAGCTAGTTTTAAATTCTGGCTCTAGGGTTTGTTCTGTGGCCTTGGGCAAGTTATTTAACCTCTAAGTGTCTCAATTTCCTGTTCTGAAAAATGAGGATGATAATAATTTCTATCTAAAAGGATTAAATTAATACTTATTAAGTACTTAGAAAAATCCTGAGGGGTGCTTTCTTTTGTTTCTTCCAAATGCAGTTTTAAATGGTTAAATCTTAGTTCTTGATTTTGGGGCTGTTATGGTATTATTGCTTTGAGTTCACTCTTCTGCTATCAGAAGTAGTTTTTTCCCCCTTTTTAAAACTTTTCTGAATCTGCTATTATCATTATTGAGGAACTTTTGTTAATGTGGGTTTTATTTATTGGTATTAACTGTATTTGAAATTAAAACTGAAAATTTAAAAATATTTTTCAAGATGCTTCAAATTTTTTAACTTCATTGAGGTGTATTTTATATGTCTTTAAATTCACCTATTTCAAATATACTATTCAATGATTTAATGACTTTACTAAGTGATGCAACTAATCTATTCTGATTTCTGTCTATAAATGTGCCTTTTCTGGACATTTCATACAAATACAAATATACAGTATATTGTGTCGTATGTCTGACTTCTTTCACGTAGCATATTTTAAAATTTCTTGTATGATGTAGCATGTTAGTAGTTCCTGTGCATGGACAGATAATATTCTATTATATGGCTCTGCCACATTTCTTTATCCTGTCACCAGTTGACAGAAATTTAGGGTTTTCCCAGTTTTTGGCTTTTACGAATAATGCCGCTATGAACGTTGTATGTAGATATTTGTGTGGGCATGCTTTCATTTCTTTTCAGTAGATACTTGGGAAGAGAATTGTTGGGTCATATTGGTAGTCTTATATTTAAAACTTTTCAGAAACTGCCAAGCTTTTACATCATTTTACATTCTCATCAGTTATGTATGAGCTTCAAATGTCCCCACGGTCTTGCCAATACTTTTATCTTTTTTTTTTTTTTTAAACCATTCTAAGATGTGATGTTGTCTGTTTTTTGTTTTTTTTTGGCTTTTTTAAGATTTTGTTTTTAAGTAATCTCTACACCCAATGTAGATTTCAAACTTACAACCCTGAGATCAAGAGTTGCACGCTCCATTGACTAAGCCAGCCAGCTGCCCCTCATTGTGGCTTTGATATGCATTTCCTTAATAATTAATGATGTTGGGGCACCTGGGTGGCTCAGTGGGTTAAAGCCTCTGCCTTCGGCTGGGGTCATGATCCCAGGGTCCTGGGATTGAGCCCCACATTGGGCTTTCTGCTCAGCGGGGAGCCTGCTTCCCCCTCTCTCTCTCTGCCTGCCTCTCTGCCTACTTGTGATTTCTGTCTGTTAAGTAAATAAATTAAAAACATCTTTAAAAGAAAAAAAAATTAATGATGTTACACATCTTTTCACGTGCTTTTTGTCATTTTTATATTTGGTGAAATGTGTGTTTAGTTCTGTTGCTCATTTTTTGATTGGGGTGTTCGTTGTCTTATTGAGTTGCTAAAGTTCTTTATAAATGCTTGATACGAGTCCTTTATCAGCTATGTGTTTTGTACATACTTTGTCTCAGTCTATTGTTTGTCTTTTCTTTTTTTTAATGGTGTCTTTTGAAATACAAAAGTTTTTAATTTTGATGAAGTTCAGTTTATCCATTTTTTCTTTTATTTACTTTGCTTTTGCTTTCATATCTAAGAAATTTTGCCTAACTTAAGGTTTTAAAGACTATGTTTTCTTCTAGAAGTTGTATCGTTTTAGCTCTATAGTTAGGTCTGTAATCCATTTTGAATTAATTTTTGGGTACAGTGAGGGTTCATCTTTTTGCATGTGGATATCCAATCCAATTTAAAAATTAATACATTTAAAGTAATAGTAGCTCATTATGTGGGTAGCATAAGTAACATAATCTTTATGGAGAATAACTAATTTCCAAAGCAGAAATAGTGAGAAGAGTGATGATGTTTTACATTTTTTCTGTCTGGTTTAAGAGAAGACGGCTTCTCATATCAAATTCTGAATTCAGTCACTTGCAGTATCCCACGTCATGTAGACTCTAGGAAACTTTGTTGTGTGATTTGAGAGAATTAGAGTGGAAAAGTCAAATAGGACTTTAGTATTGTAATGAAAATAGTTTTAATCTCATGAATCCCACTAAAAGGATGTCCTGAGGGGCTTGTGGTTGACACTTGGAGAACTTTTGGTTATAGGAGCTTATAGATTAATTTCTACTTTAAAGTCACTTTCAGCATTTCAGTTAGGAAATGTGTCATTTCTTGGCATCTCATTTTATCATCTGATTTGTGTTTTATTATCTTATAATGGTTTTACATGTCTTCTAATTTCTTATAAATATTTCATATTTTAGGATGACGATAGAAAAGTTTTATATATCAGGAATTAACAAACTATGGTTGATGGACCAAATCCAGTCAGTTTTGGATTTTGGTGTTTTGATTGTTTTGGTAAAGAAAGTTTTATTGAAACACAACCACATTCAGTTACTTATGGATTGTCTATGTCTACTTCCATAGAACAAGGGCAGCGTACTTGTAACAGAAACCATATGGCCTGCGAGGCCTAAAATATTTACCATCTGGCCCTTTAAATAAAATTTGCTGACCTGTTAGAGATTATAGTTTCAAATGGCTGATGTTAAATAAGATGCTTCAGCAGCAAAATCAAAAGAAGTTTTCTATAATTAATAGCAGCAATCAACTTTATAGTTAATAGAAAAAGATGTTGAGCTGTCATATCAATTTGGAAAGTTAGGCTTAGTCTTATTGACTTGACATTATATTTTCTTAATATTTTTCAAGGGTATTTTCCTTTTAGTCAAAAAGTTAATTCCTTGTTGAGGAGAAAGAATGTGTTATATTAATTGTTTTGCACATCAAAGTAAGATACTTTGTAAGGTGCTTCTTTCAAATATTTCAAAAATACTGAAAGATGTTTAAGGGACTGTCAAGTGCAAGCTTAAATGTTTCACTTTGTGCTCTTATAGGATGACCTTGAAGACCTTATTGTTAATTGGGATGAGAGCAAAAGCATTGGTGACATCTTTCTTAAATATGTAAGTATTTTATTTCTCTTTTAGGATTTCAGGTTAAAGCATCATCTCATTAAGTACTCTCAGGGAATGACAGTTACTTGTTTAAATGTGAGAGCTTTCAACTTTGACGTAGTTGTTTGTGAAATATATTGGAAGTGTTCCTGTCTTCTGAAACATAATTGCTATATATAAGTTAACACTTTCTTGATACCCTAAGGTCATTGTTAGGGACACTAATTGTCATACTGTGCTATAATCTCTTTATTATATATCACATTATTTGTCCATCACAGAATTAAAAAAAAAAATTTCTGTAATTGAGGTTTTTTTTCTTTATAGTTGATACCTTTTTTGCTGTCATTATTTCTCCTCTGCCTAACAGCTTCTAATGAACTGCTTTTTCTTTACTAGGGTAGGAGCCACATAACTTAATTTTATCAAATAAAGTAAATTCATTTTGAAAGAGATGCTGTGAATAAGGTTTATAAGTGTCTTTCAGTCTCTTTGAATATAATTTATAAGTTTCAATTCCTTGAGTTCTGGTGCATATACTTTTCTGAAACCTCCTCCTAACTTCCATCCTTACCATATAGTCTTACATGTTTTTTCTTCTGGTTGACTGAGAATTCCAAATATGAAGATTATTGTCACATATCTTTTTCTTTTCTTTCCTTTCCTTTTCTTTTCTCTTTTCTTTCTCCCTCTTTCCTCCCTTCCTTCCTTCCTTCCTTTCTTTCTTGTTTCAGAGGTAGAATTTAGTGATTCATCAATTGTATACAACATCCAGTGCTCATTACTTCAAGTATCCTCCTTAATGCGCATCACACAGTTACCCCATTCCCCCTACTCCCCTCCCTTCCAGCAACCCTCAGTTTGTTTCCTAGATTAAGAATCTCTTATGGTTTGCCTCCCTCTCTGTTTTCATCTCATTTTATTTTTCTTCCCTTCCCCTATATTAATCTGTTTTGTTTCTTAAATTCCACCTGTGAGTGAAATCATTTGGTGTCTTTCCCCGACTGACTTCTTTTACTTAGCATAATACCATACTCTGGTTTTACCCATGTTGTTGCAGATGGCAAGACTTCATTCTTTTTGATGGTTGAGTAATATTTCAGAGAGAGCGCACGCACGTGCATGCATACACATTTCTTTATCCGTTCATCAGTCAATAGACATCTGGGCTCTTTCCATATTTTGGATAACGTGTTGCATATCTTTTTGATACCTTTTAGTCTCCTCAATTAGCCAAGACATTTTTCCTTTTTTTGTTGTTAAGTTTTGGGGTAATATAATTGATCTTTGAAATGGTAGTTTGAAAATAAAACTGGGGCGCCTGGGTGGCTCAGTGGGTTAAGCCTCTGCCTTTGGCTCAGGTCATGATCTCAGGGTCCTGGGATCGAGCCCTGCATCAGGCTCTGTGCTCGGCAGGGAGCCTGCTTCGCCCTTTATCTCTGCCTGCCTCTCTGTCTACTTGTGATCTCTCTCTCTCTGTCAAATGGATGAACAAAATCTTAAAAAAAAAATGGTGGTTTGGATTCACCAATAAATAATAACATGTTCTTGGGTACTAATTACTATATTCTGAACTTACAGAAGTTTTTGAACTTTGTCATGTTTCTGTCAATGCAATAAGAATTAGTATTCTTTCTGAGTCTTTGCTTTTCAAGTATTAGGCTACACGTACCAGTTGATGTGTTTTGGTTCGCAATTAACTCATTAATGAGAAATTTGTAAAATTTCTATATTTAACTTGAGAAGAAACTTACTTTAAATTTTTCTTTTTCATCCAGTATGTCAGATTTTGACTATTTATTATTGGGCTTTAAATTTCATTATCTAAGGGTAACATGTATAACAAATTAATATGTTTTTTCTTCTTCCTAGTCGAAAGATTTGGTAAAAACCTACCCTCCCTTTGTAAACTTCTTTGAAATGAGCAAGGAAACAATTATTAAATGTGAAAAACAGAAACCAAGATTTCATGCTTTTCTGAAGGTAATGTGTGTTTCTTTAAAAAAAAAAAAAGTCTGAGAATAATTTCTGAAGGAGTTCATTTAAATTATGCTTTTAGTAAAAATCTATCCATATAAGAACATCTTAATGTTTAACCTGTTAACTTCAGCCAGACCTGGGGGGGGCAGTGATATTAGTCTTCAGAAGATTTAGATAGCAGAAGCTGCGAGGGAGCTGAGGGAGTGAAAATGTTATCTGTAAGTACTGAAATTTTTTTAAAGTTATACATGTTTTAGTTCTCAGACATTTGTTAGTGTGATTTGGTTTTGCCTTTAAGGATTTTTTTTTCTTTACCAGTGCTTTATTTTGTTTACTCAGTGGTATCCGCATACTTAATACCTCAAAAACTGTTTTTTCTCATGAATGGTGTAGACTCAAGAGAAACTTAAGATGGAATTTATAGGAGTGTGCAGAGAAACTCACGTTGTGTTTAAGACCTTAATCCTTGAGTGGCCAGGAGGTCATTTCAGGTCCTGGAAGATTATTCCACCACAGTAATCTTCCAGAGAACAACTGCCACCCCATCTCTTAGAGTTCTTTTCAGGACACTTGTGATAAGGTGTAATCTAATAAATGTAAGGTGTTTAATGTTTGCAGGAAAACTTTTATTTTTAAATTAATTCCTTTCAGATAAACCAAGCAAAACCAGAATGTGGACGGCAAAGCCTTGTTGAACTTCTCATTCGACCGGTACAGAGGTTACCCAGTGTTGCGTTACTTTTAAATGGTACTTGTCAGATCTGTTTTCAGATTACTTTGGATGCTTTTTATGGAATTGTTTAGCTCTAAAAATTTTGAAATTCTTTTCATTTTCATAGTTTTCTTAAATTTCAGCATTAAAGTTTATGTCTTATATAGAAAATACCTTTATGGATAATCTTAAAATCACAGATACTATAATAATTCAGTCTCCTAAAATGCTTTATTTATTACTGTATCAACTACATTGACGACTATTTTTTCAGTTTTTGTTTCTCTACGGAAAGCCTTACATTTCATGGTGTGTCATTAATGGAAAATCAGTTTATATCCATGTAAACAAAATTCACCCACAAAATCACAGATGAGAGAGGATTCATGTCTCAATCTGAATCTTTATAAAGTCTATGTACTTGGTCTCTGTGCTTTGTTTCTTCAGTTGTACAGGACACTCTTGAAGCCTGCATCCATTTATTCTAGAGCTTAAAGAGAGTTAATTTTGGTGGTTTTTTTTTTTTTTAAGATTTTATTTATTTATTTGACAGAGATCACAAGTAGGCAGAGAGGCAGGCAGAGAGAGAGGAGGAAGCAGGCTCCCCATGGAGCAGAGAGCCCGATGTGGGGCTTGATCCCAGGACCCTGAGATTATGACCTAAGCCGAAGGTAGAGGCTTTAACCCACTGAGCCACCCAGGTGCCCCAATTTTGTTTTTTTGCAGTTAATTTTTATGAGTAAATTTTGCCTGTAGCAAAAGAAAAGCATACGTGTATACCTTTAAGTTTAGCTGATTAAAGTAGTGAATATTTTTAGGACAGGATCAATTTTTACATATTAAAAATTAAGTATGAAAACTAAATTACAAATAGGAATAAGTCTTTAATAAAGTATTTTGATCCCCAGTCCTTAAGCACATTATTATGGATAGCAGCAAATAAGGAGGCTAATTTTATGACTGTTTAATCTATTTTTCTCTTTAATATTTTGGGTAATATATGAATTTTTATAATTTAAAAAATTTTTTTTTTTTTGTTTACATTTTTGTTTCTTTTAAGGTCCTCTAATGTAGATTAGAATAGCTAGTTTATAAGATGATTTCCCCCATCTTTAAAAGCTGTCCTTTTTTTTTTAGATTATAAAGAGACTAGATGAACAAAGTAGTGTGATTTAACTCTGTAAAGCATTTTTTTGGGGGGGTTATTTACTTGTCTTTATTATTTTTTCATTAAGTACATGTAGAAATCCATCAAATAGTTTCTAAGCCTTTCTCCTATCATTCGAATTTCAGAGATGAGGTCGGCATAGTGCTAGGAAACCATCAGATGGAACATAGCATAGGGAGCTTAACCTGGATAAGAGTCAAAGATTCAGCATGTGATGAACCTCTAAGTTACACAAAACCTTCTTTCTAGGTTACCGAGTGCTCTCTGTGATGGAGCCATGGGCCCCAACATGAAATAAAACATATAATGACTTCTCAGCTAATTGAGGATTGTGTGTTTTCATTCAGCACTATGGAGAGAGCTTGAAGAACCTAGGTGTCCCCAAGTTTTACTAAAAGAGAATTGAGATAACAGTGTAAGAAAAATCTGTACATATTCTAAAAATTTAGTCAATAAAATTGTGGAAACCTTAACAATTATGCAAGAAGAGAACTCCCAAGAGGACATGGCATAAAACTTTTGAAGTGAAGCTTAGATAATATCTTTAAAAATTAATCAGCCTATATCAAAATAGACACCATTTTATTTATTTTTTAAAGATTTATTTATTTGAGTGAGAGAGAGAGAGAGATGAGCAGGGGGAAGGGCAGAGGAAGAGGGATAAGCAGACAGGTCCCTGCTGAGCTTCCCGACATGGGGCTCTATCCCAGGACCCTGAGATCATGACTGGAACCAAAGTCAGACACTTAACCAATTGAGCCACCCAGGCGCTCTAAGATGTACAGTATTTTGAAGTCTTAGATAAAAAACTACAAACTACTACTATTTTTCTAATCTTGGGAAAAAAAAACCATTTTATATAACAGATCTTAAGAAGCATACTGCTGAAGAAAATCCTGACAAAAGCACTCTAGAAAAAGCTATTGGATCACTAAAGGAAGTAATGACGTAAGTGCATTATTCCAGTTTCTTATTGTTTCCTAGATTAAAATGGAATTGTAGAATAATTAGAATCATAAATGGAGAGACAGATAGCAATAATAAATTCTTATAAAGTAATGTCTGAATTATTTTTCTAATAGTATAGTTACACATTAAAATGATGAGAAGTATTGTGAGAATACATTGATTAACTAAAAACATTTATTTCTTAAGGTATTAGACTATTATGTATAGAAAGAAACAATGATTTAGAAATTTGGTAATGTTATAAATGTACTTCTGGACATGTTCTTTATATACCTCCAGTCATAGCTTGTTCTTGTCTTCATTTAAACTACTCAAATGTAACTAGGAAGTTGACTGTGGTGAAATAAAAAGAAAAGATTTATAATACTTCTTTCATTTTTACTTTTGACTTTCTGTTTCTTACCTTGAATTTAGTGGACTATGAATTGATAGGGTTGGTTGGAGATGTATTAAAAGTATAAACCCTGTGGAATTGACTTGGGTGATTGATTGTTAAACTTGGGCTAATTACTGTAGGTCTAACTTGGAGACATAGCTCTGATCAGAAATGATCTTTTTTTAATGTAAATTCAATTAATTAACATATAGTGTATTATTAGTTTCAGAGGTAGAGTTAATTGATTCATCAGTCTTATATAACACCCAGTGCTCATTACATCACGTGCCCTCCTTAATGCCCATCACCCTCACCCCCACCCCTCCAGCAACTGTCAGTTTGTTTCCTATGACTAAGAGTCTCTTATGGTTTTTCCTCTCTAATTTCATCTTGTTTTATTTTTCCTATCCCTTCCTTCCCTTATGCTCTGTTTTGTTTCTTAAATTCCACGTATGAGTGAAATCATATGATAATTATCTTTCTCTGATTGACTTATTTCCCTTAGCGTAATAGCATAATACCCTCTAATTCCATCCATGTCATTGCAAATGGCAAGATTTCATTTTTTTTGATAGCTGACTAATATTCCATTGTGTGTGTGTGCATGTATGTGTGCAAGCATATATATACCACATCTTAGGGGTCATGAGTTCAAGCCCTAATTTGGGTGTAGAGATTATTTAAAAATAAATAAGCAAATAAACTTAAAGAAAAAAGAAATGATCTTTCTTTTATTTATTTCTTATATTTTACATTTTGATTTTTTTTTAAGATTTTATTTATTTGAGAACAAGAGAGCGAGTGAGAGAGTACCAGCAGGGGGAGGGACAGAGGGAGAGGGAGAAGCAGGCCCCCCACTGAGCAGTGATCCTGATGTGGGACTCCATCCCAGGATCATGACCTGAACCAAAGGCAGATGCTTAATCAACTGAGCCACCCAGGAACCACAGAAATTATCTTTCCTGATTATTATAATCAGAAAAGAAAACTGTTGCTATTAATTGTTTTGCCTCAAGGAGGGTGAGGGCACTTCAACTCTTTGGACTTTGTCATCAACATGTTTAATAGATTTAGTTAAATGACTTCTCAGGTTCCTCAAGGTGCTTCTGTGTGAAACAGTTTCTTAAAATACTTGAAAAGGAGCTCTTAGAGACTTTGCTAGCTCTAGAGGGAGGGTCCACCAGTAGAATAATGTTCAAATTAACGAATAATAGCTTCTGTTTTTGCTGAAAGGGTTACGGGTGTTTTGTTTTTTGCTTATGTTTATATTTTATTTGTCAGCCAGCCAGCCTTCATGCTTTTGCTTTGTTATTTTGAGGCTAGGAGAATAGTTTTTTTCAACACTTCATGGTTTAACATACTCTGCACATAATTTACCTTGATCCTTTCAACAAACTATGAAGTAGACAGTCAGTGGTAACTTGTCCTCACAAAAGAGAGTACTGAAAGGTTATTATTTGCCCAATGTACCTGTTTGGTGTGTAGAGTGGTTTACCAGTATTATTTTGATGGCAGCTTATAGTATTTGTTATTTATGTATAATATGTTCTATAAACAAAGATTGTAGAGTACCTAAGTAGGGAATAGTCATTTGACCTGTTGTCTCCCTTAGAATAGTATCTATTGGCTGCTTTAGAGATAATGAGCCATACTGATAAGACAGGTGATTAAAGATTTCTTTCTTTTTCAACATTATTTAAGCCTTCTGAGAATTTAAGAATCTTTCTAATATATCCCTATCCTGAATGCTGTGCTCATAATAGGTTTTCAGTAAGTGTTGAGTTATAGGAGCTGCTATTTTAGTGTTGAATTGTGATGCTGATTTATAAACTTAATACAGTTTCACCACGTCTGAGTTCTTGAGACTTTTGAATATTTAGCTTAGGTTTTAAATGCTTATTATGCTTGATTGAAACAACTATAATTTTTTAGGCCAATTAACTAGTCCTTGCCATTTAAACAAACAAAAGCCCCCTAAGATTAGATTCTTACATTAGTTACACTTGTTTAACTTATTGTTTTTATTTATTTACATGTCTTTTTAATTTTTATTTATTTTTGAGAGCGAGAACACAAATCAGGAGGGGGGAAGGGGCAGAGGGAGAAGCAGACTCACCGCTGAGCAAGGAGGCTGATGCAAACTTGATCCCAGGACCTCGGGATCATGACCTGAGCTGAAGGCAGACGATTAAGCCCCTGAGCCACCCAGATGCCCACACATGCTTAGCTTATACAGATTAATTTGTTATAGATCTATGCTTTAGTATGTATGTGTTTTTTGTTTTTGTTTTTTAAGCTATATTATGTTTCAAATGTAGTTGGATTAATTTTGGTATATATACACTCCCATGGTACCATCACTAACTACCATCAAGATAAGGGACAATTTCTGTCATCTCCAAAAGTTTATTCATGCCTTTTGGTAATCCCTTTTCCTGCTTCTCCTAGTCCTGCTCATGCCAGGATAACAACTGGTGTTGTTTTTATCACTATAATTTGCATTTCCTAGAATTTTACCTAAATAGAATCAGACCCCCCCCAAAAAAATTAGAATCAGACAGTATGTTGTCTTTTGTCAGTCTTTCACTCAGCATGATTATTTTGAGAGTAGTCGTTGCTCGTATCAGTAGTGCATTGGTTATTATTGTTTTCCATTGTATGGATGTACCACAACTGATGTATGCATTCATGTGTTGGTGGACATTCTGATTGTTTCCCCCATCTCTGGCTCTTACAAATAAAGCTGTTATGAACATTTGTGAACAGGTCTTTGTATGAATATATGCTTTCCATTCTCTTGGATAAATACCTAGTGGTAGGAATGAGTAGGTCAACTAGTAGGTGTATGTATAACTTTTAAAAAATTACCAAACTGTTTCCAAAGTAGTTGTACTATTTCACATTCCTACCAACAGTATATGGTGAATTTCAGTGGTTCCATGTCCTTACCAACTCTCAGATGTTAGTTGTTTTAATTTGTGAAATTTCAATAGATGTGTATATCCATTGATATCTCTTTGTAGTTTTGCCTTGTGTTTCCTTTAATGACAAATGATGTTGAGCATTTTTTCATGTGATGATTGCCCTGGCCAGAAGCTCCACTACAATGTTAAACAGAAGTGGTGAGAGTGAACATCCTGTTCTTGCCCTGTTACTGATTTTAGGGGGAAAGCATTCAGTTTTTCACTACGGAGTATAATGGTAGCTTTGGGACTTTTATAGATTCCCTTTATTAGATTGAGGAAGTCCTTATTTATTTCTTGTTTGTTGAGTGTTTTTATCCTGAAAGGACATTGGATTTTGTCAAATGCTTTTTCTGTCCATTTAAGTGATCATGTAGTATTTGCCTTTTATTCTCTTGGTGTGGTGTATTACATTTATTGATTTTTGCTTGTTTACTCAAGCTTGTATTTCCTGGGATAGTATATTTTTTTATGTTGCTGGATTTGGTTTGCTAGTATTTCGTTGAGGGTTTTGGTGTCTATATTCATATGGGATGTTGGTCTCTAATTTTCTAGTTATGTCTTTTGGCTTTGGTATCAGGCTTATACTGGTTTTAGAGATTACTTTGAAAAGTTACCTTCTTCTGGCTTTTGGAAGAACTTGGGAAGAATTGGTACTAATTCTTTTGTTTGGTAGAAATTATCAGTGAAGCCATTTAGGCTTTAAAAATCACTAATTGAAATTATTGTTATGGATCTATTCAGACTTTTAATTTCTTCTTGAGCAAGTTTCTGTAGTTTGTGTCTTTGTAGGAATTTGTCTATTACAGCTAAGATATCTAATTTGTTGGCGTGTAGTTGTCCATAGTTTTCTCATAATCCCTTTTATTTCTGTAAGGTTGGTAGTGCTGTCCCATCTTTTATCCTGATTTTAGTAATTTGTGTCTTCTTTTTTTCTTTTTTCTTGGCCAGCCTAGCTAAAGGATTGTCAATATTGTCAATCTTTTAAAGAAGTGAATAATTTTGTTCATTTTTTGGTTATTTTTTGTATTCTCTATTTCAGTAGTTTCTATTCTATGATTTCTTTCTTTCTGCTTGCTCTAGATTTACTTTGTTTTTCTCCCCATTGCTCAGAGCGGAGTCTTAAATCAATATAACCTAACATGTTTAGGTTATTGATTTGAAATTGTTTTTTTATTATATGTGCATTTATAGCTATGAATGTATAGGTACTGCTTTAGTTGCATACTGTATGCCTTGTATGTTGTGTTTTTGTCTTTTCCCTGAGGATTTTCTAATTTCCTTATGATTTCTTCTTGACCCATTGGTTATTTAGGAGTGTGCTGTTTAATTCCCGCATACTTGTGAATTTCCAAATTTCCTTTCATTATTTATAATTTTACTCTGTTGTTGTAGGAGGAGATGCTTTGTGTTATTTCAATCCTTTCAGAATTTTTGAGGCCTATTTTATGGCCTAACTTGGAAAATGGTCCATATACACTTGAGAAGAATGTATTTTTTGTTGTTGTTGGGTAGAGTATATCTATCATTTAGCTTTCAGCCTATTTATATCTTTGAATCTAAAGTGTGTCTTTTATAGACAGCATTAAATTGGACTTACCTTATTTGTCTCCTGTCTCACAGAATTGACTTCCTGGTGTCTTGACAACCCCTCTTCCCTTTCCTTCCTGTTCCTCTCTTTCTTTTTCGAGAGAGAGAGCACCCTGTGTGTGGTGAGGGTGGGGGGCTAGGGGTATGACTGAGGCACAGGGAAAGAGAGACAGAGAATCCTAAGCAGACTCCACACACAGCATGGAGTGGAGCCGGGCTTGATCTCTGGACCCTGAGATCATGACCTAAGCCAAAATCAAGAGGTGGATGCTTAACTGGGCAACCCAACCCTGTTTCTTTATATCTTGATGGTTTTTTAGTTTTTTCGGGAAGAAGTTGTATCCTTTATTTCTTAATTCATCTTATATGGAAGTAGTAGTCTTAGTTTTTGTTTCAATAAAATAATTAGCATATGACTTAGGAATAACCTACATAACTTAACTGAACTTAGATTTAGAACTTCTATTAACCTGAAGTTTGTATGGGTTTATTGTATTTTAGGAAGTATATTGTGGGCATAATAAAAAAAATAATATAAAAGAAGATAGTAAAACAATTTTCTGAAGGATTCTATGGAATTTTTAAAATATAGTTAGCTACTGTTAGGAAATATCTTAACTGATTCAGTTGTCAAAATTAAGATAGACTCATATGGAAGATCTTTTTTTGTGACATGAGATGTCTTTGTATGCAGTTTTCCTATTTTATTAAGTTTTAAAAGTTGAAGTTTTGAAAGTAACCTTATTAATTTTTCAGCCATATTAACGAGGATAAGAGAAAAACAGAAGCCCAAAAGCAAATTTTTGATGTTGTTTATGAAGTAGATGGATGCCCAGTAAGTATTCATTTTTGATGAGTGTCAATTTATTTTTTATTATTTAGATTTCTGTATTTTTTTTTGTTTGTTTAGTTTTTTTAAAGATCTATTTATTTATTTGACAGACAGAGATCACAAATAGGCAGAGAGGCAGGCAGAGAGAGGAGGAGGAAGCAGGCCCCCCGCTGAGTGGAGAGCCCTATGCGGGGCTCGATCCCAGGACCCTGAGATCATGACTGGAGCCGAAGGCAGAGGCTTTAACCCACTGAGCCACCCAGGCGCCCCAAGATTCTGTATTTTTAATATGAACAGAATTTTGGCACCATCTTCTTTTTCTTTTTCTTTTCATTTTTCCTTTTTTTCTTTTTAAAATTTATTTATTCTGGAGGGTGGGAAGGGGCAGAGGGAGAGGGAGAGAAAGTTATCTGCAGCAGAGTCCTCACTGAGCACAGAGCCCAGTGTGGGGCTCGATCCCTGAGATAATGAGCTGAGCCAAAATCAAGACCCAGATGCTTAATCAATTAAGGCACTCAGGTGCACGGCACCGTTTTCTTTTAAATGGTAACTTTAAAAAGATTACTATCAAGTGATCTCCTTTACTAATATTTTCAATCTATACAGGCTAATCTTTTGTCTTCTCACCGAAGCTTAGTCCAGCGAGTTGAAACAATTTCTCTAGGTGAACATCCCTGTGACAGAGGAGAGCAAGTAACTCTCTTTCTCTTCAATGACTGCCTGGAGGTAAATTTGTACTTAATGTAGTATAATAAACTGCTGATTTATGTGACTTGCCTGAATATTTAAAGCCAAGCTTTGATTCAAGTATAATATACAAGTTAAAGTAAAGTTAATGTAATCAGTTTTTTGAGACCGCTTGTTGGTTTAATACCATTAATAGACTGCTTTTAGAGAAGGCCAATACTAGGAAGTATGATAAATTTTCATGACTTAAAATACAAGTCAAAATGAAAAATTTAGTTTATTTTCATGCTAATAAATGCTTAGGTCAAGAATTTTAGGAACTTCCTGTTTCTATATATGTTTGTTCAAGATCCACAAAATAATTTGAAATTTAAGTAGTTTTTCAAGCAAAGAGGGAGCCTGTATTTTGTTGATGAGTGGGATAATGTGATTACTCTCTACTATGAATTGTGATCCCTGATTTTTGCTTAAAACAGCCCATTTTAGAGTGAGTGGTAGGTGTATGAGATGGGGTGCGATGATTATAATTTTAAAATTCTCCTCTATTAAAGTATTTCCCACATATTAATTCTGTGGGCAAATTGAATCATCTTTGTGTGCTTTTCCAACTCTTTTCTTAATAGTGTATTTTTAAACAACTAAACAGTCTAATGGAAGATATAAAGATGTGTATTTTCCTTTATCTCAGAAAACAAACAAACACCTGTGTATTTTGAAAACAAATACTAACCAGAAGACTTTTGACATTTCTGTTATTGGGTAACTTGCTGTTGCTTTTATTGAAGTGATCTGGTGGGTTTCCTTTCTCTTTAAAGTCTGTACCTCTTCCTTTTATGCTTTTCTACTTCTCTAGAAGTGCTGCTCTCTTATGTATATTATTATTTAAAGTATAAAATACAAGGGAATTTTAAAGAACCAACCATGCACAGTTACAGGTATGATAAAATCTCACCAAAACTTGATTTGTGTTAAATGCAGAGTTTTGTTGTAGTGAGGTTAATAAAAACAATATTTTTATTGGTCAGTAATGTCACAAAACACAGTGAAAATACTACACATAATTGACCATACCCTGAACTGAAAAAGTCATAAAAAATCATGAGGCAGATAATTTTGAACTACTTGTCACCCCCATGAGGAGAACTTCAGCCTGCTTTTGGAGAAGAGGGGCTGGGTGAAGTCAATTTCCAGTGGGGTTTTACTGTACATAGTTGCTCAGTACTTCTATTTATTTACTTCTCTTAAAAGCCTGTTTTAGGTTTTTCCCATTGAAGTGCCCAGGTCAACTGGCTCCATTATCTGTACTTCTTTGCTAATCTATTCTGGGTTTTATCCTCTTAATCTTGACAGAGTTGTGGTTCACTTTAAATTTTTGGTCATATGTCTTCAAATTCCATGAAGTTTTCTATAACTGTCTCATCGACTTACCTGCCACTTTAATTCCTGTCATTGATTATTCCTTGTAGCTTCTGAGTCCATTATGCGATATTCCAGTTTCATATTTCTTTTACCTTCTTAAGTTCACTGACTTTTTGTTCCATGTATCTTAGCTCTCTCTCTTAGAATCATATTAACCGAAACAGCTCTATCCCCAACATTCAATTTAGACTTTAAGATTTATAATTCTAAACTTTTATTCCTTAGCTTGTTTAAAAAAACAAAACAAAACCCTTAGCAAATTTGCAGTGAAGAATATGATTAAAATTAGAAACACTTAATATGGATAAAGATCTATATTGACCTCTCTTAAATTTGACAGTTGATGTTTTACTGAAGCTAAGCTGATAGAGGATTTACAGACATGTATTCCTTTTTATATTTTATCTGTGTTTTGAATTTTTACGTTGATGTGCTAGCATTTGTGTCATCACTATTGGTACTTATTATTGTTTTTCCTTTTTTAAAAAATGAACTTTAAAATTATTTGCTTAGCCAAATTGATTTAAATGTATATTCAGATTTTTTTTTAAAAGATTTTATTTATTTACTTGTCAGAGAGAGAGAGAGAGAGTGAGCACAGGCAGACAGAGTGGCAGAGGGAGAAGCAGGCTCCCCGCGGAGCAAGGACCCCGATGTGGGACTCGATCCCAGGACGCTGGGATCATGACCTGAGCCGAAGGCAGCCGCTTAACCAACTGAGCCACCCAGGCGTCCCTGTATATTCAGATTTATAGTGGAAATTACTTAAAGAAAGTCTCTATTGCTTATTTTTCCTATTTTAATGTAAATTTTAATATTTGATAATGTAACATAGATCTATATCCTATTTCTGCTTCCGTGTGAATATGATATTGACTGTCTTTTGCATTTTTAGCCAGACTTTGTCATTCATGTTGATGACCAATCTCAATTCATTAATTAACTTACCCTAAATCATTTTGTGTTAATGTCTTTCAGTTGATTATGACCTCAAAAAAGATGTTCTTCTAAAAAAGCAAAATAGTACACTAGACTTTCATGGAAATGAAAAAAATAAATTGAAAGACCTTAGAAAATTCACAGAATTCAGTACATTATGAATCACAGGGTCCTTTCTGATTTTACTCCTGTCTTCCCCTGAGTTACTTTACCTATCTCTTTCTCTTGCAGGAATTCCTCGTTTAGGTAAAGTTAATCTTAACACTGCACCTTGAGTTTATAATTTGTATCATTTGCATAATGTATTGTTTAGTTAGTTCTTTACTGTGCCTCTTTCTCAATGGTATGTAAATATCATGAGACCCAGAACCATTTCTGTGTTTTTTACTCTTGTCTTCAATGCCTTGTACAGGATCTGAGATCATTGTGAATTCTGCTCTTAAACTAAAATTGATTATCTTTTGAACCTGAGACCAAGATCCAGAGCAACTATTCCCCTTTCTGAACTCAAGGCTTTTTGTTGAAGATTCCTCTGTCCTTCAATGCTGTTCCCTCTCAAAGTGCTTCTAAGTGCTTTCACACCTCTGGGACCTTTCGCATAGATCTTCTTCTTTGGTCTGTTTTCCTGACTTTAACATTCTTCTTGTATATACATGAGCATTTCTGTTACACAATTACATGCCTGTATGAATTTGTCACATGGTAACTCTGCTTTTTATCACAGAGTAATTCTGGAATGACTAATAGTCAAATGGATCTCATGTAACTTTATGTGATTATTATCATTTTTATGTATTTGGTCTTTGTTTTCATTCATATTATTTTTTTCTGTGATCAGATAGCAAGAAAACGACACAAAGTTATTGGCACTTTTAGGAGTCCTCCTGGCCATACCCGACCCCCAGCTTCTCTTAAACATATTCATCTAATGCCTCTTTCTCAAATTAAGAAGGTACTGGACATAAGAGAAACAGAAGGTATGCTCACTGGATAAACTGTTGGCAAATGAAAATAATTTTATTCATTGTAGGTTTGATTCAGTCCCTTTTGTTTTTGTTTTAAACTGGTAAACTCTCCTTTTATTTATTTATTTTTTTAAGATTTATTTATTTGAGAGAGGGAGAGGACAAGCATGTGAGCTGGGGGAGGGGCTGAGAGAAGGGGAGGGAGACAATCTCAAGGAGACTCGCCACTGAGCATGGAGCCTGACATGGATTTGATCTCACAACTCTGAGATCATGACCTGAGCTGAAATCAAGTGTTGGATGCTTAACCAACTGAGCCACCCAGGCACTCCTAAACTGGTAAATTATCTTTAAATACAGTTGGTTAGTTTTGGTAATTTTTCTTACACATCTATCCCAACTCTTCTCTAGGAACCTATTTGATATCTTACTTTTCTTAAATGAAAATGCTCTCTCAACCTGTGGGATATCTTTCATCCCTTAAGGGATAAAGTAGCTTTTAAATGGTTATATGTCAAGATAGTGCCCTAGGGGCACCTGGGTGGCTCAGAGGGTTGGGCCTCTGCCTTCGGCTCAGGTAGTGATCCCAGGGTGATGGGATGGAGCCGCACATCTGGCTCTCTGCTCAGCGGGGAGCCTGCTTTCCCCTCTCTCTGCCTGTCTCTCTGCCTACTTGTGAGTTCTGTCTGTCAAATAAATAAAATCTTTAAAAAAAATGATGTGAAAGTTTAAAAAAAAAAAAGATAATGTCCTAATCTAGCCTCTTACCACAATAAAACTTACTTTTATTCCTTCAGAATCCAAAAGAAATCACCAGTCTATTGCCTGTGCTCTGCATCTTATTCCTTCCCTGTCAGCAATGGCTGCATTGCTAGAAATATGTTTAGGATATGGCCAGGAAAGAAATACTTGAATAAATGCACCCAAAGTAACTATGGTAGAATTAACATGGGTCAAAGTTGTATTAAGGAGAGTTTCTACTCAAGCTTGATAGTGTTAGGGAGATTCTCTGAAGGCCTAAAATTACCAAAAGTTTATACCTACCAAAACCAGTATCATCTGGTTAGTTGGCATCTAGTGATGTGTGTGTATGACCATATTTTAGATGTTAGACATAATGTTTTTATAGTGTAAGCTGGTTCCATTACTGATCCCGCCCACTAATAATTGAAGACTTTGAAGTTTATGAGAAACAAAGAAAACTTGAACAGCAACTTATATTGTTATCTTGATTTGGTTGTCAGATTCTGGATTTATTAAGGGTTATAATAGTGCATTTATTTAAATCACCTCCATATTTTTGGATTTGACTTATAGATTATAATTATTGTTTTAAATAGGTTCTGTTTTAGCATTTTGGTTCAGAAACATTTGTAACAGTTTTGATATTTGGATATTTTATTTCTTTGAACTTGATTTAAGTCACCAAATTAATCTTATAATACCATTTTAATTTAAAACAAATTCAGGAATTCTAAGAAATGACATAATCTAATTAAAAAAACTATCTCATAGAAAATATTAAATTTCATAGAAAATACTACTTAATGTCAGTAAATTTCATTGTTGGTTTCTTACATGGTACTTACTATTATAATTCTTACCAGTGTTTCAATGTAATATGGATGTTCTTTGTCCAGTTAAAAATAGAGGGATAGAAGGATCTCCCTGGAAAAAAAAAAAAAAAAAGAGGGATGAAAAGGGTGGAGAAGAGATAATTTTATTGGAATTTTGTTGCTCTGAGGAAACTAAACTTGAATAAATCTATCATTTCTAAGGAGTAACACTTAATGTTTATACTTATTCTGGAACCCTAGATTGCCATAATGCTTTTGCCTTGCTTGTGAGGCCACCAACAGAGCGGGCAAATGTGCTGCTCAGTTTCCAGATGACATCAGAGGAACTTCCAAAAGAAAACTGGTTAAAGATGCTATGTCGACATGTAGCCAATACCATTTGTAAAGCAGACGCTGTAAGTTCTTAAACAACTCTTAAAATGAAAGTTTTAACTTCATTGCAGTGCATTCAGACTAACCCTGTACCTGTCTGATGACTTGGTGATTATGAATGTTGGAGAGTTTTAGTTTTACGTGAATTGAGGAAAACTGGTTTAAAAAGTTGTTTTGGAAAATATTTTTAAAAATATAGACACACGGACATTTTGAGTCCCTAACTTACAGATAGGTCCTCAAAGCCTAATAGCTCCTGTGCCTTTCTGACTGAGTGAGGCTTTTGGGACTTGTTCTAATGTACCCTGAGATTTTTATTGGTGCTCTTTGACCTGGCTGTTTGTAAAATAGAGGGCATCTTATTCTAGTCTTTTATCTTGTTGAAAGCAACAGATGAGTTGTAGCAAGTTGTTTTTTCTGTTCGGCAAGTTGCCAATCCGGTTTTCTCAGCCCAACCTCTGAAAATCAAATACCATTATGAATATATAATTATCTTACACAGTTTAACATGCAGATACATGAGAAAATCAAATTACTAAAGTTAAATGACTCACAGAAATCAGAGAGCCTGTAGGAGATCTTGGATGAAATCTAGATCCCTTAACAGATAATTTGATTTCTTCATTATATATGGGAGAGACATGTGATAGACAGTTATAGACCCTTTCGTCCTTGTACAAATGACACAGGTAGAGGAGAATGTATTGATAAACAACCCTTTTCAGTACAGTAGCACTATAATGGAAATTTGCCTTGGACATTCCTGTTGGAATATTATTTTATCATAGTTAAGTCTGACCTTGAAGACTATTGAGGTATAATTTTAGTGGTTTATAGAGTAGATAATATTTGACTAAAACCTCCTACTTAAATGTTGAGAACAATTAACAGACTCTTTTTTTTTCTTTAATAAGGAGATTTAATTTTTTTTTAAACATATTTTATTTACTTATTTATTTTTGAGAGAGAGGATGAGAGCACAAGTTGGCAGAGAGGAGGCTCTCCTCTGATCAGGGAGCCCGATGCGGGACTCGATCCAAGGACCCTAGGATCATGACTGGAGCTGAAGGCAGATGCTAATGACTGAACCACCCAGGCACCCGAGATTTCAGTTTTTGACAGAGAAAACCAGAGTAAAATCCTGAGATTGACTACTTTGTCCTAATTGTCATTTACAGAACACTTCCTCCAGCATGATTTGTTTTTTGTTTTTGTTTTTTAAATTTCTATGGGCCAACAATATGCTGTTATGAATAAAAGATTGTTCCACAAAAAGGTTCACAGAAGGCTAGTGCATACAACAGTACTAGCTTGAAAAATGATGGAGACAGCTTTTGTTAGAAAGCTTACAAAATGCTCATTGTTAGGAGGATTTTTTTTTTTCACAGCTCTCTAAGAATGCATATACAAAATGGATTCTTGTAGTATAGTGACTGCCTATTGTAGAAATTACTCCTACATTTATCATGTCAGACTAGATGGCTCATGTAGTTCTTTCCAAATTTATAACCATAATACTGAAGTGCTATCAATGGAAAATTTCTGTAAAATAGTCTACTGAATTACTAGCCATAGGATGGCTAATAATTCTGGAACTAAAATATAAACAGCTAATGGAAAAATTTCATACGTTAGCCACAAGATGGCAGCAAATGTTTAACTATGTCCTGATTTATACTTAAATCACAAAATTCTTTCAAGTTGTGAAATTTTGTTTCTAAGAAATATTTTGTAAATTGAGATATTCTCACTGACTTCAGTTGAGTTCTTTCCCACATTTAAAATACTACATAAAGTAAATTTTAAAAAGCCCTGAGTTGATATCTTACCATTTGATAACATTTGCCTGTTGAAGATTTCTAAGTAAACACACATACACACACACAATGTAAAAGATAAAATTTTCTTTATTCTTTCAATCAGTAGTTTTTGTCCTTCTATTACAAATTGTGGGTTACCTAAACAATTGGAGCTTACTTAATTAAGAGTCAAAGTAATACAGCTGTCTTATTCTACTGTTTCATTCTTCATGCCCATTTATAAATGACTTAAGAATTTTAAGCTGAAATGAAACCTTATCTAATCTCATTATTTTACCTGTGACATTAAGGCCAAGAACATAAAGCTTACATTAGAATCCAGGTATTCCGATTCTTGGTTAAACCCTTTTGTATAGCTTTTCTTCCCATGGATATGGTGTCCCATTGTCTGTTCATTTAGAATTTAACATTAGAGTTTTAATCTGTTGAGAGTTTTATCTCTTAGAATACTTAGGTTTGTATTTTTGGTCTCTTGCCAGCATGTAGCCTTTAACTGTATGGTCCATACTCTTAAGGTTCATATATTGCCTAAGGCCAGATGGTAGCTTTCTAAAGCCATTGCAGATTTCTAATCTCAAATATCAAAAGTATAATTTATTAACAAGTGGATTTAAACAATGTTATTCTTCCACTACCCCTACTTTGAATAGTTTAGAGGAAATAATTTGAAAATTAAATGCCCAATGCTGCAGTTCAGTTCTTTTACTACTAACTCTTCAGATTTCTTTAAAAAAATCAAGTTTTGGGGCGCCTGGGTGGCTCAGTGGGTTAAAGCCTCTGCCTTCGGCTCAGGTCATGATCCCAGGGTCCTGAGATCGAGCCCCGCATCGGGCTCTCTGCTCAGCAGGGAGCCTGCTTCACCCCCCTCTCTGCCTGCCTCTCTGCCTACTTGTGATCTCTGTCTGTCAAATAAATAAAATCTTTAAAAAAAAATAAAAAAAAAAAAAATAAAAAAAAAAAATAAAAAAATCAAGTTTTAACATTTTAGTCAAATCACTACTGGCTACTTTTCAGTAGCAATATTCATTCTTAGAGATTCTGTTTACAAGTTTAAGAACTAGCTACATGAATAATTGACTGAAAGTGGAACATAGAAGAGTTTGTGCTTCTGAGCCAATGTTATTTATAATGGAGTTATTATGATTTGTACTTAAAATTATTCTGCTGGTTATTAGCCACACATAATAAGTTGCTAATATAAATATTTGTTATTGGTACTATTTTACTTGGCTAAAGCAGACGTTCTGAGCTATAAATATGATTATAGAGCTTGAGGAAATCACTGATGTACAAGCTAAGGGGGAGCATCATGATACTAGTTACTTTTTCTTTAGCATCTGTGTTTGAGGACTAGTAGGAGAGGAAAGCTTAAGGAAAAAAGGGTCTGATAACTCACGTGTGTGGGCTCATTAGCTCAAGATGTCAGAAATGCTGGAAAATTTCTCTTGAATTAATACCCATGGGTAAATCTGTAGCTGAGATTTAGTTTCTCCTGAAATTAATATGTCTCTCATTGGGAGAAATCGATTACTACTTTCTTTCTTTTTTTTTTTTTAAGATTTTATTTATTTATTTGACAGACAGAGATCACAAGTAGGCAGAGAGAGAGGGGGAAGCAGGCTCCCTGCTGAGCAGAGAGCCTAATGCGGGTCTCCATCCCAGGACCCTGAGATCATGACCTGAGCCGAAGGCAGAGGCCTTAACCCACTGAGCCACCCAGGTGCCCCCGATTACTACTTTCTAATCTTAAAATTTGCAGATCTGTCTTAAGACTAGTCTTAGGTACATGTGGATTTGGGGCTTCTTGAAGAACTCCTTCCCTTTCTAGCCTTTAATCCTTGAGATATGTTGAGTAAGTCATGAAATGTTTTTAGAATTATATTAGTATGTTATTAAAAGTGAGTTTGTTATAGTATAAATTTTATTTTTATTTTGGAAATTTAGAGCAGTAAAGTTTTTTTTGGACGATTAATTTAGAGGAATAAAGTTTTTATTTGGAGGGACTTTGCTTTTACTGATAATTACTTTTTAAAAAGTCTGGTATGTGGTTATGCTGTATTTTATTTACTCTTAATTTCTAATATTTGAGAACATTTTATAACATTAATGGAACTTAATCTTAGGACAAGTTCAACTTTTTTTACATTTCAGTGTTGGGTACTATAAAAGATAGTAAAAATAATTATGGTCAAAATTATTTCAGCAAAACCTTAAATGCTTGATGTTAGTCTTCATACAATTTTTTAACATAAAGTTCTTTGGCTGCAAGAAAGAACACTTAATTTACTTCACTAATAGGAATATCTCTTAAGGTTGGGCTGGTGTCTTCTTGGTATTTCTTCTGCTGTTGATTTTTAGCATAGTTTCCTGGGATTGTATAAATGGAGTTGAGTGGAGAGGTACTCATCAGGTTTATAAGAGTACATAACCGATTACTATGGTAATGAGGAGGTAGATGAGCAGTGCAATTGCCTAGTATTTTTGAGGCCAATAGGTTAAGCCTAAGGAGTTTAGCCAAGATTCAGGAATAAAAAGCTCACACAAGATATAGTATGAAGCCAAGTTGAGAGCTTAAGAAAAGAACAAAGCCATAAATCACTCTTTCTGGCAATGATTATGGTGAATTTCCTACCATTTCCCTGCGGCTTTAGACTGTCTCAGTATCCATTCCTCTGCAAAAGTGCCTGTCTGAGAAGCCTGAGTGGGGACAAGAGAGGAAGAACTTGGGGAAAGACCAGCTCACGACAGTACGCCCAGAGAAAGGTTTTTCAATATTTGGAATAGAGAGAATGGGAACTGTTACTAAGAAAAGAAGACTAGTAGAAAAAAACCTTGGAATAATGAAGAAGAGTTTCTCCTACTTTACATTTTTGTCTGTGATTTGCCCTATTTACCTTTCTCTGTGTAGAGAGAACTAAAGGAAGTGTTTCCATCTTTATATCTTAGCAAACAGCTATATGTCTTCTCAGCCACTAGAAGTACCTAGGTGCTTACTCTTTCAGGCATTCTGAACCCAGAGTTTTTAGAAATGTAAAAGACCTCCTATCTATCTGCCCTAACCAAATTAGAAGTAGTTTATTTGTTTGTTGAGAGAAAACAGGAAGCCATCTGCTCTCTTTTCAGTTCAAAGTTTGTTATTATATGCTTAATAATAGTTAAGATAGCAATAGGAAAGTATCTCTTTTCTTTATTAGCAACTGCTTAGGGATTTCGTTTTATATTCAAATTGTGAATTTTACTTTCTAATTTAAATGGAAAAATAATATTTGCACATAAGAAAAAATCAAATGGACAGAGGTATACTCCAGTAAAATATATGCACCTGTCCCACTAGTCTTTTTTTCAGCAGTGCAACTTTTGACAGTTTCATCTATCTTTCCAGAAAAAAAGTATAGACACATCGATTTCTGGTTAGATGTATTCTTAGGTAATCTTCTATCTATAATTCTATTCATAAATGAGATCTTTTAGCTAAGTTGTTTTCTAGATGTTTTGTATGTAGGTTAGTGTTTGATACAGATGTTAGTTTTGTAACTAGTCACTTTTATTAAATTAATTCTCCTATAGCTTCTAATTGTGTCCCACCTAATTCTATTGGATCTTTCAGTGTTTAATTTTTTTCAAGATTTATTTATTTGAGAGAGAGAGAGAGCGTGCGCATGAGCAGGAGGAGCAGAGAGAGAGGGAATGACAATCTTAAGGAGACTCCATGCTGAGTGTGGAGCCCATTGTAGGGCTCGATCTCACAACTGAGATCATGACCTGAGCCAAAAACTGAGAGTCTGACGCTTAACTTGCTTCACCACCCAGGCACCCCTTAAGTGTTTAATTTTTTAAAAATGTCTTGGGTTGACCAATTTAGAGTGAGCATTGATGAATTACTTTGAATTTTAAAAACAAAACATCATGAAGGAAGAGATATTTATGTCAAAACATCCCTTTTCTGAATTTCCTTTTGTATCTAGGAACATAAACTTCTATCAAATAGGTTTTTAATATATATTTGTTGATTGAATGAAAGCCAGTTTGAAATGAAATCAGATGAAACTAAAATTGAAAATGAAATGAGAACAAAATCAAATTCATGAAACTAAAGTTACAGTTGTGCTTAGTTTATGGTGTCATATGTACAGCAATGAAGGAAATGTGATCCCTTTATTATAAGATGTAGGAAATCTTAATGCAGAACCTTACAGGTATATGTGAATGGGAATAAGGAAGAGTCAGGGATAGGCAGAGCTTGAATCGCAGTCCTGACTGCTTTGTTTCTCATAGTTTCTCATAAATACATACATATTAATAGTTTTTCTTTTTTATTTTTTAAAGACTTATTTATTTTAGAGAGAGAGCCTATGAGAGAGCATGGCAGTTGGCTGGAGGGGGGCAGGAGCAGAGGGAGAGAGAGTCCTCAGCAGACTCCCCGTTGAGCGTGGAGCCCAACACAGGGCTCGATTTCATGACCCTGAGATCATGACCTGCGCCACGACCAAGAGTTGAGGCTTAACCAACAGTGCCATCCAGGTGCCCCTCAGTAGTTTTTTCTCTATGCTGTCAGTAACCAACTAGAAAGTATAGGAAAGGAAGACCCCTCTTTCCAATAAAACTTGGTATAAATTTAGGAAATTTTAGTATAAATCTAGGAATAGCCTTTTAAGAGATAAATGAAAGTTTTCTATTTTAAGGAAACTATATAATACTTTGCAGAGAAATCTATGATGTTCCTGAATGAGAATGCTGACTAGCATAAGGTTGTCAATTCATTATAGTTCTTAAAATCCTACAGGAAATTTCTGGATTTTGACAGAATGACTCCAAAGATAATTTTTAAAGAAAAAGCAATAATAAAGTAAAGAACTGTACTTCTTTTATGAGATATTACATTATATTTTAAAAATTACAATGATAAGAACGTTACTGCACAATGAAAAGGATAAATGTCCTTGAATTAAGACTTTACACATGATAAATATAGTACTTTAACAATTTAATAAGATTGTTAACATATGGTGCTACGATAGTTGGTTAAATACGTAGGGAAAATTAGATATATATCCTAACCTCATATCCACATAAGTTTATAGGTAGATTTGTGAGTTAAAAGTGAAACCATTTAAAAAACCTGTAAGAAAATGTAGTTGTAGGTGGTGAATGTTGAATCTGGTTTTGTTTTCTTTGATGTTGAGTTTTAGGCATTCTCTATATATTCTGGATATTAATCCCTTCTCAGATATGTCAGTTATATGATGTATATTTTCTCCTGTTCTGTTGGATTGCCACCTACTTAGTTGATAGAGTCTTTTGTACAACATTTACCAATTTTTATTAAATCTCTTTTTTTTTGTTTTTTTTTTGTTGCCTCTGCCTATGGTGTTATATCCAAGATAGTACTGTTAAATCTAGTATCTTGAAGCTTTTGACCTATGTATTCTTATCTTCTAAGAGTTTTATAGTTTTAGTTCTTATATTTAGATCTTTGATCTATTTTAAGTTAATTTTTGTGTGTGGTATAAGGTAAGGATCCAACTTTATTCTTTTGCCTGTGGATATCTAATTTTCCCAACACCTTTGTTGAAAAGGCTGTCCTTTTCCTATTGAATAATCTTAATGCCCTTGTCAAATCATTTGACCATATTATATGAGGGTTTATTTCTGGGCTCTCCATTCTGTTTCATTCCATTCTATTCTATATCTTAATGCCAATACAGTACCATTTTGATTAGAGTAGGTTTTTTTTTTAATTTTAAGATTCATTTATTTTAGAGAGAGAGAAGAGAGTGGGGGGTAGGGACAGGGTCAGAGACTCTCCAGCAGACTCCCTGCTGAGGGAAGAGCCTGACATGGGGCTCAATCCCATGACCCCAAGATCAGGACCTGAACTGAAATCAAGAGTCAGATGCTCAACCAACTGAGCCACCCAAGCACCCTTTAGTAGTAGGTTTTTAAACCAAGAAGTTTGAGACTGCCAACTTTGTGCTTTTTTCCCAGGATTGTCTTGGCTATTTGGGGCCCCTTATGATTCCATATGAATTTTGGAATGAAATTTTTTTTTTCTTTGCCAAAAAGTCACTGGGATTTTGATAAGGATTTCATCGAATCTGTAGATTGCTTTGGGTAGTACTGACATGTTAATATTAAATCTTCCAATTCATGAACACAGGATGTTTTTCCAATTATTCATGTATTTTTTAATTCCTTTCAGCAACAACATTTTGTAGTTTACAATGTATATCTTTGATCTCTTTGATTAAGTTTATTCCTAAGTATTTTATTTTTTTCTGATGTGGTATTTCTTAATGAGAAGAAAGTATAGGCATTTTGTGTTAGAAAATAATGAAATGATAAAATTAATTCTCATATAATCAGAAGAGACTTTTATCATCTGTTCATTAATAGTAATTCCTTTGAGTATATAATGATACGGAAAACCATAATATATAGCTAATTGAAAAATATAAGATATAAAACTGAATAGAACCACTCCAATTTTGTTAAGATAAAACGTTTTTGCATATAAAAATATATGTGAGGAGTGTGTGTAAATGTAAATAGCAAATGATCAGGACACTGTGGGTAATTTTATCTTATTTTTAAATTTTTCTTTCAAATTTTCTATAATGAAATTTATTTTTTTATACTCAGGAAAAATATTAATAACATTTTAAAAAGTTAATGATGATTGCAAGTAATATTATTTTTTTTTATTTTAATAAACATATAATGTATTTTTCTCTCCAGGGGTACAGGTCTGTGAATCGCCAGGTTTACACATTTCACAGCACTCATCATAGCACATACCCTCCCCAATGTCCATTTCCCCACCACCCTCTTCCATCCCCCCTCCCCCCAGCAACCCTCAGTCTGTTTTTTGAGATTGAGTCTTTTATGGTTTGACTCCCTCCCAATCCCATCTTTTCATTATTTCTTTTCCTACCTCCCTCCAACCCCCCCGCATTGCATCTCCAGTTCCTCATATCAAAGAGATCATATGATAGTTGTCTTTCTCCGATTGACTTATTTCGCTAAGCATGATACCCTCTAGTTCCATCCACGTCATCGCAAATGGCAAGATTTCATGTCTTTTGATGGCTGCATAGTATTCCATTGTGTATATATACCACATCTTCTTGATCCATTCATCTGTTGATGGACATCTAGGCTCTTTCCACAGTTTGGCTATTGTGGACATTGCTGCTATAAACATTTGGGTGCACGTGCCCCTTCGGAGCACAACGTTTGTATCTTTAGGATATATACCCAGTAGTGCAATTGCTGGGTCATAGGGTAGCTCTATTTTCAGTTTTTTGAGGAACCTCCACACTGTTTTCCAGAGTGGTTGCAACAGTGTGCATTCCCACCAGCAGTGTAGGAGTGTTCCCCTCTCTCCGCATCCTCACCAGCATCTGTCATTTCTTGACTTGTTAATTTTAGCCATTCTGACTGGTGTGAGGTGGTATCTCATTGTGGTTTTGATTTGTATTTCCCTGATGCCGAGTGATGTGGAGCATTTTTTCATGTGTCTGTTGGCCATCTGGATGTCTTCTTTGCAGAAATGTCTATTCATGTCCTCTGCCCATTTCTTGACTGGATTATTTGTTCTTTGGGTATTGAGTTTGATAAGCTCTTTATAGATTTTGGATACTAGCCCTTTATCTGATATGTCGTTTGCAAATATCTTCTCCCATTCTGTCAGTTGTCTTTTGGTTCTGTTAACTGTTTCCTTTGCTGTGCAAAAGCTTTTGATCTTGATGAAATCCCAACAGTTCATTTTTGTCCTTGCTTCTATTGCCTTTGGCGATGTTCCTAGGAAGAAGTTGCTGCGGCTGAGGTCAAAGAGGTTGCTGCCTGCATTCTCCTCAAGGATTTGAGGTCCTTTATCATTTTGAGTCTATTTTTGTGTGTGGTGTAAGGAAATAGTCCAATTTCATTTTTCTGCATGTGGCTGTCCAATTTTCCCAGCACCATTTGTTGAAGAGGCTGTCTTTTTTCCATTGGATATTCTTTCCTGCTTTGTCGAAGATTAGTTGACCATAGAGTTGAGGGTCTATTTCTGGGCTCTCTATTCTGTTCCATTGATCTATATGTCTGTTTTTGTGCCAGTACCATACTGTCTTGATGATGACAGCTTTGTAATAGAGCTTGAAGTCTGGAATTGTGATGCCACCGACTTTGGTTTTCTTTTTCAATATTCCTTTGGCTATTCGAGGTCTTTTCTGGTTCCATATAAATTTTAGGATTATTTGTTCTATTTCTTTAAAAAAAAATGGATGGGATTTTGATAGGGATTGCATTAAATGTGTAGATTGCTTTAGGTAGAATAGACATTTTCACAATATTTGTTCTTCCAATCCATGAGCATGGAATATTTTTCCATTTCTTTGTGTCTTCCTCAATTTCTTTCATGAGTGCTTTATAGTTTTCTGAGTATAGATTCTTTGCCTCTTTGGTTAGATTTATTCCTAGGTATCTTATGGTTTTGGGTGCGATTGTAAATGGGACTGGCTCCTCAATTTCTTTTTCTTCTGTCTTGTTGTTAGTGTAAAGAAATGCGACTGATTTCTGTGCATTGACTTTATATCCTGACACTTTACTGAATTCCTGTATAAGTTCTAGCAGTTTTGGAGTGGAGCCTTTTGGGTTTTTCCACATATAGTATCATATCATCTGCAAAGAGTGATAGTTTGACGACTTCCTTGCCAATTTGGATGCCTTTAATTTCTTTTTGTTGTCTGATTGCTGAGGCTAGGACTTCTAGTACTATGTTGAACAGCAGTGGTGATAACGGACATCCCTGCCGTCTTCCTGACCTTAGCGGAAAAGCTTTCAGTTTTTCTCCATTGAGAATGATATTTGCGGTGGGTTTTTCATAGATGGCTTTGATAATATTGAGGTATGTGCCTTCTATCCCTACACTTTGAAGAGTTTTAATCAGGAAGGGATGCTGCACTTTGTCAAATGCTTTTTCAGCATCTATTGAGAGTATCATATGGTTCTTACTCTTTCTTTTATTAATGTATTGTATCACATTGATGGATTTGCGGATGTTGAACCAACCTTGCAGCCCTGGAATAAATCCCACTTGGTCGTGGTGAATAATCCTTTTAATGTACTGTTGGATCCTATTGGCCAGTATTTTGGTGAGAATTTTTGCATCTGTGTTCATCAAGGATATGGGTCTGTAATTCTCTTTTTTTGGTGGGATCCTTGTCTGGTTTTGGGATCAAGGTGATGCTGGCCTCATAGAATGAGTTTGGAAGTTTTCCTTCCATTTCTATTTTTTGGAACAGTTTCAGGAGAATAGGAATTAATTCTTCTTTAAATGTTTGGTAGAATTCCCCTGGGAAGCCGTCTGGTCCTGGACTTTTGTTTGTTTGGAGATTTTTGATGACTGTTTCAATCTCCTTACTGGTTATGGGTCTGTTCAGGTTATCTGTTTCTTCCTGGTTCAGTTGTGGTAGTTTATATGTCTCTAGAAATGTATCCATTTCTTCCAGATTGTGAAATTTGTTGGTGTAGAGTTGCTCGTAGTATGTTCTTATCATTGTTTGTATTTCTTTGGTGTTGGTTGTGATGTCTCCTCTTTCATTCATGATTTTATTTATTTGTGTCCTTTCTCTTTTCTTTTTGATAAGTCTGGCCAGGGGTTTGTCAATCTTATTAATTCTTTCAAAGAACCAGCTCCTAGTTTCGTTGATTTGTTCTATTGTTTTTTTAGTTTCTATTTCATTGATTTCTGCTCTGATCTTTATGATTTCTCTTCTCCTGCTGGGTTTAGGCTTTCTTTGTTGTTCTCTCTCCAGCTCCTTGAGGTGTAGGGTTAGGTTGTGTATTTGAGACCTTTCTTGTTTCTTGAGAAAGGCTTGTACCGCTATATATTTTCTTCTCAGGACTGCCTTTGTTGTGTCCCACAGATTTTGAACCGTTGTGTTTTCATTATCATTTGTTTCCATGAATTTTTTCAATTCTTCTTTAATTTCCTGGTTGACCCATTCATTTTTTAGAAGGATGCTGTTTAGTCTCCATGTATTTGCTTTCTTTCCAAATTTCCTCTTGTGATTGAGTTCTAGCTTCAGAGCATTGTGGTCTAAAAATATGCAGGGAATGATCTCAATCTTTTGGTACCGATTGAGACCTGATTTATGACCCAGGATGTGGTCTATTCTGGAGAATGTTCCATGTGCACTAGAGAAGAATGTATATTCTGTTGCTTTGGGATGGAATGTTCTGAATATATCTGTGGTGTCCATCTGGTCCAGTGTGTCATTTAGGGCCTTTATTTCCTTGTTGATCTTTTGCTTAGATGATCTGTCCATTTCAGTGAGGGGAGTGTTAAAGTCCCCTGCTATTATTGTATTACTGTCGATGTATTTCTTTGATTTTGTTATTAATTGGTTTATATAGTTGGCTGCTCCCATGTTAGGGGCATAGATATTTAAGATTGTTAGGTCTTCTTGTTGGACAGACCCTTTGAGTATGATAGAGTGTCCTTCCTCATCTCTTATTATAGTCTTTGGCTTAAAATGTAATTGATCTGATATAAGGATTGCCACCCCAGCTTTCTTCTGCTGTCCATTAGCATGGTACATTGTTTTCCACCCCCTCACTTTAAATCTGGAGGTGTCTTCGGGTCTAAAATGAGTTTCGTGTAGGCAGCATATTGATGGGTTTTGTTTTTTTATCCATTCGGATACCCTGTGTCTTTTGATTGGGGCATTTAGCCCATTAACATTCAGGGTAACTATTGAGAGATATGAATTTATTGCCATTGTATTGCCTGTAAGGTGACTGTTACTGTATATTGTCTCTGTTTCTTTCTGATCTACTACTTTTAGGGTCTCTCTTTGCTGAGAGGACCCCTTTCAATATTTCTTGTAGAGCTGGTTTGGTGTTTGCAAATTCTTTCAGCTTTTGTTTGTCCTGGAAGCTCTTTATCTCTCCTTCTATTTTCAATGATAGCCTAGCTGGATATAGTATTCTTGGGTGCATGTTTTTCTCGTTTAGTGCTCTGAATATATCATGCCAGTTCTTTCTGTCCTGCCAGGTCTCTGTAGATAGGTCCGCTGCCAATCTAATGATTTTACCCTTGTATGTTACAGACTTCTTTTCCCGGGCTGCTTTCAGGATTTTCTCTTTGTCACTAAGACTTGTAAATTTTACTCTCAGATGACGAGGTGTGGACCCATTTTTATTGATTTTGAGGGGCGTTCTTAGCATCTCCTGGATTTTGATCTTTGTTCCCTTTGCCATATTAGGGAAATTCTCTCCAATAATTGTCTCCAATAGACCTTCTGCTCCCCTCTCTCTTTCTTCTTCTTCTGGAATCCCAATTATTCTAATGTTGTGTCATCTTCTGGTGTCGCTTATCTCTCGAATTCTCTCCTCGTGGTCCAGTATTTGTTTGTCTCTCTTTTGCTCAGCTTCTTTATTCTCTGTCATTTGGTCTTCTATGTCACTAATTCTTTCTTCTGCCTCATTTATCCTAGCAGTGAGAGCTTCCGTTTTTGATTGCACCTCATTAATAGCTTTTTTGATTTCAACTTGGTTAGATTTTAGTTCTTTTATTTCCCCAGAAAGGGCTTTTATCTCTCCGGAGAGGGTTTCTCTAATATCTTCTATGCCTTTTTCGAGCCCGGCTAGAACCTTGAGAATTGTCATTCTGAACTCTAGATCTGTCATGTTACCAATGTCCGTATTGATTAGGTCTCCAGCCTTCGGTATGGCCTCTTGTTCTTTTTTTTGAGGTGAGTTTTTCTGCCTTGTCATTTTGTCCAGATAAGATTTGCTTTCTCCTGCTGTGGAATTCCGCTGTTATTGGTGAGTGAAGTTGGTTTTGGCTGGGTTTCTTGTTGATCTTCTGGGGGAGGGAGGGGCCTGTTGTAGTGATTCTCAAGTGTCTTTGCTGCAGGCGGAATTGCACCGCCCTTGCCAGGGGCCGGGCTAAGTAATCTGCTCGGGTTTGCTTTCGGGAGCTTTTGTTCCCTGAGCGCTTTCCGTAGAGTTCCGGAGGACGGGAATGAAGATGGCAGCCTCCCAATCTCTCAGCCCGGAGGAGCCGAGAGCTTGGGGTTCCGCTCCTCAGTGCGCCCTCAGAGAAAAGCGCCCAACCGCCCCGCTTCCCTGGCCTGCGGTCGCGCCTTGAGGAAAGCAGTCAATTGCTGGAGTTGGAGAAAAGCGCCCGGTTGCTTCCGTCTCCGTGGCCTCTGGCTGCGCTCCAAGCCCACCCAGCCTGCGACCGGCGCAAGGCAACCCCGGGCTGAGAGCTCGCTCCTCTGCTTTGTCGCTGTAGCCAGCTTCCCCGCTCTAATACCTGCGAGCTCTGCAGCACTCAGACACCACTGGTCCTTCTGTGACCCCGCGGGACCTGGGGTTATGCTTACCCCGCCTGGGTTTCCCCCCGGTTTAGCCTCTGGAGCGATGTCTCCCAGTGGAGCAGACTTTTAAAAGTCCCGATTTTGTGCTCCGTTGCTCCGCCACTTGCCCGGAGCTGGCCCCTCCCCCCGGGGTCTATCTTCCCGTCGCTTTGGATTCACTTCTCCGCACGTCCTACCTTTCAGAAAGTGATCGATTTTCTGTTTCTAGAATTGTTGCTCTTCTTCTCTTCGATTTCCCCTTGGATTTGTAGGTGTTCACAATGGTTAGATAAGCTATCTAGCTGATCTGCTACCCGATGTCGTCTCAGACTGCTACTTCTCCGCCATCTTGACTCCCCCTACCGCAAGTAATATTATTAATATTATCTATTCCCTCATTGGGATTAGATAAGTGACAGTCTTTTTTTTTTTTTTTTTTTTTTTTTTGATAAGTGACAGTCTTTTACCAAATGGACAAAGTGCAAAGAGAGGGTCTGGGGTAGTCATGGTGAATTTGCTTGTTTTAAGAAGCTTTGGCAAAATCAAGCCTGTCTATGTGGATGTCAATGGTAGAGAGCCAAAGCAAGCATACTTAACTGTAGAGTATGATTTTTAAGACTATTTGTTTGCAAGGGGGGTTAACATTTTATTTCAAAGAACTACTGTGCATTGTCTTGTTTCATAATTCCTGTGGGTTAAATATACAGATATTTTCTACATTTTGCATATGAGAACATTTTCAGAAAAACCAATATTCACAAGGTTGTATTAAATTCTCTCTAGTCACAGAATGGCAGTGGTGGAGGATAGTCTCACTAGTGCTAGACTAGCGGGGAAACTTATTGATTCATGACCTAGATCTATAAATTTAAAGTGCAAATTGGTTATAGGAGTATGCAAAAACATTTTGTCTCCCTTGCTTTTTTCGAAAAGCCCAAATGTAATTTGAGCAAGTAATATTTTGGATTACTTGGAGATTAGTTGTCTCATTTAAGGTTAATTTTGATCAATGTTCTTGGCCTATATGAAATCTTTGACTCCTTTTAGAATGTAACATAAACTACAAACCTACTCCTTAGAAAACTGACCTTTGCATTTATGAACACACAGAATTTTGCACAGGATTTCAGGGAGGTTGCCTACCTCCTATTTCTATCCATTAGCACTCCTAGGATGATCACAGATTCAAAACCTCCAATTTAGAATCCATCTAGATGTTGGTTGAGGAAGAAAGGAAAAAGGAAAAAGTCTAAGTTTTAATTTGAGATAATCTCAAGGAAATTGTTTCTTGATGTTGTTTTTATAGCAGACTGTATACTGAAGCATTATGTCCACTAAGGTTCTAACTTGTTGGTTTTAAGGTTGTTAAAAAGATTTTGTATTGAGTTCTTGTTTCAGTTGCTTTGGTGTCCATAGTCCTTGGAAAGTATTTTTCATTTAGTGAATGCTAATTTTTTACTCTCCTTAAATTAGTACACTTAAGAGTTAAAATAATGTCAAGCATATAAAAAGCCCGAGTAGCTTCGTTTGTGTATACTCCCATGTGCTTAGAGCTTTGATTTTAGAAACAGTTGTGTATTTTTATTTTGTTTTACTTATTTATTTTAAAATAATAAAAAAGGGTTATTTTTTCAACAGGAGAATCTTATCTATAGTGCTGATCCAGAATCCTTTGAAGTAAATACTAAAGATATGGACAGTACATTGAGTAGAGCATCTAGAGCAATTAAAAAGACTTCAAAAAAGGTGAGTCTTAGCTTATTATTTAACATATCTCCAAAATGTATTTTTCAGAGTATACTAAAATAATATTGCCATAAATACCAGTATAAGGATAGTCTAACAGAGCTGTTTTCTTGGTTCTAGGAAATGGCCCATAGAGATAAGTAGTTTTAGTTCAGCAAATTCTTTTGCTCAGTAATTATACAACTTGTTATCCCTCCCATTCTTGTTATAGTGATGCTTCTATGCCCCATGCTTCACTATAAATGTACTGGTGGTTGTTTAGTTGTAGATATGTGTACATTCATCTTAAATATTGCCTCAGATATTTTTTGGCAATGGGCACTGACAGAATCAGGAGACCTGGGATCTATTCCTGACCATAAGTATGTTTTAGTTTCCTATTGATGAAGATCACTTCCCTTTTTACCCTATCAGAGTTGAGGACTATGTAAGAATGTTGGCAATGGGGTATTTATTTATTCATTTAAAGTGGGCTCTAAGCCTAGCACGGAGCCCAATATGGGGCTTGAATTCACTACCCTGAGGCAAAATCAAGTCAGATAACTGACTGAGCCACCCACGTGCTCCATGTAATGGGACTTCTTAAAAGTAGAACTAGAATTTTAATAGTTCAAGCAAAATTTGCAGTCATGATCTATAATTTTTTGTTATTGTTTTCTTTGTTTTTGAGGGGAGGCCTTCTACTTTATTTAACCATCCTTGTATCTCCCAGCATTTAATGTATACTAGATAAACATGTTGAATAATGTCAAATGAGCTCTTTCACTTTTTTAATAAATAACTTGAGGTTCAAGTGGCCTTGGACTAAAGATTTCACAACCAAATTTTAGCAGAATCTGATAAAAACCCAGGTTTCTAATTTCCCAGGCCAGGTTTTTCCAGCCTGCTTTCTTTCTCCCTTTGGGCTGTAGTGCTTTATGAGTGCATGGTGGAATAGTCTGCAATATAATACTTCATCTTCTCACACAGTTTTGTCCAAAGAAATTCTAATTCTGCCGTATACCATTTGTAGAAAAACATCATGTATATTTGGCATTGTTTATATTCTTATCAGTTGTATTAGATTTATCTATGCTTAATTAATTGTAACTCCTTTTATCTCTAGGTTACAAGAGCATTCTCTTTTTCAAAAACTCCAAAAAGAGCTCTGCGAAGGGCCCTTATGACATCCCAAAGCTCAGTGGAGGGAAGAAGTCCTTCCAGCAATGACAAGCATGTAATGAGTCGTCTGTCTAGCACATCATCATTAGCAGTAAGTGGCTTTAATTAATGGGCTAAAGACTTACTCGTATTTATGGAGTTGGTATGGAATTTGTGAACTTTTTGAAGATGGAAGTCTTAATAACTCTCTTTTTTTAAATCTCTAAACTTTTAGCCTCTTTATTGGGTAAAGGTAACTGAGAGAAACTTCATTTAATGAACTAGAGACATACTTAGTATATAATTTGATATGAAATTTTATTGGGATTGAGATACATTCAAAAATCTAAGAAAAGAAACAAGTTTTATTTAGGCCCCTCACTTTAGTGTAAATAATAAATGGTTCTGTTTATGGAGATTGGCTCCAAATATTTTTAAATATTTCCTGAATAATTCAAATTCCTAGTGATGTCAGAATTACTAGATAATTAATATTAGGGACATTTCTAACATTTATTACTGTCACTAACTGAGTGATGTATCTGTTCTTTGTAAAATTATTATTGATCTAATCTACTAAGGTTAAGAAAAGCAAGTGACTGTTACTTCTTAGTTGTGTGTCCTTCAGCAAGTTTCTTATTCTCTTATCTTCATTTTTGCAGCTGAGGAGAAAAGAGATTGAAAGTACTTAACCATATAGTGTTAACTATAAGGACTAAACACACACACACACACACACACACACACACACACAATGTGATTATCTAATGAGAGACATTTGAATAGTGGTTATCAACATGAACTCTGGAACTCACATGTTCAAATCCTGGCTCTGCTATTTGCTAGCTGTATGACTTTTGGCAAGTTATTAAAGATCTCTCTGTTTCAATTTCACTATCAGTTAGATGAATTTAAGGTAGTAGTTGTAAGGGTTAAATAAGTTTATATATGCAAATTGCTTTGAATAGTTCCTGGCACATAGTGAATGGTCTAGTGTTTTATGAATGGTTACCTTTTATTATATGAAATTTATAGGTAAGGTACTTCATACTCAATAACTCTTATTTTTTTTTTAAAGCCAGTTCAGTCTCTAACTCAGATACTTAAAATTTAACCTATGAGTATGTTTACACAAATTTTGGAGGAAGGTCAACCTTCCAGTGGGAGGGAAGTTATGCTTGATAATATAAACATATGCAAAGAAATTTGATAAAATGAATTAAAGTGGACAAAATACAGTTAGGCAAAAGTACTACCCCTTCTTTATATCCTGCATTTATATAACTATAACTATTATAAGCATTGCTTTTCAAATGAATGTAATTGGATTTTACAGAAAATTTTTAGAAAATTATTTATGGTTTTGTCACTTTTATGTAGATAATATAAATAAGAAGTACTAAAAATATCTTTAAGACATTCATGTCCTCTTCTCAATTGCTTATTTCTGTTCTAACAGATTGTCCATTCTGTTTCCACAAGCAATATAATTGGATTTACTAAGCATGTTTATGTACAGCGCTCAAACTCTACCGGTGGGCGCTCTCAAAACTCCTGGTTTCGATCTGTCCGTCATTCTGCCTCACGAGCTAGTTTTTCAGAGATACTAGAAGGAACTATTGATTTTTCAAATTTCAAAAAAAGTCCTATCCAAGTCATCTTTGACATTTGTGAAGAATTAGGAGATATGCCAAGCAATAATGGAAACAAGCCTCGTGAAAGTTTAATGTGAGCTTATTAGCTATTTGAAATTTGTATTTGTGAAAAAAGAAAGTATTCTTTCTTCACTGAATCATTATTACGTGGGTGGGGACTTCTGAATTCACAACTTTATAACTGCTTTGAATTCACAACAATTTAAGCTTAGTAGAGATTCCTTGTGTATTGGCACATAAAAATTTTTTTGCTAGGTAATTTACTCTTATGTCCAGAAAAAAATCAATCCCCTTTGAAATTTTTCAATTTATAAAAATGATCATTTTACAAGAATAGTAGTAATTTTGATGTAAAGTAGATTTTTATTCCAAATCTAATTCTTAATCTTAGATTTATGACATTTATATAAAATTCATGCTTTTTAATATGGCAAATCATAAACGTTTCCCTTGAAGAAAATGTAAGCTTTTATACTCTCTACTTAAATCATCTTTGTTATCACCTGAATGGTAATACTTTACCAACCTAGCTCTTTAAATACTACATTTTACTACCTTGTTGATGGGAATTTACAGCCAGCTACCTTGTTGGCTCTAACTTTAGTTATAGTTAGACATTCATGTATGTTAAAATAAAGCAGTAGCTTTCTTTATAATTCATTTTGATTTATACCTGCTCTTCAGGTTTTGGTGTTCTTGTACATGTTCCTTTGTTATTATTGAAAATTCTTATGATGTTTAACTTTGACCTCTGAAACAATAAATTTAGATAGCTTAGTAACTTAATAATCTCTGTTATCAGAAGTGCTGCTATTTCGCTCAGTTTTTATATGGAGCAAAATTATATACATACACCTATGTATGGATTATACACATAATACAAAAACTCTAGGAATGTATGACCTTTAATTTTAGAGAATTATTTTTCATGAAGTAATTTCACTCCTCTTAATTTCGCTTTATGATTAAGAAGAAACTACTAGGGTTTGTCTTTTTACCTCAAAAATTTACCGATTTATAGTTTTCTCAAAGAACCTGAAACAGTATTTAATGTCACACAGAAATACCCTATTAGCAGTAAATCAGTTAGTTAACTAGCCTGTCCATTTGTTTTTTTGTTTTCAAAATGCTAAAATAGTTTTAATTATGTTTTCTTCCTATCCCCCTTGCCCTAATTTAAATTATTTCATTTATTTAAAGAGTTTAGAATTTTGGATGTTTTAAAATTAATTGTTGTGTTAATTTGTAAAATAATAGGCATCATGCTAAACTATGTTATAATTTTTTAAAAGAAGAATGTAAATATAAAAATATTTGTCTTGTCTTTACAGGGTATCCCATCTCCCTCCCTTGTCAGCCTGCCTTCCTTCTTTGAAAGAAGAAGTCATACTTTAAGCAGATCTACAACTCATTTGATTTGAAGCTTAAAAAATGTTAATTTATAGCAACTTATAAACACTTCATACTCAAGAAACTGACTTAAATGGTACTTGTCATAAGCACTTGGTGAAAGCTGGAAAGAATATATAGGTAACACTAAAACTATGTCATTTGATTTTCTTCTTGAAAGAGTAAGATTAACCTCTTACATATTTTGAGTTAATTCATGTAAAAAATTATATTGATTTTGATGTAATTTTTCTCTTTGCTTGAATCTTTCATTTGAAGACCAATAATTTAAGTTATTCGTAATATTAGTAGCTTTGCAACTTGACAATAGTAAATAAATTTTATTGGTGGTTGCCAAATACTGCTGTGAATCTCTCTGTATATTGTCCATGAATGAATTTTTGGAAATACCTATTTGTGTATCTCAGTTTGTGAAGAAATTAAGTAATATCACAGAACTTACTAGATAAAGCACCTGCACAGATTCCTGGTTCATAGTGGGGACTTGTTTCACATGTGCTGTTTGAAGTAGTTATTTAACTGCTCCTATTGCAGTTTATTTTATTCTCAAATGTTTTCAAGATCTAGAGTGTAGATTTTAAAAGATTTGCCCTTATGAACAAGAATAATAGTTAAAGGAGATGGTTTCAAAATATTTTTGCAAATTGAGATAAGAACAGAAAGATTAAAAAATAATGTATATTTTGACAAATATGGTATTGGTGTATACTTGTTACTTTTTCAGGGACCATATATTTTGGGTGATTTTAGCCACTAGCAAATCTTCATTTAGTTTGATAGTGTGAGGAATTTTATTTTGAAGTGTAAGACCATGGGGAAATTGTGGTATAGACTGTTATACATTTTATGAAATAATTCTAAAATTGACATCAGTTTTACCAATCTGCAGTAAAATACATAGGTATTTGTATGGTCTACCTTTTCTTTTGGTCCCATAATTAAATGTAAAATCAAAATACATTTATTTGCTGTTGTAAAATATCTTTCAAACCTGATGTTAATTTTCACAATAGGTTTTTTTGTCTAATAGTCAGTGATGCAAAATAATCAAGTTTCTATGAATTTTTTATTTTTATTTCCTATCTGTTTAGGGAGTCCTGTAAACACTTAATTGTCATTTAACAATTTCCAGTCATCTGCTTTAATAGTTTAACTGACTATATAGATTTTTTTCTATACCACATATTTGCCATTTTTAAATAGTAAATCACTCTACTGATAGATTTTAAAAGCAGTTGTATTAGTAAGAACTTTGTAAATAAATAATTAAAACTCAAGTATATTTTGTTTCATGTTTTTTGTTGTTTTTTAAAGATTTATTTGTTTATTTTGGAGAGAGTGGAAGAGGGGCAGAGATAGTGGGAGAATGAGACCTTCAGCAGACTCCCTGCTGAGCATGGAGTACGATGCTGGGCTCGATCACATGACCCTGAGATCATGACCTGAGCTGAAATCAAGAGTTGGACATGGTACCAACTGAGCCACCCAGGCACCCCTGTTTCATGTTTTCAACAATTCCTTTACACCAATTTTCATAGGTCAATATGAATGCTTTAATCAACTTCTGTCACATATTTGCTTGCCTGTTTATTTGCTTATTCCTTTCTCCTTTAACATTTCTAAGCATTATGTATACTGAGCTATATGTAGGACAGCAATTAAAAAAATTTTATTTATTAGAAAGCATGAGCAGGAAGTTGTGGGGGGAGAGGGAGAGGGAGAAACAGACTCCCCACTAAGCGTGGAGCCCGATGTGGGGCTTGATCCTAGGACCCTGAGATCGTGACCTGAGCTGAAGTCAGATGCTTAATGGACTGACCCACCCAGATGCTCCAGGACAGCAGCATTTACTCTGGAATCCATTTTGCAGTATGGAGCTAGTGAATCCTATGATAGTTTATATAAAATTTTGTGTTTAGTGCATGTACACATTTTTCTGGTAGAAATTATACAGCTTTTATCATTTTATTGGAGATGGAACTTTGATTCCCTCCAAAGCTACAGTGTTTCAGGGAGAGGAAATGACCTGAGATAAGGCATGAAGTTGGAAATGTATTGGGTGAATACGGGCAAAATATTAGCAGTAGTTAATTTTAACTTTAAAGGGAATGCCTCTAGTTTTTCTCAGAAATGAGACCTGCTCTCAGATCTAGTTTGTTTTGGCGTATCTCCATTAACAAATTAAAAACAGTTTGTTTATATTCTTTATCTGTTAAGATGTGTTTATCATGTATGGATATTACATAAAATTAACCTTCTCTTCTCTATTGAGAAAATGTTTTATTCATTGATCTTTAATCTGTTGCATTATATTAATATATTTTGTAGTATTAACCCATTCTTGTATTTGTGGGTTATACTGTATAATTCATACATGATGTATTGAATATAGAACCATATTAATAAAGAATCACATTCATGAGAGAGACATAAGAAAATGTTTAACTCCATAGCAAATTTGAAAATGTGGAGGACCTAAGCAAAGTATAGCCAAAGTTGACTCAAGAGGACTTAGAAACTTCTAATGGCCCCATAAATAGCTCAAGTTAGAAAGGTAAATATGCACTGTTAGAAAAAGATGCAAATTCCAAATGATTTTAAAGCTGAGTTCCAGCATTTAAAGACTACTTAATGTATAGTAATAGTCCTACTTTGTAGAATTAAAAAAGATTGGCAGCTATCTAGTTCATTTCATGAAGTTAAAATATAAGCATTATATCAAAATTTTAAAAGGATAATGTAAGAAAGAAAAGTACTGATTAATTTCAGTTATGAATATAGAAGCAATCATTCTAAATAAATGATAAGTCTAGGAGTACAATTAAAATACAGTCTAACCAATGTACGACCATTAGATTGACTAATAAACATAGTAGGGCTAAATCAACAAAATGATCATAGTAAATGGAACACACTTCCCTTGACTAAAGGAAAGATCAGTCATGTGACATACAACATAATTATAGGATAATGGTGCATTACATTAATCTGAAGTCTGAGTATATTCTCATCTATTACTTTAGCCTTCTTGGACTCAATAGTGTTTTTTTTTATGTTCAAAGTTTTAGTAGCAAAAAGTAAAACAATCCAATGTCAAGGAAAAAAAGAATTGGTATTATCAAACATCCAGACGATGAAATAATATACTTCCATTAAAAATGTTGCTGACATGGGAGCCTGGGCAGGTCATTCAATTAAGCTTCTGACTCTTGATTTCGGCTCAGGTCATGATCCCAGGATCCTGGGATCCAGCCCCACATTGGGCTCCTTGCTCACCGGGGAGCCAGCTTCTCCCTCTCCCTCTCCCTCTGCCTGCCTCTCTACCTACTTGTGCTCTCTCTGACAAATAAATGAATAAAATCCTTTTTAAAAAAAGTTGTTGAGGGGCACCTGGGTGGCTCAGTGGGTTGAACCTCTGCCTTTGGCTCAGGTCATGATCTCATGGTCTTAGGATCGAGCCCTGCATCACATCGGGCTCTCTGCTTAGCAGGGAGCCTGCTTCCCCCACTCCCTCTCTGCCTGCCTCTTTGCCTACTTGTGATCTCTGTCAAATAAATAAGTAAAATCTTAAAAAAAAAAAAAAAAGTTGTTGAAATGCATCTATTCACATGCAGTCATGATGAACTAATTTAAAATGCAAGTTAACCAAATGAAATAGTTGATATAATCTTCTTAAAAATCATATACTACAGAGGTGCCTGGGTGGCTCAGTTCGTTAAGCCTGACTCTCGATTTTGACTCAAGTCATGATCTGGGTGGTGGAGCTCATCCTGGGCATGCAACCTGCTTGGGATTCTCTCCCTCTCCCTCTCTCTCTCCCTCTACCCCTGCTCCCACTTGTCCACACCCACATTCTCTCTCTCTCTCAAATCTAAAAAAATTATATACTGTACACATATTTATACATAACATATATCTAAAAGAATATTATGAGAGTCTAATGTTTGCTCCAGATTGAATTGTGTCCTCCCCACTCAAATTCATATGTTGAAGCTCTAACTCTACTGTGACTGTATTTGGAAAGAGGGCTATTAAGGAGGTAATTTCAGTTAAATGAGGCCATAAGAATGGGGCCTTAATCCAATGTAACTAATGTCCTTAGAAGAGGAATAGATTTACTAGGAGTGGTGGTCACAGAGGAAAGGCCATCCAGGGACACAGTAAGATGGTCACCTTCAAGTCAGCAAGAGAAGCCTCACCCAAAGCTAACACTGTCAGCATCTTGACTTTGAAATTTTCAGTCTCCTGTACTGTGAGGAAGTAAATTTCTGTTGTTTAAGCCACCCAGTATGTGGTATTCTGTTAGGGCAGCCTGAGCAGACTAATACGGTGTTCATTTTGTTTCTTTATTTTCTGGTTATTCTATTCTGCAGTGTGAATGTGTGTGTGTGTGTGTGCGCGCGCGCCTATTTATTTACTTTTGTAAATTATTTTTTTTTCGGTGTTCCAAAATTCATTGTTTATGCACCACACCCAGTGCTCCATGCAATCCGTGCCCTCTATAATACCCACCACCAGGCTTACCCAGCCCCCTCCCCAAACCCTCAGTTTGTTCTCAGAGTCCACAGTCTCTCATGGTTTGTCTCCCCCTCCAATTTCCCCCAACTCACTTCTCCTCTCCATCTCCCAATGTCTTCTGTGTTATTCCTTATGCTCCACGAGTAACTGAAACCATGTGATAATTGACTCTCTCTGCTTGACTTATTTCACTCAGCATAATCTTCTCCAGTCCTGTGCATGGTGATACAAAACCCAAAAGACTCCACCCCCAAACTACTAAAACTCATACAGCAATTCAGGAATGTGGCAGGATACAAAATCAATGTACAGAAATCGGTTGCTTTCTTATACACTAACAATGAAAATATAGAAAGGGAAATGAGAGAATCGATTCCATTTACTGTAGCACCAAGAACCATAAGATATCTGGGAATAAACCAAAGAGGTAAAGGATCTGAACTTGAGGAACTACAGAACACTCACGAAAGAAAGTGAAGAAAACACAAAAAAAATGGAAGAGCATTCCATGCTCATGGATCAGAAGAATAAGCATTGTTAAAATGTCTATACTGCCTAGAGCACTCTGTACTTTCAATGCCATCCCGATCAAAATTCCACCAGAATTTTTCAAAGAGCTGGAACAAACAATTCTAAAATTTGTATGGAACCAGAAGAGACCCCAAATTGCTAAGGAAATGTTGAAAAAGAAAAACAAAACTGGGGGCATTATGTTGCTTGATTTCTAGCTTTACTCCAAAGCTGTGATCACCAAGACAGCATGGTACTGGCACAAAAACAGACATATAGACCAACAGAACAGAGTAGAGAGCCGAGATATGGACCCTCAACTCTATGGTCAAATAATCTTCGACAAAGCAGGAAAAAATATCCAGTGGAAAAAAGACAGTCTCTTCAATAAATGGTGCTGGGAAAATTGGACAGTTATGTATAGAAGAATGAAACTCGACCGTTCTCTTAAACCATAACAAAGATAAACTCGAAATGGATAAAAGACCGCAGTGTGAGGGAGGAATCTATCAAAATCCTAGACTCAGTAGTTTGATTCAAATTTCTCAACTCTGCACCATTATGGAGCCAAAATGGGAATCAGGTTCTTGGATGGATCCAATAATAATGCAAAGAGTCTTTTGAATAGTTTTAGGGATTTTACTGCATCAGATAGTGTTCTTTCAAGAATACAAGTGTGGTTCAATATTTGGAAGTTTATGAACATGACTTACTGACAATTTATAGGAGAAAAAAACGATTTATCAATAGATTCTGTAAGTTCATTTAATAAAACTCAGCCACTGTAATTCATAAAAATTCCAACTAAGGACTTTTGGGCAACATGACTACAGTCAGAGTGGGTGTCCTTCTAATGGAAATACCAAACATTTATGAAATACAATTTAAAAATATAAAAAAAATTTTAGTGTATAACTGAGGGTGAAGAAAAATATGGAACTCACCATTTGTGGGAAATTGATAGAAATCCAAGCAATCAAAATACAAGTTTCATGTGTGTGTGTGGGGGAGTTTGTAACATGACAAATTGTTTGCAGAGTGTATATGTTATTACAAAGGGTTATATGAGCAATCAGTTGAAGAGGTGAGAGAATTTGCTTTATCAGAAATAAAGTTTATTATAAAACAGTAGTATCAGGACAGCCAGATATTGGAAGTCTCGGTGCACTGAACACAAATAAATTAGGGATCATAATTGAAAACTGATAAACAGAAAAACGTGGCACTTTAAACAGTAAAGGCAGTCTTTTTAATAAATGGTGCTGAGAAAAATAGCTATCTTTTTCTTTAAAAAGAAAAATTTAATCTCTTTTCACACTCTATACAAAATCAATTCCAGGGGAATTAGAGATGTAAATATGAAAGGTAAAACTAAAGATTTTACTAGATAATACAGCAAAGTATCTTAATCTTTCTGGGACTGGAAAATATTGCTTAAACGTCTCACTATGTTTGAGATAATTATAGTGGGAAAGATTGATAAATCTGCATTAAAATTAAGAACTTCTAGTCATGAAAAGACATCATTAAGAGCAAAAGTCACAGTGTATATGTTTACAATCTATATAACTGATGGGCTCATCCAGAATTGTATTATAAAGAGTTAGAAAGCCAAAAAAATTAGACCTCCATGTAGAAAAACAAGCATTTCACAATTAAAATCCGAATGGTTAATATTGCTGGATCATATGGTATTTCTATTTTTAATTTTTTGAGGTACTTCCTACTCCTTTCCATAGTGGCTGTACAAATTTACATTTATTTCCACCAACAGTTCACAAAGGTTTGCTTTCCCCCACATTTCTACCAACTCTTGTTATCTTTTACCTTTCTGATAATAGCCATTCTAACCAGTATAAATGGGTATCTCATTGCATTTAAATTTGCATTTTCTTAATAATTGGTGATGTTGAGCACATTCTCATATACCTGTTGGTCATTTGTATATCTTCAGAAAATGCATATTCAGGTCCTCTACTCATATTTAAATTGGATTGTTTTTTCACTCTTAAGTTGCAATACATGATATACAGATACTTTCTTCTATTCAGTAGGTTGACTTTTCATTTTGTTGATGGTTTCCTTTGCTGTGCAGAAGCTTTTGTTTGATGTAGTCAAAGCTTGTGTATTTTTGCTTTTATGGGTTGCCTTGGCTTTTGGTGTCAAATCCAAAAAATCACTGCCAAGACCAATGTCAGGAAGCTTACCACCTATTTTTCTTATAAGAGTTTTACGGTTTCACATCTTACTCAAGTCTTTAATCCATTTTGAGTTAAATTTTTGTCCATATTGGAAATAACAGTCTAGTTTGATTGTTTTGCTCATGGCTAACCAGTTTTCCCAACACTGTTTATTGAAGAGACTGTCCTTTCCACACTATATTCTTGGCTCCTTTGTTAAAAAATTGGTTGACCATATATCCATGAATATATTTGAGGGTTCCTCATTTGTTCCATTGATCAGTATTTGTGTTTTTATGCCAATACCATACTGTTTTGTTTACTATAGCTTTGTAATATAGCTTGAAATCAGGGAGTGTGATGCCTCCAGCTCTGTTCTTTCTCAAGATTGCTTTGGCTATTTGGGTCTTCTGTGGTTCTGTACAAATTTTAGGATTGTTTTTGTGAAAAATGTCATTGGAATTTTGATAGGAACTGCATCGAATCAAGATTGCTTTGGATATTGTGACATCTTAACAATATTAATTCTTCCAATACATGAGCATGGACTGTGTTTCCATTTATTTCGGTCTCTCCCGGTTTCTTTTATTAATGTCTTCTAGTTTCCATGTACAGATCTTTCACCTCCTTTGTTAGATTTATTCCTAGGCATTTTATTCTTTTTGATGCATTATTCCCTCTTTTTATAAAAACTCTTTCCTCCTTTGGATTTTGTGACACTACTTTTTTCCCCTCCTACCTGTTGAGCTACATCTCAAATATATCTTTGAGTGAATAAAATAATCTTTTCCCATTTCTTACATGTAGATGCTCCCCAAATATTCATCTTTGGTCCTTATTTCTTTGCATCTTATATACTCACATTATACTATTTTATGTATGTATGTATGTATATCTCTATCTCTATATCTATATTCATATCAATACACATAAATATTTATAAAACTATATCTATTTGTAAAACAGCTCTGATTTTATTTTTTTAATTTTTAGTTTTGTTTTCTTCCAATTTTTTATTTAAATTTGAGCTAGTTAACATATAGTGTAATATGGGTTTCAGGGGTAGAATTTGTAATTCATCACTTAGCATATAATACCCAGTGCTGCGGTACCTGGATGGGTCAGTCGGTTGAACATCTGATTTTGGCTCAGGTCATGATCTTGGAGTCCTGGGATCAAGGCCTGTGTCAGGCTCTGTTGCTCAGTGGGAAGTCTGCTTGTCTGTCTGCCCCTACCCCTGCTCATGTTCTCTCTCTCTCTTCCTCAAGTAAATAAAATCTTACAAAAAAGAAATACCCAGTGCTCATTATAACAAGTGCCATCCTTAACACCCATCACCCATTTAGCTAATACCCCATCTACCTACCTCCATCAACCCCCAGTTTATTCTCTACCATTGAGTCTCTCATAGTTTGCCTACCCCTTTCCTCTTTTTTTCCCTTCCCACATGTTCACCTGTTTTGTTTCCTAAATTCCACTTACGAGTGGAATCACAAGGTGTTTGTCTTTGACTTTTTTGCTTAGCGTAATACACTCTAGCTACACTCTTGCTCTATCCATGTCACTGCAGATAGCAAGATTTCATTCTTTTTGATGACTGAGTAATATTCCATTGTAGATCTATACCACATCTTTATCCCTTCATCAGTTGATGGACACTTAAGCTTTTTCCATAGTTTGGCTCTTGTTGATAATGCTGCTATAAACATCGGGGGGTGTGTAACTCTTTAAATCTGTATTTTCTTTTCTTTTTTTTTTTTTTAAGAGAGAAACAGCAGGAATGGTGTGTGTGGGGAGGGGAGGGGGTGGTGGACAGGCAAAGGGAGAGGGAGGGAGAGAATCTAAAGCAGGCTCCATGCCCAGTGTGGAGCCTGACAAAGGGTTTAATCTCACGACCCTAAGGTCATGACTGGAGCTGAAACCAAGAGTCAGAGCCCCACACAGGGCTTGATCTCAACAACCCTGAGATTAGGACCTGAGTCAAAACCAAGAGCTGATGCTTACCTAACTGAGCCACCCAGGTACCCCTCAAATCTGTATTTTTGTATCCTTTGGGTAAATACCTAGTAGTACAAATGCTGGATTATAAGATAGCTCTATTTTTAACTTTCTGAGGAAACTCCACACTGTTTCCCAGAGTGGTTGCACCAGTTTGCATTCCCACCAACAGTGTAAGAGGGGTTCCCCCTTTCTCCACATCCTCACTGACATCTGGTTGTGAATTTTAGCCTTTTCTAAAAGGTGTGTGGTGGTATCTTATCATGGTTTTGATTTGTGATTCCCTAATGATGAACAATGTTGAGCATCTTTTCACATATCTATCAGCCATCTGGATGCCTTTGTTGGAAAAATGTCTATTCATGTCTTCTGCTTATTTCTTTTTTTTAATGGATGTTGAGTTTGATAACTTTTTTTAATAGATTTTAGATAATAACCCTTTATCAGATAAGTCATTTGCAAAAACCTTCTCCCATTCCCTAGGCTGGATTTTGTTTTGTTGATTGTCTACTTTGTTGTGCAGAAGATTTTTATCTTGATGAAGTCCCAATAGCTCATTTTTGTTTTTGTTTCCCTTGCTTCCAGAGATGTATCTAGTAAGAAGTTGATATGACTGAGGTCAAAGAGGTTGCTGCTCTAGGGTTCTCCTCTAGGATTTAGATGATTTCCTGTCACACGTTTAGGTCTTTCATCCATTTTGAATTTATATTTGTGTATGGTGAAAGAAAGTGGTCCAGTTTCATTCTTCTGCATGTTGCTGTCCAGTTTTCCCAACACCACTTGTTGAAGAAGCTGTCTTTTTTCCATGGGATAGTTTTTCCTGCTTTGCCAAAGATTAGTTGACCATATAGTTGTGTGTCCATTTCTTGGTTTTCTTTTTTTTTTTTTTTAAAGATTTTATTTATTTATTTGTCAGAGAGAGTGAGCACAGGCAGACAGAGAGGCAGGCAGAGGCAGAGGGAGAAGCAGGCTCCCTTGCTGAGCAAGGAGCCTGATGTGGGACTCGATCCCAGGACCCTGGGATCATGACCCGAGCCGAAGGCAGCCGCTTAATCAACTGAGCCACCCAGGCATCCCCATTTCTTGGTTTTCTATCCTATTCCATTGATCTCTCTTTTTGTGCCAGTACCATACTGTCTTGATGATTGCAGCTTTGTAATATAGCTTGAAGTCTTAAATTGCTATGCCTCCAATTTTGCTTTTCTTTTTCAGGATTGCTTTGCCTATTCAAGGTTGTTTGTGGTGGCAAACAAATTTTAGGATTGATTTTGTTCTCACGCTGTGAAAAATGCTGGTAGTATTTTGATAAGGATTGCATTAAATGTGTCGATTGTTTTCGGCAGTATAGACATTTTACCGATATTCATTCTTCCAATCCATGAGCATGGAACAACTTTTCCATTTTTTGGTGTCCTTTTCAATTTCTTTCATAAGTGTTCTATAGTTTTCAGAGTACAGATCTTACACCTCTTTGGTTAGATCTATTCCTAGTTATCTTACAGTTTTTGGTGCAATTGTAAACAGGATCTATTACTTGATTTCTTTTTCTTTGCTTCATTGTTGGTATATAGAAATGCAACAGGTTTCTATACATGGATTTTATATCCTGCAACTTTGCTGAATTAATGTATTAGTTCTAAAAATTGTTTGGTGGAATCTTTTGGTTTTTCTATGTAGAGTATTATGTCATCAGCAAATAGTGAAAGTTTGACTTCTTCCTTGCTTATTTGGATACATTTTATTTCTTTTGTTGTGATTGCTGAGGCTAAGACTTCTAGTACTATGTTAAATAACAGTGGTGAGAGTGCATATCCCTGTTGTGTTCCTGACCATAGATGAAAAGCTCTGTTTTTCCCCATTAAGGATGATATTAGCTGTGGGTCTTTCTTATATGGCTTTTATGATGTTGAGGTATGTTCCCCCTCTACCTACTTTGCTGACGGGGTTTTTTGTTTTTTTTTTAAGATTTTATTTATTTATTTGACAGAGAGATAGAGAGCACAAGTAGGCAGAGTAGCAGAGGGATAGGGAGAAGCAGGCTCTCTGCTGAGCAGGGAGCCTAATATGGGACTCGATCCCAGGACCTTGGGATCATGACCTGAGCTGAAGGCAGCTGCTGAACTGACTGAGACACCCAGGTGCCCTGACGGTTTTTGTTTTGTTTTTTTTTTAATCAAGAATTGATGCTGTATTTTGTCAAGTGTTTTTTCTACATCTATTGAGGATCATATGGTTCTTATCCTTTCTTTTATTAAGGTGGTGTATCACATTGATTGATTTAGGAATATTGAACCACCCCTGCAGCCCAGGAGTAAAATCCCACTTGATTATGGTGAAGAGTTCTTTTTTTTTTTTCTTCAAGATTTATTTATTTATTTGAGAGAGAGAGAGATTGAGAGAGAGAGAGAGAGAGCGTGCGCGTGCATGAGAACGGAGAGGGTCAGAGTGAGAAGCAGACTCCCTGCTGAGCAGGGAGCCAGATGTGGGACTCGATGCAGGCACTCCAGGATCATGACCTGAGTTGAAGGCAGTTGCTTAACTAACTAAGCCACCCAGGCGCCCATGAACAGTTCTTTTAATGTACTGTTGGATCCAATTTGCTAATATCTTGTTGAGAATTTTTGCAACTATGTTCATCAGGGATATTGGCCTTTGTTTCTCCTTTCCAGGGAATCTTTGTCTGGTTTTACAATCAAGGTAATGCTTGACTCATAGAATGAGTTTGGAAGTTTTCCTTCCATTCCTAATTTTTGGAACAGTTTGAGAAAAATAGTTATTAACTCTTTTTAAAATGTCTGGTAGAGGGATGCCTGAGTGGCTCAGTTGTTAAGCATCTGCTTTCAGCTCAGGTCATGGTCCCAGAGGCCTGGTATTGAGCCCTGCATCAGGCTCCCTGCTCAGTGGGAAGCCTGCTTCTCCCTTTCATACTCCCCTTGCTTGTGTTTCCTCTCTTGCTGCTCTCTCTCTCTCAGTCAAGTAAATAAATAAAATGTTAAAAATAAATAAATAAATAAAGGTATCATAGAATTCCCTTAGGAAGTTATTTGGCCCTGCATTTTTGTTTGTTGGTAGATCTTTGGTTATGGATTTCATATCTTTGCTGGTTATGGGTCTGTTCAAATTTTCTATTTCTTCCTGTTTCAGTTTTGGTAGTTTATAAGTTTCTGGGAATTTGTCCATTCCTTTCAGAGTGTCTAGTTTTTTGGCATATAATTTTTTATAATATTCTGTTACAATTGTTTATATTTCTGTAGTGTTAATTGTGATTTCTCCTCTCTCATTGTGCTTTTATTTTTTGGGGTCCTTTCTCTTTTGGTTAAGTCTGGCTTAGGGCTTATCAATTTTATTAATTGTTTTAAAGAATCAGCTCTGGTTTCATTGATCTGTTCTACTGTTTTTCTTTTTATTTGTTTATTTCTATATTGTTTATTTCTGCTCTAATCTTTATTACTTCCCTTCTGCTGTCTTTAGGCTTTATTTGCTGTTCCTTTTCTAGCTCCTTAAGGTATAATGTTTGGTTGTATATTTGAGACTTTCCTTGCATCTTGTGGTAGGCCTATATCACAATATACTTCCTTCTAAGGATGGCCTTAACTGTGTCTTAAAGTTTTTTTTTTTTTAAGGAGTTTATTTATTTATATGACAGACAGAGATCACAAGTAGGCAGAGAGGCAGGCGGCGGGGTTGGGGGGGAAGCAGGCTCCCCACTGACCAGAGAACCTGACATGGGGCTCGATCACAGGACCCTGAGATCATGACCTGAGCCAAAGGCAGAGGCTTAACCCACTGAGCCACTCAGGCACCCTGCGTCCTAAAGGTTTTGGATTGTTGTGTTTTCATTTTCATTTGCTTCCATGTATTTTTTTTTAAATTTCTTCTTTAATTTCCTGGTTAACCCATTAATTCTTTAGCAGGGTGTTCTTTAACCTCTATGTATTTGTGGTCTTTCCAAATTTTATCTTGTGGTTGACTTCAAGTTTCATAGCATTGCGGTCTAAAAATATGTATGATATAATCTCGGTCTTTTTTTTACTTGCTGATCTGTGTTCCAGTATGTGATATATTCTGGAGAATATTTCATGTACATTTAGGAAGAATGTGTATTCTGCTGCTTTAGGATCAAATGCTCTGAATATATCTGTTAAGTCCCTCTGGTCCTGTGTGTCATTCAAAGTCATTATTTTCTTGTTGATTTTCTGCTTAGATGATCTGTCCATTGCTATAAGTGGGTTGTTGAAGTACCCATTATTGTATTATTATCAATAAGTTTCTTTATGTTGGTTATTAATTGATTTATATATTAGGGTGCTCCCAAGTTAACCATCCCCTGACTTAAAGCCACCTCACACTTTGTAGTTCAAATCTGAAGTCTCTTCCTCCTTCTTCACCCCTGTAATACTGTTTTTCTTTCTTTCTTTTCTTCCCCATATGTCTTTCTATGAATGGCATTACTGTCCACACTGTCTCCTGAGCCAGACTCCTGGGAATCATCCGATGCCTTGGCTTGTCTCTCTTTCTTATTCTTCATAGTCAGCCTGGGATCCCACTCCTTCGGATCTTATAAAGGAATCCATACCTACATCACTATTCTAATTGTTATACTTTATTTCAGGTGTACATGCCTTTCTCCTTGACTTATTTGGTAATCTAGTCTTAGCCTACATTCTACAAAAGAAGAATGTGGAACAAGGCTGTGTCGAAGGTTTTTGTTTTGTTTTGAGTTGGTTTATCTTGGGGAGTAGGAATGGAGAAAGAGAGATGGGAAATCCAACACAGTTTGCTTTATCAAGTTGGTCACTACCAAAATCCAAGGTTGCTCAGTCCTGTGGAAAAATTTTATTTGTTATCGGGGGAAACTTCCATCCCCAGTTTTTTAAAGTCAGGTTTCCAGCAATTCTAGGTTGTATTTGCATGCTGAATGCCAGGCAATTCTGACACCTCCAAGCCTCAGAAATGGCCTGGGGCAGAAGTGAGAGGTAGGTAGCCCAAACTTCAGCACTGGCTTCAGTAAGAAGAGGGAGGGGTTTGAAGTAGATTAGGAAGTGTCTGATTTACCTCCTAACTGACAGATTCTTCTACTTCTGTAGTCCATCCTTTAGAGCCAGAGCAATCTTTTTTTTTTTTTTTTAAGATTTTATTTATTTAGGAGACAGAGAGCACACGAGTCGGGGGAGGGGCAGGGGGAGAGAAAGAGAAGCAGACTCCCACTGTGTAGGGAGCCCATTGCAGGGCTCCACCCCCTGGACCCTGGGATTACCTGAGCTAAAGGTAGACACTTAACCAACTGATGCTTAACCACCTCCAAGGTGCCCCCAGAGCAATCTCTTAAAAACAAATGATTCTGTTATTTTCTTGTTTAAAATTATTTTCATGTTTCTGCTAGATATTTCCAGAAAAATGTATGCTTCTTAGAATATTATAACATTCCTTCCTTTATGATCTGCCCCCTTCCTACCTCCCTAGAGCCCTTCACTCATCACTTCCTCATATAAAGCCTTCCCAGAACATTCCCCACTCTTATTCTAGCTCCTTGTCAATACTGCACCCTCTTCCTAGGATGCCCTTCCTCTCCTTTTTTGCTTAGCTATTCTCTCCTTTAAGAAACCTTACCTATTGCTCTACTCTCTTGCTTAGGCTGGATTAGTTCCCCTGCTACATGTTCTAGCAGGATTCTGTGTTTGCCCTCGTCTTAGAATTTGAGGGGGGATTAGGGGAACTGTCAAATTTTTCTGTTAAACTAGATTGTCAATTGCTAGCACAGAATCCGACAGGTAACAGGTGCTCAATAACAATGGAAATTTTCCAAGTATATTGGGGAAAGTGAACCAACTCCATCACTGAAGTGAAAAATAACCACATTCAATGTATGTTTAAATACCTTTGGGGTTTTAGTTCCTCTCAGCAGGTGTAAATCAAACCTGTTTCAGTTAGATGTGCCACAGGAAGAATGTGGTTTGTAAGCATTGCATGGAAGAGTGTTAGGTAAAGAGATGAGAAAGGTGGCAGCTCTGACCTGCTAGAAGTGTCGAAAGAGCGGTCTTGTTGTTACTGATGGAAACAGTCCTTGGCTGATCACCTGCCTGCAAAAAGTGTGAAAACTGATAACCTTTGTAGCAATCCATTAGAGAAAGTGTTTCCTGGTCCCCATACCTTGCACCCATATGCTGGAGCTAGAAAAGCAGCCACGTAAGCCTGGATGAAGTTGGGCTGTGGGCCAGGATAATTTTTGCAGAGTTGGAAAATGTGACATAAGGCACTAATATTGTACCTCCCCAGGATTTGTGCCTCGCTGCCAAGAGGAGGGGCATTGCTGGAAATAACCCTGGGAAAGTGTGGCAGAGACTTGGGAAAATATTGTAGGCTGAGAGATTATTTTTCACTTCCAAATAAATCTGCCAGGCTGAATTCATTTGCAAAAGAATAGATTAAGCTTGATTTGTTTGGCTTTTGTGGTTTCAACTTCCCTAGAATTAATTCATGCCAAATTTATTATAACTTTATTTTTTTAAATGAAGAACTGTATAATTTTCTACTTGATTAAAAAGTAATAAATGCGTTTACTATTCCTGGTTTTAGTGTTTCTAATGGTTACTTCCCTAACTTTAAATAATACAAAACACTGCTGTTTCTTCAACTGTCAACTTTACGCATTATTTATTAGCCAGACTTCTGAGAGGCAAAAAAATACTTAGTCTACGTATGTTACACTTTCTCCTCACCCCCTTCTACCTCCAATTTAAAACAATTGTTATTTTTGTTTGATTTTTTATTATACTAAGTGAAACAGCATCTCATAATTCCCAATGATTTTTTTTTTTTTTTTTTTTGAGTGGGGAGAAGGGTAGAGAGAGAGAACCTTAAGCAGTTGCCATGCCCAGTGTGAAGCCCCACGCAGGGCTCCATCTCATATACTGAGATCATGACCAGAGCTTAAATGAGTCAGATCTTTAACCAACTGAGCCACCAGGTGCCCCTCTCAATGACTTTAGATGACATTAAATTTATTGAGCACATTTTTAAAAAAAGATTTTATTTATTTACTTGGCAGACAGAGATCACAAGTAGGCAGAGAGGCAGGCAGAGAGAGGAAGGGAAGCAGGCTCCCTGCTGAGCAGAGAGCCCAATGCGGGGCTTGATCCCAGGACCCTGGGATTATGACCTGAGCCGAAGGCAGAGGCTTTAACCCACTGAGCCACCCCAGGCGCCCCTATTGAGCACATTTTTATTAGCACTCAGGTAGTTCATTTATCTTCACATTGGCCCTGAGAAATCACCATTCTTTCCCCTCTTTGTCACACATGGAAACTGAGGCACAGAGCCCTTACATAACTTGCATGAGGTTACCAGTTAATAAGCAGTGGTGGTGGGATAGCTCTAAAGTCTGTGCTCTTGGTTAGTAAGCTCCAGTTTCCCCACAGTGAGAAATACGTTTGTAACAAATATGTTTATCTCCCACATGAAGGAGGCTCTTAGAATGCCTGTCTGCCTTCCGCTATGTCTGTCCACTTTTTCATGTGTTTCCTGTGCCCTACATCTAACCACTCTTTTTTCCTTTTCATTCCCCACACACATCCTGTTCACCTCCTACAGGGAGAGTATCATGATTCTTCTTTTTACTCTGTGGTTCTTCTCCCGAGGAAGCTCTCTGATCCATCTGCCCCTACGTTCCAGAAATGAAAAGGCAGCTCCCCCAAGTCCGATGCATTGGAAGTGGGAACAGTGGTGCTGGTGATGGGCCTGCTCTCGTGCACCCTGGCAGGGGCTCCAGTGTGAGGGGGGCCCTGGAGCAGAGGGCCACCGGAAGGATGGTGGGGGGTGTGAAGCAGGTGGAGAGTATTAACAGTCTGTGCCCAAAGAAATTAACCATATAATGTCAAAATTGCAACATTTACATTGTGTTACATTCTGTTAACATTGTTAAATTTTCCAGATTTGATTTATAGGTGAATTCAAAGTTTGATATTAGTACACAGTGTTTCCTTTGTTATGATGAAGTGAATACTGTCCTATATAGAGACAAATAATGTTAGGATTATAAATTCAATATTTTAGCCAATCAACCCCAAATCAAATGGATTTCCATTTCTTCCTCAAGCCCTCTTTCAGCTGTTCAAAATCGTGCCATATTTTAGTGTCCATGATTTGGGGGACAGAAATGTCTTGCAAGGCTCTTTTCCCCTGTGTTCGTTATTGCCTTCCTCCCTTCACCTGTCCCCACAACTTCCCCACCCCTATCTCCCAGAGTGTTTAGCAGAGGAATTTTAATCACTCTCTCTTCAGTCCCCTATCCTCCTGTCCTCTTCCTTACCTGTGACCTTAAATTTGGAGTTCATAATATATGATAATATTTTAAGGCAATACAAGACCCCAAAGCTTCTTTATAGTTATCAGAACAAAGTTAAATTAGGTCCAAGATGAATTTTAGTACACATTATTTTAAGGTAGGACCATAGACATTTGTGATAAATATATTTATTGCCCTGCCACAGTACAGAAATGATTTGAGGTGGTTTGTATAGAAACGTAGTACAGGAAAAGAGAAAAGAGAACAATGGCAAAAAGTAGAAATTGTAAGAGGAAGCTAGGATTGCGGTTGTCACTCACGTGCCTGCAGAGTGTCTGGTGTATTTGTGAGAAGGGTGCCACGCACTGTATTCTGGACATCTTCTCAGCTGTGCAACAGCTGATTCCACCACCCGCAGGACCAGTTCCTTGAGTCACAGTGAGTGGAGCATAAAGATAATCCACTGTGGAGTAGATCTGTGGCTGGAACAGACTGGGGCGATGACTTCCTGTGGGTTCTGGTAGGGAAGGTGTGTTTGAGGTTGGAGTATGATGTACTCCATTACTTTTTTTTTTTTTTTTAAGATTTTATTTATTTATTTGACAGAGAGAGAGAGAGAGTGCATAAGCAGGGGGAGCAGCAGACAGTGGGAGGGGGATAAGCGAGCTTCCTGCCAAGCAGGGAGCAGGACGAAGGACTCAATCCTAGGATCCTGGGATCATGACCGGAGCCGAAGGTGGACGCTTACCCAACTGAGCCACCCAGGAGCCCCAATATCTTGTTACATTTTTAATAAAGTTCTGCCGTATAAATGGATGAGAAATATTGTTAAAGTGCCTTTCTGCTTTGAGGACCAAAACATGTGGTTCAGGTGTAAAGTGATATGCTAGTCCAGGTAGATGACATTTTATTCTATTGATTGATCTCTTTTTCCCATTTCAGCTACAAAATTGATACGTACTCATTCTTGAGAGGTTAGAAGCATTAATGAACAGAAAGAAAAATCATGAAAATGACTGTCCCATGCTTTAGTGATAGTTTACTCTTAACCTTGGTTTATATCCTTTCCTCCTCTTCTCACACTCTAACGGACATGTCTTGTCTTCCGAAGCTCACTACACAAATCTGTGTTTAAATGACATAATTTCTCTTTCCTCAAATTCACTCTCTGAAAAAAGAACTTGTTTTAGCAAACCCACATGGTCACAACAGCCAAACCGAATTGTACACAAATTCAGAGGAGACAATAGAGAGCTCACTGCAATGGATTCTCAACTCTTCTGATCACACGGAACCCCACGCTTGCACACTTTACACACGTTGGGCATTATTTCATCAGATCCCCGCATTATGAAACGAAAATGTCTCCTCAGAATGCTGAAAAGCCTGTGAAGAAAGTAGATTGGCCTGTGAATTGCAGACAACAATTGACAAAGGCAATTGACCTGCAAAGCAGATTTTTAGTGTTGTTGAAACGAGGCTATTTTGGAAGTGAAGGCTACCTTGCACGTTCATTTCAGTAAAGGAGACAAAAGCGCTAGAACATAAACCATCCAAAAAGGCTAACGTTGCTTTAAAGTGTCTGTGATGTTGATGCTAAAACCTTTGCTGCTGTATCACTTCGAAAACCCCGGCGTCTTTTAGGGGCTGTTGAAGAGGGAATTGTCTGTTCTGCGACACTCAGCTCAGAAAGTTTGGGGGACCAAGGCAGTGTTCAGTGATTACACGAGGGGCTGCCTCTATTCATCAGAGAGCACACAAGGATGGAAAACTTGCGAACAAGGCTCTTTCGAGAATAGACAATGTGCCCAGATGTCCTTCCAGTGTTGACGATTATGGAGATAATATCACAGTGGTCTTTTTGCCTCCCAGCCTTATGTCATTATTGTGGCCTCTGAACCTATGAGTTGCTGCAGCCTTCAAGGCATATTGTTTACAGATGGTGATGCAGTATGTGGTGCTTATCTGCTGATAGATGGTCTGATGATGCCGGCAACACTGCTTCGGTTCAGGATTTATGGAAGAGTTTTGACATTCAGAAGGTCTTCAGATTTATCAACTGGGTTTGGCAGGTATCATAACAAACAATGAATGCAGTGTGGGAGAAACTAGTCCCGCAATTGTTGCTGACTTTCAAGGTTTGGAGGAAGTGATTAACGCAGAGCAAAAATCCTAAATCTTGTGAAGAAGGCTAGATTTAGTGAAGTGGATGGTACAAAGGACTTACGACCAAGGCACTTGTTTGCACTTGCTTGACTTGATGTTCATTCTAGGTCAAAGGAAGAGAAGGAAGCACAGCCGTAAATACTTGTTGCTGATCTTTAGGGAACTTGGAATTATGCAGATGAGTGACTGTTCTTGCAAGGTCTTTTTTTTTTTTTTTTTTTTTGGTTGCTCTGTGGTTATCTACCATTTTAGATAATGGTGCACAGCCTTCCACTTCTAGAAACTCAAGTGCCAAAGAGAGATGACTGTTCACGAGAGTCTTGGACTTAACACCAGTGAACTGTAGGTGTTTGCTGTTTTCACTTGCTCTCTGCCAACTCCCTCCAGCTCATCTTCACCCAATCCTTTTTAAAAAAAAAAAGATTTTATTTATTTATTTGGCAGAGAGAGAGAGAGAGCACACGCACAAGCAGGAGGAGCAGCAGGCAGAGGAAGAAGCAGGCTCCCCACTGAGCAGAGAGCCCTATGTGGGACTTGATCCCAGGATGCCAGGATCATGACCTGAGCTTAACGGACTGAGTCACCCAGGAGCCCCACCTTCACCCCATCCTGAGCAAGATCAGCAGGGCTTACCTTCCTCTCCCTAAACTACTCCTTATTTGATATGTAATCATTTAAAACAATTTCCATGTTTGCTTAACTGTTACTTATGTTCATAACATAACTTTAAAAGATATAGTACTTTTAAATTTACACTATCATATGTGCTTGTTGCAGTATAGATGGAAAACTAATTTCTACTGTATTGTTGCATATTACATAAAGCTGTATCCATTAAAAAGCCCACAAAGTATTAAATAAGTATGTAGCTGTCATTTTATACATTTATGCAGAAATCCTTAGGGATATTATTATATAGGTGTTTAAGAATATTTAGTTAAATTTTGGAGAATTTGTTGGGGTTTTTGGATGGACAGATTATAATTTCTCCCATTTAGAATAGTGGAATATGGTGTGCCCAGGTGGCTTGGTGGATTCTTGGTTTCGGCTCAGGTCATGATCTCAGGGTCGTGAATCGAGCTCTGCTTGGATTTTGCACTCAGCCCAGAGTCTGCTCAAGATTCTCTCTCTCCCTTTCCCTCTGCCCCTCCCCACCCCACTCACATGCTCTCTCCCAAAATACATAACCTTAAAATAGTGGAATAGGTATAGCCCACTCTCCCACTACTTCCAGATCTGATATCCAATGTATCAAGCCAGGGAAGGATTAGATTCAACAAGTAATGACTGAATATAAATTTATTTATTTTTTTACAAAAAATGAGATACTACTCATTGATTTGAACCTGCTCTTTTTTTTTTTCTTTTTAAAGTAATCTCTATACCCAATGTGGGGCTCAAATTTGCAACCCCAAGATCAACAGTCAGTCGCTTAATGTGCTGCACCAGACAGGTGCCCTCCCAATCCCGGCCTTTCTAAGAGCAGTCAATTGTGCATGTTCCAATGACCTAGGACCTACAAGATAGTCTACTACCAAAGCATGCTTATTAATCAGAGACCATGGAGATTGACAAAACCAATCATATTCTTTTGAGAATTTGTATGATAATGCAAGGATTTAGTCAGTGTCAGAGCAGAAATTAGGATACCCTCATGGAAGAGATCGTAGAAGGAAAGTGAAAGAGCAGTATGCCAAGAGTAAAAGAAAATTATTATTATTAGAAGCTACTAGGATGGGGTAGCTGGGTAGCAGAAGCCGTTCGATAGTAGCTGAGTCAGCACAAACTCAGCGTGCCGAGCGGACAGATACTCAGGGTTTCTTAGATTGCTGCCTGCTGAATAACTCCTTGGTTCTTTTAATTTCATTCTCATCTTTGGGAGGTCTTAACGGACGGTTGGACTAGAATATTTTCGGGCTCCACCGAAGCATGATAATGTGGATGAGATTCTCAACTTCATTCTGTGCCATTTATAATTTCAATAAATATTCACTTACTTGAGGCAAATTGAACGAGTCTGTCTTTTATAACCAAAAAATCCTAGTAGTATTAATGTACCATAATTTATTTAATCAATTCCTTGTTGTTGAACATTAAGATTATTTCCAACCTTACATACAATTTTTCATGAAAAGCCTTGTATATTACATCATAGTGTGTTTGGTATTCCTTAGGGTAAATTCTTAGAAGCAATATTTCTCCAAGAAAATGTGGGTATTCTAAGGATGTTGATATGTATTGCCAAATTGCCATCAAAAAAGACTTTACAGGTTTATACTCCCAACCAGCAAACTATGAGAGTCCTCATCCCTTCCCAAAACTTGATATTATTTTCCATTTTAGTTTTTACTAATACTTTGGGTGACAAATGCTGACTTGCTAGAGTTTTCTTTAGCTTATTACTAGTAACAGCTATTTTAATTTAGAACTATGCGTCATAAGTTGTGCTAAGAACTTCAAAGTTTAATTTCATCCTCACAACAACTGAACATGGTAGCTATTATTAGAGAAGCGGAAACTGATTTAAGAGAGGTTTAATATGAACAAACACAAGTAAGAAATGGTCTGGATGACCAGATTGTGAGGTTAGTTCACTGCTTGTTTGTGTCACATATGCTGTGAGTATTTCCCCCCAGTTTACAACTAATTTTATTTAAATTGTTGTTTTGATTGATGCCCAGCAGTTAAAATATTTTACATAATTAAATTTCATCCATTTTTTCTTATGGGTTCTGTTTTTATTGCCATGCTTCAGAAAGCCTTCCCCATCCTTGAATTAAAAGAAAGACCTTTCTTTCACACTTTCTCCTAGATACAGATTTTGTTATATCCTGGAGATGGAAAGGACTATAAATCCTACGGATTTCACTTACTTTTATATCTTGATTTTTACCCTCAATGGGAATCTTCTCATAGTTTTATGTATTCATCAAAAGGTTGATTTTCAATGTCTGCCTAGTATTCCATTATGGCTATACCATTAGTTCTCTTCCTGTTATCTTACTGGTAGATATTTAGTGTCTAAATTTTCACAACTACTCTGATAAACATCCTTAATGTAACTTTCTGATTGCATCTTGAGTATTTCTTCAAGATTGATTCTTAGTAGTAAGATTTTCAAAACAAATATTTTTTAAATTTTTCCTTTAAAATACTTTAATTTTGTTAGAGCAGTTTCAGGTTCACCTCAAAATTGAGTGAAAATTGTAGTTCTCCCTATACCACCTGCTCCTACACAGGCACAGCCTCCCCTCTTAACCACATCCTGAACCAGAGTGGGACACTTGTTACAAACAACGAGCCTACATGGATATGTCATTACCCCAAGTCTGCAGTTTACACTAAGGCTCACTCCTTGTTTTGTATGTTCTATGGGTTTGACAACTTTGTAATGTCATGTATCTGCCATTTATAGTATCATACAGAATAGTTTCACTGCCCTAAAAATTCTCTGCTTTACCTATTCGTTCCTCTCTTCCCCCTAACCTCTGGCAACCACTGACAGTTTTTAATGTCTCCACGGTCTGCCTCTTCCTGAATATAAAATAGTTGGAATTATATAGAACGTAGCCTTTATCTTTACTTTTGTAATTTTTAAATATATTTTTAAGACCTCATTTATTTTTTTGCCAGAGAGAGAGAGAGAGAGCACAAGCAGGGGGAAGGGGAGAAGCAGGCCCCCCACTGAGCAGGAAGCCCCATGTGGGACTTGATCCCAGAATCCTGGGATCGTGACCTGAGCTGAAGGCAGAGGCTTAACGGACTGAGCCACCCAGGTGTCTCTATCTTTACTTTTTGAATCACTTTGCTACAGTGCTTTCCAACAAATTTGTACCAATACGCACACCGCCAGCAGAAGAGTCTGAGTCATCAGTATTGGTTTAAACTGTATAAAAATCACAGTTTTGAGAAGTGGAAAATCACTTTAGTTTGTTTTTCTCTAATTTCTAGTTAGGTTAAATGTTTCTGGGAAGTAAATCAACTGAGTTGTTGATAATTACTGAGGAGCAGAGAGATTGAAGTTTTAATCTTTTAACAGGTACTTGGTTGGAGTCATTCTGTGCTTCTAATAAAATGTGGAGACTTGTATCTTCACTGCCCCTGAGCATGGTCGCTGCTGGTAGCTGCGGAGAGTAACCCCCCAGTTAGCCCAGAGAGGAGACTTGGGACTGATGTATATAATATGTACTTTTCAAGCTACATGCCGTGTATGGGCTACATCTGGCCCATACAATTACAGGAATCTGTAATTTTTTAGGCTGTTATTTCTAATAATTTGTGTGAAAGCATGGTCTGCTCTAATGAGGTTTGGATTTATTTTATTTATTTATTTGTTTGTTTGTTTATTTATTTATTTAGAGACATAGGGAGAGAGGGGAGATGCAGAGGGAGAAGAAGACAGAGAATGTTAAGCAGGCTTGACACCCAGTGTGGATCCCGACACAGGGGTCATTCTCACCACCCTGAGATCATGACCTGAACCAAAATCAAGAGTCAGACACCTAACCAACTGAGCCACCCCGGTGTCCCAAGTATTGGATTTAATTAATGTTGAGAGTATGGCTCTCCCTACCTCCCCCAACTCCCAAAGCTGAATTATGTGAGAAAGGGAACTTTTCCAAATTTCTACAGAGACCACACCACCTCATCCTTAAGAAATCAGACAGATTGCTCACTTGGCTGTGGATGGTGTAGCAGAGAACCATACCACTATGACTGGTATCAGTGTATTGTATCCCATGGGGATGTTGGGGCAAAATAGAAGTTGAAAATTATGTCATATTGTATGGCAGTCATAATTTTAGCCTTGAACATTGTTATTTTGGAAGTACCCACTATTCAGTTATATTAAAAATACCCACAACAACTCCTTTCCCAGATGTATCAGGTTATGGAACTTCCTTCAGAGGATCTCTATGAGCAGCAAACTCCCCAGGGATGCCTTTCTCAAGAAGGGACACTATGTATTCTTCTACTTACAAAGGTTGAATTTTTTTCCCATCTTATCCAGAACCCCAGGATTTCCAAAACAGCAAATACAGATGCATGTCCATTTTGCGAATTACACAATTTAAAATATTGCAATAATTCAAATTAAAATGATACACTATGGCTGACAAGGTTTCCATGGACTAGAAAGAACCTGTATTTAAGAATTAAAATACCTGAATTCAAATTTCAGCTCTACCACATACTGGCTATGATATCCCAGAGAAGTTTATTTTATAATTTTATCAATATAAAATATTCAAGGAGGATAATAATACTTTATTGTTTTAGCTGATGTTAAGAATAATTGCAATTACACACTCAAAAGTAGTACCTCCAAATGTTAATTAGTTTCATTCTCTCAGATGTGTGATAAACCCATCAATACCTTCAAATGGAAACGACCAACGTATAAAAGCCTCATTGATTGGGATGATAACCATGATCCACCAGAAATAAATATCAGGAGCCACAAAACAGCTGTAGGTACTTTCATGGTATACTTTCATTTTACTAAAATTCTCACTGAGGTCATAGCGGCATAAGGTCCTCATTTCTCTTAAGGTCCTGCGGCTTTCAACCTGCAACAATTTGTGGACTAGCCAAAGGGAATTATTTTGTTCTAAAGCATAAGGAACTTCTCTAATCTTTCATTCTCACCAAGTACCTAGAGCAAAAACATATGGGCGAGGCCAGAGGACTCATTTTATAGATGAGGAAATTCAGTAATTTATCCCCACCTGAGGCAGATCCCAGATAAGTCTTCACAGCATGCACAGGAAGATAGGCTTTCAGCAGCTTGGCCAGAAAAACTCGCATAAGTTTGGATTTTATGTCAAAACTTTAACCAACATTATTGGTACAGTGTTTCAAAGTTCTTTTCACATTAAAGCACAAATTGACACTAATGATACTCATTGGGCAGAGTTCACATTTTATTCTCAGTATCAATTAAAAGTAAAATCTACATGATTACTCCACACATTCCTTAGGATGGCATTTTTTCCCCCCACAGATTTGAATTACTATTTTTGTTCTCTCTGAGCATCAATATTCCCTCCTGGGAATAAAAGAGCTAACCTAACCCACGTCTACCCACTTTCCTTTCTCCAAGGGAATAGGAGGATGATTAATGAGATAATGAGTGTGAGGAGAACTCCCTGGAGGAAATACATTTCATAAACATGAAGAGAAGACTTTAGCTGACTCACTGATTCTAACAGCTCAGAGACATGAAAAAATCTTTTGGTATGAATTCTAGTTATTTAATCTACCCATCTCACGCACACCTTAAAACCGGCTTCTGGAGAGTTTCCTGAATGTCAAACTGATCTTACTTATAACAAAAATCATCATCCAGTTTGTAACAAACACAAAGTGTTTTTTGAAGTTCAATGCGTTTGCAGGGTGGGAAACTGAGCAGTGATCAGACTAACACAGAACAGAATTGCCTGTACTATGTAGCCAGGAGCTGCTTTGCTTGACTTTTCATGGCTTTTTAGAATAAAGTCTTGCCCCAGAACCACTCTGTTAAAAATTTTTTTGGACATTTTCATTACCTGAAAAATAGAAATTAATTGGTAAAATTTTAAAAAGCCAAAAGCAAAAGCTAAAAACTCACAGCTGGAAAAATTAAATGAATACTATATCCAGCTGTGTCCCAAGGACCTAAAGGATGTTGAGAATATTAAGATGTTGCTATGGATGTGGCTGAAAGCTCCTCATTGTGCCTCTGGCTCTGTGGGTTGAAATGGAAAACAATTTCTAAACAATAAAGAAATGGCTTTCTAACCCAAACTTTTGCGTTAAATGAGGCCCATAATTTTTTGTTAGATTAGAACATCAGTCAAGAGACATGTTACAGTTACACCCATTTAAGAGTGTTATGTATTCTTGATGATTTTTTTTTTTTGTCATTGGAAAATGTCCTTCCTCTGTATGTATTTTAGGCATGGCTTCTTTAGCTCACCCTCTTTTGTCAATGTTCTTCTATCTGCTTCTTGTAATAAATAATTTTTGAAAATCTCTTTTCAGTTGATGGTTCTCATAGTCTCTTCATTGTCATATTTAGAAGTTAGTTTATTAGGTGACATCTATGATCATTGGGGTAAAGTTGGACTTTTTAATAAACTGTGCTGGACAAGTGGGTAGCCATTTGGAAGAAGATACGATTCGATTCATATCTCATACTGTGCCCGAGAGTAAACTCCAAAAGATTAGGGATCTAAATGTAAAAAATGAAAGTGTACAATATGTGAGGAAAGCATGAGCGAATTCCCCTTCAACCTTACGAAAGGTGAGGGGAAAATCTCTCTAGTCATGACTCAAAATCAAGGATCAATAAAAGTAAAGACTGAGAAATCTAACTATATTAAAAATTTTTTCACAATAAAACCTGTATACCATAAACAAAATCAAAGGTGGATTGACAAAGTAGGACAAAATATCTATAACATATACCACAAAGATAATTATACAGAGAAATTGAGAGACAAAGGCTGAGACATGTTAGAAAAATGGGGAAAACCCATGAACAGACACAAAAATATACAAATAGCCCTCAAACATATGAAAAGATGTTCAGATTCACTTAAAACAGAGAAACGTACGTTAACGTACATCTCACTATGAGACTGGTAAAAACCAAAAAGCATGTCATCACATTTTGTTAGTGAAGCTGTGAGGACACGGACACCTACTTATAAACTGTTGGTAAGAATGTGCACCATTACAATTCTCCTGGAGACCAAATTAATAAAACTTAATTAATAAAAACTACCTATGCACTTGCTTTTTGACTCAGAAATCCCACTTCTAGGAATCTAGAAGATATACTTCCAATAAATAAAATATTTATGTCAATGTTACTTATGACAGCATTGATTGTAATTGCAAAATACTGGCAACGATCTAAATCCCAATACATAGGGGAGTGGCTGAAAGCATTATAGGCCACCTACACAGTGGAGTAGTCTGCTTTGGTAAAAAGGAATGAGGAAGATCTCTCTGAGCTGTTATGGAGTGATTTCTAGGACATTTTTACAAATAAGTGGAAAGGAAAAGCACAAACACATGTATATGGGATGCTACCTTTCATGTGTGAAAGAAGGGAAATAAGAAAATACACATGTATCTGCACATCCGTACAAAAGAAATACAGGAAAGATAAATGAGAAATTAAAGAGATTGATTACCTGCAGAAGTTGGGGGGAAAAGATGCAGGAAGAAGGCATGAATGGGAACAGGTTAGTAGGGATGAAGAGGGAGAAACACACATAATGGTACACACACACACACACACACACACACATTATATTATATACGTATGTACTATGCATGTTTTAAAATATAGGTGTGAGGGGTGCCTGGGTGGCTCAGTGGGTTAAGGCCTCTGCCTTCGGCTCAGGTCATGATCTCAGGGTCTTGGGATCGAGCCCCACATCGGGCTCTCTGCTTGCTGGGGAGCCTGCTTCCTCCTCTCTCTCTCTCTCTCTCTCTCTGCCTACTTGTGATCTCTGACTGTCAAATAAATAAATAAAATCTTTAAAAAAATAAACAAATACATAAAATAAAACACAGGTGTGACTTTTAGAACCATAGTAATGTTTCATATACAACCTTCTCCTTCATAAATAAAATCAATGAGGAAGTAAAGGAAATCTAAAATAGAATGTAATCAATAACAAATAAATCTAACTATTAAAAATGAAAAGCATAACTGCACTGAAATGAATGGATTAAAAAAGAACTCACCTAAATAGATATGGAAAAGGTTTTGACTGGATATTGTGAGACCAAAGATGAGACAGATGATATACAAATATTGTTATCTAGTTAGTAAGTCTGTTTCTCTTAGAGATATTGATGAACAATAGTGTAACTACCTTATGTGTAAACTAGTTTTAAACAAATACATGATATATTGTAGATAATGACAGCTGGGTCTCCCTGGGGAAAGAAGTTACAGAAAAATAAAGGGAGAGGGCAAGAGTGAACCTCATCGTATTGGATTCAAATCAGAGGCACCAATACGAATTCATGGTTTTTAATAAAAATGCAGATAGATTGATGTAGAAATAAATATAGATGTGCATCTGTGGCTTAGTGTTTGTATATATAAAGATGATGACATTTGATATTTATGACATATATAAATATATAATCAATAAAATAAAGTAAGTATCCTTGAGTCAATACTTGATTATTTGATTAAATAAATAATCAAATAAATACATGAAGAGAAGGGATAGCTCTTTCTTACAGAAAAAAATCCAATTAAAAAGTACAGAAGGAGAGGAAATACAAAATCATTCCTGAGCGAATCCAGAAGAAAGATCCTCTAACTAAGTAGATGCTAAAATGACTGAGTAAAATTTTGAGGAAAACCAGTCTCAAACCATCTCTGCTAATTACAAAGGGAATCATAGTAGCTTTAGGAAGGAAAAATTTGCAGGCACCACCTCAGCCAGTGATCAAGGCTAACATCACAGGTAATAAGGCATGACCTTCTGATAGGCACTGAGAAGGCCAAACAGTATTTAATGTCGTGTTCTTGCCCCAAAGACTTAAGGTCAATCCAGTCATAAGAAAACAGGAGAGAAAACAAATTAAGCTCCTTTCTACAAAATGACTGGCCAGTATTCTGTCAAGAACATGAAAAGCAAGGGAAAAATGAAATAAAACTAAGGAGGCAATCTAGGATTCTGATTAGATCTTGGAGCCATAAAAGGACTTTAGGGGAGAAACTGATGGAATTTGAATACGTTTTCTAGTTTACTTAGTAGTATTGGTACAGTGTTAATGTCCCAGTTTTTATCATTAAATTGTGTATGTAAATTTATATAAGTTTAGAAGAAGAAGCTGAGTAAAGGGTATACTTGAACTTTGAACGTTCTTTTTTTCAGATTTTTTTATGTCTAAAATTATTTTTATAAAATTTAAACAATTTATTAGCATTTAAATCTAGTCTCAGAAAGGACCTTTCTGTATAAAAAGTATATCTTTTGCCACTTTGAAGTGAAAAATGAATATATTTATTTTTTTCAACTATTTATTTATTTATTTGAGAGAGAGCAAGAAAGAGCACCAGCAGGGCGAAAGGCAGAGGGAGAAGCAGGCTTTTGGCTGAGAAGGGAGGCTGATGTGGGACTTGATCCGAGGACTCCAGGATCATGACCTGAGCCAAAGGCAGATGCTTAACTGACTGAGCCACCCAGGTGTTCATAGATTTACTTTTTTTTATTAAAGACTTTTTTTTTATTGTGGTAAGAGACAGCATCATAAAATATATCATCTTGCCCATTTTTTGGCCTATTTTTAAGGTTAAAATTGGTAGTGTTAAAAATATTTATACTGTTGTGAAACAGATCTCCAGAACTTTTTCATCTTTCAGAACTGAAACTCTGTACCTACTAAACAACAGCTCCTCAGGGCACCTGGGGGGCTCACTCAGTTAAGCATCTGCCTTGGGCTCAGATCATGATCCCAGGGTCTTAGGTTTGAGCCCCACATCGGGCCCCCTGCTCAGTGAGGAGTCTGGTTCTCCCTCTCCCTCTTCTCCTTCCCCTGCTCATGACCTCTCTCTCACTCACTCACTCTCTCAAATAAATAAATAAAATCTTTAAAACATAATTAAAAGCAACAACCACTTCTCTTTGCTCCCTTCCCCTCACCCCTGGTAAACCACCATTCTAACTTCTGATGTCCAATTTTGACTACTCTGTGTACCTCATCTAAGTGGAATCATACACTACTGTCCTTATGTGACGTATTCCTCTTACCATAGTATCCCCAAGTCTCATCCATGTTGCAGCACATGACAAGATTCCCTCTTTTTTTTTTTTTGTAAGATTGATTTATTGGGGGGGAGGGGCAGAGGGAGACAAGCCGACTCCCCACTGAGTGTGGAGCCCCACACGGGGCAACAGCCCATGACCCTGGGATTATGACTAGAATGGAAATCAAGCTTCAGACACTTAACCAACTGAGCCACCCAGGTGCCCCAGATTTTCTTTTTAAAGGCTAAATAATATTCTATTTTATATTTATGGCTGAATAATATCCTATTTTATGTTTATAATACATTTTGTTTATCTATTCATTTATCCATGGTCACTTTGCTTCTACCTCTTAGCTATTGTGAAGAATGCTGTTACAAGCATGGGTGTGCAACTATCTCTTTGAGACCCTGTTTTCAATTCTTTAGATATATACCCAGAACTAGAATTGTTGGATTGTATGGGATACATTAATTTCTTATTGTGAAATGTAGCAAATACAAATGTACACTAAGAGTACATTATATATATATATATACACACACACACATATAAAGATAAAATTTAAATGACAAAACACTTCTTGCCATCAAACTTAAATAGTACCAACACCTCCAAAGTTCCTTTCTTTGATTTTATCCTCCATACTCTCTTACCAAAGTTTACCACTGCTCTCAATATTATGTTAATCATTTCTGTTTTTTTATTGTTTCCCCATGTGTGTTTTTTCCTAAATAATTCATTGTTTAATCTATTCAACAGTGAATTCTTATAGTATATAAGCCAGATCAAGCTCTGCAAAGCTCCCATCAAAGTGTCTGGAGCTTGAACCACCTTGAGGCTCCACTCTGGGAGAATGTTCTAGCAAACTCACTCACTCGGCTTTCGGCAGGACGCAGGCACACCCAGGCTGTTGTCTGGCAACATCAGTTCTTCTTCATGTGAGCCTTTCAGTAGGGCAGTGCACAACATGCTAGCTGGATTTCCTCAGAGCCAGGGGGAGAGAGGAAGAGAGCAAGCCAGAAGGTAGTCATTATCTCTTTTGGAAACCAAATCTTGGATGTACTTAGGGCCATATTGCATGTGTTAGAAGCTAATCACTAGTTCTAACTCACATGCAAGGGGAGGGGATGAAACCACATGAACAGGAAGTGGGAGTCCTTGGTGGCATCTCAGAGAGGCTTCCTGCCACACATGGTAAACCACAGCAGGGAAGGCAAGAGGAAGAGTGGAATTGGAAGCTGGGGCGATGAGAAGTAGAAGCCAGTTCTACGTGAGCATGCGGTGCTGTTGAGTTTTTCAGTGGAAATGCCCATCTGGAAGTTAGATGTTGACCCTGAAGCTCAGGGACCATCAGAACAAGAGGCAGAGACTTAGGCATCGTTGGCCCGCCAGTGGCAGTTAAAACAATAAGGTTAGAATCAAGTAACACTCAAAGAAAATGTGCAGGCTGAAGCAGGCAGCGCAGATATTTATGACACACGTAGATAAAGGGAAGCTCACGGAAGAAATACGAAAGGAGTGGCCAGAGAGGCAGACGGAGAATCCCAGACACCAAGGAGGAAGGCCTTTGGAGAAGAAGGGAGGAGGCATCAGTGGCAACAATCACAGGGAGGTCTGTTAGCATGAGTATGGGAAGTTTTCACAAAACTGGAAATTAAGAGATCCTGGTGGCCTTGGCGGAGGGCTACGTCGGACCGGCTGATGATAAAGAAATGCCTTCATTTTCTTTGGGGACTGAATGTGGGCTGAGGAAGTGGTGTAACTGAATGAGTTTAGAGTACACTCTTGAGAAGCCTGGAAGGAGGTTATATACCACCTCTTGTAAGAGTGTGGTTACGCTCACGCGGCTTTTGGAGGGGTGTGAGGCATTCCCATGCGGCCTCCCCCCCTTCAATAAAAAGGCTGGATTTTAAACATTTCCTGTTAATTCCCCACATAGAAAAGATGATTCTATATTTCTTCACCACGTACTTGTTCCTAGGCTCTTTAAAAATGGTAGACTATTTCCACAATTGCTGACCACATGAAATGCATTTCCCGTCATTGGTCTCATAAATATTCAGCTATTGTACCTCTCCCCAAACAGCCAGAGATTTATTCATTATATTGAATTGCAATCTCACCCTTCCTTTCTGCTCCTTTGTAAAGAGAGAGATAATATTTCGGCATTTTTTGTAACGCCTCAGCCTGGAGGGAATGTAAATATAGGCATAATTGATTTTCTGAACTTGCTTTCTCCCCCCGCCCCATGTTCCAGTGCTTTATGCATTAGAGGTGGAATGACTGACAAATCAGCCCTGATTGCTAATTAGAAAACAGAATATATTAAAAGCAGAGGACATATATCCAATTTGCTCTCAGTGCAAACCCTGGAAATGGAGCACTCATCAATGCTCTGGCGCTCACGGTCTAATTACCTGCTCTTTTGCTTTGACTTAACCATTCAGGAATCACACTCTCTGGGTCTGGTGGGTCAGGGGTGATGGCTTATTAAATGGTGGAATTCACCTGCCTCACCCTGACTCGCTCCTCCTTCCCCTCACCCCTCTGCGGGGACACTCTTTCACAGAAAGCATTTCTTCCCTTCACCTGTTGGCTGGGTAATGAAAGCTGGTGCTCTTATCCCTGTTTGAAGCCCGAATTCTCAAGGTAATTTTGCTTCAAGGACTGGTGAAAGAGGAATTCTGTCCTGCCCTCTTTGGAACTGCTGGTATAAAGAGGTCTTTTTCATGTCAGTGCCCTTAATGGCAAGGCGAGGCCCCTGGGGTTCCTATTCTTCCACGCATCACCTCAGCAATCAGCTAGTGGCCCTGAAAGGGGAGGCCCCCCTTGCCTTTGTGTCTGAAATGAGAGTTCACTCTTCACGCCGGGACATCGTTGGGTACCCACAGGCCGAGAAGTAAGAATTGATTTCTTTTCACCCGGCCACTAATCTGTATGTCACCTCTGAAGGACCCGGGATTTAATTGATCCGTGACAACTTCAAGGCAGCCACAGCCCTCACTGAATGATTAAGGATAATATTAAGGGGGTTGGAGGCATGAACAACACTGACAGGCAGGGGTACCTCTTCCTGGGACCCCACCATTAGGCATCTCAACAGAACTTGATTCTTACAAGTGCTTTAAACTTGTCTCTTGTCATTTATTTGAAGGTGGCTTGGAAGCCTCATGGAAGGCTGAACAATATAAAATTGCCAATAGTCATGTGTTTTTCACTTTAAAGATGGCATTTTCAATATGTTTTAACTTAATATTAGCTACAATCAGAGAAATAGAAGATGGAAGCCTACATAGGTAAAACGAATTCTGAGTTCCTGTCCAGAATCTTTGTCCTTACAACGTATGAGTTAGGAAAGTCACTCATTTATTCATTAACACAACCTTTGTTGTATGTTCCTTCCTGTATTGATTATTGAGGCAAGGATGCCAAGGGCTGGGTATATACTGGCACCACTTAATTACCCAGTAGGTAAATTACACCAGCATGTAAGACCCCACAAAATAGGGCATTATATTTTCTGTCATCTAGTTTAAAATCATTCCAGCATAGGAAGTGTAATGCATAAGTGTGTGTTTAGTTAAACTTACCTCCGAAGGCAGCTTGCTGATACTGGAAGTACCTTGATCAGAAATCTACACTCCAGGGGAGGTTAGTTGGCATTTACAAGAGTCTAATCAGGTGGCTACTGTAAATGCTCAAGTCTCAGCCACCTCAGTGAGCACTAGAGGGTTTATTAATTAGCCCAAGGGATGCTAGCAAAAATTTTACAGCAGTGAAATAAGTACTATTCAAGATGAGTTTATTGCCTGGGGATATGGTACAGGCACTACCACGCTTGCATGAACACGGAGAATCTAGAGTGCTCTTTGGGGCGCCTGGGTGGCTCAGTCCTTAAGCGTATGTCTTCAGCTTAGGTCATCATCCCAGGGTCCTGGGATTAAGCCCTGCATTGAGCTCCCTGCTTGGTGGAGAGCCTGCTTCTCTCTCTTCCTCTGCCTGCTGCTCTGCCTACTTGTGCTCTCTGTCTCTCTGTCAAACAAATAAATAAAATCTTAAAAAAAAAAAAAAAAGAATCTAGGGTGCTCTTGACCTGGTGCTCTGATCCCCATTAGAGAAGGTTGGCTGAATCCTGTTACAAAAGTATAGTTGCATTTGCCTTGAGGGCCGCTTTCATGAAATGTGCTTGTTGCAGTCCTTATAAGGATGGAGAAAGGGGAAATTCATGGACATTTAATGCTGGATATATAGTTATGCAGGATTGGGTTTGCTTTCAGAAAAAAAATACTCTGACTGACGGCAATGTAGAAGATGCCTGGAGGTGTTCACGGAGTGAAGAGACAGACCAGTTAGAAGGGTCATGGTAGATACATAATGATGAAGGCCTGAACTCAGATTGTGGTCACATGGGTAGATGGATTAGAGAGGGTAGATTTGAAAGCTCTGGAAGAGAAAAATAAGTGGTTGATGAATAATTGGATATGGGAAGAGGGTAAGTGCATGAAGAGGGAGTCATAAAGACACCCTTTAGGGTATCTGATTTGCATGATGCCATTTACTAAAAAAGAGAACCAAAGGCAAGGAAGAGGCTGAGGGCCAGTAGGGAATAAGCTATTTTTGACTAAGATAAATGTGCGATGCCTGTAGGACATGCAGGTGGAGTAGTCCAGTAGGTAGACATGTAGTATGTACACACACACGTACACATATATACATTTTATTGTCTGGGACCAGGGAGGAGACCTGGGTTGAGGATAGATATTTACTGCATTCCACAAACATCTAATAGCCATTTTCTATGCTCCAGACCAAGACTGGTGTGATCCTTGCCTTTATTACGATTATAGTAGTTGACAGACACAGTATGGGCACATTATAAGAGGGTCTTAAGAGTAAGGTCACCTAAGGAGAGTGTAGTTAGAGGTGCGGAAATAGGATCTCATGAATGATCAGCATTCAGTATGCAGGAGGAAAAAGAATGATGAAGGATACGAAAGATATCCTATGAATGAAAATGGGAAGGATTGGCCAAATAGGAGGAAAACAAGAAAAAAATGATACCAAGGAGGTCAAAGGACATTAAAGTCTCAAGGAGAGAATGGTGAGTGGTTCTAAATATTGGAGAGATTAAATAAGTAAGGAACAGAATGTCCATTCAATGTGACTTTTGGGAAGTACATGACTAAGACCATTTTACTGTAGTGGAGGGAACAGTGGGTTGAAGGCTGAACACTGGAAAGAGAATGAGAAACGATAGGCTGGACATGAATCTTTATAAAGTTTGGCCGTAAGACACTAGAAATTATGGGGCGGGGAGCTTTGGAGAGAGGGTTGGCCAGAGGTCGGCTTCCTGCTCTATATGATGTAGGGTCAGAACTCATAAAAGTGACTTTCACATAAATGAAGTAAGCATATGATAATCCAAACTGTGGAATGCTAAAATAGTAAAGGAGACAAAATAAGTCATTAATTTCAAACTGTTCATTTTAAAGAAAACAAGTGTCCTGGCAGCCACATATTTTAGCATGCAACCAGAGAAGTGGTGGCTTCTTTAAGGCAGATATGTTGTGTCAGCATCAAGCAGACAGGTGTCCCTTGAACACCTTCGCTGACATGAGGGGGAAGAGGTGCCATGGTCAGGGAGGCCCTCTCACGCCCACTAGAGCTCTGACAGGACTCTTTATATGGGACATAGTTCCAGGAATGATGTTCCCTTACAAGTGAGTCAGCATTTCTGGGACTGTCACCATTTTACTGGAAGCAAGTACCACCTTATCTTCCTGGGCAATTACTTTCAAGAAATATGATGAGAACAAATTTCAAAGCCCTGACCTCTCCAAATTTACTCTTCATTTTTTCAAATTCTCTGTAGAGTTGTTCACAGCTAAGAATTGTTTTTGTTAGAAAGTACATATGGAGACTGCCGGCAATTAGAAGCAGCCAAATCTAGCCCCAGGATTAAAGGTGAGACACTACCTAGTACTCTGGAGCCAAAAATATGGCTTTGAGGTCAGATGAGCTTGGGCTTAAGTCCCAACTCTGTAATTTATGAGCAGTGTGACCCGGGGCAAGTCACTTAGCCTCTCTGAAACTTAGTTTCCTCAGCGGTGTAATCAAGGATAATAAAAACAACTTTACAGGAATTTTGCAAAATAGTGTACATGAAGTTTTTTGGAAGAAGCAGTTTGCTCAAGTCTCACTCTCTATATATCTATGTATAGCTATAGATAGGTATATTTGGTGTAGGAGTCTGTTGGTTTAAATTTGAACAACATTTGTTCAGCATCTATGATAAGCAAAGTATTTTGTCTATATGCACTGCAGGAAGGTAAGGAGTAGCCACTATAAAAGATGGTCAATGACTCTTTTTTTTCTACTTACACCAATGGGTCAAGAAAGAATGGGGGGAAATTGATGCGGGGGGAATTTAGATGAAAGTACAGCAGAATACAATGCCAAACTGCATTGAAATGCCATCAAGCCATTATGAAGAGAGTTGTCAGAAACCTTTAGTGGAGATTTAGAAGGGTAGTAATTGTTACTTTGAGATGAGTTAAGTGCTAGAAAACAATGATGTCACTTCCACGATCTAATGCTGGCTATATTATTTTATACTCTCAGGGATGCCTAGGCCACTCCCATATTTTGAGATACCCAGTCTATTCACACGTGGAGAAATGCTAAAACAGGGTTAAAAACTGGCATATCAAAAAATATGTGTGTATCTATGTGTATCTATGACCAAATAATTCTTGAAACACAAAAATAGAGTGCAATATAAGTAGGTTTTCCACAAGAAAGTCATGGGATTTATAAAAACTTATTTCAAAGGCCACTAGAGGCACTATGAAGACCTTCTTCTTTCTTGCCAGTGTATCATTGGGAAGAGATCAGCCTACCTTTGACTGAATGAAGGGCACTGGCCTTTGTGCCTGTGAGGTCTAGACCACTGCCTTTTGCCCTAAATGCTTGGTGATGGATTCTGACCAGTACATATGACAGCTCATTCCCGGCATAACATAGATGCTCAAGAAAAGTTTGTTCAGGTAACAAGTGAATCATTGTGCGCTGCTTACCACCTAGAAAGCTTGCTTCTTTAAAACTGGTGTGTTGGGTAATAGCTTGACATTCCACTCATTTTATAAAGGGAAAAACACATTACCTTTGCTCGGCTTCTGCCTGCTTTTTATGCGTGACTGCCTTTTGATCGGAAAGTGCTCAGTGCAAAGAGGAAGAGGGGAAGTGCAAGATGGTGAGGGAGATGGACAAAAGGAGCTTTTTTAGTTTGCTTGGGTTTTTACTGTTGAGAACACTTAAAGATTTTGGAATTTTACAGAGCAATAAAGCACAAATGACCCAGCATCAACCTTGTAATATGCTAATAGGAGAAGTCAATTCCATCAGCAGCAGCATCTAGGCATTCCTAATTTCCCTAGAAATTAAGAGAAACCCATCTGTTTTTAAATGCAAGGATTCTTTCTAATCTTGAATCCCTGTTCTTAATAATTCAAAGTTGTGCTAACTCCAGAGACACGGTTGCTATCTTTAGACTTCCAGTATCTAGGATAGATGATGCCAACTGACCTCATGTGAGATGCTTGCTGTCATTACTAGACCTCCTTCTCATCTCAATGTGATTCACTTCTGACACATAGGAAGCAGACTAAAGTGTTTAAATCCCCCTTAAATTGATGCAGCTTAGCAGGCTCAGCTTTGAAGTCCTCTGAGTCCCAAGGGCCTGGTTTTCCCATTCTAGATGGGGTGATGCTTCTGCTCATTGCTCCCAAAGTAGGCAATTAATTCTTGCTGGCATACTGGATAGAAGGTGAAGGCAGGCTCCTTTAGTTTTGAGTTTTTAAAAGACTCCAGTCTCCTTTGCCCATGGGTTGCTTAAGTATTCCTGGGCATAAGAGGCAAGAAGAGCAGTGGTACTATATTAGTACTAGGAGTAAACTCATTATAATTTTGGATTTAGAAGCTACCTGTCCTCAGAAACCTGTGGATTTTAAAAAGTATGGCTAATTTACACATCACCCTCCCTAAAAGAGAAAGAAGGAAGCCAACACATTTCATTGAGGACATTCGAAGTTGTGAACAGTTACTGAGTGTTTAGTACATGTCTGAGTCTATGTTAGGCATTTTGGCTGGAGGAATATAAAGATGATTCTAAATTTTGATCTCTGTTCTTAAGTTCAAAATGTATAAGTGGAGGCAAATTTGTACCAAATGATGGAGCCTTGTGGGTCTCAGAGCCAAATCCTCATGTCCTGTCACCTTGCTGCTTCTATCCTCCCTCTATCCCTCCCTCCCTCTACTTCTTTCCTCCATCCCATCCCTCAGCCACCATTTCATGACTATGTTGTGTTAGGCCCAAGACTAGGTGCTGGGGTTTGCAGTCTCAGGAGTTCCCCTGGTCCCCCTCTGCCCTGCACACAGAGGGCAGGGAGAGATTGAAGAAAGAGGCAGACCACTCCAGATTGGTAGGTGACAGGTTTAAGAAACAAGGGAACTTACCTACACTGGGGTCTTGTCTTGAGCTGCTGTTGACTGAGTAGACCTCTGCACCTGCTTGCTGGCATCTTACAAGAACCAACTCCATGAGGAACAGCTGCCATCAAAGGACTGTCAGTACACCATGAGTGATAAGTCTGATGCAGGAGGTCATTGCATTCAAATTACCAGTGGGCTCCCTTGAATCTATTTAATATGGAAGTGTATTAAAGACCCAAGGATCAAGTGGGGGAAGATATATTTTGTCTCAAATCCAGCCATAATGTCTTCTTAATATCTTTGTGTGAGGTAGAAAAAGGTAGTCCTTCCTTGAGACACCTTACTGGTACTTGTCCGGAAATTTTGATAACAAATGTACATGTATGGTAAACAAGATATGAATGTTGTCCCTTAAGTACTGCAATGCATAGTCCACACAACCATTGTTGTGGTCCTATCATAATTATCCAAAGGGTGTAAAAAATATGATGACAAAGAAGTGATCAGGGAGTGGCACACATTTAGGCAAATTAAAAATGGATTCTAATCCAGAATCAGTAATAAGATGTAACATGTATCTAATCTCCTTCATGTTCTTAAATGGCAGGAAAAGTTAAAATCTAATCAACCTTTAATGTACTAATCTGAAGATTATTATGTTAATTTTAAGTGAATCAAAATGCACAGAGAGAGCATATGCCTGGTCCGAGGCTGCTGAGTGAGTGGCACAGGTAAGATTTCAATGGGACTTTCTTTGTTTTTTTGTTGGAAAGACTTTTTTTTGCTTGTTCCCCCCCACCCCAGTCATCCAGATAAGGCTTAAAGCAAAGCTTTAAGATACAAGTGGAAAGTGGCAAAGGCTGAGCATATAAATAGATTTGAAGAAGGTTTAGATAATTCACAGATGACAGACCCATAATGGTAACCAAGGAGATAAGAAAGCCTGAGGGGCATCCCTAACTACTGTACATAGTAGCAACGCCAAGGATGGCTCTTGATGGGACTATTGACGGAGCTGGAAAACTAGGTCGGGGGCTAGGGTATCTGTTTCCTATTGTCATGGGCTACTCTAAAGATTTAATGAATGGTGTCCTTGCCTCACTCCTTCCCTCCTTTCTTTCTTCTTTTCATTACCGATTTTAAAATCTCCTGCAGACACAGGCTGTCGCTGCAAAAGAACAGAGCTGGGGCTGTATTTCCAAGTGCCTCACGACCACAGAGCGTTCAACGGAAAGCTCTCTTTCTGTCTGTCTCTCAGAACTTCTATAATGACCCTTTTCTCTTCTAGTTGGGGTCCGTTACTGGGTAGCAAAAGTAGAAAAAGTAGGCCTACCGAAACCCCACTTTTAGTTTCAGCTTCCGAATTTTTTCTTACCTCATTGATTGATTGTTCTATTGATTGAGTCATTTATTCACCAGGAGTGGCAAATAGTTTTGTATGTAAAATATTTCACTGAGGTCCATAGAGACAGATTCATCCTGGTTTCCAGTCTAAAAGAGTCATATACAGATAATGGTGATGATGACAGGCTAATACAAACAACAACAGCATATACTGAGGACCTACTATGAGCCAGGCACTGAGCTAATCCCATTACATCCTAAGATTCTGTGAAACAGTTATTACTGTCCTCATTTTATAGATCCAGAAACTGGAGCAGAAGGGTGTGTGTGTGTAACTTTCTCAATCCAAAGCTAGTGAAGAAAGGGATGAGATATAAAAATTATAAATCAAGGAAGAAAGTAAGGGGGACTCCAAGACAGGAGGGAGCATACTTTGAGTTAGAGGTACACAACAAGACAGGTGCTCTCAGGCTTCAAAGTGATGTCTGAACTGGGTCTTGAGGATGGGCAGGGCCTGATATGATTGCATCTCTCCTTTAGATATTAATTTGGCAATGGTGTGGTTGGTTATAGAGATTGGGGAACGCAGATACTGGAGATAGGGTACTCAGTTAGGAAGCTACTGCAATGGTCCAGGTAGGGGTTCACAAAGGCTTGAATCACGATGTAGAGGTGGCAGTGAAAGGTGTGTGTGGAGGAAAGAGCTTCTAGCTTCTCTGGATGGGAGCCAAGGCAAGAGAACATTGATAGTAACAGAGCCAGTGGGGAGCCCCTCCCATAGGCATAAAGAGCTGATGAATTCTGCTGCATTGCACCTAGGCACCCTGGAGGCTGGGGTTGGGCTCATAAAGGGGAATGCCGAAACTCAGTCTGGGGAACAAGTCAGTTGGATTTGGGCCAAATTAATATCAAGCTGTTGATGCTGAGGCTTCCACCACTCCCTTGGCGAATAATTTTTGGTTGAGGCAGCAGCCAAGAGGAGTTCCCATTTGGAAGATTTGGTATTTCTCTGGTTCCTTTTTTGGAAAAAATTAAAATACAGGCCCCATTTTTTTAGCGGTTCATAAAAAGTTGCAAAAGGGAAAACATTATTGAGCAATAAAAGGTGTGTTTATGTGTATTCATAAGAAGTGGGCTAGAGGCCAACTCCCATAAACGTGTTTGACTCGTACCTTGGTACTGAGCAATTACAGGAACCCCGGAGGGTCGTATTTCACTCGGTGCGTGTAAAAGAGGCAGTCTCTGCAGCCCTCCCAGGCTAATCAGCTCGATAAAGACTGAACTGGGGAGCCTGCCCCTTTAAGTGTTTGACCGTAAGCAAAATTGTGTTATTAGCAGAGATGGCCTTTGGAGCCCAGTTCTCTTGATTTTCCTCCCTGGCTTGGCAGACACCTGTGTCTCCAAGCATCACCTTGCGTTTCCAGCTAGTATCATTGGTTCTGAGCCCATCTCAGTTGGCAACGTCCACGGCTTATCAGGTTTGGGGACACCACTTTCAGTGATATTTTTGTTGACCAAGCACCATAGCGAGTGGTTTTCCGTTATGAAAACTAGACCCTGATAGCCACTGATATAAGATTTTCTTACAGAGGGGGGCCTGGGTGGCTCAGGCAGTTGAATATCTGACTCTTGATTTTGACTCAGGTCATGATCTTAAGGTTGTGAGATTGAGCCCCCGTTCTGGCTCTGCACTCAGAGTGGCGCCTGCTTGGGATTCTCTCTCCCTCTTCCCCTTTCTCTCCCCTTCTGTCCCTCTTCCCCTTTCACGTGCTCGCTTTAAAAAAAAAAAAAAAAAGATTTCCTTACAGAAACCACGGACAGTGCCCTATTCAACTGGCTGAGGTATTACTTTCCCAGTTCTCAAGGCCCAGGGGGAAGTAGGAGGGACATTTTTGGGAAAGTAAACTGGGTGATATTATCCTTCTCCATGAAATTAGACTCTCTTCCTTATTAAACATCCTTAATATTTCCTCATTGAACTTTTTTTCCTTTTCCATAAATTTTGGATAGTTGAGTCTCTTAGTTTCTTACTAATTCTGTAACAAATTTTTATCAACTTGGTGACTTAAAACAACACAAATCTATTACCTTACCTTTGCAGAAGGCAGAACTGAGCTAAAAGTGAGGAATTGGCTGAGCGGCCTTCTTTTCCGGAAGCCCTGGGGAATATCTGTTTTCTGGGCTTTTCCAGATTGTAGAGGTTGTCCACATGGTTGGCTCGGGTCCCCTTCCATCCTCAAAGTCAGCGATGGCTAGCAGAGTCTTTCTCACTTGGCCTTACTCTGACACTGGTCCTTTTACTTCCTGCATCCACAGTCAAGGACCTTTGTGTTTATGTTGGGTCTAACCACATAATCCAGGGAAACCTTCCTATTTTATGGTCTGCTGATTAGCAACCTTAATTCCTTCTGCAACTTTAATTCCCTCTTGCTATGTCAAATATACAGTCATGGCTTCTGGGGATTAGAACTTGGACATCTTTGGAGTACCATCATTCTGACTACTGCAGTAAGGAAGGATGAGATAATCTGATCCTTTCTCTTTGTGTTCGGGTTACTCTCCAAACTTTTAATAATTCTTAAGTGTATTCAAACTAGCTCACAGTCTTCAAAAGTAGCAGACCAAACAAAAAACAAAACGAAACAAAAGTCAAACGATTTCAGGGTGCACAGTCCTGTGCTTGGAGCTATTGAAGTACAGGGGAGAGCAGGTGCGATTATATAGCCTTTAGGGAATTTTTTTTTTAAAGATTTTATTTATTTATTTGACAGACAGATATCACAAGTAGGGAGAGAGGCAGGAAGAGAGAGAGAAGCAGGCTCCCCGCTGAGCAGAGAGCCCGATGTGGGGCTCCATCCCAGGACCCTGGGATCATGACCTGAGCCGAAAGCAGAGGCTTTAACCCACTGAGCCACCCAGGCGCCCCGCCTTTAGGGAATTTTTACAAGTTCTTTGAGTGGGTGAGACAGACACACACAGACAACAGAGCAGAGCAGGATTTGATAGATGCCATGGACTTGTTCAGCCAGTTGGTGCTACAAGAGTTCAGAAGAGGGAGTGATGCTCTGAAACCCACTGACTGAACGTTTTCCCTACTGACATCCAGTCACTCCTTCCCGTGAAGCATCTCAATAAGGTTTCATGGGAGCAAAATGTTCTCTATTATTTTTTATTACCACAGGTATCCTCCAGCAGCAAGGAGAAGGGGAGAAGGAGGGAGAGGGTAACCAATGCCAGGGATCTGGGCAAGTTGGACCCAGACCTCTATAACTTATATGATCCTCCTTTATACTACATGATACTGGAGAGATTTCTTCCCTTCCCTTCTAAAGCAGCCAGTTCCTTCAGACTGATAACAAGGGTCGGCAGAAATCTGGAAGCAAGAGTGCAGCTCTTTGGCACAGCAACGGTGGTTAATAAGGAGACAGCCACTGCGTGAAGGGTTGGGAAGGAAAGGTGGAGGATTAATTAGAAACCCGAAAGCATTTTCGAATGTAGCCAAGGAAGAAGTCAACAGAAGCCATAAATAATTTTGACCACAAATATTTGGGGGTCTTTTCAGCTGCCTTCCTCCTTGAGCATTTCCTGGGACTTGATAGATTTGGTGAGGAGCAATTTGAAGGGGGTTGAGTGAATGTTAAGTGTCTTTGGGGAAAGCTCATGTAACCACTTGAAAATGAGGCCTTTGGGGTGGGTGCCTGGGTGGCTCAGTTGGTTAAGCATCTGCCTTCGGCTCAGGTTATGATCCCAGGGCTCTGGGATCCAGTCCCACATCAGGGTCTCCACTCAGCAGGAAGCCTGCTTCTCCCTCTCCTGCTTCCTCTGCTTGTGCTCTCTCTCTCTGTCAAATAAATAAAAGAAATCTTAAAAAAAAAAAAAAAAGAAGTCTTTGGGGCTAGCTTCTGTCCCTTCTTTATTTGTAGAACAATATACCTAGTGGTACTATAAATGTGTTAAGATGGCCGCCGAGCTGTACTGATGCAGCAGTGGGAACAAGACACCCCTTGCCTCCTCCCTGCCCTCCGTGGCCAGATTCCTGCAGCAAGGCCTTCCATGGCAGGATACAGGCACACCTTCTGTCTTCCTGATGCAGGAGCTCCTTTCTTCATCTACTCAAAGGGCCGCCTCTGGAAAGGAAAGTCTGGAAGCATACAGACATTTCAACCCTCCTAATATACAACAAATGGTTGGACACACCTAGTTTTAGTCCAACATTAACAACATTCCACAAGTCTCATGTTAATATGTGAAGATGAAATACTGTCTGAAAGGGAATTCTTTTTCATCCAGAGCGCTCGACTCTGAGAATTTGTCATTCCTGGTAAGTAAACCTGCCAAAGGATGAAAAGCGGCCTTGGAGGCCTGACCTCCGGGCACTGTTGAGGGGAGTCGATAAGAAGAAAGCAAGCCGGAGAGGTCCTCTCCCAGTGCCACCACCCAGCTTCGTAAAGAACAGCGAAGGCCGAAGGGCTGCCGGCTGATTAATACATGGGGTCCCGAGGGAAAGCCTGGGTTTAGGTCTGTGGGAAATACAGAGTGAGCAGCAGGTCAGGTCACTGTCCCTTTGGCTTCCTTTGAATCTTTCATGACAGCTTCCTATGCTAGGGCCGTGGTGATGCTTGAAGGCAAAAATTTATTTCTTTCATTATTCAGAGCGCCAGTAAACTGTATTTAGGGAGTCAGATGCATTACTTAACCCACGGATGGGCAATGATTTCCTTTTCCACACCTAGAAATGCTGCCCATTATAGGGCTGTCAGTCAAAGACGAATTAGAGAGTATGACTTGTCATAGAAAAGGAGGCCTGTAATCACAGACCTGCCCGGAGGGGAGGAAATTTAAAGGTTACCACTCTCCTGTTAAAAGAACATACTTCTTCCACATCCTGGACAGATCAAGACTTACTTGAATACATTCTATAATGGGAATCTCACAACTTCATTAGTAGATCAGGGGTCAGCAAACTCTTTCTCTACAGGGCCAGATGGTAAATATTTGAGGCTTTGCAGGCCTTAGGGTTTTCTTATAACTACTCACTTCTGCTGCTGGGTGTGAAAGCAGCTATGGACAATGTGTAAACAAGCGGGTGTGGCTGAGTTACAAGAAAACTTTATTTGCAAAAATAGGCATGGGCTGGATTCAGCCCACTGACATAATTTGCTTAGGCAGAGATAGGCCCTTCTTTTGTGGGATGGCCCCAAATGTTAGAAAATTCTACTTTGAGCCCAAATTTATGTCTCTTTCTCTCTCTCTCTTTTAAAGATTTATTTATTTATTTATTTATTTACTTATTTATTTTAGAGAACGAGAGAGAGGGTGGGAGGAGGGGCAGCTGGGAGAAGGAAATGGAGAGAATCCTTAAGCAGACTGCGCTGAACACAGAGCTCATCCCCGGGGTTCAACCCAGGACCCTGAGATCATGACCTGAGCTGAAATTAAGAGTCAGCCAGTTGACTGACTGAGCCACCCAGGCATCCCAAATCTGCCTCTCTTTAAATCAGTTATAACCTTTTATATCTTTATCATGCATGACTTTCCATAAAAAAAAATTTGGCCCAACTCTGCCTTTTGTATGGAAATTATTCATAACATAAATTCTTCAACCCAAATCATTTTGTTCTAACTGATTGTTTCATTCATTTATTCATTTATCATCACTTAGCACTTGAGTAGGGGATATAGAGATAAAAGAAAATCTTTGCCCACTAGCAGTTAACAGTCTTGTGGGAGAAGATAGCAAGTGAATGGAAGAAAAAGCTGTGGTGGAGATATTCACTGGGGTCTGTGAGAGGACCTATAAGTAGCACCCACCCAGAGCAGGGAGAGTGGGAGGATGGGGGAGGATTCCCCAAAGACGTGCTTGAGCTGAGTTTTAAGGAGCAGGTCAGGTAGAAATTAGCAGCACATTCTGGGAATCGCAGGAGCTCGGGTGGGCAAATGGGAGAGACACAGCTCTGTATTTCAGGAAGGGTGTGCGATTTGCCACAACTGGAGTGCAGCATGCTTGCACATGTGAGTGTCGGGGTGAGTCTGTAGGAGGAGAAACAAGCTTGCCTACCACCTTAGAGTCAAAGGGAGTCAGCCTAGGTAAGTGTAATTCTGCTACTATTGCTGAAAATATTTTAGCATAGAGTTCTCCGATTTGGTATCAGATGTTCTATTTTATAAGCAAGACATGTTGACCTCAAGCCCCCAGTCTTTGGCTTGAAAATATAAGGTACTGACAGTACCTTATATTCATATTTAGCATATACATTTGCAGTGTAAGTTGTTGGATTTTTAGTTTGGGTCTGGAGCGTTAATAACAGACACCTACTGTCCCTATCTAAAAGCAAGTTGCAGGGATTTTCCTGGAAATTATTGGAACACTCTAGACCCCTACTGGAGGCTTGCAGGTTCTCTGGTTCCATGTCATGCCAGCTGTGGCTGGGTACACCCAACCCAGGCATACAGATGTTCCTAACATATTCTCTGATATCCTCAGAACACCCTCCCCCCCTGCTGCTAAAGCCTTTTACTTATTTTATTTATTGAAGTGCAGTCCACACAGACTGTTACATTAGTTTCAGGTGCATGACATAGTGATTCCACTTCTCTATACTATATGCTCTGCTCTCCACCAGTGCAGCTACCATCTGCTACTACACAAAGCTCTTACAATACCATTGACTGTATTCCCTATATTGTAGCTTTTATCCTTGTGACTTACTCATTTTATAAATGGAAGCTTGTACCTCCCACTTCCTCTCCTCCATTTTGTCCACCCCCCCATCTTCCTCTCCTCTGGTAACCATAACTTTGTTCTCGGTATTTATAGGTCTGTTTCTGCTTTTGTGTTTATTTGTTTGTTCACTTGTTTTGTTTTGCTTTTGTTTTCTTAGATTCCACATATAAAGGAAATCATATGTATTTTCTTTTTCTGTCTCACTTATTTCACTTAGCATAATACCCTCTAGCTCCATCCACATCACTGTGAATGGCAAGATCTCATTCTTCTTTATGGCTGAATAATATTCCATTGTATACATGCACTGCATCTTCTTTACCCATGCATCTATTGATGGACATTTAGGTTGTCTCCACATCTTGGCTATTGTAAATAATGCTTTACTTTTTTTTTTCAAGGACTTTATTTATTTGTTTGAGAGAGAGAGAGAGAGCATGAACGAGGGGAAGGGCAAGGGGAGAGTGAGAAACAGACTCCCTGCTGAGCAGGGAGCCCAATGTGCAGCTCGATCCCAGGTCCCTGAGATCATGACCTGAGCTGAAGGCAGATGCTTAACTGATTGAGCCACCCAGGTACCCTACTTTACTTTTGCTTTTGCCTTTTGCAGAATAATGCCTTAGGTCTTTGCACATATTCCTTTTTCTTTCAAGGTATGTTTTCTCTTCTACTTTACAACTGTCTAACTAAACTTTCACTGGCCCCACCATGCTCTGAATGATTCCTCTAGCTCCCCTCTTTTCCTTGTTCACTCCTGACTTTCTTCTGAGCTCCTGAGACTTCCTGTGACACACAGTCAGAGATTCAAGGCATGGCACCCTCATTGGGTACTTGTTTCTTCTCAACAGGACTCTGAAAGCACAGACCAAGACCCATTTCCCTTGGTGTTCCCACCATGAAGCACATAACCTGACATATAATAATAGTTGCTGAACCATTGTTTGGTAAGTGAGTAAGTGAATTAATGGAGAACCGAGAATATTTACCACTTGTCCTTAGCTAGAGTTTTGATTAACCCTGGCTAGTCCTTTGATTATTTGGGGCTTACAAACCAATGCAGAGTGGTACAGGGAAGAGAGGACCAGAGATAGTTTCTTAGGTATAGATCCATGCCTTTTGAGACCAGAGCCACCAGAACACCATGACTACTCGGCACTTGCAGTGCGGCAAGTCCAAACTGAAATGTGCTGTCAGTGGAAAATACACATGGCATGTCAAAGACTTTATATATATAAATATATATAAAATAAGGTAAAATATCTTGCTACTACTTAACAACCCTGATTATATTTTGGGTAGATGAGATTAAGTAAAATTCGTAATTAAAAAGAATTTCACTCTTTAAAGCTTTTTTAATGTAGCTACAAAATTTTTATAATTGCATATGTGGTTCACATTTGTGCCTCACGTTAAATTCTTCCTGGGCAGTCCCGGACTGGAGAACAGATCTGCTCCGAGAAATAGTTGTCGTGCCCTTCCATCTTGGCAGCTCTTCAAGATAATATTGTCCTATTACCAGACCCTGCGTTTTCATTCTGTCTTTAGAAAATATAGTCCCCAGACCATTTCATTGCTGGGGCACTAACCAGCTCCTTGAGACATTGTCTGTCCTGCAACAGTGTTAGATTGCTTCCTACGAGCTGTGAGATCAAAGGAGATGGCAAAGAGCACGGCACCTTTGTGGCCCTTGTAACAAAATCTTGTCTTTGTTTATAACAGCAGAGAGGAACAGAAACAAAGTGCCGGATTATTTGTATTGGAGTTTGCCCATGTTATGTGATTTAGGGAAGGCAGAGAGGAAGCAATGGAGAGCGGATTTCCTTTACTGAATTATATTTTGTTTAGGCCAGGGCTAACACTGCATTCTCTTGACACACATTTTAGGAAGGCCTTTGCTCTTTCCCCATCGAAGATGTCTTCAGAACTGTTTGGAAACGTCCTGCTCATTCCTCAAATCCGATTCAAATAACATCTCTACCAACCTGCCTGCTTGGGTTTCCCGATATAGATTTTTATTGGTACATGAATTATAACACTTAACAAAGAAATAGTACTTATAATTTATCTGTCTAGATTTCTCTCCCCACTAGGGCAAAGAGCTCTCACCATTTTTGTATATCCCATGCGTGTTACCCTCTCACACAGCCCGGTGCGTGAGAGATGTAGACTAAGTGTTTGTGGAATAAATGAAAGGGTGAATGCATGAGTTAATCTATTGTCTGAGATGGATACTGATTGGTAAAAGAAGTGGGTGACAAGGCTGGTTTTTTCAGATACCACTTGCCGAATCTACTTGCAAAGGAAGAGCAGAATGTACATTTCATTTCCATTTGTATAAGGACCACAATTAGAATAACAAACAAGAGGCTCTTTCTGTATCCAACTGAAATTCCTGAGGCTGCCGAATCTGTCATAAAGCACTGTGTCGAAATGTCCTAATGAGCTCCTAGATATGTCACACGTGGTATAACCTACCCTAGGCTTTGTGGCTTCCAAAGGGCAATTCCCTATAGGTCCCAAGTGCCACCTGGATATCAAGCCACGCAGGGGACAGTTGGAATATAAGCGATGTGGCTAGGAGTGCACTTCTGTAAGGTCAGGTCCAGCTGAGGGCCTTCTACTAGTTTCTTATGATCCACATATTTCCTAGGCTATAAAAACCTGGGCAATCTGCTGGGCTGTGACAAAAACTAACACAGAGAAGAAAAAGTTCATGTTTCCTTCTTAATTTAGAAATCAATGGATTTTCATGTCATCCTTGCATTTACCCAGTGGTAAAATGTCACATAATCCATGGCTTCCTTTTTCATTTTTCTTACATGGGTGCAGTGAGAGTTTTCCAGACGGCTACGTGGATAGCACGATAAGACCGGCAGGTGCATCCCGCTGTCACCCTACTCTGAGCCGTAAGAGTTGAGATCCAGGCCAGAGCCCAGAGGTGCCCACCCATTTCTAAGGGTTTTGCATTTGTCTCTTTGCATATGAGCTTCTGTTATCCTCACACCACGTTTGTGGATGGTGAATTCCAGACTAATAGAAAATTTTCGTTGTGATAGAGGTTCTTACCAATTTTATGCAAGTTCCTCTAATACCAAGAAAAACAGATGGAGCTGAAAAAGTCCCTACTAAGGAATAAAGGACATCCTGCTGCAGCAGGGCAATGTAGCGAAGGGAGGCATAGAAATTTCCCCAAGGTTTATTGGTGTATAAACTACACAGGCCCAGAAAGCATTAGGAGAAGAATGTCATTTTAAAACAATTCAGGAAGAGCCTTGTTTTGTGCCATTTCTTATGATTACAGCCTGGGAACCTGGAACAAGATATCAGAATTTAATACTTGAGCTAGTTTATGAAAAGCACTAAGCAGCAGGCTTCTTGCTTTAACCTTTTTAATATTCTGGAATTAATTGTCCAGACCATCTCACCTTTCCAGGTTAATGAGGTAGCTAACAGGCCACAGTAGAAAATGACTGCCCAATCAAATTATGACAATGGAAAAAAAAAAAAAAAAGAAAGAAAAGAAAAGAAAAAAACCCACAAAAACCCAAACGGGAAGGTCTGAAGTTAGAGGCTTTTATTGTCTTTCAAAGAATGTACAGCAGCATTACCATTCTGTTGTCTGCCTGTGATGGATTGCAAAAAGAATCAGAAAAGGCACAACATGAATCTGCTCTCAGGACAATGATTGTAATCAAAATAGGAAATGGTACAAATGCAAGCCATTCTCCTTGCAGTTTAAAGATTATAAATCCCTTATTCATCTGTTATGATCCAGGGCCTACTTGTGATTTTTATAGTTCTTAACACGCGCAGAATTTTAAAACTGTAATGTACAGGGGCTACAGCTGTTCTCCTTCCGCTGTGCATGTTTAATCCCCACTTGGAGCGTGGTCCCCTGGTCTCCCCTCCCTCTGCCCATCTGGAGCCTGAGCCCGCTGCCAACGCCTCCACGCACGGGAGAAATTCAGTTCACCGCAGTCTTATCCCCCCCAGGTGATGAGAACACAGCACCTAATCTTCTAAGGGGCCCTGGAAAAAAGTAGGAGCACTTGCCAAAGGTTTTGCTCTTTTTTTTTTTTTCTTAAATCTGGGTGGGAGGAGAATGGAAACTTGTTATTTATGCAATTTAAAAGGGAAGCGAGACAAGCAGAAGATTTGGACCCAGGAGACCTGGAGTTTTGTCTACCACGTGCCTCTTTCCTGGAGGATGACGTTCGTGCTCTTTGGTTTTCTCATCCCCCAAATAACAGAAATACATATTCAAGGGGCCGTGTTGAAGATCAAAAGAGCTAGTGTGTGTGAAGTTGCTTTGGAAACTAGGACCAGCTTTTCCCATGTTGGGAAGCCAGTTCCGAGGTGTGTGTGTGAGCGCGCGCGTGCACGCACCCATGTGTTCTCTCATGCTGGGATTCCCCACAACAAAAAATGCTCCAGAAACGGGCCGGATGGCCTACAATTTAACTCAATTCTGACACTCTCTACCCAGAGATAACAGCAGATTCTCCAGGTTAAGGGCTCAGTCCTCCAAGACTGCCGTCCCTCCCACCCTTCAGATACCAGCCACAAGCTCAGGTTTGTTCCTCGCACTTCTCACCAACTGACTATGAATTGTTGGTTCCCGACACCCCCTCTCAGGTGTGTGATTAATTTGCTAGAGAGGCTAGAACACAGAATTCAAAGAAATATCCTACTTCCTAACTTACTGATTTATTATAAAAGGATATTAAGTCAAGAATAGCCAGATAGAGGAGAGGCGTAGAGAGAGGTATGGCCAAAGGGTTCAGAGCTTCCGTGCCTTTTTTAGGCACACCATTCGCCCCAAATCTCCCCATGCTTATCAACCTGGAAGTCTCCGAGTCCCGGCCTTTTGGATTTTTAGGAGGCTTTATTGCACCAATGATTAAAATCATTGGTGGGTGGCAACTGATCCAACTTTTATCATTTTACCCCACCGCATGGGTCAAGGGGTAGGACTGTGCGTTCTAACCCTCAGATACCAGGGTTGGCTCCAGGGGCCCCCAGGCTCCATCCTTAGGCGCTTTGCAAAAGTCACCTCATTAACATAACAAGTGACAACTTTATCTCTCTTCACACTTAAGAAATTCTGAGGCTTTTGGGTCAGTTAAGGACTGTGGGAGAAGGCAAATAAATAAGGAAAATGTATATTTTAAATGACCAAATATATATTTCTTATAAATCACCTTACTGCAAATGTAAAATGTCGTCCGTATTGGTATCTGACAGTGATGTAAGAAAGCCTAATGGGAGATAATAGTCCTAGTGATTTGTGGCCCTGTAGATTTCTTAAGTACATTGAGTGTTTCGAGCTAGATCTTTCCTGCTTATGAAAGATGGTTAACAGTGAATGAAATCCCTTGGGAGACCCAGTTCTAGTACACTGGGAAAACAATAGTGTAAGAAAAGTTATTCCTTTAGCTGTGTCTGAGGGACGATGGAGGAGCTGTCCCCTCCGAGGTACTCAGCTAATACCCTGGAAGACTTTTGTTTGTTGGGTCTTTTGCTCTCACATACATTTTTTTATCTTTTTTTTTTTTTTTTTTTTTTCCGAATTAAAATTCTTCTGAGAGGCACTCCCTGGGCAGCCTGGCATGCCCATGGCCCCCTTGTCTCCCGAAGCCGCCTCCCCATAGCAAGGCCTCTCCCTGCTATGACAGCATCACAGCACTGGCACTCTGGGCCATTGGTGGTGAGACCATTCTAAAAGGGTCTCCAATCCATTTTCCAGGAGTAAGGGATGACAGAGTTGGGGCACACCTAGCAAATGGTGTGCAAATGGTTATTTCAGTGATGTGCAGAAACAAAAATGGCAGCTTCGCCAATTTGAGGATTTACCCATGTGGATTGGCGTTGTTGGACCTGCAGAGTTATGGTGGCGATTTGCAAGGCCAGGAAGTTGACAGTCTTTTGAACACAGTAGAAGAAAGAATGAAAGAACTGGGTAAGGACCATACTGGGGAGGTGTAGAGATTACCACCCATAGTTTAAGGAGGGACTTGACAGATATTGGCTCACTACTGATGGTCTCCTGACATCGATGAAGTGCTGTATGATGAAGACATCGATGAAGTGGTGTATGATGAAGGCTCACCTTATAAGAACATCAAAATTCTACACTCGAAGCAATTTGGAGATGTTCATCCAGTGGAGGGTGATTTGGGTGCACATAGGCTGTCCTGAGCAGTAGGAAAGACTACGTATGGTGGCTAAGATACACTGACTCCAGGTGGTGGAGGTAGGGGGCATATTATGTGAAATAGTCAAACGAAACCACAGATGGTCACTATGGTAGAGATTGACCAAATGGTGATAGATGGATGTAAGGAACACCTGTGAAAACCATGTAGCCACCCCTTAGACAATCTTAAGGGAGACTGCTTTCAGGTTTTAATAGAAGATTGTATTCTAGTACCGAAGAGGTACACCAAAGAAGGGAGAGAGTTTGATTATGTGGATTAATGATCTGACAGCCGTTCTGATCCCCGCATCTCCAGAAGATTTCATATGGGAGTTTCTCAGACGGACTCTTGACCTCTCCATGAAAGGACTGAAACAGGATGGGAAATATTTTCCAGAGGGTAACATTGTCAATCTGACAGAAGCCCTGGCACTCTATGGAGAACAGCTTAGGTGCCTGTATTGTCCTGTGGAATTCTCAAAGGAGATAGTCTGAATTCCTTCATACTGGGAATTGTGAGTGTTTTACACTATTTGGAAGAAAGCAAAGCCTTGAAGACCAATATCCCCTAATCATGTGTGCTGCAAACAGCCTTCCTGATCTTTGTATGCTGTACATGACATCCAAATGAGTCAGGCAATTCACTGTGAATTCCTTCAAGGTTTCTTTCTTTCTTTTTTTAAAATTATTATATTCAGTGAAGAAAAGGACAAATGGGAAATAAATATTTTGATGAACTAGGGTGTTGTTATTTTTTTTTTTGAAGGTCAGCTGAAGGATGATTGGGCTCCACAGTAAAGGCTGCTAAATGCACTGAATCCCTATAATGTGGTTTTTCTTACTTTTTTTTTTATATGTGGGCTTTTTGTTTTTGTTTTGGTAGACTTCAAATTTAGTTTTTTGGAGGAAAGAACATCATTGTTTTGTTCTGAAGGGGAGTTCTTGATGCTATTTCTTCCCCAAAGATTGACTTAGATATGAAAATTTGGTGCCTATAAGGGAGATCTAAGAAAAAATGAGTAGCAATGCTTCAATTATGAATACAAATGAGAAAAAAATGAAAATTCTTCAGAGCTGATCAAGAGAAATATTCACACCCCCCAAATATTTATAAATACGGTGTATGAGTTTTTATGCTTGTTGTCTCAACCCTTCTCAATTTAAAATGTTTCCTATTCATCACCAATAGTCGTATTTTGAAAATGACATCATAGCCTGACTACTGATACATATTTACCAACGCACCCTTTCCCTATTCTTTGTGGAACCCGTTTCCCTTGGGAGTGACCATCCTTTCCACTTTATTGTATTTTTGCCTACGGTGACTCTCTCACGGCATGTTTTCCACTCTGCAGTGTCTCAATCTCCGTCTCTCAGTCAGACTGGCCTTCTTTCCTGCACGACCTTCCTGTGCGTGCCTTCCTGCATGATCTATGTGCTTTCATGACCCATGTGGACCTTCTTACCTCCCGTGGTCACTGCCCAGCAAGAGCCCAATACTCATAACAATGGCATCTTTGAGTTGGGTGCCCTGACACTTCCACATTTGGGGAGCACATTTATTTTGTGGCTATTTTGGTTTTGCATTTCCTGATTTTAATCATTTTTGATTTCTTTCATTCCTAATTTCTAGGGAGGGAGAAGAGGTGTTAAGCCTGCCTTTTACCAGGTGGTCTTGTGATTTTAAAGAATCTCCACACATTAAAATTCCATTTTTATGTATTATCATTTTAATAGAAATGCTCATTTTATGGAAGGAAAATGACAGATAAAAATTTGAATGCTTCTTAGGAGCCTCTTTTACCCTTTTTATTGCATTTTGATGTGGCTTAATTCATTAATAAAGGGGGATGAGTTGGAACTGTAGCGTGTTTTATCTCCTATCATTATTCAACAAAAGAGAATATTTTTTCAATAAAAATTTTAGAGCAAATTTCCAATTTTCTGAAAAATACATTTTTAAAAACAGAATGACCTTGGATTCAATTCAAAACAGGAATTTTACAGCCACTCTTGCAATTCATTTACTTCCGTAACAGTGCCAGGGAGGTAAGATCTACTATTATTATTGCCACTTTGCAGATGGGGTGAGTGACATTCACAGAAACAATGTGGGTTGTCCTTGATCACAGCACTGCAACTTCATCTCTAGGAACTAGGTTAAGAACCAATTGTGTTAAATTTTAAATTCAGTTGCTAAACAACCTCCCCCTGGTCTTTCCTTTTCTTTTCTAGTCTCTAATTTTCTTCTTTTCTATAAAATTTTTGGAGACATTCACTCTATCCTGGACATTTTAAAAAATACTACCTGCCCTAATTTTTGAAGATGATATCTTGCCCATGTCCAATGTTAAATTGAGGATAAAGAAAAGATGTCCTAGGGATGCCTGGCTGGCTCAGTGGGTTGTGTCTGCCTTCACCTCAGGGCATGATCCTGGGGGCCTGGATTTGAGTTCTGCATTGGGCTCTGTGCTCTGCAGGGAGTCTGCTTCTCCCTCTCCCTCTGCCTGCTGGTCCCCCTGTTTGTGCTCTCTTTCTCTGTCAAATAAATAAATAAAATCTTAATAAATAAATAAATAAATAAATAAAATCTTAAAAAATAATCCATTCTCATATGATCTCATATCACCAGAGTTGTGCTAGCGGTATGTACGAAGCGCACTGTAAATGCTGAGGAAGTGTGATAGAGTCTGCCAGGGGTTGGAGGAGGGATAAGTAAATGGATGAAGGTTTTAAAGGGTCAGTGACATTTGGGGCTGAGAATTTGAAGGCAGAGTAGAGAGAAGGGAAGGGCACAGGGAAGGCAGAGATGGCCAGGGTGCGGAGCCCATCATGTCCTAGATAGGGGGTGTCCCAGGGCAGGGCTGCTCAAGACCTGGGGCAGGCAACTAGGCAGGACACGTGCAGTCCCTCCCTGTGCATTCCAAGTGGCCGGGGCTCATCTGTAGAAATGGGGAGCTGCAGATGGTGTAGTAAGCAGTGCAGGCACTGTGGGATCCTGAGACGGTGCTCTGGTCATGACACGGAAGAGAGATTGGAGTGAGGACAAATTGGAAAGCACGGTCCATCAGGAATAATGACAGAAAGAAGATAGAAAGGCTGAACTAAGACAGTGACCATGGGAACCAAGAGAGTGGAGTGGACAAATTTGAGATTTTGAGAGAAAATGGAAAAAAACCCAAAACCCAAAAACCAAAAAAACAACTCACCCCAAACACCTAGTTGTAAAGTTTAAGGGGGAAGGCATGTTTCCATCTCATAAAAATCTAGAATTCTAGAATTCTAGAATTCTAAAACACAACATATTTAGTTTAAAGTTGTGATTATTTGGAACATAGTTCATTAAATTCCTCAAATAAGTGGTTTTTCCATGTTAAACATTTCTAGGAAAGGAAAATGACAAGAAATCAAATTGAAAATCAATTTTATCTTTAAGGAGGGAATTCTTACTTTATGTTCTGGGATCGTTTTAGATCAGTTCAATTTCTTACATCTTCCGGGTCACATTCCTGCCCCTTCCTCTCCTACCTTTACACCCACATTTTGCAGTGGCTCTCCTTCCTTCCTGCCACCACGCCTGTCCTTGATTACCCTCAGCTATAGCACTGCCTTAGGAGCCCCAAGGAAGAGTCTGGTCTGCTCCCCACCCCTTCCGGCCGTATGGCATTAACTCCTTCAAGGCAGGTTCTTTTCCACTCTTCTAGCTCTCAGAGGGAGGGAGCTAAAATTTAGTCTTTACTACGTCACTCCTTAAGTCATTAAAATACGTGATTGACTTAAGGCTCTCAATACACATTTGAGGACTACTATCATTGTTTCCCAGATTGGGAGACTGAGACCTGGATCACATAACGAGAAAGCTAATGCTTTTTATATTATTTCACATTACTATCTTAATGTCTATTCTATGTCCTGGCATATAGTGGATACTCTCAGTAGATGTTTAATTAGCGTTTAAACTGAGGTAGATTTTCTCATCAATAGGTAGCCCTCTGTCAAGCTTGCTAGCAGATAGGGATTCCCCTTTCCCTGGAGTATATAAATTGTATTGTGTTTCAACTTTATTCTGGGTTAAATGCAGCATTGTGTGTTAGTACAGGAATCTTGCTTTAATGTCACTTATGTGTTTATGGGATAATGTGCCTCAGGAGACCAACACTGGTTACAAATGTAACCAGTATGCCCCTGGCTTCTCCTGTTAATTACACATGTGTCACATTTACAATAAGATCACAGATCTCATTGTTCTTTGAGTATCTATCTTTCTATTAGGAAGAAGTTCAGACTTTTCCCAGATCTTTTTCTCTGAGTATTCCCAGGAGCCCCTGTTGTGCAAGGTGGGTCCCTTCGTAGTCACCATCTGTCATGAGCCAAGGCAAATTCTATAGTTCGATGGGTTAGAAAGGCTTTGCTAGGGGAATTTTAAGCAATGTTCAGCAAGATGAGGTGACATGACATGAATGGCGTGAATAGAAAGGTGTGCTATATGCAGTGCACTGTGCACATTCTAGGGTGAACATTCTAGGAGCAGGACCTGTTTCTCGATCTCTCATCTTATAGGGCAAGTGTAGGAGAGGAAAACTTTCTTCCTCTTCCCGTCTAGGTTCTTTGATTAGTCTAATAATTCAACAAACATAAAACAGATTAACCAGAGAAAAACAAATTTAATTTTATACCTAAAGGAGCGCCAAAGAAGTGACCAATGCACTTTTATATCTGTTAGACAAAGAAACAATAAATTTGTGAAGAATTGAGGAAACAAAGGGAACCTGGGGTCTATGGTAACTTACCACTAGGATAGGATGGCCAAGTTCCTGGTCAGCTCCTCCTGCTGGTAAGAGGGGAGAGGTCTCAGTTCCAGATGATTTATCCAGGCTAGTGCTGATCAATAGAAATACATATATGTATAGAAACCATATATGCAAGTGTGAGTGTTTTACTAACTACAGTTGAAAAAGGAAATAAAAATGTGAAATCCATTTTAATAATACATTTTATTTAAATTACTATATCCAAAATATTTCAACATGTAATCAATATAAAAGTTGTTATTGAGATATTTTACATTTTTTTTTATTATGAAGTCTTTGATGTCAATCAGGTGCATATTTTAGACTTACAGAATCTCTCAATTTGGACACTCAACTTCTTTTGGAAATACTTTACCTGTATATAGATTTTATAAAATTTACAGTTAGAAAGTAGATTTTTGGGGTGCCTGGGTGGCTCAGTTGTTAAGTGTCTGCCTTTGGCTCAGGTCATGATCCCTGGGTCCTGGGATCAAGACCCACCTCAGGCTCCCTGCTCAGCGGGAAGCCTGCTTCTCCCTCTGCCTGACACTCCCCTGTTTGTGTTCCCTCTCTTGCTGTGTCTTTCTCTGTCAAATAAATAAATAAAATCTTTAAGAAAAAAAAAAAAAAGGAAAGTAGATTTTCATCTCTAAATTGTTCCAAATAAATACTTTGAAGTTTTCCAATAGCTAAATTAAATACCAATTTTTAAATTCAACTTAAAAAAATTTAAAAAATAAAGTTTAAATTAAAATGAGTTCTTTATGCTAGGCACATTTCAGGGCCTTGATAGTCCTACTTGGCTAGTGGGTACAGTATTGGACACAGAGCAAGCTCCTGGAGTCATTTTTGGGCAATCCCAGGTATGTATAATGTTAATATTATCTGGGAACCAGCAAATCTTAAAAACAGTAATATAATAAAATACAAAGAAATGATATATTAAGTCCCAACTCTGGGTTTGAACCCTAGTTTTGCTACTTTCTGTCTATAACAAAGTTATTTCACTTTCTGGACCTCAGATTACTCATCTGTGGAAAGAGATAATATTTCTGGCCTGAGTTTTGTAATAAGGACTAAATGGGACAATGCCTAGCTTACAGTGAGTTGTCAATAAAGGCAAGGTAATACTGTTTCAGAGTTTAAAAATCCTTTCATAGTTCATCATTTCATTTGCTCCTTACTGAAATCTCATTAAGGATGGAAAAATTTATTATCTCCCTTTATAAAAGATCTAGAACAGGTCTTCAAAATCTAAGCCTATTTCGTTTTCCATATTATAATTACTATCACTGTCAGTTGGCTTGAATCGAGTGGTCCCTATGAGAGGTACTGTTCTTTTTTTGTTTTTTCTTTTAAGATTTTTATTTTATTTTATTTTATTTATTTGACAGACAGAGAACACAAGTAGGCAGAGAGGCAGGCAGAGACAGAGAGGAGGAAGCAGGCTCCCTGCTGAGCAGAGAGCCCAATGCGGGGCTCGATCCCAGGACCCCGGGATCATGACCCGAGCCAAAGGCAGAGGCTTTAACCCACTGAGCCACCCAGGCGCCCCCGAGAGGTACTGTTTCTTAGGGATGCACTTTTGATAGCCACACTACACCAATTTTCCCCTTCTGGTTTTGAGGAAGTAGGGGCTGATGCAGCTATTCATATCTATAAACCTATTGTACAAGGCTTAGAGAAAAGGCAGACTTGTTATTGATATTAGGGATTCAGACTACCCATTTCTCATGAAATATTTGCTTTTCTACTTCCCTAAACACTTACTTAAAAAGAAAGTTAAGGTCTTGATTATTCATAGCATGTTTGTTTGGCACATTGCCTCAGATTGATAGATCACAATGAAAGAACATAAGCAATAGTTAATTTTCAAGTTTCCATGCCATTTTTTTTTTAAAGATTTTATTTATTTGACAGAGAGAGAGAGACAGAGAGCACAAGCAGGCAGAGAGGCAGGCACAGGCAGAGAGAGAAGCAGGCTCCCCACCGAGCAAGGAACCCGATGTGGGGCTCGATCCCAGGACCCTGAGATCATGACCTGAGCCGAAGGCAGCAGCTTAACCCACTGAGCCACCCAGGCGCCCCCTCCGTGCCATTTATTAAAGATTGTGTGTTGACAGTGATTTTGAGCTCTAATTATCTCATGGAGTCTGAGTGTTTCTGGTTTGTTTTCATTGAGGCACAAGCAGAATCTGCTTACGTTTCTAAGTTTTGGGATACTCATTGGGTCTGTTTTCTGATTTTTCTCTTCCTTTGATGACCTGTCAAAAACTGGAGTCTGCCCCTATGTATCATTCCAGTCCATTCTGTCTTGACAATCTGCTGCTTGTCAAGGCTGCCCCACAGTCCTTTGTGTCCCTGTCTGGGAGCCCAGGGCCCTTTTGAGTGCATGAGGCAACTTGTGAAATATCTGATTGAACTTGGGTTCCATCACGCCATCTTAATGAATCAAGCCACTGTAAATTAAAGCTTTGCTCTGCCAGTGGTCTTCCAACTTTGAATACATTTGATTTAAGGGACTTTGGTCTCTGATCATCTCCTACTTTATGAGGTGATATTCTGTAAGTGCAGGGAAAGAATGAAACCAAACATTCGGAGAAGACAGGTATGAGGAACACAAGCAAAGGAAATAGGGCTAATCCACACATGGTATCATATTGTTATTTATAAAGGCAGGTGAAACATGATAATTGGTACCACGTAAAAGTTACTTTGGTGACCTTCCAGACTGTGTGTCCCAGGGATGTGTGGTAGAGGTAGTCATAAAAAATTTTACGCCATGGGAATTCTGTAAATAAAATGCTTCCACAGGCCTCTGTCTATGCAACAGCAATGATCTATGATGCAAGTATCAGAATATATGTTTTCCTTATAAATAGGCAAAGCAAAGCTGATGTGAATTGTCTTTCTCTGCAGAATAACATTGAATAATGAGTTTTTAAAGGATTTTTCTTATTATCAAGGAACATATACTTATTGTATAATATTAAGGGAAAGATAATAAAATCACCCACAAGTACTTCTACTAACGATAACCATTTTTAATTTATTTTGTATTTCCTTCCAGTCCTTTATAAGCATGTATTTTATAACCTAGTTATAATTGTGCTGTATGTAGTTTTATATCTTGCTTTTTTCTTTTAACATTGTAAAATTTTTATGTTACTAGGTTAAGCATTGGATAGACTCATAAATCATTTAGTCTATTACCTATATTGGAAAATTTTGGTTGAGTTCATTTTATTTTTCTCTTTAAAATAACCCTGTGATGAACACCTTTGGATTTTTATCTTCTAAATCGTATTTTATTATTCCTTTAGTATAGGTTCCTAAAAGTGGAATTATTGGGCAAAGTTTATAAATATTTTTAGAGCTCATGACACATATTGACAAATTCTTTTCTAGACGGGTTTTTAATTTATCCAATGTTCTGTCCCATCAGAAGTATATAGTAGTGCTTGAGAAGACAGATATTTTAAACAAATATATTAGCATGTAGACAACCAAAGTACAGATGTTCTCTTCAGAAGCGAGCTATACTTATTTAAATGTAGTTGCCTGTGTACACGCCGTTACTTCAGAGGGGCCCATGATTTAAACAGAGAATAGTGTCACCAATTCAGGTTCTGAGTGATTTTTGGCTGTTTTCAAAAATTGCATGATCTGTTCCCAAAGAATGAAGACTTGCTACCCTCAAAGATACACAAAAGTATGAGTTACCAGCAAATAGCCCTTGCTACTGGCTTTTCCTTCTTCAAGGACCCTGCTCCTGCTGGATGCTGCTGTGACCATCAAAGCAATGCCAGAGAAGGGCTGGAAGTGAGGAGGAGAGGGGTGGTGTGGTGTGTGCTGTCCAAAAGCTCTTCCCCTGGCAGTGTCTAAGTAACGGTGCTCACTTGGCTCCAACTGATGCAGAGAACAAATTTAGACCTGAAAGAGGGGGATGAGCATGGTGTATTCATGACAAGGCGATTTTACTAAAGGAAACAACATGGTTTTTCTATGGGACATGTTTTAATGGGTTTTACTTGATGAGAGAGAGCAAAACAGAGAGAGAGAGAGATACAAGGGGCGGAGAGAAAGGAAAAGAATTATTTTAATAACTGGGGAAATAACTGGGGAAATCTATGTGAAGAGTGTATCAGTGATTTTTACTATTCTTGTCACTTTTCTATGGGTTTGAAAAGTTGGAAATTGAAAAGATGAGAAAAACAAACATCTGTAGGGGACAAAAACTAACTTTCTTCTTCCCTTCTATGTTCTTGGCCAAGACACTCCTGTTTAAAAAGAATAATGGGAGAAAAATTTAATTACGTATGTATGTATGAATAGGAGCCCCTCAAATGTGAGAGACTTGAAAAGGTTACCAGAGCAGGCAGCTTTTATGCTTTTTAGACAAATAAGTTGGGTGCCTGGGTGGCTCAGTTGGTTAAGCGTCTGCCTTTGGCTCAGGTCATGATCTCAGGGTCCTGGGATGGGGTCCCGCATGGGGCTCCCTCCTCAGGGGGAAGTCTGCTTCTCCCTCTCCCAATCCCTCTGCTTGTGTTCCTGCTCTCGCTGTCTCTCTGTCAAATAAATAAATAAAGTCTTGAAATAAAAAAAAGAAAAAGAAATGATAAGTTTGTGTAGAATTAACAAGGCAGAGGGGTTTGGGCTTGGGGTAGCAAATGGTACAGGGTTAACAAGATTTATAAAGCCTTCTCGGCCCTATCTTTGGTGATAAGGTTGTCTTCTATCCTCTGGGTACAGGGAGAGTACCTGTCACATGAGAGATTTATTTCCTGCTTTCAGGTGGACAGAGGAAGTTCAGAATGTTCTTAAATTGGTTGTTTCTTAAGTATCTTTATTCAAGATAATCAATGTGCCAATGTGGCATATTTTAGGGTGATATATTCTGAATCCCTACTCATCAAACACCACCACAGGCCCTGAAGAACGATCTAGGAATGATTGAAATCAAGGGCCTGGCATCAAGGCAGAGGTGGATCAGAACATACGTGATTTTCACGTGGTCATGGGCAGTCTCCTTTGGAATTCTTACTTTGGGTGTGGGACTTGTGTACTTGAACTATTTCTTACAAAAGAATACCCAGTGCCATCTCCCACTATATTTTATTAACAGAATTTATCAGCCTAATATAGACAAGTTGAGAAGAATCTGTTTAGACATTTTGAAAGGGAATTTGCCCCCAACACCAGAGATCAGGAGAGTCTTCCAGATGCTTCAGCAAATGTTGGAGGGGCATGGGAAGTAGTAGAAGACAAAGGAAGCTGAGATTATTGAAGCATTCAGGGCGTGGACTAGCTATACAATTAATAAGATTTCACTTGGTCTGATTATCAAGTGTATATCGCTTCTCCTTTTTGGCTAATATGTCTTTTTTTGTTATTGTTTCACTACATGTCTTTGTAATGTTACAGAATAAAATCCAGTATCTCTTCAAGAAAATGGCAGAGAGAAAGCAGTTATCCTATTATCACTGAGTTTTAAGTTTTTGCTTCTTTTGGTCCATAAACCTCTGTAAAAATGATATTAGGAGATACTAATTTGAACCAAAACTTAAGAGTGGCTACATCATTAGTCCCTGTGTCAGGTTGGCTTTGAGCTGACAAGGAAATATTTCCAATACAGTAAAGGGAAAATGCTTGGACTTTAATATGCATATAAATCACCCAGGGATTTTTTTTTTTTTTTTTTTTGAGAGACTGAGAATGTGGGTCGGGGGTAATGTGGGAGAGGGGCAGGGGAGAGGGACACAGAGAATCTTAAGCAGGCTCCATGCTCAGTACAGAGCTCTGTAGTGGTTTAATCTCATGACCTGAGCCAAAAACCAAGAGTCAGATGCTTAACATACTGAGCCACTCAGGCACCCCTACCTAGGGATCTTCTTAAAAATATCGATTCAGATTCAGTTGATCTGGGGAGGAGCTTAAAATTCTGCATTTCTCACAAATTCCCAGGTGATGCTGATACTGCTGGCCCACGGATCACATTCCAAATAGCAAGTAGAGGACAAAACAAGTATTTGTATCTAAGGTAGGCATTACCCTCTTTGGTTCTTGGTTTCTTCAGTTGTAAAATGGAAAAAATGCATATATGAAATTCTTGTGAAGTTGAAATGAAATAAACATTCTGAAAGTACTTTATAAACTTTGCTTTCTCTACTATTAATTATTATTATTATTTTACTAATACCATATTACTTTACAAATCCTTTAGATTTGTTTTTTATTTACTTTATTACTTTACAAATCTTTAAGAGAACTTAAAAACAAAGACGGGATGGAGCGCCTGGATGGCTCAGTCAGTCAAGCATCTGACTCTTGGGTTTGGCTCAGGTTATGATCTCAGTGTCATGAGCTCAAGCCCCATTTTGTCTCCTCACTGGACGTGGAACTTGCTTAAAATTCTCTGTCTGTCTGTCTCTCTCTCTCTGCCTCTTCCTGCTCTCAAAAAGAAAAAGAAAAAAAAAAAAGAGAGAATGGGAAGTGCAGTAAATTTATGCTGCATTGTTGCTATGCAAGGCTCTTGAGACTGATGTAGAAACTGAGATCACGAGCAAAATTCATTTCTATGGACAATGCTGTTGAACTTATTAAGAATTCTAAAGATTTGTTACCTTGATACCTTTTGCAAAGCTGTGAAACTTCTCTCTTTCTGAAAAGAAGTTACTTTTGCAAGTTTTGGATTTCCATTATACATCATCCTTCCTAAGACTGACTAGAACCTTTCTTCTAGCCCTAACCAAGAACCAGCCAAAATAACCTATGGACATTTAGTACTGGATTTGGAGAAAGTGATCAAACACTGAAGCCGTAATCAAGTAATTGCAATTATATTATTTTCAAATATAATATTCAGGCATTGTGGAATGAGAACTCTAATTTTCAAAAACCAAAGATAAAGCAATTGATCAGCTTTTGAATATCAGTAGGACTTCCATAAAACAGCTGAGTAAACAAATAGGCAGTGTAAGATTTTATCTCAATTAAGAACAAAAAAACAGTTACAGAACATAGAAATCCTTTTGGAAAATAAAATTTTAACACTAAAGTTAAAATTCAAAATGAACAAGTTTCATTTCCTAGAGATGTTATGAGATTTTTTTTTTTCTTCCAATAATGGGGAATTCTCACAGTGGTGAGAAGTGATGACATCAGAGGTAGTCAGATGGGAGTCTGAGCCATTTACTTTAGATTCCCACATTTGGCTGGACTCAAGTTCCCATAGAAAGAAATTATTTTCCAGTACTTACAAAAATAGAACGGAGATGCTATGACAGTGTGAGTTTAAAAACAAAAAGGAGTTTCTTAAACTTCACAGTCTTTAACTGCCTACAAATGTATTAGCAACTAGCTTGAGGGAAGGTGGTAACAGTGATGGATTCTCTGACATGGGGTAAGAAAGGGGACGATCTGATAAAGGTAAGATGGTCCCCTGGAAAACCACAAAGTCATTTTATTTCAAAATTTAAAAGTATTTATACCTTGCATACTTATGACAATACAATCTGACATACATTTAAGATTAAATTATTAATTGATGACTTTACAATCTTATTATATCATGAAAAATTCAGCACTATGTATTTTATTTGTTTTTCCTTTTCATGTTATTATCAATGTTATCAGAGATCCTACTCATTTTTCCCATTATTTAAAAAAAATCCAATTTTCTGTTTATTTTACTCTGAGTTCTTCCTTCTTACCTATCTTCACAACCCCTTGGTGGTGTCAGTGGAGGTCTCGAGTGATGGCTTTTGACTCACTACCTTGTCAGGTATGTGCATTTATGCTGAGTCACACATTTAAGGGGAGGGAATATAAAGGACTCAGAGGAAAGAATAGAGATTTTAATGAGACAACTCAACTGATAATATCTGCCTTACCACATAAGACTTCTCTCCATAGGATTGAGAAAGTATATTATGAGTTTTATAATTTTTATTATTTTTAAAGGATTTTTAAGTATTTACTTGAGAAATCTGCACATATATTGTTTGTCCATATCTGTACATGACATGTGAGTAATTCTTAATGATGCACATGAATATGCATGAATATGATAAGCATACTTGAGTCGACCTGGTAAATGTTAGTAGATTTTGAAAGAACAAAGCAGGTGAAAGAGGTGGCAATGGTTATTTTATAAGCTGTTGAACGAAGTAAGTCAAATTGGAACAGGAGTCAAATCAAACTTGTTGAGAACATTTATTGCTGCCAGTGGAAATGAAAGACGTAGAGAATCCCTTTGTAAAGACGAGCCAAGGGGAGCGCGCCCTCACTTCTTTGGCTCGGCCTTTGTTACTGGACTGGTCACCCTCAGGGGGGTGGGAGGCCACTGCCCCTTCCTCTGGGACCTCTTCATGGCAGCACCTGCTCCCCAGTGCCTAGCTTTGCTGCACAGTTTGAAGCCGCTTCAGTTTTGTTTTTTGCCTTCGGGCAGTTCTCAGTTTTTTAGTTTTTAAGAAACTGTCCTCTAATTGGTATAGAAAGTCTTCAATTCGACCAACCTAGAAGAAATAAGATTTGTGGGTTTTTTTTCCCTTTTTTTTCAGGTTTTGTGTAATTAGGAAAACAGTGAGGTATTTAAAATGAAAAGGCACATGCAGGTCCATGTTGGGACAGAATTAGCAGAGCTGGAAATGATTGAACGTAAAAGCCTCCTTCAGTCTGCATGTCAGGTTCCCTTATTTTAGGAACGTGAAGTAGACATGCAGGAGTTTGCTTTACCACTCAGTCCTATGTCCTGGGTATTGAAGTGGGAACTATCATCACCCACTGTCTTTAATGGTCAGGAATTTCAAAAAGAAAGAAACGGTGAAAAACAAAAATGATTCTGTTATCAATGGAAACAAACAAACACACTCCCATCAAAGCCAGAGTTTCCAGCATTTGTATGCTCTGGCCAACTTGGGAGAAAAATGATATTACATATTGTCTTAGCAAAGAAACATTTCTCCTTTAAATCAAAACACAATTTTGGGGAAATACATTTTCTTAAAAAATGCCACACTCCAGAGAATAAGATAAAATAATGATATACAAAACAAAATAAACTACTTTGTCTAAAAAAAAAAAAAAACAACAAAAATAAACTATTAGTCTTTCTACCAAATAAAACTTATAATTATTCAGTGACAGTTGAATATGTTGTACTATTTGTCACTATTTTATTCTACTAAAGAACTGTAGAATAAAACAGTTTACATATATGCTGAGTTGGGCTCTCATGAAAGCCCATAGATATAATAATTTATACTTAGCCCTGACTCCCAGCACCTGCATATTGCATTAGCCTAAAGTCACTCACTGAAGAGCCCATTGTCATAAAGTTAGCTCAAAACTAGAGCACTTATTATTCAAGGTACACGAACATATCACCTACTTAAGATAAAAGCACTTAAACTCTAATTTTCCAATTTTGAGTTCTACTTTTAAATCACTTGATTTATCATTCAGGGTAATATCCAAAAGATAATTCAGATTGTCAAAAAGAGAATAATAAATGGTAGCACTCATCTATATGTTATGCTTGGATCTTTTATCACACCAGGTGATGTAAATTGTCTGTAGGTTTCCTTAAGAAAATAAGATAATTTATTTATGTGAAAACAATTCTTTTGAAAACCTAAAATCACTTCAGGTAAATTTCTCCAAAAGTACGTTTCTATGATGTCTAATCATTGTGGCAGTCGTCAAAATAATTTGACAGAATATTTTTGGACTGTCATGAAGCAAGTGAATTATTCTATATATTCCATACATTGATACTATCCAACTTATACCAAAATCGTAAGTAAAAAATTAACACAGAGCACAATCAAAACAAACATAATGGATGGCACTTTATCATACTTCAATAGTTGAGTTGATGACTCACTCATATTTATGCACTGAAAATGTATCATTTAAATCAATGCTCTTTACAATTAGAATGTTTGCAATTAGTCCAAATACAATTTAAAATTACAATCTTAATGCAACAAAAAAAGCTTCTTTTGATGATAATTGCTTTAAAATATCCATTAGGTGGCTGCTGTCTTTTCTCCTGTTTAAATTATATTTATTAATAGCAGTGTCGACTAACTGGGTTGCCTTTCATTAAAAAAGACAAAGAAGTAACACAGGAGGTCTGGGTGGGACAGAGAGTACTGCTAAATTAAGCTGGAGGTCTAGAGTATATGCTACCTACCTGTCTTAGCCTGGCCTGGGTGTTTACCTCCTACCTAGCATGTCTACATGCTGTCCTTTCAACCCATTCTCCTACTGGTACTGGAATGATCTTTTTAAATGTAAGTTTGGTCACATTTTTCCTTGCTGAAAATACCTAAATGGATTCCTAATCCCTTAACATGTCCCACACACCTTTGACTGATCTGGTGTCACTTGCATCTCTAATTCTGTCTCCTATCACTGCATTCACCTCAGTGTGTAGTACATCTTTCAGTTATCTGAACACAGCAGCGCAGTGTTCTCAGCCCCCTTGATCTTCTTAATCATAAGCCATGTGATGGAATACTCCCATTGGAACCCTTAAATTTCCTCTGGATTTCAGGTTCAACATCAGTGCCTCAGGGACATCTTCCTTTATAATCCAGACCAGGTTAGGTCTCTCAGTAACATATATATTCCCACAGCAGCCCATTCATCTCATTGCAAATTGTAATTTTTTTTTTTTTTTTTTTACCTAATTGTTCATAGTGATTTCTTTAGTATCTGTCTTCCTATCTGGGTTTTAAGGTCTCTAAGGCAGGAGTGAGGTCCATGTTTTCCACTATTCCCAGAATCTAGGATATGGTAGACCCTCCATAATTCTTCTCTCTGATAATAGAGCTGAAGACATTCAGCAACAAAATTGTTTTTCCATATTCGCAGTGATACCTGGTATGCAGCACATCAGAAGGCTTTCTTTTCTCTTACAAATTAAATAATCATCACTTTCACATGCCATCATTCTATCATCATTATTTAGCTTTGAGAGTCTCCAGGCAAGGTACTAACAAGGTGTGATCTCCATACTCAAAATGGACTAAGGTACAAAAGGCACTGAGTAAAGAAAGAGTCAGGAGTGTTGAGTTCTGCTTGTGGCCAGACTTATAACCCTGATCTGTGATCCCAGAGCAGTCACTTGGCCTCTCTGAGCTTTAGTTTAACTGATCTTTGGTGAAGAAAGGGTTCGCCTGGATAATTTCCAAGGACACACCAAGCCAAAAAATTCCATGACTTGTACTCACATCACATCTAAGTTAGTCCAATCTTACATGAGTCCTCACATTTTTCAAATCAGAGGTTATTCTCTTAGATTACACCATTAGATGAATGACACACTATGCAGTAAAGTAAGTCAATTTTAGCTTCTACACTTTCTGAAGTGTAGGAGAGCTGCAACATGTTTTTAGTAAAACTGGTTCTTTATTTTCTTTTTTTAAGTCAAGGAAAGAAAAATGCTAGTTGAAGAGAAAATAGATTCATATAACTAAGAAGAACAGATTGCAAACGACAGAAATTTCTATAAAGCCCTTAGGGAAATAAAACACAAAGAAATATGTAAGCACGTAAGGAAGGGAAATGAGCCAGTTTTTGGAGCAGAGGCCTTATTAGACTTTCTTTTCGGTACAGAATCTACTTGCTTAACTGTATCAGATAGTCTACTTGGTCATTCTGGGTCTAATTTTCCCATTTGTAAAATGGAAAGATGGCATTTTTTTAATGTATCTATGTGCCAGTGCTGACTTGGCTTTACGGAGCTATGGACATCAGACCAAATGAGCTTGGAGAGAATTCTGGGATGTCAGATGATCAAGGGGACTGAAGGTCTCAGTGAGAGGGCAGATTCTCGCCTATCATATGGCTATCAGTCATAATTCACATCAAAGAGTAAGGAAATTATTATCAATGAGTTTCTCAGGACCCTTAAATCTTATACACAAAAATCTCTCAGTCAGGATTTCGTGTAGATTCAAGAAGTTCAGAATGAAGCTCAGAGCTATGCAACTCTAAAAGAGAAGACAGCCTGCGAAGCAATAGGAGATCTCAAAATTGAAATTTTAACAGTACAGAAACAAATAAATACCAATTGAGTGAGAAATGGGGAGGTAACTAAACAGACCAACTTATATTAGAGGAAAATTTCTAATCAGCTCAGATTTCAAAGGGAGCACATTTGTTCTTTCATGCAAATATTTATCAAACATTTACTATGTGCTTGGCACTGTAATAGGGTGATAAGCAAAAATATCAAGATATTTGTTTATGAGGAACTCATATTCATGCAGGAGAGGCTTAACAAAAAATGATTGCAATAAAGCATAACTGCTTCTGTAAGAATTATATATGAAAAGTCCTATTGGCAAAAATGTCAGAACAGTGAATTCTACTTGAAGGAACACAGGCATGCATTGGGGAGATAGGAGCTGGCTCTTTGCCAGGACAAGAAGTGAATTCCAGACAGAGGGAAGGGGATTCCATCAGAGCAAGGTTGTGAAAGAACACGGGCTATTTGATAGGGATAAGTTTCTTCTAGCATAGATGTGGGCATCGGGGGGCTGGGAATAGAGATACATACAGCTGGAAATATTGATTGAGGTCAGCTTGTAAGAATGGAAAAATATTTAGCCATGTGGTTAGAAAGTAAATCTGGTACCATTATGTGGAGTGGAATGTAGCCAGGGAAACTAGAGGCAGGTGAATCAATTAGGGGACCAGTGTAATAGGATATGGAGAATATTATGAGGACCTGAATCAAGAACTTGAGGGATATTTAGGAAGAAAGCTCTATAGACTTGATGAAAAATTCTGTGTTGGGACAAGAAGGCATGCAAAATTTTGGAATGACTGTGAAAGTTCTAACTCGAGATAATGATGATTTCTAGTGAGATAAGAAATACAACTAGATGAACAGCTTTAGGGAAAAGAAGTGAGTTTGATTTATGACAAATATAAGAAATGGAAAAAAACTCACATAATCAGAAATTAATTAAAAATGGACCTATAATAATAGCCTAGTACTAGGCTAAAAGCCAGGATGATCAAAACTCCAAATTAAAAAAAAACCCAACAACCTATCATTTTGCAGCCTACCATGTGAAAAGCATTCTAGCAGTTAAAAAGTGCTAAGAAAAACAAAAACAATGTTTCAGTTATTCAGAGTAAAAAGGTGATTAGTACAGAGATATGGTACTGGATCAAAGTCAGGTATACCTGTTTGGAATTCCAGCTCCTGCATTTTCTTGTTGTGTGACTTCATGCAATTTTATTTAACTTTTTAAAACCTACGGGCACCTGGGTGGCTCAGTGGGTTAAGCCTCTGCCTTCGGCTTGGGTCATGATCCCAGGGTCCTGGGATCAAGCCCCACATCCATCGGGCACTCTGCTCGGCAGGGAGCCTGCTTCCTCCTCTCTCTCTGCCTGCTTCTCTGCCTGCTTGTGATCTCTGTCTGCCAAATAAATAAATAAAATCTAAAAAAAAAAGGTAAAACCTAAGTTTCTTTTTCTATCAATTGCTTCACAGGATCCTAGTAAGATTAAATTAATTTGTGTGAAGTATTTGCATAGGTCTGAATCACTATTATTTAATAGTAGCATTCATTAATACTTGAATCTGGAAGTATGTGTTCAGTAAATAGAAAAAAGATAACTAGATGAAAAAAATGAAGTATGAAATGAAGAATGAAGATGAAAAAGTGAAGTAAAATAAAAAGATAAACAGCATTAATAGACACTCCGTTTTTGGCCTCAGGGATCCTGGCTCAGTACCTACACTAATTGTAGTTGCCACACATTAAAGTCTTGCGATCAGGTCTCGAAATTCCACTATATAAAAGTCAGAATTAGAAGGGAGCAGAGAAAGGAGAGGAGAGAAGAGTTTCTGATAGCACATATTAGTAGCAAGTTCAATAGAAATCAACAGTATTCTCTGGTTGCCTCCCTGGAAACCAGTCTTCTTATAGACAGCAATGTGTCCGTCTCATAGAAGCAACTTACATGTTCATCGGTGGATGCATGAATAAAGAAAATGTCACACACACACACACACACACACACACACACACACACACACACACGAATATTATTAGCCAGAAAAAAGAAAGAAATCTTGTCATTTGCAACAGCATGAATGGAACTTGAAGGCATTATGCTAAGTGAAATAAGTCAGAGAAAGACAACCGTGTTCATAGACACAGAGAACAGTCTGGTGGTTGCCAGAAGTGCAGGGGATGGGGGGGAGGTGGGCAAAATAGATGAAGGTAGTCAAAGATGCAAACTTCCTGTTATGATGTAAATAAGTTGTGGGGATGTGATGTACAGCATGGTGACTACTGTTAATAATATGGTACTGTATATTTGAAAGTTGATGAGAGATTCAATCTTAGAAGTTCTCATCACCAAGAAAACCTTGTAGGGATGCCTGGGTGGCTCAGTCAATTAAATCAAATAAGGAGTAGTTTAGGGAGAAGAAGGTAGAGGCTGCAGTTAGGCAGATGCTGATGCTTCTCAGGATTGGGTGAAGGTGGGGTGCCTGGGTCTCTCAGTCGGGTAAGCCTTTTAGCTCAGGTCATGATCCCAGGGTCCGGGGATTGAGTCCCGAGTTGGGCTCCTTGCAGGTGGGGAACCTGCTTCTCCTTCTGCTTCCTACTCCCCCTACTCGTGCTTCCCCTCTTTCTCTCTGACAAATAAATAAATAAAATCTTTAAAGCAAAACAAAACAAAAAAAGAAAAAAACACTTGTAACTATGCCTGGTAATGGATTTTAATTAGACTTACTGTGGTGATCATTTCACAATATATATGAATATCATTATGTTGTACACCTGAAACTAATATAATGTTATATGTCAATTATATCTCTATAAAAATATATAAAAAAAACCTTTGAGGTAAAATATATCTATTTCAAAGGAGACTGTAAGGACCTATTTTATGTTTATATGTTGTCAAGAGGCTTTCATTGAGGTTAAACAAAACCTTGTTGTTTAGCCCTTGAACTGTGCTCGCTCCCCTTCCCCCAGGGGATTCACTTAAAGGCGGTCCCGGAAACCAGCTCCGGGTAACAATGCCCAGATACAAAGGTGGGTCAGGCCAGGTGGAGACATCCGATCAGTAGGGGGTTGCATACTGTCTCCCTAGCTACCAAGGAGTATGGGCCCCCGCCCTTTGGGTACCCTTTTGGCACCAATCCTAATCAAGGTGTAATAGGCTAATTCAAATGTCTACTAGGGTAAATTATAATTCAATTGGTCACCTAACATCACTGTGGAGTTTCCTGTGTGTGTTACAATCTCATTGGCCACCTGTGCGTGGCCAGGCCCGACCGCATGGTCTTTGTCCTTAAAAGCTAGACTGTGAAACAGACAAGAGTCGCCCTCTCTTGTAAGAGGTGCGGCCCCGAACGTTCGGTTAGATTCTTGATGCTTGGCGCGAAATAAAGCTTTGCTTGACCTTCGCTTTGTATCAGTCTCGCTCCTTTAATCACGGACCCGTTATTGGGGCATAACAGAGACTAATACTTTTATCCCTTCTCTGCTCAGGTCACATCACATGCTTGGTTCTGGATGCGTGAAGTATCTACCTCCAAACTGTAAGAAGAAAAGTTGAAGGATCTGGATAGCTCCTGGAATCGTAACAGGAGTCTGTGGTGTCCAAGTATATCAAGGTGGTTATGTGGAAGGGGTGGTGGATTTGTTTTGTGTGAGCTAATACAGTGGAAAGAGTGCTGTGTACAATTAGAGAGTTTGATTCTTTAGTCTTCCGCTAGTCATGTGACTTAACTTCTGACCTTTAACTTTCTCATCTCTCATATAAATTGTGAATTAATAATGATAATCATTCTCTACTTGACAGGGTTTTTGTGAGGATTAAATGGCTTAATGTTCATGAAAAGTTCTTCATAAGTGGTTAAGCCATCCAGGAAGATTTTAATAGCAGTTACATTGTGTAGTGCCTGGTGGCTTCATAGTAGGTTCTCAGTAAATATTTGCTGAGTCAAGGAATAACTGAATGAGTAATCAAATGAGTGAAAGAATAGATATGAGGTATAACTGTTCTTTTCACTATTGTATAAAAATGAAAGGGACTTTCATTTTTTATTTCAGTCCCCATCACGGAGACTGGAAATCAAACATTAGATGACTCTTCTGGAGAGCATGAAATATTTGTGAGTCATGTGTGAGCCAGGGGTTGGACTCAATAAATTTTTAAAATTCATTCCAACTTTAAAGTACTAATTCCATGATGTTTAGTTTGACCAGGATTCATTCCACAGAAATGTGCTCTGTGGAAGGAGGGCATATTGCATTTTGCCTGTACTACATGGAAAAGCACAATGGAAATGAGAGGGATCTAACAGCTTCTATTGCAGTTTTTTATATACTGAAAGGACTGAACTAATTACTATAAACACCCATAGATACTGAGATTCTTGAGCCTCCCCTGTGTCCCATTTATAAGATTATCACATCTAAAAGACCTATATTTTCTTCTCTAGATGTATCAGAATTGTATCTTGCATGCACAGGGCCCCTATTATGGATTAGCTTAACAGCAGAAGGTAGTTCACAGAACATTCATTTCCTTTTCATCTTATAACTGCGCAAGATTATGTACTGACACTAAAATATTTCTTTTCAGTTAATGATTTTATTTTTTTTCAGCATATCAAAACTTATAATTTTCTACTGGATTTCAGGATAAAATGCAACATTTTATTAGATAAAAATAATATGTTTTCCCACATACAACCACTCATAATCACTTTAAATATAGGCATGCTAAAAGGTACTTGAATATTTACTCCAATAATCTTTTACTTTAAATTGGTTTGTATCTTAGATGTAGGTGGAAAGTATAAGGATGCCCTTGGGTCAGGTGACATTCTGTTCATTTAAGAGCTTTCATGTGAAGGAGGATTACCATTAACTCTCCATCATTTTGTGGTGTTGACTGTGCCTTCATTTGCACAGAGATTCAACCTATTTTCACATGGTAATTGAAGGCATATAAGCCAGGGTGAAAGCAACATTCCTGCCTTCCGTTTACTGTGTGAGGGCTGTTATGAGACCAAAGGCATTGCTAAGAAAGGAACAGAAGTTTAGGGCAATAGTTAGAAATGGGGGCAAAATAAGGAAAGAAATAACCAAAGGCTTAACATGAGCAAATTTAGTGAGAGATAACAATAAGAGACTACACAGCAGTGGCCTGATAAAGCTTTGAAAGGGGAGTCATTCGGATGTGGTAGAGGGGAAGGAGAGTCACTGTGAAGATTTGGGTGATCCCTTTCCCTCCCAAGTCAATTAAAATCAAACAGTACTGGATTGAGTTGAATTGTGTTCTCTCAAAATCCATATGTTGAAGTCTTAACTCTCAGTACTTCTGAATGTGACCTTATTTGCAGAAAGTCAAGTTAAAATGAAGTCATTAGGGTGGGCCCTAATCCAAAATGACTGGTGTTCTCATAAAAAGGGGAAATTTGGATAGACGCACAGGGAGAGTGCCATGTGAAAACAAAGGCAGAGATTGGGGTGATATTCCTATAAGCCAAGGTATGATAAAAACTGCCAACAAACCCCGGAAGCGAGAGGCATGGAACTGATTCTTCCTCATGACTCCCAGAAGGAACCAACTCCGTGACAGTTTGATCTTAGAACTTCCAGCTTCCAGAACTGCAAGATGACCAGTTTCTGTTGTTTAAGCCACTCAGTCTGTGGTACTTCGTTACAGTAGCCCTAGCAAACTAATACAACAACTAAGACATAAAGTTGTGGAAGCTCAGTTAAGTTCTAATTTTACCCTCAAACAAGACTGATACTTTTCTAAAATTCACTTTTCCTGCTGGTTCATGCTCCTTACTAAGCCTGCCCAGTTTAGTATGTACCATGGGAACCAAGGTGGTTTCTTTCCAATAATGGCAGTGAGAGGAAGTTGACCTCAAACGTGAAAGCGTGGGTAAATTACACTAAGAAGAGTTGAATTGGGACTGCCTATTGGATTTCTTGTAGTCTGGATCACGGAGAGGGGATTAGGTATATTGACAGGGGTTTGTTTGCATATGTTCATGCCTTAGGAATTGGGTGCTCAAAGGATTTTTTAGTAAAGCTTTTAAAGATGATTTTTAGGGAGAGAAAATGTAGATGAAATAAGAATCACATTCTTCAGGAATAAATATCATGTTTATATGACTACGATGGTGGTTACAGAATGAGAATGTGTTTCTAGAGATTAGCAGTGTGGACCAAAATCCTCTCGGCAAAACAGACATTTCACTCCACCACAGTGGATTTGATAACATTAGTTTCTTTGCTCTGTTCCATTTAGTTTCCAGACCAAATGCTTTTAAATATTTATCATCCAAAATGGTTTGAATTTTAATTCTTATTAGAATGACAATTGTTTTCAAATAGGCTTGAAATTAATTTCTAAAATAAACTTAGTTTCTGAAACGGAGTTGTTTCTGTTATTCATAATATATCAATTTCCTTTAGCTTTTGGCCTGCATTCAAGCAGACAGGCCCCACATTTTTCCTTTTTCATTTAGTGAATTTGGAATTTTATTCCATATTTTTGTCATAAAAGTACAATGTGAAAATATGAGGCCCCTACCCTGAGAAATTATAATATGTGCAAAAAAATTTTGTACTAAACCATATTATCAGCTCTTGATTGAAAACTCCCCTAATGATAACACTTTTTGCTATGTTTAGTATAGAGTTAAAGAATAATTATAAAACCTTCTTATGACTTTGTCCAGGAAATCATGTATCATGTTTTTTTAAAAAAATATTTTTCAACATTTAAAAAAAAGATTTTATTTATTTATTTGAGAGAGAGAGAGAGAATGAGAGAGAGTGAGTGTGAGAGGGGGAGGGTCAGAGGGAGAAGCAGACCCCTAGCCGAGCAGGGAGCCCAACGCAGGACTCAATCTTGAGACTCCAGGGTCATGACCTGAGCAGAAGGCAGTCACTCAACCAACTGAGCCACCAGGCAGCTTATTTTTCAACATTTAATGGCATAATTTATCTGAGGGCTTAAATATATTTTTCTAAAACTTTAATTTTGAGGTAAGTGTGCATTCACACGTCTGAGTGAGAAGCAATACAAGGAGAACCTATGTACTCTCAGTTTGTGCCAATGGTAACATCCTGCAAAACTATAGAATACAATAGCCAGGATATTGACACTGATTCAGTCAAGACACAGAACAGCTCCAATACCACACAGATCTCACATGTTGTCCTTTTATAACTACACCCATTTTTCTCCAGATTTCTCATCCCTGAACCGCTGGCAACCACTAATGTATTGTCCATTTGTAAAATTTTGTTATTTAAGAAGGTCATATACATGGAAACACATAGAATTCCACAATTCTCTAGAGACCTATTCAGGTTGTTGTATCAACAGGTTGTCCCTTTCATTGCTGAGTAGTAACCCATGTACCACAGTTTGTTAAGGATTGACCCTTTGAAGGGTACCCAGATTACTTCCCATTGTTGGCTTTTATGGATTAAATTGCTATGGACAATTGTGTACAGGTTTTTGTGTGGACATAAGACTTCGTTTCTCTGGAAAAAATGGCAAGGAGTACAATTGCTAGGTTATATGATAGATGAATATCTAGTTTTATAAAGAAACTGTCAGGGTGCCTGGGAGGCTCAGTCAGTTAAGCGTCCAACTCAGTTTAACTCAGGTCATGATCTCAGGGTGGTGAGATTAAGCCCTGCATCGGGGTCCATGCTGGGTGTGGAGCCTGCTTAAGATTCTCTCTCTCCTTCTCTCTCTGTCCCTTTCCCCTGACACACATGCTCTTTCTCTCCCTTAAAAACAAAACAAAAAACCCAACCCCCTCATCCCCCAAAACTGTCATATTGTTTTCCACAGTGACTGTACCATTTTATATTCCCCCTAGCAATGTATGAGAGATCCTCGCCAGCATTTAGTGTTGCCACTATTTTCTATTTTAGCTATTTTGATAGGTGTGCAATGATTTATCTCATTGTGGTTTTAATTTGCATTTCCCTAGCAGCCAGTGATGTTCAACATCTCTTAATGTGTTTACTCACCATCCTCTTTGGTAAAATGTCTTTTCATGTCTTTTGCCCACTTTCAAATTGGCTTAACTGCTTTTTAACTGTTGAATTTTGAGAGTTCTTTATATAATCTAAATATTAATCCTTTGTTGGATATGTAGTTTGCAAATATTTTTCTCTTGTGCTGTAACTTGTTTTTTCATCCTTTGCAACACAATCTTTCACAATGCAAATGTTTTTAATTTTCAAGTCTGATTTGCCAGTTAGACTTTTATGGATCATGCTTTGGTATAAAGTTTTAAAAGCTCTTTGCAAAGACTAAAATCCCAAAGATTTTCTTCTAGAAGCTTTATAGTTTTGTATTTTATAGTTTTAGTCAGCATTTTTTTAAAAGATTTTATTGATTTGACACAGAGAGAGAGACAGCGAGAGCAGAAACATGAGCAGGGGGAGTGGGAGAAGAGGGAGAGGGTGAGTGGGAGAGTGGGAGAGAGGGAGGGAAAGCAGGCTTCCTGCCAGGCAAGGAGCCCAATGTGGGGCTCGATGTGGGGCTCCATCCCAGGACCCTGGGATCATGACCTAAGCTGAAGGCAGATGCCCAATGACTGAGCCACCCAGGCGACCCTTAGTCAGCTTTTGAATAAAGAGTGATACTTAAGTCAGGATTTTTTTTTTTCTATGTGTGTCCAAATGCTCCAACACCATTTGTTGAAGAGGCTATCCTTCTTCTTTAAAAGCATTGAATTGCTTTTGGTTCTTTATAAAACAACATTTGAACATGTTTATGTAGTTTTATTTCTGGAGTTTTCTATTTTGTTTCATTGAACTATGTGTCTGCCACTCCATCAATATCACAAAGTCTTGATTATTGTAGGTTATAAAGTCTAATAAAGTCTTGAAATTAAATAGACTGATTCATCCCCTTTCATTCTTTTCCTAAAGTGTTTTAGCTATTCTGTTTTCTTTGTCTTTCCATATACATTTTAGAATGGTCTTGTCTTCATGTATGAAAAATTTCCTGGAATTTTAATAGGAATTGCATTAAGCTTGTATATCAATTTTGAGAGACTGATGACCATACTATGCTGAGTCTTCCAGTTTATGAACACAGTATGTCCCACCATTTATTTAGATCTTTGATTTCCTTCTTTATTGTTTTGTAGTTTTTGGCATGCAAATTCTATCATGTTTTGTTAGATTCATAGCAAAGCATTTCCCTTTTTTTAAAGTAATTATAAATGGTACTGTATTTTAAATTTCAGTGTCCTTGATCACTGCTAGTGTATAGTAACATAATTGAGTTTTGCATATTTATCTTGTGTCTTGCAACCTTGCTGAACTCACTACTACTTCTACTTATTATTACTATCATCATCATCATTTTATAGATTCCTTGGGATTTTCTATGTAGACAATCATGCCATCTGCAAATAGGGGAAGTTCTATTTCTTCTTTTCTGATCTCTATGCCTTTTGTTTCCCTTTCTTGCCTTTCAGCGGTGGCTTGAATTTCCAGTAGAATGTTAAATAAGAATGGTGAGAGCTGATACTCTTGCCTTGTTTCTGATCTTAGGAAGAATGCCTTCAGTCTTTGAGTATTAAGTATAATTTAGCTATAGGATTTTTATAGATGCTGTTTAGCAAGCTGAGGAGATTCTCTTCTATGCCTAATTTTCTGACAGTTTTTTTTTTAAAATCATGAATAGGTGTTAAATTTTGTTGACTGCTTTTTCTGCATCAATTGATATGATCATGTGATTTTTTTTTTTTTTTGGTATCCTGTTAATTTGGAAGATTACATTGAATTTCAAATATTCAGACTTGCATTTCTGGAGTGAACTCCATTTGGTTATAGCTTATAATTCTTTTTACATATTGTTAAATTCTGTTTGTTAAGATTGTAAGGATTTTTGCATCTATATTCATAAAGGATATTGAGTTGCATTTTTTGGTACTGTTTTTATCTTGTTTGTTATCAGGATAACATTAACTTTATAATGTGAATTTGGGAATGTTTCTTCCTCATGTATTCTTTGGAAGAGATTATATAGAATTTACATCAAACCAACTGGTCTTGGAGATTTCTTTTTTGGGTGTTTTAAATTATGAATTAAATTTTCTTAATAGTTATAGGATGATTGAAATTTCATATTGGGTGAGTTGTGCTGGTTTGTGTTTTTTGAGGAATTAGTACATTTCATCTAAGTGCCAAATTTATATGTGTAGAGTTGATAATCGTATTCCCTTATTATCCTTTTGATGTCTGCAGTGTCTATAGTGATATCTCATTCCATTCCTGATATTGGTGATTTGTGTCTTCTCTTTTTTTCTTCATTAGTCCTATTCAAGCTTCAGATTTTGTTGATCTGTTTAAAGAATGAGTGTCTTGTTTAACCAATTTTCTCTCTTTTGTTTCTGTTTTCATTTTCATGGAGTTTTAGTTTTCTTTCTGCTTGCTTTGGGTTTATTTTGCTTTTCTTTTTTATGTCCTTGAGGTGGGGCTTCAATAATTGATTTGAGTTTTTTTCTATTATACTCTTTGGGTTTAGTGTTACACATTTTTCAGTGCTGCTTTGGCTGTGTCCCCCAAATTTGGATATTTTGTATTTTCATTTTCTTTCATTTTCTTTCAGTTCAGTGTAGCTAATTTTCCTTGAGACTTCTTTTTGATACATGGATAATCATAGTATTTATAGATTTTCTGTTATCTCTCTGATGTTTGTTCCATTGAAGTTGCATAAAACATTGTTTTTGATTTCAGTTTTTTAAAATAATGTCAAGGTTTGTTTATGGCCCAAGATATAGTCTATTTTGGTATATATTCCAGGGGCACGTGAAAAGAAAGTGTATTCTGCTCTTGTTGGATAGATGTTCCATAAATGTGGGTTAGGTACTCTTGCTTGATGGTGTTATGGAGATATATATATATATATATATATATGTATATATATTTTTTTGCTGCCTTTCCTATTAGTTGCTCTATCAACTGTTGAGAGAGAGGAGTTAAAATCTCCAACTATAATCGCAGACTTTTTTATTTTTCCTTTTAGTCTTATCAATTTTTGTTTCATATATTTTTAAGACTCATTTGGTGCATATACATTGCTATGTCTTCTTGGTGGATTGACCCTTTTATCATTACATAATCTCTCTTTCTGTCTCCAGTAATTTTCTTTGCACTGAAGTAACTTTGGTATTAATATAGCCACTACCACTTTTCTTATTTTAATGTCTGTGTGATATCTTTTTCCATCCTTTGACTTTCAGTCCGTCTATGCCCTTATGTTTGATGAGTTTGTAGACAGCATATTATTGAATCATGAATCTAAATTCATTTTGTCAATCTTTCCTCCAGTTGGTATATTTATACCATTTACATTTAATATAATTATTGTTATGTAAGACTTTATCATTTTATTTTTTGTTTTCTTTTTGCTTTCTTTGGTTTTTAAATTTTTTTTAAACCTTCCTAGGCATACTGAGACATTTTTAATAATTCCATTTTAATTTATCTAGTGTTTTTGTTTATCATTTTGTATAGCATTTTTAGTAGTTGCTCTAGGTATTAGTATATATTTCAATATATAATATAAAATTATATATAAATATTTGTATATAAAAATACATTCCAATTATTAAATGCAGACACCAGTAGACTGAAAATTTTGTTTACTTTTTTCTTTATTTTATGTTCAATTGGATTGTAGAGACCTTACTTTAACATGTCTTTACCTTTCTCCATTTATAGTTCACTACATATATTCCCCCATTTAAATATTTGCTCTACATATATTTAGAAGGTTATTAATTATGGATTTAATTCCCTTAGTAGATAGACCTATTCAGATTGTCTATTTATTCTTGAGTGAGTTTTGGCAGATTGTGTCTTTCAAGGAATTTGACCATTTCATCTAGGTTATCACATTTGTGGGCATAGCATTTGTTCACAGTATTCCTTCTTTGTCCTTTTTTGTCCTTTTAATTTCCATGGGATCTATAGTATCTCCTCTTTAATATCTGATTATTAGTAATTTGTGTCTTTGGTGTTGTTTTGTTTTGTTTTGTTTTCCTTACTTAGCTTGGCTAGAGGCTTATTGATTTTATTGATCTTTTCAAAGACCCAGTTTTGTTTGGTTGATTTCTCTCCTATTTCATGTTCACTGACTTCTGCTCTAATTCTTAATATCTATTTTCTTCTGCTTACTTTGGACTTGATTTGCTCTTTTTTTCCCTAGTTTCTTAAGGTGAAACTAAGATTATTGCTTTTAGATCTTCTTTTCTAATGTGTATATTCAAATGCTACAAATCTCCCTCTAAGCACTACTTTCAGTATGTCACAAAAATATGGTAAGTTATATTTTTATTTTGATTTGGTTTAAAATATTTTAAAAATTTCCCTTGAGATTTCTTATTTGACCCAAGTATTATGTAGATGTATATTGTTTAACCTCTATGTACTTTGAGATTTTCCTATTATTGATTCTAATCTAATTCCATCATGGCCTAAGAGCATACATGGTATGATTTCTATTATTTTAAATGTTAAGGTGGGTTTTATGGCCTAGAATGTGGTCTCTCTTGGCCAATGGGCAACAATAAAGCAACAGTGTATTTGATTATGCTTGCCTATGTACATCTCTTATGTGTATGTGTGTGTGTGTGTGTGTACACACACTTATGGCTGCTTATATAGATAAATAAAATGAATGAAAGCAATGATACAGAGATAAAAAATGATTACTTTCTTATGATAAGGGACTCACACTACCTGTGTAGTGGTATCCATTTGAGAGTAGACTTGGGGGGGCGCCTGGGTGGCTCAGTGGGTTAAGCCTCTGCCTTCGGCTCAGGTCATGATCTCAGGGTCTTGGGATCGATCCCCACATCGGGCTCTCTGTTCAGCAGGGAACCTGCTTCCTACCCCCTCCCCTGCCTGCCTCTCTGCCTACTTGTGATCTCTGTCTGTCAAATAAATAAATAAAATCTTAAAAAAAAAGTAGACTTGGATTAGTTGTAAATATACATTGTAAATTCTAAGACAACTGGTAAAAAAATTATAACTGATGTGCTAAGAAAGGAGAGAAAATGGAGTCATACAAAACACCCAATTCAAACCACAAAAGGTGGAGAAAGACTGGAAGACTGTTATATGACTTTGTCAACATTTGCTAAGTAGAGCACAGGGTGCTGGATGATGAGCTGAATGCATTCAACAAAAGACCACAAGAGAAACTGAAATAGAGAAATATGTTATTCGTAAGTCCTGGAGGAAGTCCACAGCATGCCTTGAGGCACAATATGGAGAAGTCGAGGCAGGTACAGGGAGATAGAGAGAGACAGGACCCGTGGCACAAGCCTTTATTAGGGCCCATTGGTGTTTAGATTGAGTAATTTTTATTTTCCTATCTTCATTTTATTGATTCTTTTCTCTGTCCCCTCCATTCTGTCATTGAGACCCTCCACTGAGTTTTTAAGCTTTCATTCTAATTCCAGTATAGTTATGATGCAGTTTTATATTAGTTTCAGTTGTACAATAAGGTGATTCAACAATTTCATATATCAGCCAGTGCTCAACAATACAAATGCACTCCTTATCCCTATCACCTATTTCACTCATCTTCCAACCCACCTCCCCTTGGGTAACCATCAGTTTCTTCTCTATAGTTAAGGGTCTGTTTCTTGGTTTATCTCTCTCTCCTCACCCCCGACCCCAACCTTTGCTCATTTGTTTCTTAAATTCCACATATGCTTGAGATCATATGGTATTTCTTTCTCTGACTTTCTCTGACTTTCATTTAATGATATACTCTCTAGCTTCATCCATATTGTTGCAAATGGCAAGATCACATTCTTTTTAAAGATTTCATTCTTTTTATGGCCAAATAAATTCCAGTGTGTGTGTACACACACACACACACACACACACACACACACACACATCCTCTTCTTTATCCATTCATCAGTTGATGGGCATTTGGGCTGCTTCCACAGTTTGGCTATTATAAATAATGCTGCAATGAACATCAGAGTGCATGTATTCCTTTGAATCTTTTTTTTTTTTTTTTTTTTTCTGGATAAATACCCAGTAGTCCTATTCCTAGATTGTAGGGTAGTACTGTTTTTAATTTTTTTGAGGAACCTCCATACTATTTTCCATACTGGCTGCACCAGTTTGCATTCCCACCAACAGTGCACAAAGGCTCTTTTTTCTCCACATCCTTGCCAGCACTTGTTTCTTCTTCTCCTTCCTCCTCCTCCTCCTCCTCCTCCTCTTCCTCTTCTTCTTCTTCTTCTTCTTCTTCTTCTTCTTCTTCTTCTTCTTCTTCTTCTTCTTCTTCTTTTATTTTAGCCATTCTGACAGGTGTGAGGTGATATTCCATTGTAGTTTTGATTTGCATTTCCCCAATGATGAATGATGTTGAGCATATTTTCATGTGTTTGTTGGTCATCTGGATGTCCTCTTTGGAGAAATGCCTGTTCATGTCTTCTGCCCATTTTTTAACTGCATTATTTTTGGGGGGAGGGGTATTGAGTTGTATCAGTTCTTTATATATTTTGGAAACTAACCCTTTGTCGGATAAGTCCTTGGCAAATATCTCTTCCCATTCAGTAGGCTTCCTTTTAGTTTTGTTGATTATTTCTTTTGCTATGCAGAAACTTTTGTTGTATGTATCCCAATAATTTATTTTTGCTTTTATTTCCCTTCCCTCAGGATACATATTTTAGAAATATATTGCCAAGGTTAATGTCAGAGAGATTACTTCCTATGTTCTTGTCTAGGATTTTTATGGTTTCAGGTCTCACATTTAGGTCTGTAATACATTTTAAGGTTTTTTTTTTGTTGTTGTTGTTTTTTTATGTTGTAAGAAAATGGTCCATTTTCATTCTTTTGCATGTATCTGTCCAGTTTTCCCAACACCATTTGTTGAAGACATGGTCTTTTTCTCATTGGATATTCTTTCCTGTTTTGTCAAAGATTAATTGACCATATGGTATGTGTTTATTTTGGGTTTTCCATTCTGTTCTATTGATCTAGATGTCTATTTTTGTGCCAGGACCATATTGTTTTGATTACTGCCACTTTGTAATATAACTTGAAGTTCAGAACTGTGATGCTTCCACCTTTGCTTTTCTTTTTCAAAATCGCTTTGGCTATTTGGGGTCTTTGTGGTTCCATATAAATTTTAGGATTGTTTGTTCTAGCTCTCTGAAAAATGTTGGTATTTTCATAGGGATCGCATTAAACCTGTGGATTGCTCTGGTTTTTGTAGACCTTTTAACAATATTTGTTCTTCCAATCCATGAACATGGAATGTCTGTCCATTTCTTGTGTCATCTCCAATTTCTTTCATCAGTGTTTTATAGTTTTCAGAATACAGGTCTTAGACCTCTTTGGCTGGGTTTATTCCTAGGTATCTGGTACAATTATAAATGGGGTTGTTTTCTTAATTTCTCTTTCTGCTGCTTCATTATTAGTGTATAGAGAAGTGACAGATTTCTGCACATTTATTTTGTGTCCTGTAACTTTACTGGATTCATTTGTCAGTTCTAGTAGTTTTTGGTAGAGCCTTTAGGGTTTTCTGTATATAGTATCATGACATCTGCAAATAGTGACAGTTATACTTCTTCCTTATCAATTTGGATGCCTTTTATTTCTTTTTGTCATATTTTTGTTGCTGTGTCTTGGACTTTCAGTGCTATGTTGAATAAAACTGACAGTGGACAACCTTGTCTTCTTCCTGATCTTAAGGGAAAAGCTCTCAGTTTTTCCTCATTAAGGATGATGGCTGCTTTGGGTTTTTCATATGGCCTTTATTATGTTGAGGTATGTTCCCTTTAAACCTACCTTTTTTTTTTTTTTTTTGAGAGCGAGAGATTAAGTTTGGGGGGGAGGGGCAGAGGGAGAGAGGGAATATTAAGCAGGCTTTACCCTCAGCATGGAGCCTGATGTGGGGCTTATCTTTTGATATTGAAATAATGACCTGAACAAAAACCAAAAGTCAGATGCGCAACTGACTGAGCCACCCAGGTGCCCCAAACCTACTTTGTGGAGAGCTTTTATCATTAATGGATGTGGTACTTTGTCAAATTCTTTTCACATCTATTGAAATGATCATATGGTTTTTATCTTTTTCTTACTGATGTGATGTATCAAGTTGATTTATGAATATTGAACCACACTTCTATCTCAGGAATAAATCTCACTTGATCATGGTGAATGATTTTTTTTAATGTATTGTTGGATTAAGTTTGCTAGTATTTTGAGGATTTTTGCATCTATGTTCATGAGAGATATTGGCTTGGTATCAGGGTGCTACTGGCTTCATAGAATGAATTTGGAAGTTTTCCTTCTATTTTTTGGACTATTTTGAGAAGAGTATGTATTAACTCTTCCTTAAATATTTGGTAGATTCCCCTTGAAGCTGTCTGGTCCTGGATTTTTGTTTGTTTGGAGTTTTTGGACTCTTGGATTCAATCTCCTTATTGGTAATTGGTCTGTTCAGATTTTCTATTTCTACCTGCTTCAGTTCTGGTAGGTTATATGTTTCTAGGAATTTATCCGTTTCCTCTAGGTTGTCTAATTTGTTGGCATATAGTTTTTCATAATATTTTCTTACAATAATTTGTATTTCTATGGTGTTTGTTATCATTTCTCTTTTTTAATTTATTTTTTTTTGGTCCTTTCTCTTTTTTTCTTGGATTTATTTTAATTCCTCACTTTTAATTTTTGCATATCTATTATAATTTTTTGATTTGTGGTTACCATTTGGTTTATATATGACATTTTCTGCATATAGCAGTCTATATTAAGATGATTGTCACTTAATTTTAAACTCATTCTTTACTCCTCTCCCCTCCACATTTCAGATACTTGTCATACTTTACATCAATTGAGGTGTTTTTTTTTTTTTAATTTTAGTTTTAATTCCAGTATTTTCAGTTCTAAAATTACTATTTGGTTCTTCTTTATATCTTTTTTAAAATTTTAATTTAACTTTATTTAATTTTCAGTGTTCCAGAATTAATTGTTTATGCACCACACCCTGTGCTCCATGCAATACATGCCCTCCATAATACCCACCACCAGTCTCACCCAACCCTCCCAACCCCCCACCTCCAAAACCCTCAGTTTGTTTCTCAGAGTTCACAGTCTCTCATGATTTGTCTCCCCCTCCGATTTCTCCCCACTCCCTTCTCCTCTCCATCTCCCAATGTCCTCCGTGTTATTCTTTATGCTCTACAAGTAAGTGAAACCACATGACAATTGACTCTCTCTGCTTGACTTATTTCACTCAGCATAATCTCTTCCAGTCCCATCCATGTTGATACAAAAGTTGGGTATTCATCTTTTCTGATAGAGGCATAATTATCCGTTGTATATATGGACCATATTTTCTTTATCCATTCGTCCATTGAAGGGCATCTTGGTTCTTTCCACACTTTGGTGACTGTGGCTATTGCTGCTATGAACATTGGGGTACAGATGGCCCTTCTTTTCACTACATCTGTATCTTTGGGGTAAATAGCCAGTAGTGCAATTGCAGGGTCATAGGGAAGCTCTATTTTTAATTTCTTAAGGACTCTCCACACGGTTTTCCAAAGTGGCTGCACCAACTTGCATTCCCACCAACAGTATAAGAGGGTTCCCCTTTCTCCATATCCTCTCCAACACTTCTTGTTTACTGTCTTGTTAATTTTGGCCATTCTAACTGGTGTAAGGTGGTATCTCAATGTGGTTTTGATTTGAATCTCCCTGATGGCTAATGATGATGAACATTTTTTCATTTGTCTGTTAGCCATTTGTATGTCTTCTTTGGAGAAGTGTCTGTCCATATCTCCTGCCCATTTTTGGACACAATTATCTGTTTTCTGTGTGTTGAGTTTGAGGAGTTCTTTAAAGATCCTGGCTATCAGCCCTTTGTTGGTAGTGTCATTTGCAAATATCTTCTCCCATTCTGTGGGTTGCCTCTTTGTTTTGTTGACTGTTTCCTTTGCTGTGCAGAAGCTTTTGATCTTGATGAAGTCCCCAAAGTTCATTTTCTCTTTTGTTTCCTTTGCCTTTGGAGACATATCTTGAAAGAAGTTGCTGTGGCCAATGTCGAAGAGGTTACTGCCTATGTTCTTCTCTAGGATTTTGATAGATTCCTGCCTCATGTTGAGGTCTTTTATGCATTTCGAGTTTATCTTTGTGTATGGTATAAGAGAATGGTCGAGTTTCATTCTTCTACACATAGCTGTCCAATTTTCCCAGCACCATTTATTGAAGAGACTGTCTTTTTTCCACTGGTCGAAGATTATTTGACCATAGAGTTGAGGGTCCATACTTGGGCTCTCTACTCTGTTCTGTTGGTCTATGTGTCTGTTTTTGTGCCAGCACCATGCTGTCTTGGTGACCACAGCTTTGGAGTAAAGCTTGAAATCAGGCAACATGATGCCCCCAGTTTTGTTTTTCAACATTTCCTTAGCAATTCAGGGTCTCTTCTGGTTCCATTCAAATTTTAGGATCGTTTGTTCCAGCTCTTTGAAAAATGCCAGTGGAATTTTGATCGGGATGGCATTGAAAGTATAGAGTGCTCTAGGCAGTATAGACATTTTAACAATGTTCATTCTTCTGACCCATGAGCATGGAATGCTCTTCCATCTTTTTGTGTCTTCTTCAATTTCTTTTGTGAGTGTTCTGTAGTTCCTCAAGTACAGATCCTTCACCTCTTTGGTTAGGTTTATTCCCAGGTATCTTATGGTTCTTGGTGCTATAGTAAATGGAATCCATTCTCTCATTTCCCTTTCTATATTTTCATTGTTAATGTATAAGAAAGCAACTGATTTCTGTACATTGATTTTGTATCTTGCCACATTACTGAATTGCTGTATGAGTTGTATTTTGGGGCTAGAGTCTTTTGGGTTTTCCATGTAAAGTATCATGTCATCTGCGAAGAGAGAGAGTTTGACCTCTTCATTGTCAATCTGAATACATTTTATTTCTTTTTGTTGTCTGATTGCTGTTGCTAGGACTTCTAGTATTATGTTGAACAAGAATGGTGAGAGTGGGTATCATTGTCGTGTTCCTGATCTCAAACAGAAGGCTGTCAGCTTCTCCCCATTGAGGATGATATTCGCTGTGGGTTTTTCATAGATAGATTTTATGAAGTTGAGGAATGTTCCCTCTATCCCTATAATTTGAATCATTTTAATCAGGAGCGGATGCTGTATCTTGTCAAATGCTTTTTCTGCATCAATTGAGAGGACCATGTGGTTCTTCTCTCTTCTCTTATTGATTTGTTCTATAACATTGATTGATTTGCGAATGTTGAACCCTTGCATCCCAGGGATAAATCCCACCTGTTCATGATGAATAATCTTTTTAATATACTGTTGGATCCTATTAACTAGGATCTTGTTGAGAATCTTAGCATCCATATTCATCAGGGATATTGGTCTGAAATTCTCCTTTTTGGTGGGGTCTTTGCCTGGTTTGGGGATCAGAGTACTGCTGGCTTCATAAAAAGAGTCTGGAAGTTTTCCTTCTGTTTCTATTTTTTGAAACAGCTTCAGGAACATAGGTATTATTTCTTTTTTGAATGTTTGGTAGAATTCTCCAGGGAATCCATCAAGTCCTGAACTCTTGTTTTTTGGGAAGTTTTTGATCACTGCTTCAATCTCCTTACTAGATATTGGTCTATTCAGGTTGTCAATTTCTTCCCGATTCAGTTTTCCAAGTTTATAAGTTTCCAGGAATGCATCCATTTTGTCTAGGTTGCTTAACTTATTGGCATATAACTGTTGATAATAATTTCTGATGATTGTTTCTATTTCCTTGGTGTTAGTCGTTATCTCTCCCTTTTCATTCATAATTGTATTAATTGTGGTCCTCTCTCTTCTCATTTGGATTAGTTTGGCCAATGGCTTATTGATCTTATTGATTCTTTCAAAAAACCAACTTCTAGTTTCGTTGATGTGTTCTACTCTATCTGTAGTTTCTCTCATTGATCTCTGCTCTAATCTTGATTATTTCCCTTCTTGTGTGTGGGGTTGGCTTAATTTGTTGTTGATTTCTCTAGTTCTTTAAGGTGTAAAGAGAGCTGGTGTATTCTGGATTATTCAGGTTTTTTGAGGGAGGCTTAAATAGCTATGTATTTTCCCCTTAGGATCGCCTTTGCTCTATCCCATAGGTTTTGGGCTGATGTGTCTTCATTCTCATTGGTTTCCATGAATTAAGCTCTTCTTTGATTTCCTGGTTGATCCAAACATTCTTAACCAGGGTGGTCTTTATCTTCCAAGTGTTTGAATTCCTTCCAAACTTTTCTTGTGGTTGAGTTCCAGTCTCAAAACGTTGTGGTCTGATAATATGCAGGGAATAATCTCAGTCTTTTGGTATCGGTTGAGACCTGATGTGTGACCTAGTATGAGATCTATTCTGGAGAAAGTTCCATGTGCACTCAAGAAGAATAAGTATTCTGTTGTTTTAAGGGTGGAATGTTCTGTGTATATATATATGAGGTCCATCTGGTCCAATGTGTCATTCAATGCTCTTGTTTCTTTATTGATTTTCTGCTTGGATGATCTGTCTGTTACTGAGAGTGGCGTGTTAAGATCCCCTACTATTAATGTATTCATATCAATATGACTCTTTATCTTGATTAACAGTTGTCTTCTGTAGTTGGCTGCTCTTGTATTGGGGCATAAATATTTACAATTGTAAGATCTTCTTGGTGGATAGACCCTTTAAGAATGCTATAGTGTCCTTCTTTATCTCTGACTACAGTCTTTAGTTTAAAATCTAATTTATCTGATATGAGAATCGCTACCCCAGCTTTCTTTTGAGGCCCATTGGCATGAAAGATGCTCCTCCATCCCTTCACTTTCAGTCTGGATGTATCCTTAGGTTCCAAATGGGTCTCTTGTAGACGACATATGGATGGGTCCTGTCATTTTATCCAGTCTGCAACCCTGTGCCATTTTATAGGAACATTCAGACTGTTCACCTTGAGAGTGATTATTGAAAGATACATTTTTATTGACATCATGTTTCCTGTGAAGTCCTTGTTTCTATAGATTGTCTGTGTAATTTTCTGATCTATGACACTCTTGGGTTCTTTCTTACTTTATAGAAACCCCCTTAATATGTCTTGTAGTGCCAGTTTGGAAGTCACATACCTTTTTAAACCTTGCTGGTCTTGGAAGCTCTATCTCTCCAACCATTTTGAATGTCAACTTTGCGGGATAACATATTCTTGGCTGCATGTTCTTCTTATTTAGTGCCCTGAATATATCTTCTAGCCCTTTCTGACTTGCGAGGTTTCTGTGGACAGGTCTGACGTTATTCTGATGGACCTTCCTCTGTATGTAAGGGATCTCTTCCCCCTAGCTGCTCTCAAAAGTTCTAGTCTAAAATTATGATTCGTTAGTCTCACAATCAAGTGCCTCAAGGTCTTTCTAGATTCATTGATCTTGGGAGGGTGTTCTTTCTACTCTAGGGCAGGAACGCTGGTTCCATTCCCCAGATTGGGAAATTTTTCATTGAGAATTTGTTCAACTATATCTTCTAGTCTTCTTTCTTTCTTCTCCCCTCAGGGATCCCAATAATTCTGACACTGGAACATTTCATGGCATCATTTATTTCCCTAATTCTGTTTTCATGGCTTCTAAGCTGTTTGTTCCAGGTCTCCTCCTGATCCTTTTTCTCTATCAGTTTGTCCTCTAGATCACTAATTCTATCTTCTGCCTCAGTTACCCTAGCTTTTAGAGTATTTAGATTAGACTAGGTCTCACTGATAGCATTTTTAACTTCTTCCTGGGAGGCTTTCACTTTTGCCCTTAGAGATTCCATGTTGTCACTAATAGTTTTCTCCAACCTAGCCATTGCCTAGATAATTACCCCCTTTCTAACATACTGTTTATGTCCATATCCAATAGTTTTGATGGAGAGGGCACAGTCTCTGAATTTTTCCTCTGTTGTGTGTTCCTTCTCCTAGTCATTTTGGTGAGAGGTGGTTGAGCGGATATGTAGCTAAATTTATCAACTGCGATCTAGGCAAGGTGCACCCTGGAACACTTCTGAGCAATCAGAAGTCACCACCAAAAAGAAAGAAAAAAGAAAAAAAGAGAGAGACAGACAGAAAAAAAAAAAAAAAAAGAAGAAGAAGTAGAAGACCCAGCCAGAATGGGCCCCAAAAGTATTATTTATAAGGTATACAAACAAAAACGGACAAACAAAAAGACAGACAAAAGTAAATGACAAGAAAGGAAAAAAGAAAAAAAAGAATCCAGCCAAAATGAACCCGAAGGGTAAGATTTATATAATACCAGAACAAAAACAAATACACAGCAACACTGACAGAAGAAAAAAGATGGGAGGGTGGTTATAAATCCTTCATGTGGGTGAGAAAAGATATTTTGATTCTTCCTGGGTGTATCTTGATATCTTTGTTAAAGGACTAAACTTTCCAGAGATTAAAGAGAGATTAAAACTGGTTTATATATAGGGGTAGTATTGATTAGGGAAAGAGGATTACCTTGAAGCTTATATCTATATGTATATTAAAAAGAAATAGAAAAGAAAAAAAAGCACAGGTATACATATGAAAAAAGTTCAAGTTAAAAGGTTATTATGGAATATGTTGTATTAAACCTCTAGTTGTAATGGTAAGTAGGTTAAAAAAATTAAAGAACAAGAATAGTAAGAATGAATTAAAAATAGAAGTTTTATCTATGAAATATACAGGTTTTAAGGCAATACCAGGAGCTTAAAATATATTGTTTCCCCCTGATATTGGGGTTTTACAGTTTTAAGGGGACCCTGTGGTGGTTATCCTCTAGTTCTTTTGGCTTGCTTTCTGGGGGAGGGAGCTGATATGTTGTTTTTCAGGCAGTCTTGCTTCAGTTGAGTCCTCCTGCCCCCTATCAAGGGGCTGGGCTCTATGGGAACCGGTTTTTCAGGCTTTTGTTCTCTGGAGGTTTTTGTTCTTTGGCGGCTTTTTGCAGCTTTTCAGAGGTTTAGTGGAAAGCAAACTGTACCCAGACCTCCATCTCAGAGAGAAGCCTCAGTCTGCTCCCCTCTGGGTAGTCCAGAACACACAGGCTCCTCCTCTGCAAACTCTGCTGAGCTGTGCAACCTCCCACGGGCAGAGCACATCCTCAGTCACTGTCTCAGGGGTCGTGCAAAGTGACCACTTGGCTCTGCACCATCTCCCCCAACCCCGAGCCACTAAAACCAGGAGCAATATTGGTCCAGGGAGCCCACTTCCGGTGGTTGCCTTTGCTGGGACTACTGTCTGGGGTCCATACCTTAGGTTGCCACTGGGGGATTGGGACTCAGAATCAAGATGGTCAGCTAGCGCCAGGACAGAGCTTTCTCAGGCACCGGCAGAGAGTGGGTCAGACCTGGGTAGTGCAGTGGGCAAAAGTTCTAGGGAGCACAGGCTGGCGCCATCACCAGACTCCCTCATGAGGGGCAGGAGTGCACCCCGGCTGAGTGGTGGTGCAAGCTGTGCAACCCTGGGGGGCTCCACCATACTCTTTCTGGCACGGGTGGTCACTGGCCATGGTCATCCTGGGTCCGTGGGCTTAGGCCCATGCCCGTGCCTATGACCGCCTGATTTCACCAGTTGCCCCTTAAGATCTTTTGCACTTTTTGAGTGCTTTAATCAGACTCCAAGTTAATGCTGGTCCCCAATCACAGGGCACTCTTGTATTGGGGTATTACTTTCCAATGGGTCGCTTCTGGTGGCTCCCTCCCCCTTCTGTTTGTCCTCCGATATCAGTCCGATCATTCCCACTCTGCTTTACCTCTCTACTGGAGTCTTCTGCCCAGGTAGAGATCCAGAAATGTATAATCCTACATATCAGGCTGATTTCATGGGTGTTCAGAGTGTTCTGGTAGTAATTAGCTCACTTTAGGGGGCGGGTTGAAATAGGGTCTCCAACTTCCCTGCCATCTTGCCCCTCCTCCCTGGTTTTTTAAATAATTTCTATTATCTGCTTAACCTTTCTATTTCTTTGTGGAGACTCAATTTTTTCATTTTTAAAAGGTGTTTGTAATTGCTCATTAAAACATTTCTTACGATGGCTGCTTTAAAATCTTTGTCAGATAATTCTAATAACTCTATCATCTCTGTGTTAGAATCTATTGTCTTTCCTCATTCAGTTTGTGATCTTCCTGGTTCCTGGTAGGATGAGTGATTCTTCACTTGAAATCTGGACATTTTGGGAATTATGATATGAGGCTCTGGATCTTATTTAAATCTTCTCATTTAGCCAGATTTTTCTGACACTGATATGGCAGAGGATGGGAGGAGCACTGCCTTGTTACTGCTAGGTGGGTATGCAAGTTCAGGTTGCCCACTCAACTTTCATTGACTCCTGAAAGGGCTCCTTGTCACTTCTGGCTGAGGATGAGTGTTCAAGTTCCTCACTAGGTTTTCACTGATACTTCTCTAGCTGGGAGGGGTAGCAATACCTCATCAGTGTTTGCCATGTGGCCTCCACTAACATCATGTTGTGGAGGCAGGCTCATAATTGTTGGTGCATGGCAAAAATCTCGACTGCCTACCAGGCCTCTGATACCACACTAGCAGGAGGAAGTGGAAGAAGTGGTGCCTTACCATCCAGTGGAGATGAAAGTCCAGGCTCCGTATCTGGCCTTTTCTGAAGCCACCCTGTTAGAGTGGAAAGACTGGACACCTTGTTATAGCCTAGTGAGGATAGAAGTCTAACTCCTTGCTTGACCTTTGCTGACATCTTGTGTGTTGGATCACCATTCTTTTTTATGATGTTTGGCTGGAGTAGAATGATTATTGTCTAAGAATTTTCCATTTTGCTAGGCTTCCTCATTCCCTGTCCTTTGACTGGAGAGAATATGCTTTTCGTTGGGGCTTGTTTTGTCAACACATCTTAGTGTTTCTGAGTTTCTACGTCCTTCAGCAACAAATATAGGATATATGAGAAAACAAAAATCCATCATGTAGTTCCTCAAGTCTCCATGTCTCTCGGTTGACAGTCCTTTTCATTTCACATTCCAGAATCTTGTATTTGTTTTATATATAATGTTCAGGATTTTTAGTTGTACCTAATGGGAGGAATAGGGAAAAACATATCTACTCCATGTTCCTGAAGTAGAAGTCTTCTATTATAGTTTTTTAAAAAATAATTTTTGACCCCTGTACTTCAGGGAGATATACTATCATTTCTTGAATCGTTTTTCCAGTGGCTTCTAGTTATTTATGCTAATATGATTTAGTCAATCATTATGAAACTGAAGAGGTCTTTTCTGCATAAGAGGTCTTGGAAGTTAGAAGTCTCTCTGATACCTTTTAATTCAGTAAGAGAGGGGGCCTAACTTTATCTTGTTTTTAGGTTGGATCTCTAACATAGGTGTATATTCATCCTTTCACCAGCTATCTCATGCTCTTCTTCAGAATCTTCTCTTAACCAGAAAACCATTTTTAGCAGAGTACACATCAGTTTCACACACACACACACACACACACACACACACACACACACAGAGTTTTGATGATGCTAAGAGATATGGGTGTGTTTATGCTTATGCCATTTATATGTGTTTTAGATTATAGTCTTATCCCCTCCTCCACATGCACCACTTTAAGAAAGTCATAATCAGAATGAGAAATGGGCCATACCTTCCTTTAGGGCTGCATATAAAGGCACTTTCATTTCTGCCCTTCTCCAAAAGATGAAAGGTATAATGAGTACACTGTAAATGACTGAATAAGCTACAAGTCAATTGCTCTGAACTCTGTATTAATACCACTTTCAATGCAGAATGGAAGATGTCCTATGGTTCATTTAACTACCAAGTGGTATAAGCTGTTATTGTGTTATTCTCTAGAATTATAAAGGATTGCAAAACTTAATGTATAAAATACATGCAATAAAATGCTGGGCTGCCAAGCAAAGAAGACACCTTTGGTAATTTAAGGAGAGTAACTTTAGAATGAACTGCAAACTCACTCTTTGGTTCAAAATAGAATTGGGATACATGCTCCCCTCCCTTGCCCCAGATATTTCACTGAACTTCTGAAAGATACGTTTTGAAAAGTTTTTATAGACATTAAAAAAACTATAAGCATTACCAATTTCTCTTTTAGTTACCTTCCTATACTAGCTCGCTAGTGGGACAGGCAGGGAGGCATCCCAGGAAGAGAAGGAATGGAAAATATGTTGTCCAGTCTCAGGCTCAAGGCTTCCAGGCTCTGAGATAATCTTGGAGGGGTCATGGCAATATGTGCTTCTGAAATTGCATTACCATTGACAGCCTGCATTTCAGAATAGTTCAGATAACCCACCAGAAGGTGACCCTCAGATCAATAACAAGTACACTATAGGAATGACCAGGCTTCTAAGCTCTTTCCCTGAAGTTCTAATGTTGCAGGAAGAGAGGAAAATGGTAAGATATCAAAGCCAATCTAAACACAATGTTTATAGAAGGAGGGATAATGAAGGAAGACATTGAGAGCTGATGATCCAGGGGACACTAGGTGCCAAGTTTTGGATTTGGTCAGGCAACTGCCTCAAAGCTGTCTGGATAAATCCTCAGCTGGGCCAGTCAGCCATGATCTAGAGAAGGATGGAGGATGGCTACGACAGACTCTGATGCTTCTAGTCTACTCACTGCTGAAAAGTAGGCTCAAGGGTTGTCTTACTGGCTGTCTTACAGAATCTGAACTTGGGTCAGACAATATTCTTTGTGCCATTGACTTTTAGTAGCTGCATTTGGTTTAACATAATTGTTCTAGCTAATGGTTAGGAACAGAGCCTTTGATCCACCCTAACAAATCTGATTTAAAACTAAACACTGTCACTACAAACTTTGGTTTGTTTCCTTGTTAATTCTACAAAGCTCTTTTTCTCATCTTTCAAAGGAAAAATAATGGCATCTCCCTCACAGGGTTGTTGCAATGATCAAATGCGATAACCTGATGATGAAGTGCTTGGCACATATCAAAAGATCAATAGTAATCACTGGTAATATTTGCCATCACCACAGTATTAATTAACGTAATTACTTATCTGAAATAAAATTTTCCATAGCTTGTTTTAATTGGGATAGTTATTCAAAAGCAAACTTCAAAGAGACTAACATAACTTGATCATTTGTTGAGTAACACAGTATTTTATAAGGTATGTGAACACAGTGGCAGTTAGTTTTGTCTGCCCCTTGATAAACTCCTGGTTAAATCTGGCAAAGCTCCTGGATACATGCTCCCTAGATGAGGGCCATGCTAGGATTTGACTCCTGCACAGAAATGCTTCTGCTGCAGAAATCATGAAAGTTTTAGAATACTTTCAACCAATGAAGTGCATAAAAGAGGTATTCTCCGTTTTGGAGGGAAGACCAAACACAGGTGGAAAATAAGTGCTTAGCAAATACAGTTGTTGAAAATGTTTAACAAATTAACCACATATTTTTCCTTTAAATCAGAGGAGAAAGATGTTGTTTACTTTAAATGGTAACTGAAATTTGTCATCTAGATTTGGAGGATCACACTACAGCTTGGGAAAATGGCTAGAACCAAGGCTTTTGGCTTTCTCCACTTCCGGGGCTAGACTTGGCTTTGCTGAGTGCAACGTTTGAGGATGAGATGCTCCCTCCAGGTCCAAATGCCCCAGTGCTCAGCCTCTGACCACACCCAGGAGGTCTGCCAGGGCTTTGGTGGCAGCTACTCTGCTATTGGTGCTGTCTGGAAGCCTACTGGCACAGACTCATTTATCCTAGGGACCTCAACGTTTTATCCCAGGCATCCGGCCTTTTCTGCCCTTTGAGCCTTGCCTCTCTCCCTGACCTCAGAGTCTGTGCCTGCCCTTCTCCCCAGTGTGGTCAGCAACAAGAGCACTTGGGTTTCTCCACACAGTCTGCATTATGCCATGGACAGAACTGCTTAGCAGTGCTTAGAGTACACACTGTAAAGGAATTTGGGGATATGCTAATGAGGAAGACTATAACCAGAAGCGGAGAAGATTCACAATCAAATTGCAATAAATCTGCAGAGACTCCTTAAAGAACAAGACACACAGGAAAAGCCTGATTGCTGGAAAAACTGCTTTGCAAATGAGTAGTACGGCTGCTGAATCTTTGAAAAGCCAGTGGTACTTTCAGAGAGACACAACTGCATGCCCTAACCACATATTAGTCAGCCCAAATGACTGGCCGATGAATGATAGTGCCGCATGTGCAATCTCTCTCAGAAGAGTTTCTGGAGGGATTCAGGTTTGAATGCTGATGTGGAAAGTAAATAAAATGTTCCAATTTGCTCTTCTCTCTTCCTCCTCAACCAACTGCCCCTGGCCCATCTCCCAGATTTGTATTCTCCCCTGCTTGCTCTGCCTACATCAACAGCCTTGAACAGAACAGAGTTGCTAAGTGACATACAATTCTATCCCATTTTCATCTTAAAAGACCAAATTAGTATATCAATGAATATCATGTCTGTATGATGATGAATATGATTTATAAGTTAAGATTTTGACACAAAAGGGGACATAAAAAGCTAAATAATTTTGAACAAGTTCAAATGGATGGTTTAAAGATATCCACCTATACTCCATTAGTTGAATTCATTGAAAATTGTGAGGTACCACATTATAATATTTGATGAAAGTTTAAAATAGTATTTCTTTTCATGAAAATTCACAGGACCATGTTTACATGCTAGAGAATTTCCCTCATTACTTTCAAAATAACAAAATTTCATTTCTCCTCATTTAGTCTCAAATCAGTGATCCAGAGGCATATCAGAATAAGACAATATTTTATGTTGTACCAGATTAAATTCTGATCTCCTCAATGTGAAATTTAGACTTTGTAAAGGAAGAACAAAGAACTTTTCTTCTGAGTTGCAGAGTGCTACTTAACTGTTTCTTTTAACTGATTTTGTGGTGAGAAGAAATAGGAATGTTTCAACTTAACAGTTGGCACATGATTTTTTTTTTTTTTTAAAGACTCCTTTTTCTAAAGACTTCTATTTATCTTCAGGCCTAGTTCATAAAGCTTTAATGGGCTTTAGGATTCAAAGCAAGGTAACATAAAATCATAGATTCTGAAGGTGGTAAGGATATAAACACACGTTTCTCAGAAGGTTGTGACTTGCCCAAGGTCCCATGAGTGGGTGCTGAATTAATGGTCAGGGATTTGCAGATTCAGGTTCTATACCCTTTCTGGTTCTAGATGAAAAACTAAGGACCAGAGGATGAGGATCCTATTTGGTGGATGATAGAGGTAGACTACACCAAAAATTGCTTAGTGACTCCTTAGGCCCCGATTGAAAGAAATTTATTGAAGACAATCAAACTGTTCTAGTTTATGGTCAAATTTCACTTTAGTTGGAAGTCACCATAATTCCCCATTTGGCCTCACACCTAAATGCTCAGCTATAGGTAAAATGATGCTGGTCTGTTCGGCGTTGTCAGGCTGCCTCTTTCCAGTAAGAAAGAGTTTAGACTCTAGGGTCAGATCAAGTGCAGATCAATGCAAACTGTTGAACTTCTCTGTTTAATAAAGTACACATTTGACCTCATGCGAGGATTAGCGGGTTGGTATATGTAAAGGGAATACAGGAGAGCGTTGGCACATATTGAGAGCTTAGTAAGCATTGACTCTTACTTCTTCAGTTTGATGGTCTGGCTTTCAAAAGACTCAACCATTCAGAGTTGAGAGGGGACCTAAAATCTTCTTGTTCAATATCTTTACTTTACAGATGAAAAACTGAGGTCCAGAGAAAGGAAGTGGCTTCTGAACTAATATGCAACAGGCCCAGGTCTCCAAATTGCTGTTTGGGGTGGTTTTTTACTCTTCCAGCCACCCTCTAAATAAGCCTTTGGTCTTCTTTTGGAGAGAAGACTGAATCTGATCATTTCTCACATCCATTGCTACCACTTGGGTTCAAGATTGAAGCCATCCAAACTTGGGTTCAAGCCATCATAATTACTCTCCTATATCATTGCAGTAAACTACTAACTGGTCTTCCTGACTCTCCCCTCACCCCCTTCAATCTAGTCTCAACTCAGCAGCTTAGAGTGTATTTGTTTTTCTCTTTGACAAAGCATCGTGTCCTCTGCTTGCTCACTTCATCTTCTGTTACTCTTGCTCATTCTATTCTGGTCCCCTGGCCCTCCTTACAGTCTCTTGTACATGCCAGGTACTCTCTCAACTTGGGGTTCTACATTTGCTGTTTCCTTTACTTAGAATGCTTTTCACAAGGTATTTGCAAGGTCTGCATTCCCTTTGGATTTTGTTCAAGCATCACCTCGGTGAATCCTGGCCTGACTATTCTAGTGCAGTTGCAATCATTGGCACTTTCCATTTTCCTTTCCTGCTTCCTCCAGCCGTGGCACTCATTACTTATAATATATTGTATATTACTTTCAGTAATTCAGTGTCTACTTTAGAATGTAAACATTATGAGGGCACTACTTTTTCATGGCTATATCTCCAATGTCTAGAACACTGTCTGACCCATAGGAGATCCCAGTAAACGTTGGATGTATGCATGAATGAGCAGTATGATAACAAGACCTCTGGGATATTCAAAAGTGTATGTTTTCTTAGGGTTTTGTTTTTAGTCGTTATGGACTAAACCTTGTTAGAGAGTCCTGCTGTGACATGGGACTTTCCAACATAAGAAAATATGCTTTTTTTTTTAAACACACAAAATGCTTATTTTTGTATTGGCACAGCTTATCCAATGTACCTATATTTTTCTTGAGTTAATTACTAGAAAGAAAATATTCTATAAAACCAAACCAAAACAAAAACTACTTTCCTAAAAATCTATAAAGAATATATTTTAGTTTTGGTGAATTGGGAAAAAACACAATTGTCTCCTTTCTTTTTCTGGGTTCCTAGAGAAATCTCAAAGAAAAAAAAAAACGTAGACAGGAGGTCAGCACTCATGAATCAGATATCATCTTGATAGGCTTTTTATAGACCTGTAACAAAGTGAAGCCCTGGAAATTGTGTTAGGTAATGGGGATTCTGACAGACCCTTTAAGTATGTGCAACTAGGAGGTGCTGCTATAATTCTGCTGCTTCAGATGAAAATTCCAAGTGTTTTCATTAGGTACAACAGCTGTTTCTATTACAGATAACAGATCTCAGAGGTGGGGATGCTGATATCAACTTCTAGTGGGCTCAGAACACAGTGTAGCTTGTACAATTAGGTTTTTTTAATTATTTTTTTCTGCACACGCAAATTAACTCTGTAGCAGTAAAAGGAAATTACTTACTTGCTACCGGAATTGTCTGAAAGTGATATGATCATCCTTTGTAGAGTCGCATTAACCAAATTAAAAGCCCTTGGGAAAAATTTGGCACCCTGTTCCTTCCCATTCACATCTTCCTAAAGACCTCTCAGGAGCTTCCATTTAGAAAGCTAGGATCATTACCAGGGCTTTTAATTTGGAAAGACTGGCTGCTCACCAGTGAGACTTTCTAGACACCTAATGGTTGGGTAGAGTGGCTTTGCAATGTTCCAGCTTCAGATGCCTTGACTTTACTATTCTGACTCCTGCTCACTTGCAGGTGTTCTCCAGCACAAGACAGAGATCCATAGCTCTGCTGCTGGAGCTTATCTCCAAGATCAATGTTATCATTTCATTCTCTTTATGAATGCACATATCATTCCTCCTTGGAGAAACGGAATCTATTCCTTCCACCCTGTGAAGTCAGACTGGTTTGTAATTATTTTGACCAGTACAATATGGCAGAAGTCCTGGGCCTAACCTTTAAGAGGACTGATGGTTTCTATTTCCTTTCTTCTTGAAATAGTTCCTTTCAGAACCCAGCTGTTTAATTCCTAATTCACATGAAGAGGCCACATGTAGGCACTCCAGTCAGCTGTCTCAGCTGACTGATGTCATTTGTCAACCACATGAGTGAACCATGTTGTAGTCTAGTACATCTTAGCCTTCAGAATACAGCAGCCCCAGGCATAGAAGCCACCTGATTGAACTAAAAGAGAGACACTGAGCAAGAACCACCTAGACAAGTCTGGTCAATGCATAGAATTGAGAGATAATACTGGGTTATTGTTCTAAACCACTATATTTGGGGTGATATATAACAACAATAAATAACTGCAATAGGGGCAAAGTGGGACGCCACAGGCTAAGCATTCCTATGAGTGTGGACATCAAAACCTAGCTTAGTGTCAGGTGGAATTGGTGATTGTCTATAAGATGGAGACAGGTAGGGACAAATGTTAATTTCCCTTCCATCTTCTTGGCTGCTCCTTGGAATTTCACAATTGGACTGTTGCTCTGTTATCACTGGGATTTGTGAATACAAATATGTAGTTTGTACAAATGTAAATATTTCTGAGATGGATAATGCTATAAACCAGGGTACAGCAAATTTTTTCTGTGTAGGGTCAGACAGTAAATATTTTCAGTTTTGTGAGCTATGCAGTCTCTGTAGCAATTAATCAACTTGGCCGAGGTGACATAGATGATATATAAATGAATGACATGGCTGTGTGCCATAAACTTTATTTATAAAAATAGGTGATTAGCTGGTTTTGACCTATGGGCTGTAGTTTACTGACCCTATGCTAAAAAATTATTTCTATAACCAACAGAGATATTTGGTTATATTGCTTGAATCTCATCAGAATTGCATTTGATTTACCTCTAGCTCCAATTCCTCTTGCCATTTCCTCTGAGTCCCCATTGTAGGGTTCTCTTCCTAAGTTTGAAATGTACTCTTCAAGGTTCTCTTCTCTTCTTATTCGATGTTCTTTCTCAGTCATCTCAACTTCTCAAATGATTTCAGTTAATATCAGTTTGCCAATAACAAAGAAATCTCTCTCTATTCAGTTTTTTATCTAGAACTCCAGACTCCTGTGCTTCCCCCTGGATGTCTTGCCAGCACCCTGAGTTCAACATACTTTTGTGCCAGTTACTAGCTTACAGCCTCTTAACTCCAAACCCACCCTTCTATGATTAGCTCTGTTATGCTGGGGGCTGGAACTCTGCAAACCCCATCTCTGTTTTGCCAGCTGTTAGTCTCTGTCAATAGGAGGTGTTAGAGGGATATTGCAATGCCAAAGGGGAAAGCAGGGACTTGGTGCTTCTTGTTCACTTGCTGATATCCTGTCTGCTGGGGGATCCTGCGAGCATCATTTTAGCAGGTCTTCTTTGCCCCAGAAAGTTATGCTCTTTTCTGTAGTAGCCATTGGATCTAGTTTTTCCAAAAGTTGCAGAATTACCTCCATTATAACTACCTCCTCACTCCCGCCACCCTTCCTCCCATCAGCCCCAGTGAGTTAGTGGCTCCTCAGAAGCCTGGATCTCAACTCTTCAGGATTCCTCCTCCAAGCTTGGAGATAATAGCACCAGTTGAGCAGAGCCTTTTTTTTTTTTTTTTCCAAAGATTTTTATTTATTTGACAGAGAGAGACACAGTGAGAGGAGGAACACAAGAGGGAGAAGCAGGCTTCCCGCTGAGCGGGGAGCCCAATGTGGGGCTCGATCCCACGACCCTGGGATCATGACCTCAGCTGAAGGCAGACGCCCAATGACTGGGCCACTCAGGCACCCCTGGCGGTGCCTATTAGAGGGAGGTCTGAGTTTTGGTCCACAGTGTGGTCCCTGCTTCAAGTTTTCAAGTTTTAATAATTCCAGTCTCTCCTATTTGATTTCCCAGCCCTAACGGGTGGTTGCTGCTCCCTTTAATTGCTTCTTCTGTGCTAAATTATTGTTCTCCTTTACTTTTACAGTTACTGAGTTAACAATGTTATACCTAGTGGACCATTCTTTATAATCCATTCCCTTTCAAATATCTGCAGTGGTTTCTGTCTCCTGACTGGACTCTGAATTTATATTCTCAGCCCAAAGCTACCCCCCTTTAAAGAAAAAAATCTTATTTATTTATTTGACCCAAAGAGAGAGAGAGAGAGAGAGAGAGAGAGAGAGAGAGAGATCATAAGCAGGGGGAGCAGCAGAGAGAGAGAGAGAAGCAGGCTCCCTGTGGAGTGAGGATCCTGATGTGGGGCTGGATCCCAGGATCCCAGGATCATGACCTGAGCTGAAGTCAGCTGCCTAACCAAAGGAGCCACCCAGGCACCCCCAAAGCTACACTTCTGAAGTGCATTCTTCCTTAGTAAATGGCACCAGCAAACCTCTCCCCATGACCTGCCCAGTGACTCAAGCCCAATGTCTGGGCATTGTTCTAACTTATTCTGTTCTCTAAACTCCCTTATGCAATCAGTGAACAAGGCCTATAGATTTGGCTTCCTGCACATTCCTTCTAACTGTCGCTTCTTTCCATCTGTACACCCACCACCACAGATCAAGCCACCGCCTTATAACTGACCTCTCCATGTTTCTGTAGCTCCTCAATCTGTTCTCCCACTGTAGCCCTAGAGATATATCAAAAAACACTTTCCAGATAAATACTCTCTGAAACACTCTGGGTCCTTAGCATAATTTATCAGTCTTTCTGTGATTTGACTTCTGCTTCTGCACTTCGTTTTGAAACATGTTCCTTGCTCCTTTATTAATTTTTCTCCCTTTATTGGTTTTCAAATTTGCCATGCTTTCTTTACGCTCTTGGTACAAACTCTGCCCTCTCTGTAGAAATCTCTGTTTTTACCTGGACAGCTACTACGTATCCTTAAAATGTTGTATTACTATCACTTTCTCAGAGACGGCTTTTCTCTCTCTCTCTCTTTTAAGATTTATTTGAGAGAGAGAGAGAGAGCGTGCACAAGCAAAAGTTGTGGGGAGACCACAGAGGGAGAGTGAGAGGGAGAAATAGACTCCCCACTGAGCATAGAGCCTGATGCAGGGCTCAAACCCAGGATCCTGGGATCATGAGTTGAAGGCAGATGCTTAACCCACTGAGCCACCCAGGCGCCCTTCCAAAATGACTTTTCTGACCTCTCAGGCCAGATTATATTCCCCTATTTGTTTCTATAGATTATTGCACATCTACTCTTTAACTATAATATTCAGTAAACTTGTAGCTGTGTACTTGTCTTCTTTCCTAGATGGTAAGGGCCATGTAGGCAGGGGTTGTGTTTGTATTGTCCAGCACAATATTCATAACATGCAGTGTTCCTTCCAGCACAGTAGATAGTCAACCAATATTGGCTGAGTTCAGTTCATTTCTGTTCTATGCATTTACCATAGGGCCTCTGAACTGATTACAAGAAGACACCCATTCCCTCACCTGCACTAGAATCCATCATGGCTGACTGTTACCTCTTAAGCCGGAGCTTCCTTTGGTTTGCTCTTCTCATATCTAACACCAGTTCTCCCTTTATGGGTTCTGAAAATGATTGGAGGAGACTAAATAGGGAGTAGATTGACTACAATTTATTGCCTTTAACTGGACTGGAGACTCAACATTATTCCCTTCTACATTGTCGGAGAGCTCTGTAGTGTTGCACGAGTCTTCCAAGTACCTGGTGCCAGGTGCAGCTCTGTGCTTGTTTTATTTAACTCAGGTAGCCAACGAAGGGATGGTTCTCTGCCTCTAACAACCAGTATGTTACTCCTCCACCCAAAACATCAATGTGCTAGTTTCTTTGTAGTTCCCTGAAATGTAGCCATTACTCCTCAAGTGGAGAAAGTGTTGGGGGGCAGGGTGTTGGACTAAAACATAGATGAGAGGGCTTTAAAAAAGTCTATATTAACCAATAACAAAGAAGCAGATAATGAAAATAGAATATGAAAATGAACATAAGAAGACCCATGAAAGCATACGACCACAATCTGCTGGAGAAGCAGACCCGAGGAAACATTATATAAATCCATTTTGATTCTGGTTATACTTCCAGGGAGATAGCTGCATTTATTTAAAAAAGAAAACAAACAGTAAAACAACCTGAAGAGCTCTCTTTTCTTTTTATCTTCTACACAGATTTGACCCAAGATGGATATTTTCTTTGAGAATAATATATCTTTTCCCTTCAGCTGAAAGTTTTACCTTTTGGATTGTATTCCACACACGTTCTTTATCGTTTCTTCTTCCTTCAAGGGTGTCCATAGCATCTGCCATTAGTGACTGCAGCTGTGGCACCAAGATAAAAATTATCAGTGTGGAATTCACACAGAAATAACTTCTCTAAATACACAGATTAAAACCTAATTAAAAAATCATTTGTACGCTGATGATTTTATTACTCATCTTTCCGACAATGAACACTGCCACCCCATCTTTGCTTCAGTCATTACCAAGTATTATTGCAGATATAAAATATTGTAACAATGAAAAGATTCTTCTTGAAAATTTGTAGAAAACATATAGGTTTTAATGTAGTAAGTGTTGATGTTTTGTAAAAAACAGATTCGGATTGTAAAGAATGAAGGCAGTAGTTAATTCACTCAGGAAATGGCATGTAGTACATGAACGCATTTCAGTATTTTCTCCTGAGGCTAATGTATCAAAATTCGAGGCATCATGCAAAAGCTCACCCGAGGACAATACTAAAATTGCGCTGTTTTATTGCCTTCTAAAGGATGTTAGCTCATTTAAAGTCTTTTACTATTCTTTTATTTTCTAAAATTTCAAAATAACCAAGTTGCCTTTTTCAAAGGCAAGTTTAGAAAATTCCACCCTTTGCCCAAAATTGCCACATTCCAAGTTAAAACAATCCCGTGCACATGCTGCGTATGTGGCTGCAAAGTAATGAAACTGCATCAAGCCATGTGATGATCAAAACTGAAAAAGAAAGTTATCTAAAAAAAGAACAAATGCCAGCTCAGTTCACTGTGGCATCAGAGTGTGAACTCTCAGATGATCTCTCTTTACGTTAGCTATCGCAGAGCTTAAGCAGGAAGGCGGGGGGTTGAGTCACTCAAGACTCTTCTACTGAACAGTCCCTGTTTATGTAGCACCAGAGATGATATTACTAGGATTTATTTTCCTAGGATATCCTATGCTTGGAAGTTGGAAAGTAAAATCTATTACTTAAGGTGATGAAATCTTGCGAGATACGTGATTTTTAAACATTTGGCCTGTACATATAAATCCATAGACATTAAATTTTTTTTCTAGTAGGCATATAAATTATGAAGATATTCCTTGAAATCCTATTTTCCAAGGTTTCAGATAGTGAGCTATTACACTAACATGTGAGTAAAACATGTCAATAATGCTAGTTTGATGCTCTTTGTCTATATTTGGAAATATAAGTTATTTCCAGAGGGGGAAAAAAAATAGCTGCAGATAAGTGGTTAAAAAACCTAAGTGCAGGAAACTCCCCTGTATTTTTTCATTTAAATCTTGAATGTGCTTTTCAGGAAGACAGGATCAACACTGTGCCAGCTTCTTAAATTAACATTTTCTTTGCTTCCTCTTATCTCAGAGGAGCATTAATCATCTAAAATTGGCTATAATATGCACTTTGAAAACTCCATACTTACTGCATTCCTGAATGTCTTATGAGTGGTAGGATAAACACTTAGCCTTTTAGAAGGTGTTCCACTGCACAGAACCATAAAGGTTTAGAAAGTATTCTTGCCAGTTTTGACTTTGTAATTCCCTGATTAATAGACTTCTCCTCACCCCATAGTTTTAAACTTTAGTACGCATAGTTTTATTATTTGGCGAGTCAGACCACTTTATATACTGACTCTGAATATCACTATTTACTTAATACCCTTTTACAGGGTCAGATGAACATTATAAATGTTGGCAGTTCATTTCTTGATGGATTAATTTATTACAACTTTAAAAGCTCCAAGAGGGAAGGTTGCTTTAGTTATCTGAAAATTACAGGTGATCAGTTTGGGTTGTTCTCATCCCTGCTACGTGAATTCAATTCAGGTCTATAATTAGTTTTGGCACCTTCAATTAAAGCCTCAAAGTAAAGAGCCCTTCCCTATGACCCATTAGGATCTCCATATATAGTAAATTTTACCTATCCTCGAGTGGCCCTCACATGGGTTAGTAATAGTTTTACAAATGAGGGGCCATCATTCCTAATATTGATTATTGTTATAATATACACATCTGTTTGAAGATTGTTTCTGCGAGATATTCCTTCAACTAATTTTTGACTGGCTCTGTGTTTTCTTTTTTTTCTTTTTCTTTTTTTTTTTTTAAATGTCACCAAATCATTGTAGCTTCTATTTCTTTTTTTTTTTTTCTCTTTTAAGATTTTATTCATTCATTTGATAGACAGAGATCACAAGTAGTCAGGCAGAGAGAGAGGAGGAACCAGGTTCCCCGCCGAGCAGAGAGCCCGATGCGGGGCTTGATCCCAGGACCCTGAGACCATGACCTGAGCCCAAGACAGAGGCTTTAACCCACCGAGCCACCCAGGCGCCCCTGGCTCTGTGTTTTCTGAGTTCATTTGTCAATTTAGTTAAAAAAAAATCATTTGACTAATTACATTTTCCTTTCCAATGAAACAACTGTTTTATCTAAATGGACCAGTGTGGGGACACCTGGATGGCTCAGTCGATTGAGTCTGACTTTGATCCCAGCTCAGATCCTGGGATCAAACCCTGTATCAGGCTTCCTGTTCAGTGGGGAATCTGCTTGAGGATTCTCTCTCCCTGCCTCTTTGCCCCTCACCCCGCTTGTGCTCTCTCTCTCTAAATAAATCTTTTTTTTTTTTAAAGATTTTATTTATTTATTTGTCAGAGAGAGAGAGAGGGAGAGAGAGTGAACGAGCACAGGCAGGCAGAGTGGCAGGCAGAGGCAGAGGGAGAAGCAGGCTCCCTGCCGAGCAAGGAGCCCGATGTGGGACTCGATCCCAGGATGCTGGGATCATGACCTGAGCCGAAGGCAGCCGCTTAACCAACTGAGCCACCCAGGCATCCCAACTGAGCCACCCAGGTGTCCCTCTCTAAATAAATCTTAAAAAAAAAAAATGTACCAGTGTGAATGTGTGTGTGTGTTATACTGCCAACATATGTATGACAATAGAAATGAATAAGAAAACTCTAAAGACTATTTTGCAGGGTTGGTCTTTATATAGCAATTACTCTTGTCCTCTCACTTTCCCTTACAAGAAAATTATATATTAACATAACTTGGAGTTTAAGAAATAATTTATCATAATTATACTTTATTTAAAACAAAAAGCCTGATCCACGATATGAATAATCAGCCATTTTCCATGTTTTTACACATCACAAAGTTCTTGCTATAAAAATGGAAGCTAGTTGATGAGAGCAAATAAAAGACAGAAACACCTTTCTACATTTTCTAGTTTCTTTATTAAAATGCCTCAGGAGGGTTGGGCAGTTTTCCCTCAGACTACATTGATTCTCACAATTTTTTTTCTTTTCAGAACATATCACTCTTCTGTTAGCCCAGGGCCCATGAAAGCCTTAAACAAAGAAAAACACTTACCAATTCTGCCTCCTGTTGACTGATGTCCTGTAGATAGGGAATGGTTGCTAGCTCCGCCATTGCTTGATTGATCACCTGGGACTGCTCCTTTACTCTCTGTAGTCCGCTAAGGAGGCTGGCATATTGCAACTTCTCCATCACACCTGAGCACCCGTGGAAACTCCCCTAGTCTCCCAGTAAAAGGAAGTGTTTTAGAACAAAATCACAGACATAGACCTCTCCCTGGGGATTGAAGTCAGGTATTACTACGATATATTTACATCCTTTGAAACAATGGGTACCTAGCACAAATAAATGTTTGTTTCCATTATTTTTGAGAATCATCTGTGCCCTTCCTTTATGTAGATGAATGTATATAAAAGGGAATGCTTTGCAAGACTGTTCAGAAAGATTTGCAGGTGACCCTGCATAAGGAACCTGGGCTGAGGGGAAAAGAGGGAACTGAAATTGAACATGCATTCCACTCTCCTAGTGGGGATCCCACAAAGGTGTGTTTGTTTATTTATTTTTTTTAATTTTTTTTTAAAGATTTTATGTATTTATTTGACAGACAGATCACAAGTAGGCAAGAGAGGCAGGCAGGGAGAGAGAGGAGGAAGCAGGCTCTCCATGGAGCAGAGAGCCCGATGTGGGGCTCGATCCCAGGACCCTGGGATCATGACCCGAGCCGAAGGCAGAGGCTTTAACCCACTGAGCCACCCAGGCGCCCCAAAGGTGTGTTTGTTTAAAGAGGGGGACTTTACCTATGTCATCAAAGCATCACAGGAGCTAAGAGTTGCCTACTATCTTGTTTCTTTTCTTTTCTTTTCCCTTTTCTTTTTTCCTTCCCTCTCTCTTTCCTTCCTTCCTCTTTCTTTCTTTCTGATTTTATTTATTTGTCAGAGAGAGGGAGAGAATGCAAGTACAAGCAGGGGGAGAGACAGGCAGAAGGAGAAGCAGACTCCCCACTGAGCAGGGAGCCTGTTGTGGGGACTCCATCCCATGACCCTGGGATCATGACCTGAGCCGAAGGCAGATGCTTAACTGACTGAGCCTCCCAGGCGTCCCTCTATCTTATTTCCATAAAAGAATATTTTCTATGCAAGTTAAATCCTGAAAAACGTTGTGGTAGTTGAATTCTGTCTACCCCAAGGGCTTACATTGAATCTCCAGCTCTTCTTTCATCTTTAGTTTTCACTGGATAGCCTTAGACTCTGGTTCCCCTCCTTGAGGTATTAGAGCACTTGATATTGGTTCCTTGAACCATCCCAACAACTGATAAATTCCTTTTTGAAATAGGCTACGGTGTACATTTGTAGAGACCACCACTCCCCATTGTATTTTGGGCTTTAAAAAAAAAAAGATTTTATTTGTCAGAGAGAGATAGAGAGCATAAGCAGGGGGAGCGGCAGGCAGAAGATGAAAACAGACTCCCTGCTGAGCAGGGAGCCCGGTGTGGGACTTGATCCTGGGACCCTGGGATCATGACCTGAGCCGAAGGCAGATGCTTAATTTACTTAGCCACCCAGGCACCTTATTTTGGGCTTTCTAACAATGGGGGATACCTTTGATAAGATGGCCCAGCTATGTGTTTTTCTACTGCAAGCCATAAAAGAGGAGACATGACCTTCTCAAAAATTTTAATACAAACTGTAATGCTTAATGTAAAGTTTATCATAAAATTCTCATTTATATTGGGGAAAAGGAGGCTTAAAGTTTATCTAAGGGTTAATAGAAAAGCTTTGGGTTTCTGCCATGTTTGTTAGGTGGTAAGAGGTGAGAAGTCACAGGAGGATTTAATTTGTCAATTGCATTCTGCATCCTGGTACCAGAAGAGAAAGTCTGGTTGACCAGTGTTCCTTTATCACAGGGTTCCTCCTGGACCACCTGGACCAGAATCATGAGGTTTTGTTAACTACGCAGAGTCCTGGGCCTTACTGGGTGAATCATGTATCTCTTGATATGTGGCCCTAGAAACATTAATTTTAGCTATGGGTGCCCTCCTACCCCCAATCTTCTAATATTTCAAACAGAAGTTGAACAAACTGCCATCTGAAAGGCTAGTGTCTGAACAAGGACTATTTTAGTCTGTGTATGCTTATAAAATAGATTTTTCTCCCCAGACATTAGAGAAGGCAGACATGATTCTTCCTTCTTCAAAGAGAATCTCTTCTAAAGAGAAAAATTATTAGAAACTAACATTACTAAAGAGCATCTGAATTTCAACTTGAATTTGCAAAGCAGTTCCTTCTGAAATGTCATACTCATATTTTGGCACTTTTCTAGAATCTTGGTAATACAGAAAGATTGAGCACCATTACGTTGTATTTGCTGTGTGTCTCTCTAACACCTATCTATATCACTTGAATAATGTCCTTTTATCCCTGCTAATTTGTTCTTTATGATTAATCATTTATCTGAAAACCTATAAACCTATAGGAGAGATGATGGCAAATTGTGGAATTGGGATCCCTTCTCTGACTTGACAAAATAGCTAGCCTACCCATTTAGTTTAAACATGCAGCTAAACAATGGGATACTGTCAAATAGAGAAAAGCAAGTTGCAGGAGAAACCGTTTTCTTTCTGAAGAAAAATTGCTTTCTTTGTTCTTCTTTAAAATAAACAATGGGGCTTCTTGTAGGAAAGTAGTGTAGTGACTCAACTCCAAAGAGCAGAAACAACAGCAGTCTGCTCGGGAACATAATCTATCAGTGTAATTTTCCAAAACATCAGGAAAATAAAAATAGTGGAAGGCAATGGTGCTTTGTTAGCTTGATTGTTGGATGCATAACAAAACAGGAAGTGCTCCATGGGAATCAGATACCAAGGACAGAACATACTTGACTGCTAACAGTCACCTATCCTCCTCCTCTCCTAAAGCCAATGCAGTTTTTGTCATCAGGAAACTAATAAATTAATATTTTACCTATACATGACGGGGGGTCTTTGAGAGACAAAGTGAAAAAGAGATACAAATTGCCATCTAAGGCCAGGGGGAATGTTTTAATGCTGTTGCTTTAAGAAAATAAATGGAATAATGAGGGATGAAGTAGCTTAAACGTGTAATGCTACCAAGAGTTAAATCTAAAGGAAAAGTAGGCTCCCCCCCCAACCCATGAGACTTCAGGAGTGATCAAAGGGGTCTTTAACTGCTGGAGAGAGTGTAATAAAGTGGCCAAGATTGAAACTAAAACCTCACACAGGTATAATGAAGGTTAGGTAAATAGCAAGCTCAAATGAAGGCTTCAGTCAGAGAATTGCCTACACGTGATAGCAGGTATGGTTAAATGTTTGGCAGATAAGTGGTACTACATAATACCACCAGAAAGCAGAGCCCAAGTATTTGAGCTGTATTTCCATTTGACATACATATAGAAACATTAATTGCCAAAAAGGGATAGAAAACGCATATTACTGTTCATTTCAAATGTGTATATGTAAACATTTTTTTATGCTTCACTTAGAGGAAATTAAAAGTAAAATTAATGAGGTATTAAAAACATGGTTAGGTCATTTTTTGGCAAGTCAGCCTGTGAAGAAGGCTTCATGCACGACAAGAGATTTTATTATTTTAACTCTTTAACTTTTAGCCCAGGAAGCACAGTACATAAGGTTTGAAACTGACAGCAGCCAATAAAGTTAATGAATGGAAAAGCACAATGGCATCGGGTAGCACGTGAAATCATTAGGACAAGGATCCAGAGAAGGAAAAATACCATTAGAACAGAGCTACTGGTTAAATGGGATTGATGTTCAGTAGGATTAAAAGCCACCATGTAGGAAGCGGTAGAATATTTTAGATTATAACTCTTACAATGTCAGAATCATTCTTGTATGGCCATGGTTATTTATGTCTAGTAAAGGAATCTATAAAGTAAGGAAACTGGGATCAGAGTGTAAGGAGAATCGTTGCCTGATACATAGAAACCTTCCTCATACAAGGAAAGCCCTTGTTTCCTTCTGTCATCTTATGGCAAGAGGTAAAAATTCACGTTCCCTGGGAAGGCCTGCTGTGGTTAGTAGATCTACTCCATGGCTGGAGATAACACCTCTAATCCTGGCTTTGTGAGTAGTTGTGAGCACTTTAGTGATCTAAGGAAAAAAATTAGAAACCTGTAGGCCATCCGCATAATCTTCATTTTAGAAGAATATATAATTTCAGAGTACACACTTGTGTCAAGAAAGAGAAAGGTCTACAAAACAGTCCTTTTGTCAAAGCACACTAAAAACCAATATAAACAATTAAAAACTTCTGCAATTTGTAATGCTTAACAAAGTGCTTCAGCATGGATTATGTACTTTGGATCTCACAACAACTCTGTGAGGTTGGCCTGGCAGATATAAGCTTATTTAATAAATGAGAAAAAGTAGCTCAGAGGTTAAATGATTTGCCTTCTGGTTATACTGACAGAGCACATCTATGGACAAAAGTCTTCATCTACAGGCGTCACAAGTGAAGGTGACAACTAATAAGAACAGTGTGATACCCAAACATTCAAGTGGACAGCATTTGCTATGTGATAAGAAAAAACACACTTCAGGGTATCTTAAAAACACTGTTGAGAGCTTCTTGGGTCACAGTTAATGGTACCATGTAGGAATAATTTCTGCTCACCAACTCATTACTTGCTTCATTAAGCTAGGTTACCTTTGCAGCCAATTTTATTCAGTCCTGCTTTATTAAGCTGTGGTTGGGCATATAATAAAAAACCTAGAGGCCAATATTTGGATATATTTGTGGTCCCTGGATACCTTTGAGCTCACTTGCTTCAATTCCATTAAACTCTTTGAGATAATCTTCTAAAATCTGTTAAATCCCACAGAAGCTAACATAGAAATGTTGATAAAATTCTTTGCACTTAGCTAAGTGGTACTGACTAATTTTAAAGAGATTCAGTTATTAATTAGATGCCAAGAATCTTAGTTACGGTTTTCAAATATCCTTTATAGACACATAAAGATACGTGCGTATACCAATCTCTGAGTGGCTAGAATGCCCTTTGGAGGGTGAAAAAAAATGAGTTAAGAACATTTAAAAAGTGTGAGATGCCTAGATAGGCCCAACCTGCACACAGAACACTCTGAGATATGAGCTGGCAAGAGGTGATGTGGCCAGTGTCCTGACGAGTAACAAGGTATGGCAGGTATTGCCCCCAAAGAGTCAGGACACAGGCAGATCACTTCCACAACTTCTAGTACATTGGCTCTGCTAGGCTTACCATGAACCAATGAGGAAAAATAATGCTCTATGGTGATGGTTCTTGTTATCAAAGATTCTATTATGTACAAATGTCTGATGATGACAGGGATGATGTATGTGGATCTCTAATTAAGATGGGGAGTTTGGTGATGGTGTGTGGCTAGAGGAGGTTATGATAAAGGGTAATTTAGAGAATAGGACCTAAAGTTTGTGGTAAAGCCAATGAGATTGCTATAAACTGAATGTTTGTGTCCACCCAAAATTCATATATTGAAGTCCTAACCCTCAATGTGATGGTATGGTGATGGGGCCTTTGGGATTAGACAAGGTCATGAGGGTGGAGGCCCCATAATGGGATTGATGTCCTTATAGGAGGAGATCCCAGACAGCTTGCTCTCTGCCATGTGAGAAAAGATGGAAGTCTACAAGCCAGGAAGAGGGCTTTCATCAGAACTTGACCATGCTGATACAATGATCCTGGACTTCTGTCCTCTAGAACTGTGAGAAAATAGAGATGAATTTCTTCATAATAGAAATATAGGGGAGATAATCGAGTGGAACAGAGTTATGGGAAGGGGGGGAGCTCTGGTGGTAGGAAAATTGATAAAAATGTGCTTTTGTATTTGTAATGCATAGAATTACAAATCATGCAAATAGATTAGGGGTTTTATAGCTTTTCTAAAATGCTGAATAATGTTATTGAGCAGATAAACTGCTCAACAGATGTTAAGTAGCTGTTTGTGATGACCCCCTTGGTTCCCCTTGTAAGGTAAGAACATCAAATCAGTGATGTAATACAAAAGCCACAAAAAGAAAATTCCTCAAAATTTCCAGCTTACCCGCCTTTTGAAAAATATTTTAAAAAGGGGAAATCTGCAGCCTTTATAGCCCGTTAATGAGAAGTTCCCTTTATGTACTTTCAGTATAATGACTTAAATTTTGTAAAACAGCACAGCAAAATTCAGGTATCATTTTGGGCTTTTTAACACTGAAAAGTAGAAAGGGCATTATTTTCCCCAGATCAGAAAAAGGGATTAGATAACTTACCCTAAGGGTGTACAAAGATCAATTGCCAATGAATCTGGAAGCCTCTAATTTATCAGTGTGGTATGGAGGCACTAGCTTGAAAACTGCAAATTCTTGTGTAGATAACAAAATAGTTATGTATGATAGCCCAGGATATGAAATAGGGAAACACTATATTTACTAAAATTTTGTTTTTGATTTGAAGTAAGAAATGTACTGCAAAATTGAATTAGATAGTAGGAAGGCGTGCGCACACACACACACACACACACACACACACACACAAAGGCTCTTCAAAGAGCCACTAGCCTAATAAATGCTGGAAATTGCAAAGTGTAGCATTGCCGTATGTTTAAAAAAAAAAAAAAATCATTAGCTAAACTTTGCTTGGTTTTGCAGATGAGATTTAACCGTGAATGTTTCTAAACTCCTCTAATACCTGCAATATTTGTGCCATAAACTTTCCATACTTCTAGAATTGCCTAATATTTGTGCATTGGACAAATATAAAAGACTCATATACCTACATTCAGTTGGGTGCTTCTAATAAAATCCAGTATTGGCAAGATTCGCTTCCCCATTGTCTCCATGTGTCTCACTGTGTCTTCTTTGGTCAGCAGACTGAAGGGAGTTTTATGATCTAAAAATTGTAACAATAAACTTTTATACTACTTTTTCCAGGCTTCCATTTCAAAATGCTTTCTTTAGCAAGCTATAAACAGATATCTCAATGTTAATAGATATGAAATTTTTAGTGTAGAAACTAGCACCATCCCTAGACTACATGCATAGCAATGAAAGATCTATGAGGAGAAAGGCAGAGGAGACATTGCCCTTTAGAGACTATCATTTATTCATTTTGTTGTGTTTCCTGATTGAGAGATCTAAGAGACAGCCTATAACAATTCATCCCTCTCAGCAGGGTATGTTTTCCTTGACTTGTGAAAAAATGTTGTCATAAATGTGTCTGATTGTTGTCTTGTTCCTTCGAGGTATTACTCAAGTGTGCAGATCCCATTGACTTTGAATGTAGCTTGAAGTTGAGATAAGCCTCAGAGGACAGAGTGCCAGACAAAACACAAATCCTTAATTATGTGGGTAGAGCTGAAGGAATAAATGCACCCGGTTGTGAATTTTGCCCACAAATCTGAGACTTCGACTCCATGTAAATATTTTCTTGAGTTTTGGTAGTTTCAACAGAATTACTGAATACCATTAAAGTATAATAACTCCTCAGGAGATTTAAGCTCTTGGTAAATTACATAAGAAAAGAGTAAACAAATAGCAATATAACAGATAATCCAAGTGATTTAAGGTTTTCATTGGCTGTATTGTTGATTTTACGCAAGTATTTTGGATAATTTTTGTTAATGGATGATGACAAAAACTTACATTCTTTAAGTGCCCTGTGCTTAGGCACTGGTGATAGCACGGTTGGGGTGAGATGGTTGGAATGAGGGAGGCAGGCACTCTAGAATTGCATTGGTCTTAGGGGAAACTGAATCCCAGATATTGGTAACTAACCCACAAAGAAGATTGAAAGGAGTTCATTATAACTTGACAAACATATTTTGGGGGGCTACCCTACTATATGCTAGGCCTTATGATGAATAAGACTTGATGAAGAATGCACAATTCCTGCCTTATAACAGCATTAAAGGATATTAATAAGTCCAGGTTATTTACCTGTAAATGTAGGCAGCTTCCTACTCGATAATTTTTCCAAAAATTTCCCATCTTCTTTGTTTTTGAACCCAAGAGTCAAGAGATATTGTTGGGGAGGAAAAGATGACCAGTCAACTGTCTGGGGCAATACATGGAGTCCTTGAAGATCTGAAATACAGTAGGAAATGAACTAAAGAGTTTGATAACAAAGGGCATTTTTTCCTCCTATTCAGGAATTGTACTTGGAAGACATGATAAATATAAATATTAAATGTGCAAAATAAAAGTATATGCATCGAAATGTCAAATAGATGATATATCAAAATCACATTTTATTATTTATACTTTTCTTAAAATATAAAGACACAAATTAGTAAAATATGGTTGGATTACATGGATTTCTTTCTCCATATTCAAAATAATGTTATATGAAAGGAAAGAGAACAATTACCAAGTGAGAATTAAAATCTATCATGCTAACTTAGTTACCATCCCTCCCATAGTTGAAGAAAATTCGAAATGACAAATGTACTGACTTTCACAATTAGACTTGGAAATAATTTTAGGGTCAGGAAAATGGTCGTAAAACAAACTCACATACTTAATGACCTTGAGAGCTATTATTTACTGAGTACTTACTTTCTACTTTCCCTTGTTCTAAGTAGTTTGTGCAGATTGTCTCTCTCTTTCTTTTTGTGAAGATTTTATTCATTTATTTATTTTAGAGATAGAGGGAAGGAGAGAGAGAGAGAGAATGAGTAAGCAGTGGGGAGGGGCAAGGGAGGACAACAAGCAGATTCCACTCTGAGTGCAGAGCCCAATGTGGTGCTGGGTCCCAAGACCCTGAGGTCATGACCCTAGGCAAAATCATGAGTTGGGGGGCTTAACTGACTGGGCCACCGAGGCGGTCCTGTGCAATGTCTTTTTTTTTTTTTAATTTTAATTTTTTTTTAAAGATTTTATTTTATTTATTTGACAGAGAGAGAGAGAGAATCACAAGTAGGCAGAGCAGCAGGCGGAGAGAGAGGGAGAAGCAGGCTCCCCGCTGAGCAGAGAGCCTGATGTGGGGCTCGATCCCAGGACCCTGAGATCATGACCTGAGCCAAAGGCAGAGGCTTAACCCACTGAGCCACCCAGGTGCCCCTGTGCAATGTCTTTTTAAATCCTCACGGTAACTTTACAAAATTGGTGCTATTTTCTCCGTTTAATGAATAGGAAGTTGAGTACACAGATGGGAGGTGACTTTCACAAGAACACAACCTACAAGTGGACAAAGCAGGATTCATACCTGGCGGTCTGACTCCAGAGATCACAGACCTAACCATTGTATTTTGCTTCAGGCTTGCTAGGCTCTTGATTACTTTTGATATAGGGACAAATGTCATCCATGGAGTCTTGGTGGCCAGATTCACTTAATTCTCTTTCATTCTGAGTAATAACACTTTGTTTGATTGTGATAGACTTCACAAATGAAGGATGATGAGCAGAGGGTTTAATGAGCTCTCCCTACTTAACGCTGCCAGAAAGGGAAAAAGATGGAATTCCAAATATCCTTGAATTATGATTTAGTTAAAGGTCAATTTTTAATGTAGAATCAGAACTTAAATGGTAATGATTCAGATATAGCCTTCATTATTTATCTGTAATATGTCCTTAAAAAATAATAAATGTGGGATGCCTGGGTGGTATAGTCAGTTAAGTGGCTAACTCTTGATTTCTGCTCAGATCATGATCTCAGGGTCCTGAGTTTGAGATGGGGCTCTAAGCTCAGCACAGAATCTGCTTGAGATTCTCTCTCTTTCTCCCTCTGCCGCTCTCCTGCTTGTGCACTCTCTCTCTCTAAAATAAATAAATCTTAAAAAAAAAAATAGATGTAGTAAACCATGAGTGTTTTTATCCAACCCCCGCCCCCCCCATCCTCCATTCCTGTTTTTAGCTGCAGAATCCTTCATTCAAACTAAAATTTACTAAGCCCAATATTTAAAGTTGCTAAAAGTAGAGCTGTTCTATTTGGAGCCTGGGATACTGGCCACCCATCCTCATGTCTGTACCCTAGTCTACACCTCACATGCAATAGCCACCTTCAACCCTTCCCCAGGACAACAATTTCTCAAAGCTCTTTGGCGCATTTTGGTTAAGAAAGTAGGGTATGCTTGTCAAAAAGACAGTTAACATGTATGCTCATTATTGAAAAAAATTAAAAATATCACAAAATATCTTTGTTTCAAAGGTATAGAACAAAATATATTAGACATGCTTTAGTCTTTCCTTGATGACTCAAAATCAGGAGATCCCTTGAGATTATTGAGGGCTTATCTGGCCTGATTATATAGAACTTCTGTTCCATATGCTTTTTCAGGATTACCTTTTTCACCCAAGAACCAGGCAGGACAGGGCATATTATTATGCCCAGCTTACAGATGGCAAAACTGAGCTTTAAGAAGAGGTTGCAAACTTGTCTAAGATCACACAGTGAGCAAATGGGAGGGACCAGAACTTAAAGGCAGCTGGATGTCAAATCTTAACTCCCAAAACTATCCCCAGGACAATTTAGCCATGACAATAATGATCACTCTGAAAACCAATGGGAAATGTGTTCCAGAAACATGGCAATGCCAATGATTCTGGGTAGAACATTTCTTACCCTGTCTAGAAAAGTATAGCAAGCACACAGAGTTCTCAGAATGAAAAGAGTAACTTTGTGGGTTTTTAAAAATTTTTTTAATTTATTATTATTATTTTTTATTAACATATAATGTATTTTTATCCCCAGGGGTACAGGTGTGGGTTTTAACGTGCAGCTTCAACATGCCTCTTGAGTTGGTGTTTGAATTACAAACGGCTTCTTTTTTAAAGGATGTCTCATTTCTATAAACAAGGTAAAAATGTGATTTCTGCATTTCAATCTCAAAAGTGCAGGAAATTTCTTTGCTTTTGAAATCTGCATTAGATCATCACAGACACACCCTCTGCTTCCAACTGAATACTGTCTTGCTCTGAACAATACGGGAAGATCTTGCCAGTTTTGCTGAGAAATCAAAAGGCCACTAACTCACCCTGATACATGGTCATCGCATTTCTTTTTATTGTGTTCATCCTTTAGTTCTCTATAAGATGCCAACATTTATAAATTGTCAGCGTCTTCAGGAATTGACATACTCTGGAGATTGAGGCCAGAAGATATGTGATCCCTGCCTATGGTTTGCTCTTTAATCTGCTTTTGCTCCCTGACACAGAAGGCTTGCAGGCCTCCATGGGCCATTCTGGGGATGATGTTGGGGCTGTCCTATGGAGATGTTCTGGCTTCTTGGGTACCTCTGGAAGACTAGAGTCCCCAAGAATAGGTGTGGCTGCTCTGACCTCTACACAAACCCAGAGAGGAGCATCCAGACATAGAAGCTTCTGGATCCCAGGGCTGAAACCTGTTAGCACAGAGAGGGCTCCTGGCAGGACACTTTTAAAACTTTAAGGTCTACACTGAAGTGACAGGAGGCCCCACAGTGGCAAAGTCCAGAACTGATTGGGGTGTGCGGTCCATAGGCTGGTGTTTGTAGTGGGTTTGTGGGGAGCATCTTGAGATTTGTCATTTTCCAGTGCAGCTCTATTGCCAGAAGCAGCCAAATGTTTGAGAGCTCGATTATATGAATAACAGGAGAACTTTGAGAGGTTGACGTCTTCTTGCTCATAAATATTTGGGGAACAAAGAGGAGACTGATACTAATAGTTGCAGTGATTAGATTGACTAGTGAAACTAATGTGAGCACTATAGCTAATTTATTATAAAATATGCTTGCAAAAATAGAAGTATTTTCTGCTCCTTTCGACCCTGTATGTTTCATCTTGTGTGTTTGATCTATTATTAAATTCCAGGCGAAGTTTTAAAATCTGAGAGGCCCCTACATTCATACTGTTAAGTTTAGAAAAAAATATTTTTTAAAGTATCATTCTTAATCGATTTGTATGCAGAGTAAATTGCAATTGTATGAACATTTAGCCTAGCAGGTGGTCTATGACCCAAAATGACGACATACTTACCAGATGTTGAATCTCATGTAACATTAATTTAAGTGCTAATTGTTCTCAATTTTATGCTCATAAACCTCTACCTACGTCCGAAAAGCCCTGTGCCCCTGATGGATATGAAAGTTAACCAGATTGTATTTTTTTGTTCTTTGGTAGGAAAGTTGAATTGATTAAAAATGTCTTCTTTGCTTCTGTCATGCCAGAAGAACTGAAAAGAACTAAGTACCTTAACGCATCCTTTTACAATTTATCGCAATTAGAGATGAAATTTAGATGACTGTGGCCAAATTTATCATTAAAAAATCAGTTTGCAGGTATGACATAGTTCCAAATTTTTACCACCAGTGGATGCTTTAAAAAAGAATATCAAAGACAGATTATGCAGATTAAGTTTCTTGCATTGAAACATAATCTTGCAATTCTTTTTGAAAGATGTCTCACCTCAGCAAAAGAGGATGAAGTTTGCCCTTTATCAAGAACCTTTCATTGTACCACAGAACTCTGGAACTGACCAGTTTTCAGGTCTTCAAGTCATTCATGCAGCTTGACCTTCTGTAGCATTGCCCTCCTCCTCCTTGAAGTCACCTCCCTGGAGTTCAGTGACAGTCTCTTTACTTTCTTTCTCTCTGTCTCTGTCTCTGTATTTCACCCTCTCTCCTACACACACACACCTACCAGTTTCTCTTTCTCCCTTGTTCCTCCTGCCTTCTCAGTCAGTACTCTTCCAAGCTGTCCCTGGCTCACTGATGAGTTCTTCATACACACACTCCTGGGGGCTTTCTCAATTTTTGTGGCTTTAGCTCTTAGTTCTAAGCAAAAAGTTAGAGATCAAAGCTCTAGTCTGGTCTGAAAAATCTTTGCCAAATTCAAAGCCAGCATTTCCAAATGTCTTCTGGTACATTGCTATTGGCTCATCATTACAGAAATTACCAGAAGGGAGCAAATATATTCTTCAAAAGTGATTTTCATAATTTCCACAACTTCCCTCTTCCCTGCTTTTCACCCATGTGTTGTTAGGATAACCATTATTCACCCAATTATTCAGGCTTAGAATCTGGAAGCCATTGTTGACTTTTCTTTCCCCTTATCTCTGACATTTAGTGAGTCTCAAAAACTAATTAAGTCTGCCCATTGTAATACATCTCATATTAACTTCTTTCTTAGCATAACCATTGCTACCACCCTGGTCAAATTTCTGGTCACATAACATCTGGATTACAGAAAAAGTTTCCCAGCCAACCTCACTGCCACCACTATCATTTTATGCCACCCCACCATGCAAGGAATATTTCTGGAACATTGCCTTTGTGTTTGCCACATACTTTCTCAGGAACTTTAGTGACTTATTTCTTGGTATTCAAGGCTCTCAACTGTGTGTATCTGTTTCACAATCTCTACCTAATTCCTACATTTTCTCCAGTATAAACCTTTATCATCTGCTCTGCTGATTTCACTAACTTGTACCAGCCTGTGCTTATCCTGCTTCTGAACTTTTCTTTGTTCAGAAAACTTCTTTTACTAAGAAACACTTACATATTCTCTTTTTCCCTTTATTCAGTTGATGACTATCTTTCCAGATGTATCTAATTTAAGTCCCATCTTGTCCATGCAGGTTTTCCTGAATATTTCAACATCACTCTTCAAACTCTTAAAGAAATCTATATTATTCACTCCAGAGTGAATTTCCTAAGGTTTCATGGGAGTATGTCTTATCCTCTTAAGAAGTTTTAATCCTCTTGAGGATGACATTTTTAAGTTATGCCCATGCCCAAGCATCTAGTAGGTGCTCATCAATATTTGAATCTAAAAACAAACTTTTCCAAACCCTGAATTTTTAATGATCAAAAAAAAGAACTTCAAAAAATCTTTTTCAAAAAAAGAACTTCAGAAAGAACGAATAAAATGTTCAGAGCTTCTGAGATATGATTTATTTCTTTGTCACTAAGCTTAGAAATAAATATCACACAGACTTTGGTCCTTATTTTACCTAAATCTCAAGTGGTTTCTGTTTAATTTATGAAGAGTGAAGGAAGTAAAATAATAAGTATTGCATAACTCAATGGGGTAAAATGTTCAAATGAACAGAGTAGCTTTGCCTGGATGGAAAAATTAGTTTCATATTGGGTTGTACCTTTGTTGCAGCTCGTTCTCTGAGAAATACAAACTCATAGTCACGAAAAGAAGATTGGGTTAATAGAGAGAGTCTGACTTAGTGAAACTGTTGGCATCACCAGAAAAGCATCTGCACAAACATGAAATATTGATTGTAGATCAGCAGACTCATCTATATATATGAGAAATAGCTTTAACTGTTACGAAGTTAAATATCTGTAAAATATAAGCTCTCTGGAAGTAAAGTACAAAATGTAGAGGCCATCAGCATCAGTGTTTTCTATTGGACACCTCATCATAAGCACAGACAACAAACTATGAATGAACTTTACAAAGCAAATTTTTTTAAAAAAGAAAAAGCACAAGAAATTTAAAAATTCTTTTAGAAGTATGCAGATCTGTTAGTGTTCTATCATCACCTTTCTCTAAGTTTCATTTCCTTCTCTATATTCTGGCATCTATGTCATTTCTCTGCCCTTTGTCCATAACAAAATGTTCTGACATTTTGGGTTGGAGCAAAATCTCATTTATAAAGGTCCCAATTGCTCAGTATGAGATGGGACCATGTCAGTGTTATATGACTTCTTTTTACTGATCAGTTTCAGAGTTTAGCTTCTACAGTATCTTCGTAATGCCAACACTTTGTCATTAGTTCTTTTCCAACCATTTTCTGAGTTTTATCTTGTACTCCTTTTAATGCCAATACTTCTATCTTGGAAGTTATCCACAAATTCACATCAGCAAGAAAATAGCAAAAGGCAGCAGCTTTGCAGCTAAGTTATCATTATTGCCTCCCATAAATAATAAAACAGTTTCTACTTTTAAAAACATAGCATATTTTGATTTTTGCATTTGATGTGTGAGAAAGCTCTATGTATAATGAATCTTCATATAAAAAGCTGCATTTTCCCTTTGACCTTCATTATAGAGTTCTGGATGCAAATGGAAAAATTTGGTTTCCATTCCTAAGATTCTTAATTTTCACTTCAGGGTCCTGGTCTTCTTCTCTGATTCAAAACCCACCTTTGAATTTTTAAGGTTGGTCTCATAGACCATATATAAACTTTGAAAAAACAAACAATCCCACAGGATTTTTATGCTTAGTTCATTTCTATTTCACCTGCAATTCATGTTGATTCCAAAGTTTTATGTTTAATTTGCTGTATTGTATTGATTCCGGGAGAGTTTCTTAATTTTATCCCCACCAATGTAGACCTGAGACAATACAAACATTAAAGATACTGTTATTCCCTTTAATATTATTAGAGTCACAGTCAAAGAAATAATACAATGTTGTTATAATCCCATAAACAGCTTTTTTAAAGATTTATTTATTAGAGAGAGAGAGCTAGAGATCAGGGAAGGGACAGAGAGAGAGAGAGAGAGGGAGAAAGAGAATCAAGAGAATCCTAAGCAGATACCCTACTGAGCACAGAGGCTGACATGGGGCTCAATTTCACAACCCCAAGGTCATGACCTGAGCTAAAATCCAGAGTCAGACACACTCAACCGACTCAGCTACCCAAGTGCCCCCAGCTATATTTTTGCACTATATAAGAATTAGAACGGACATTTTTTGTTTGGTTACCTACTATGCCTTCTCTCCTTACTTCTTTTTCCTCTTGGCACATTTCTTAATCTCTACCTGCTCTAAAAGTGAGGCCTAACTGGTGTAGACCAATCAATCCTGGCATTACCTTGACCTCAGTTTTGGTTCAATCATAAATATAAGTGCAATTTGGGTCAATGAGTAAGAGTGAGTCCAGGGACTGTATGGAAGAGGCACTCACTGTTCTTCAGGACAGTGTGATTTGAGATCTGTAATGACATTTGAGCATTTAGAGGTTACTCTAGATCCTAGTACTTGAGGGGATGGTATAGGTAGTGGAATACCAGGTAGAATTTGAGAATAAAGCTGACAGCAGAAAATAGAGCAGTGAGTGAGCTGTGGGATTAAGCTGTCTTTAAAGGCAGTGCCGTCTGTGGATCTTTCAATAATATAAATCAATATGTTCCATGCCTCTCCCTACCTCTTTAAAACTTAAATATACTGAAGTCAGTTTGAGCTATGATTCCTTCCACTTGAAACCAAAGATTTCTGATATAGGGATTTAGCTAGTAGTTCAGAGTAGCTACAAATACTTTGGAATCCTTAAAATATTATAGCTGAGATGCAAGGCAATCATAAACTCTTCAAGAATCTGGGAAGAATATCTTCCTTATTTAAAACACAACTATTTGAGGATTAGGAATTAATTTTTACAAATAGATAAAGATAGAAAAATTGAATACATCTTGGTGGTGCCATTATTATGATAACAGTATTATGACATTATTACCAATAATTAAACTTAAATATATACTAGCATTATTTTTCTTGATCTTTTTCATAGTTACTACTTTTTCAGTTTTGGTTAGATTCTACATCTTATAGAAAGTGACTCGGGTAGTTAACTAAGAATGCAAAACAAAAGACTTACATAAACTGAAAATTTAATTTCCCTGCCTATCTGGATTGGTAATCTACTTACTTGTTTGTTTATATCCCACTGTAGCAGTGTAATGACTTGCCTTACATAGATACTTATAACATAAGAAAAAGTGTACAAGAATGTCTGAGGAAAACAGAGCAAAAGGAAAAGTAAGAGATGGCTGATAAAGCCATAAGTGAGATTAATACACAAAATATGTTCTATAAATTTTTGTATACTTATTAGAATTAAACAGGATCAACTACCTCATTCACAATATTCCTACAGATTAACACTGGAAAGGACCTAATCTATTTATGAAGGAATAAATTTGGGAAGAATATTTGGAGAGCTTTGAGTGGGAGAGGGAACTTGGAAAGAAGGTGCCATATAAGTGTGTGTGTTTGTGTGTGTGTCTGCATTTGTGCATGCATATATATGTATTTGTGAGTGTGTATGTGTATCACAAGGTTTTGCTGAGCATTATGGGTACCGTACCTGTAAAACCTGCTTCCTGCTATGTATCCCACAGTAAGAGCTCCATCTTGCCCCAACCCATTGTTGGTGTGTGTGTTTTTTTTTTTTTTTTTGAGAGGCTGCAGTAAAAATTTACAATACTTCCACTTATTTTTGGATTATTAAGTGGTATTTCTTTAAATGCCACTCTATCTGTCTTTAGTCAGACTCCATAAGAAAACATACCAAGCAGGATGAATTAAAGTTCCAGGGAGGTCCAGGAGAAGTGCAGTCACGGAAGGTAAGAGTAGATGATGGAGACAAGAGGCAAACAGTGCTGTAACCTGCTACTGCAAAGGACAAGTGAACTGCTCATTGAGAAGATCGAACAGTGCCAGAAAACCGCACTTCCAGTTGGAAAGACCAACATTTTCATATTTTTTTGAAGATTTTATTTATTTATTTATTTGACAGAGAGACAACCAAAGAGGGAATACAAGCAGGAGTGGAAGAGGGAGAAGAAGGTTTTCCACTGAGCAGGGAGCCCAGTGCGGGGCTTGATCCCAGGACCCTGGGATCATGATCTGAGCTGAAGGGAGACGCTTAAAGACTGAGCCACTCGGGTGCCCCAACATTTTCATATTTTTAAGAACAGAGAATTTAGCTCTCTATATGAGGGATTTCTGTACTTTGGGAATGATTCTCTGTTTCTAACAAGAATACTGTGGTACAAATATAAGATGATTTATCATCTTTATAACCAACCTGGCCATAATACTTTCATAATAATATTGGGGAATAGGCCTTTAATTCTATAACCTTTTCCATTTGAGAAAGTGAGTTACAAAGAGGAAATAGTCTGATTTGGAAAACTCATGATCATGATAAAATTATAACATTTTAAAGAAAAAAAGAATAAAATGAGGAATTTTTAACTTCTTGTTCTAGAAAGCACAAGAATGTATTATCCTTACTGGTGAATGATGGCTGAACAAGAACAGGGTTATAAATTTCAGTAAAAAGCAATTCTTAAAGGCCTATTTTAAAACAATATATTATTCCTCTGAACATACATATTTACTCCTGGGAGTTAAATTGCATTGGAAAGACAAAATATGACTCTATCCACCTAAGTGTTAGAGTAATTGATATCTGATCCAGAAAACTTTTCTATTAAACATTACTAAGCATAGATCCAGTACTGAATATTTATTTATTTAGCAAATAAATCTTGATATTTTCATCAAGAGGAGACAGGATATGCTTATTGTATTACTTTATTATTATTAAAATACAACCATGCAAGAATGAGAACTATACAAAATTACATTATTTTGCTGGAATATATGAATAAAAATCTCGAGCAAAATCTTTATAAATGAAAACATAATAATTCTGGGGCTGATGAATTATTATTTGCTTTATATACCCTGACTACTCGGCATGAATCAAACTGGATTTTTCTTTAAATAAGAAAAATGGATAACTACACTGCTAAAAATTCAGTAATTTTTTTTCTCTGAGAAACATAATATAATACAGCTTAAGATTTTGGCTGGTCTTACCATATTCTCTAAATAGCAAAGGATGCACAGTAAGTTTCTGAGGATGTATAAGCCTGGTTGTCCCAGAAGGCAAATTTGAATTTTAACCTTCCCTTGTCGGTCTTGTAGACCTCAGAAGGGCAATATGGTTCCAGTGCCTGCCACTGAGGGTGAAGTGGATTTTTCTCATAATGAATCACTCATTTAGTTGGTCTACTCAATAAGAAGATTAAAAATATTTATACCTATACACATCTCAAAATTGATTTATTTTTATAGTTTTCCCCCTTCCATCTGTTTTTGTGGAAATCCCTGACATGGGTGACTGTGAATTGAAGGTTAGCTAAAGAAAAATATATTGCCCGGGAAATCTTTACTGTGAAAACTCTACCTGCTCATTACCGCCACTTCTGCCAGCTATTGCTGGGCTCACTGCACTGTCACAAGACCAAGGAGTAAAGAACTCAACACTATCTAGGCTTGATGAAGGTGACCTGGAGTTGGGCAGAGTTTCTGAGCTGGAGGTTTGTCTGCCAGCCCATCTGGGAGAATTAAGTGTTAGTCTCCAAGTTTTAATGACAATAACTACTTATCCAGCACAACATAGATAGGTAACTCTTTATCCAAGATCTTCAAGGTATAGATTTTATGACCTTCATCTGTTGATTGTTTATTTTGATGAACTTTGTAATTTAGAAATTCTTACTTATGGCCTTAATTTCTCTTGCTGCAATCAAAACTACATACTTGTGTTCTGCTTTCCATGGGCCATCAGTGGGTCTCCTGAAATATTTTTCCATTGTGGGTACAAACATGTGTGCTTGAGAGCAGTCACCGGTAGCTGTATGGAGAAGGATGAGTGAGTGTGAAGTAGAAAAGAATGTGTACAAACTGAGTGTTTCTGAGGCAGTGTTTATTCAGTCACTGAGTTCACAAGAATTTATTGTGTGCATTGTGGATAGAGTAACAAGCTGCCTACCTGTTATAATATAGGGCAGTGCAGTATAGTAAAGCTATGCAGTTTAACAACAACAAAAACACCCAAAACAAAAGACCCCCAAATCCAGATCTCGGTGATTTAAAGCAAGAGAATTTTGTTTTTTGCTCATGTGGGTCTTTAGAGGGGTGACCTTCCACATGGTCATTCAGGGACTCCAAGCTTCTTTTGTCTGGCTTCTTCGGTTTCACAGTCCTATCTACAGTGGCCAGGGAAAGAGAGTTCTGCATTGTAGGGTTTTATGGGCCAGGCCTGAAAGTGGCATGTATTTTTTCTGCCCACATTTTATTGGCCATTAATCAGTTACAAGGGAGGCTGGAAATGTATTTTAGTTACATACACGAGAGGAAAAAATAACTTAGTAAACAACTAGTTAGTCTCTGCCGCTTTCAGGGGAGAAGATTTCTAGTTCCAAACTGCTCCCTTGTCTGTTTTCTCCTCCACCATTCTTTTAATTAGAGTCAACCTTCCATTCCACCATTAGAGTTTAGGTTTTAATTGAAAATATTCTCTAGAAGAGTGGAAAAATATAGTCCAATATTTACCCTAAATTACAAATTACTAAGGTCAGGTCATTTCTTAGGAGCAGGTATATTCTAGCACTCCTTAGAATAGAATCTGGAATATATGTGCCCAATAAATGTTTGATGAATAAATGAATAGATGAACAAACCACCCATCTCCATTGTTGATCCTCTTTTTGTCTTGAGGATCTTGGGATTCTGGAGCATCAAGAAAGGGAGAAGAGACATGGCAGACTAACACAGCGAACTGGATATAGGGCTAAAACTACTCCCAGTCTTTAGTGGAGTACAGGGGATTTTTCGAGTAAGACCCAGAAAGTGACTGGGTTCACTAGCCAGCACTCTGGCAGGGAAAGGGAATCTCAGAGAATGGCTCTAGTTTGGGCTAACTTATGTGGTGAGGGTGGTTGGTGTACATATAAAGAAGCATCTACATCAAAAGGCAGCATGGAGAACTCATACAGGTATCCTTGGGTCACCTACTGTGTCACATAAATGAGCCCATTTGGTCGTGCTCGCCAACAGAGGTGATCTCATGTTGCATTAGCCATGTAATCAGCAGCTGCACCAGCCTGCATCAGACTTCGAAAAAAAGAATCTTTCTTCATATTTCCACTGACCTTTTTGGGCAATGGGTATGCTTGAGCTCTGTGAAAGTTGAACCAGACTGGGAAAGAAGAAAATCCCATGGAAAGGGGAAGGGAAGCTGGTGAATTTGATTAGATAGTTATTAAAAGAAGATTAAATTTTAGAAATGATTGAAGGAGGCATAACATTCCATTGTATATATGGACCATATCTTCTTTATCCATTCATCTGTTGAAGGGCATCTTGGCTCTTTCCACAGTTTGGTGACATGGAAGACATTGGGAGTTAAAAAAAAAAAATTCTACATCCATTTAAAAGACATGGTGTATATAAGAAAGGATACAGAGAGCTCAAGAAAGAGTTCCTAGAAATTAGTGATTGGAGAGGAGAAGTGAGTTGGGGGAAATTGGAGGGAGAGATGAACCATGAGAGACTGTAGACTCTGAGAAACAAACTGAGGGTTTGGAGGGGAGGGGTGAGCCTGGTGGTGGGTATTAAGGAGGGCATGTATTGTATGGAGTACTGGTTATGGTGCATAAACAATGAATTTTGGAATACTGAAAAAAAAATTAAAAAAAAAAAAAGATTGAAGGAGACTGAGTCCATGGGAATGGGATAGAATATATTACTGGCTCTGAACAGACCAAAGATGAATATGTATAGGTTAAAAAAAAAAAAGTCTGTTTGCACACATCTGCTTTGCTATGTGCCTATTTGTTGAAATAAATAACTGAATAAATTTTTGGCAGGATAGAAGTTTCTTAAATTCTATCTACAAGACAGAAAAAAGGAAAATCCTGGTTTTGGGGAAGTGTCAACAAAACAAAATAACTATTCTCTTTGTGTGACTCACTTTCTAGCTACTGCATTTACCTACTGATGCCTGCCCTAATCTCTTGGTACCACCTATAAGAGAGATACAGATGCTAAAGATAACATTTGACGTTCCCTTTTCCTATGCTTTAGGTCCTCACTCACATTAAAATTGTACGGGGGAAAAGAAGCCAAATCACAGACTGTACACATACAGTTAATAACAGTGGTTTCACTACCATTACAACAATGACTTTGGGGAAGATCCTTCCCTGATTTGTACCAGTCAAGTAATGTCATCAGTGCAATAGTGTTGGTCACCTAAAGTATAGATTCTACAGGGGAAGCACCTAACCAATCCCAATGAAATTTAAAATTCTAGACTATCTTCTCTACCTCCGCTTTTCCCTCCAGAAGCTGTGTCTTTCCTCTCTAGTTTCCTTATATAGCACTGTCATACTCCAGCAATTAGTAATTATAAAATAATAGAAACAATCATTAGTAATTTATTATCTTCTTTTCCAACATATAAGATCCTTTAGCATGAATCATCCTGCCAATAGATCACAATTCATCTTGATAACAGGTTTGATAGAGTTACATGAGACATGAATCTGGCTCATTAAAGTTATTATTGTTTTTAAACTCTGAGTGGCAACAGTGTTTCCAAAATATTAATTAATCTTCATGACTTCTCTGTAAAGTAAGTTAAATATAACTAAACTCATTCTACCAGTAGAAGAATTGTCAAACAGGTGATATCCTCAATGAATTTCTCTTCATTACCAATGGATCCAAGAATAGATATGGAAATAGCTGAATCTAATTCATTTTCCATGACACTAGACAGACATGACTCTTGTTTGCTATTAAGGATACTCCCCCCAAAACTCTTAATATATCCATAACAAATAAATGCTTTATAACAATTAGCAAAAAATGTGAGTTCTGAAACATTCTTATCTACTTCCTTACAAAATGCTCAGAGTAAATCAGCATCAATGGTCATTATAGCATACGCTATGGTTTCTTCTCTTCCCTTACCTTGCCTTTAAATTCTCATTGTTCTTTAGAGATTCAGTATTCAATCATCACAATTTATATTTATGTAATACATTTCCTCTAAAGAGCTTGAGGCATTGTGGTGAAAAATAAGGGCTATGTAGGACCTAAATTTAATGCTTCTGTCATACCTCTGCTCTTATCAGATGGAAATGGTATAGCTCAATAGCAAGGACATGGGTTCAAATCCAAGGCCTGCCACCACTGATTTGCTATGCATCTTTGGAAAAGCTATTTGTTTTCTTTGGTAGCTGTTTTCTTGTTTCAAAATGAGAATCATCTTACTCCACAATACCTGGCACTTTAAAGGTGATCACTAACAGAGTACATTATTAATCATATAAATCAGTGACTTGGTCTCAAAACCATGAAAATAAGGAATGAAGGACTCTTAATGGGAAGATGTGATATTAGGTATGTGCATTTAGAGATTTTCCTTACCATGGTAGCCATTGAGTGGCTTTGTCTTTGTCTTAATTCAGAATAATGGTTGGCACATAGTAGATATTAAAAATGATTTTTGAATGAATGAATAAAAGCCAGTGTCTTCCAAAGACAAAAAGAAGAAAAAGGGAGAATACCAGTGTTGTGTCCTCTATGTATACTTGACCAACCACATCTCATTTGGATATCAATGATCCAAGAACATAAGGAAAGAGGGAAGTTTGAAGTGTGAGATAGATGGAAGAAGGAAAGTAGAAAAAGGAAACATTGGAAAAATTTCATCTTCTGGAAAATACTATAATCTTCTAGTTTACTGATGAGGAATATGGGGAAAGGTAGCATTTTACTACAGGTTATTCCTTCATTTAAAAAATTTTAGAGTTTATGGAGTTCCTGGTTAGCTCAGTCGGTTAAGAATCTAACTCTTGATTTCATCTCAGGTCATAATCTCAGGGTTGTGAGATTTAGCCCTGCATCAGGCTTCCCACTCAGCAGGGAACCTGCTTCTCTCCCTCTCCTTCCACCCTTCCCCCTGCACTCTCCCTCTATAAAATAAATAAGCAAATGTTAAAAAAATAAAAATCTTAGAGTTTCTAGAATTTACCTCTCCTTTTACTTATTTTTGAAAAGATTAATTTATTTATTTTAGAGAGAAAAAGGGTTTGTGAGTGGGGGAGGGGCATAGGGAGATGGAGAGAGAATCTCAAGCATACTCTACACTGAGTCTGGAACCCATTGTGGGGCTCCATCCCAGGACCCTGAGAGCATGACATGAGCTGAAATCAAGAGTTGGATGCTCAACTGACTGAGCCATCCAGGTATCTCTACCTCTTCTTTTAAAGTATAGAAACATCATAGCATAAGGAATATTGTGCTAGACCTAGAGGACTAGTTCTACTTTAAACCTTAAAATAACTTCCCATTTCAATTCATCATATTAAAAGAATGTATCCCAAAACAATCCTAAAATTTATATGGAACCATAAAAGAACTCAAATAGCCAAAGCAATCTTGGAAAAGCAAAACAGAACTGGAGGTATCACAGTCCAAATTTCAAGTTATATTGCAAAGTGGTAGCAATTAAAACTGTATGGTACTTGCATAAAAATAGACACATAAAAATAGACACATAAAAAATAAGACAGAAAACCCAGAAATGAACCTATAGTTATATGGTCGATTAATCTTTGACAAAGGAGGAAAGAATATCCAAATGGGGAAAAGATAATTTCTTCAACAAACGGTGTTGAGAAAACTGGACGGCAACAAAACAAAACTGGACCACTTTCTTACCCCAAACACAAAAATAAACTCAACATGGATTAAAGACCTTAATGTGAGAACTGAAGACATAAAGCTCCTTCTAGAGGGCACAGGCAGTAATCTTTTTGACATGGGCTATAGCAACTTCTTCTAGATAGGTCTCCTGAGGCAAGGGAAACAAAAGCAAAAATCAATGATTGGGACTTCATCGAGATAAAAAGCTTCTGTGCAGTGAAGGAAACAATCAACAAAACTAAAAGGCAACCTATGGAATGGGAGAAGATATTTGCCAATGACATATCTGGTAAAGGGTTAGTATCCAAAATATATAAAGAATCAATACAACTCAATACACAAAAACCAAATAATCCAATTAAAAATGGGCAAAAGACATGAATAGGCATTTCTACAAAGAACACATATAGATGACCAACAGACACATGAAAAGATGCTCAACATCACTCATCATCAGGGAAATGCAAATCGAAACTACAATAAGATATCACCTCACTCCTGTCAGAATGGCTGAAATCAAGAATACAAGAAACAATAAGTGTTGGAAAGCAGAACCCTCTTGCACTGTTGGTGAGAATGCAAACTGGTGCAACCATTGTGGAAAATAGTACGGAGGGACCTCAAAAATTAAAAATAGAATCACCTTATTATCCAGGAATAACACTACTGGGTATTTACACAAAGAATACAAAAGCATGAAGTCAAGGGATACATGGATCCCAATGTTTATTGCAGCATTATTTACAATAGCCAAACTATGGAAGCAGCCCAAGTGTCCACTGACTGATGAATGGATAAAGAAGTGATCATATATATATATATATATATATATATATGTATATATATATATAATATATATATTTCAGCTATAAAAAAGAATGAAATCTTGCCATTTGCAACAACCTGGATAGAGCTAGAGAGTTTAATGCTAAGCAAAATAAGTCAGTCAGAGAAAGATAAATTCCATATGATTTCATTCCTATGTGTAATTTAAGAAACAAATGAACAAAGGAAAAAAAAGAGAGGCAAGCAATGAAATAGACTCTTAATTATGGAGAACAAAGTGATGGTTACCAGAGGGAAAGTGGGAAGTGGAATATGGGAGAAATAGGTGATGGGGATTAAAAAGTACACTTACAATGATGAAAAAAATACACTAAAATGAAAAAAAAAAACCCAACCCAACAATGTACTCCTAAAACTAGAATAATAAACAAATAAACCAGAAATGGCCCTGTATTTGTTTTAATAGAAATAAAATATCAGCTGATATTTTGAATATTACCTGTATAGACATATTCCACATATGCAGGATGAGTTTTTGTGAAAACCTCTCTTACTTTCTCTATTTTATCAGCTCTGATTTTTGTTGCAAATGGTGTATACATAACTGAGAAAGATTCTGCTCTGGTGATGGCTTCTTCAATCATGGCCTGAGAGGAAGCAAACAACCCATTTGGCATCAATAACAATATATGACTCTTTACAAATGTAAAAAAATATAATTACCTTTATGGATGATTTAAAAATCTATAGACTGTACTGCAAAGATAACATATTTTGGTCCTGAATATTCATTAGAATAAAATTTTAATTAGTTCTGGAAATACTATTTCATATTAAGAAAACCAATTAAATGAGGAAAGTTTGTAAACAGGCACCTCTACACAGAGCATGCTTTAAGATAAAAATAAAAATTCTATTTTCCAAGGTGTCATCTTTCACTTGATTTTAAAAATCAAATTCTTAAGTCTAACATAATTATCCTACTTTTTAAAAATAATTATCTTACTCTTGAACAGACATTGATGAGCAATTTGTACTTTAAAAAAAACAATTGAAATATCTAGAACTAAGTATTTTCTATAAATAACACAACAAACTAGACAAAGTATTTTTTTTTTTTCTCCTTCTTCCAACACATGGGAAAGCCTTTGGAATAAGAAAAACCTTCTCAACTTCCTCCCACTAAAGCTTCCCTTCCCTGCAGATCACAAGAGCCACTTGAGATGGATTTGGCTATTTAAGAATTTCTTTAAATTTTCTTTGCTCATGTACCTTTCTTGATAAAGCCTGCCATCATCCTGAGCTTCCTGTTTTAACTAGGTCCATTACTGTTTGAAACAGACCAAAAAGAAAGTTCTGTGGAGTTTTAAAAGGAATTTACTTCTTTCCTACTTTTCCTTCTAATGAGGCTTAAACATTGAATAAAAAGCAGAAGTTTCCATAGTTATCTCATTTTTCTGAAAATAGCATAAAGGCATATTATAAAAATTCATATTTATTTATAGGAATATTTTTTTCAGTGACTACTAAGAGTGCCAACAACTCTAAGGAAAAAGAATAGATTTGAACTGTCCAACAAAAGAAAAACCATTTAACAGCAATTTATATTATTACCAGCATTAGCATTTTGTAAACAAGTTTCTGATTGATAATAAGAGCAATAAGGAGACGATTTTAAACCGAGAAACCGAATTTAACTTGTTCACTGCCTAATCCATTTCTCAGTGACGTCAAATGGGCTCTTCTGATCATCTATATAATGTAAAAGAACAGCTTTGAAAGCATTTTCTGGATACAAAGCGTCCTTCTTTCTCTGAGACTTTCATTAGAAAATTATGTAAACTTTCTAATTTACATTTTAAAGTTGTTGTGAGGCAAATTTCTGAATGGCTGAATGAAAGAACTTAAATTGCCCACAACATTGCCCTTTCCAGATTTGAGAAACTGGCAGGGGAACAAAGAATAGAACTCTTGATTCCAACCCAGAGCCAGCACTCAGTGGAGATAGCAATGGATTATGAACGTGCAACAGGACCTGGGTGCGGAGGCCTGGTTGCCAGCTTTGGAAGGCTAACAAGATCTGGAATTCAGAGATGTGGATTGAGAACTCAAACATGGTGTTTAGACACCAGGTTCTGGTCCTCCAGCAAAAATAAAGATCCTTTATACTAAGTAGGAGAATAATTTTTCCAGTTTGGGGCTTAAGTATGTTCACCCCTGGAACCAAACAGGGGATGGCCTGTCCAGACCAAAAATGTAAGTAGTCATACCTAGATGAGTGTGGAGGATATGCTGAAGGGGGAAGCTCTTTTAGACCTCATACTCTGAAGGTCACAATCTGACTTTTCTACCTCTTGCAAACTGTTCCTGTATTAGCTTGTAGAGTTGCTATAATGAAGTATCACAGACTGGGTGCCTTAAAGGATGGAAATTTATTTTCTCATAGTTCCAGAGGCTAGAAATCTGAGATCAAGGTGTTTATCTGCAAGGTTGAGTTCTTCTTAGGCCTCTCTCCTGGGCTTGTAGATGGCTCTGTAGCTTCTCCTTGTGTCTTTACATTGTTTTTTTTTTCTCCTCTGTGTATTTTTGTATTGTAATCTCCTCCTCATCAGTAGTATTGGATTAAGACCCACCTAAAGACCTTATTTGAACTTAATTACCACTTTAAATACCCTATTTGCAATACAGTGACAATCTATAGCACCCTAGGACTTCAGCATATGAATTTTGGGCAGACACAATTCAGTTTATAATACTTCTGAACTCTCAAATAGCTTTTCTGACAGTCTCTCTAAATATCTTAATGAAGGGTGTTTTGCCTTAAATTCTGGATCAAAAAACATTAATGGAATTATTTAATCCTTTGGTTTGTTTCCAGAGAGACATTAACAGTTTCCCAGTTAGGCCAGAATAGAAGAAAACACTCTCTCCATACCATTTCTTTTCCAACTGCTGGCAGCTTAAGTGACTGCTGGCAGGGTAACTTTGCTAAGCCATTGCACAGCAGTGACACTAAGACTCCTGCCCGAGAGCCTGTACCAGCTTTTTTGCAAGTGGCAGCAGCGTGGTTTTTGTGTGACAGCTTGATCTGTTCATTTAAAGCACTGTACTCTTGGCTTGATGCTCAATGAATTGTATTTAGGGTTTCACAGGGCTCTCCACTCAGTAGGAGAGTATGTGCTGGAGCATGGTTTCCCTTTCTCCCTAATCAGAGCCAGTAGAAATGGGATCTTTTTTGTGGCTTGTGCCCTCCATGTTGAAGATGGGTAAGGAAGTGGGTGAGTGGGCATAAGTGTGTATTTAAGAATAAGAACTGAATTTTCCATAGAGATCTTTTCTCAAAGGCCATCATTATAAACCCAAGGAGAAATACTGTAACATAGAGTAGAATGAGAATACAGATTACTCTTTCACCAGATCCTGACAGATCCTTGTTGTGTTTTAATGTACTAATGTTTTTTGTTCTTCTACAGATAGACAATCTTGAGGCATTGAAACTTCTCTCTTTGTTCTTGTAAAGGAATAGAGTATATATTATATGTATATGTATGTCTATATATATAGCATTTATAAATATATAAGTAACATTTCTGTTGCATTATTGAATGACTCAGTGAAATAACTAGAAAAAAATTAGCTTTACTAAAATAAAGGGAATTTTTGACTGGGTTAGACACCAAAATATCAGGTTTTTGTTTCGTGATGGTAATAATTTAGTAATATAGGGTTGGGCTTGTTTTTCATGAAGAGTTTAATATCTGCAAATTGAAAAATTATGCTTAAGGAATTTTAAACACTAGAATATTTTGTAATAATCATAGCTATTAAGATACAGATTGTAATCTATTTTTTATCATCACTGAAAGATTTTCCTTGATTTGAACATAAATAGAGGAAGAGACCAGGTGAGGAATTGCAGTTTGTAAAAAGCTGTACTAAGAAATCTGTGGCATTTCTACACACTAATAATGAAGCAGCAGAAAGAGAAATTAAGAAATCAAGACCATTTACAATTATACCAAAAATAATAAGATACCAGGGAATAAACCTAACCAAAGAGGTCAAAGACCTGTACTCTAAAAATAAGACACCGATGAAAGAAATTGAATATGGCACAAAGAAATGGAAAGATATTCCATGCTTGTGGATTAGAGGAATAAATATTGTTAAAATGTCTGTACTTCCCAAAACAATCTACATATTTAATACAATTCCTATCAAAATATCAATGGCATTCTTCACAGACATAGAACAAAAAAAATTTCTGTGGAACCATAAAAGAACTCAAATAGCCAAAGCAATCTTGGAAAAGCAAAACAGAACTGGAGGTATCACAGTCCAAATTTCAAGTTATATTGCAAAGTGGTAGCAATTAAAACTGTATGGTACTTGCATAAAAATAGACACATAAAAATAGACACATAAAAAATAAGACAGAAAACCCAGAAATGAACCTATAGTTATATGGTCGATTAATCTTTGACAAAGGAGGAAAGAATATCCAAATGGGGAAAAGATAATTTCTTCAACAAACGGTGTTGAGAAAACTGGACGGCAACAAAACAAAACTGGACCACTTTCTTACCCCAAACACAAAAATAAACTCAACATGGATTAAAGACCTTAATGTGAGAACTGAAGACATAAAGCTCCTTCTAGAGGGCACAGGCAGTAATCTTTTTGACATGGGCTATAGCAACTTCTTCTAGATAGGTCTCCTGAGGCAAGGGAAACAAAAGCAAAAATCAATGATTGGGACTTCATCGAGATAAAAAGCTTCTGTGCAGTGAAGGAAACAATCAACAAAACTAAAAGGCAACCTATGGAATGGGAGAAGATATTTGCCAATGACATATCTGGTAAAGGGTTAGTATCCAAAATATATAAAGAATCAATACAACTCAATACACAAAAACCAAATAATCCAATTAAAAATGGGCAAAAGACATGAATAGGCATTTCTACAAAGAACACATATAGATGACCAACAGACACATGAAAAGATGCTCAACATCACTCATCATCAGGGAAATGCAAATCGAAACTACAATGAGATACACCTCACAACTGTCAGAATGAAATCAACATCTGAAATCAACAACACAAGAAACAATAAGCATTGGTGAGGATGTGGAGCAAGTGGAACCCTCTTGTGCTGCTGGTGGGAATGCAAACTGGTGCAACCATTATGGAAAATAGTATGGAGATTCCTCAAAAAATTAAAAATAGAACTACCCTACAATCCAGCAATCACCCTACTAGGTAATTATGCAAAGAATAAAAAACACTGGGGCGCCTGGATGGCTCGGTGGGTTAAAGCCTCTGCCTTTCGCTCAGGTTGTGATCCCAGGGTCCTGGGATCGAGCCCCGCATCGGGCTCTCTGCTCAGCAGGGAGCCTGCTTCTCTTCCTCTCTCTCTGCCTGCCTCTCTGCTTACTTGTGATCTCTGTCTGTCAAATAAATAAATAAATATCTTAAAAAAAAAGAATAAAAAACACTGATTCAAAGGGACACATGCACCCTGATATTTATAGCAGCATTATCAACAATAGCTAAATTATGGAAGCAGCCCAAGTGTCCACTGACTGATGCATGGATCAAGAAGAGGTGGCATACAATGGAATCTTATTCCACCATAAAAAAGAATGACATCTTGCCATTTGCGATAACGTGGATGGAGCTAGAGAGTATTATGCTAAGCGGAAAAAGGTCAGAGAAAAACAATTCACTCATATGTGGAATTTAAGAAACAAAACAAACTAGCAAAGGAAAAAAAAGAGAAAGAGAGAGAGAGAGAGGAAAACCAAGAAACAGACTCCTAACTATAGAGAATAAACTGATGGTTCCCAGAAGGGAGATAGATGGGATGGATGGGCCAAATAGGTGATGGGGATTAAAGACTGCACTTGTGATGAGCACTGGGTAATGATGGAATTGTTAGATCACTATATAGTACACTTGAACTAATACTGCATTCTATGTTAACTTACTGGGATGTAAATAAAAACTTAAAAAAAGTAAGCTGTACTAAAAGTAAAGGTAGATTTCAAATGATACTTTTTAATTTGACAAAAATTTTCTGCAACTGAGTTATTCTTTCCCAATGTGTGAGCTTCTCTGGTGTCAATACATGTTACACGTGTACATAGAATAGGGTAAACAGTCAGTCCACATGTCCTATTGGTAAGTTTACATTGCTGTTAATTATGCTTTCTCTGTTGCTACATATAAAAAAAGCTTTGATATTAGGTGTTTACATTTGGGGCTTCTAATAATTCTCTATTGTTAGCCTCACATTTATCAAGTTTTAAAGCTTGTAGTTACATAAACCAAGAATGAATGTGAGCAGCTCATTTCCTCTACAAACAGTAACTTATAATAATTTCTCCTTGTTCTTTAGCTAAACAAAAAGAGACATTTACTACCTCAGAAATCAATTTGCCCAAGATAATTTTGTAACAAGGGACATGATGGGGCGGACAGGGAAAGAGAGATACTCCATCAAGAGTAAAGGAAAAGTCATCAAACTAGAGGGAAAAGATGACTAGCAAAAAAGAAACAAAATTTGCTCCCTCTTCTAAATCCAAGAAGGTTGCTACTTCCTGGTAAATTTTTAAAAGCACTCAGGGTACCTAGGATAAATCTGGCAGAAACTATAAACAACAAACATTTCAGGATGATGGGATTATGAAAAATTTTCCCCAATTTTTTTTGCTGGAGGATTCAGACAAACTGCAACCTTTTAACTATGTGTCCAGTGATAGTTGTTTAGTAACAGAAATCTTGTTAGTTCTAATTAGAAAATGTGATCAAATTATTATATATTATTATCAAATTATTCCTTTAATGCTTCCAACATCAGGGTTGACCATAATTGGAATAAATTGCTTTACTTATAAGATTATATCTGGAAGGAAACTTGGGAATTTTCCAGCCCAGTTCACTGAATTGAAGATGAATTAAGTGACTTGAAGAGGCTTAAGTGACTTTTCTCAGGACGAACAGCTTTTTAATTTTATAGAATTTAGAATTAGGGTTTCAAATATTATATTTCACTTTCTCTTCAAAAATTACTGTTTTACCTCCAGGGTTTTACTCTCCTGTTTAAAAACAGTCATAATAAACATCAGTTTAAATTCTAAATTGTTTAATTTAGTTTAGTTTTGCAGTATATGTGAGTGCTATAGAATTTTAGCACATATATATGTATATGTGTCCTGGGCATAGAGTTGGCATTTTCCAGACCTCTTTGCAGTTAAGTGTAGCCATGTGGCTCTGTGTGGATCAGTGGAACCTAAGTGGGAATGATACTCTTTCTAGGCTTGGCCCATAAAACTCTGCCTCATATGATCCTCCGTTTTCCTTATCAACTTCCTAAAGAGAGAGGACTCTCAGGACATGGAGGAAGATGGAACTACACGGTAGAGGAACTATGGGTGCTCACTATTGCTGATTTTAGGAGAACCAATCAGGAACACTCATACTGAACTACAGCATGCGTGAAAAAATGAATTTATCGTTTTAAATTACTGAAATGTAGCAGTTAGTCTATCCTAATTCGCAAACAATAATAAAAGAAAATTTGCATGTCTTTCATAATCTGTTTTTTTCTACTAAGCTTTATGCATTATTTAAAATGTAGACAAAAAACATGGTATTTTAAGAGATAACATTAATTCATTTATAGTGTGAGAGATGCTTTTTTATATCCTATTTCCTTTAATCCTCATAAAGTCCATCTAAGTAGGTATTACTAGTGAATGAATATTATGATTATATTATTTTCAGAGTTAGCATTAAATGCACAGGAAGCAGGGCTCTACTTGCAAGCTATAAATAATTGAGATGGGAATCTTTAGTCTTTACTGGCTAATATGGTTCTTTGCTATTACGTTAATAATGAAGTAATTTTGAATGATGACTAGAATTTTTTAGAAAATGGACAAAGAACATTTTTGTGACCAATAATTTTCAAATTCAATCCTTTGAATATATATGGGTTCAATTCGAAACATTCCAATTTTCTTGAAATTTGGAATTAACTTAAAGAGCAAATTTACATAAAGAGCAAAATATCTTACCTTGAGATTTCCCCATAAACCTATTCACTGTATCACTTATGCAATAGACAAGATTGACATTTTTATAACTTTATTAATATAATGGTATGTCAGAATAAAATATGTAATAATTGATTGTTTGCCACTGCCTTGATGATCAACATTTTAATGCTGAAATATTACCTTGGATTTATGGGAGTTCTTTTATTAAACAACCTTCACTGTGAGTTCTGTATTTTCTAATATAAGAGAATATCTGGCAGCTTTGCCATTACATTTATCAGTCCAGTGATGTGAAAGTTATGTCTTTGTGCAGTTTAAATCAAGATATTTAAATTTTTATTTGCAGTATGTGGAAACGACCAAAGATTGTATGAACAGGTTACTTGTACCAAGGTGAGCAAATTTTTATATAGCTGTTATGAATTCTCTACTTTGCAATCCATCCCGTTTAAAAATTGCCACAATAAATATAATTTTAAGTTCTAAGGCATTTAATTTTACTTTAGTTTTGCATTGTATGTGAGTGCTATAGAATTTTAGCATACATACACATATATATGCATATATATCCATATATCTATTGTGTGTGTTGGGAGGTGTGTGTGTGTGTACACTGCTGTCTACTATCCAGTCTGGTTAGGATTAGAGTTAAGGTTTTGATTATATATGATGCTTTCAGTGGTTGAATAACTTCAGTATTTAATGCCTAAAATTTAATCTGTATTAATTTTTAATCATATTTGGTAACAGAATTTTATTTCTACATCCCTTTAGCATAGAACTAAAGAGATTAAAGGAATCTAAGATATTATTTTTAAATCACTCAACTTCATAACCAAGGAGACTTAGACTTGCTAAGTTCTGATGACTTAACTCAGATCACACATAATGAGAGAAGGAAGCAGGACAAGAGTGCAAGTCTCTCCTAAATCAATGCTTTCTCTTCCACTCAGTGACTTTTCATCCTCCTAGTTAGATTGCAAATTCCTAGATGTATAAGATCAAATTTTATTTTCTTTTTCCATGACTATCTTATTCCTGTCTTCAAAGACAGTAAGAACTTGACTCGAACTCTAACAGAGATACAAATAGACCACAGCAAACCAAAAGTGGGCCAAGATGTTCTTCATAATCATAACTCAAACACAAAACAGAATATTCCTCCTTCACTCCCACTGGCCACAATAAGACTGTTTTGCCCACCAGCCCCTCATTTGACTTAAGGAATGCTATCAATAAGCATGCCTGTCTCAAAGAGAAACATTTATAAAAATTAAATGAATGGCTTCTTGATAAGGCAACTTAAATAATAATGTGCTTGGGTTGGTCTAGCTTATTTAATGGCAAAGCACATATAATTTATAAATAGAATTTAAAGTACATTCTTGTTCTAAAGACCTTGAATAATTTTCTGCTCGCACATTAGAGAAATACCAGCTGATAGAAACTCAGAGTTACAAGTGTGGGTTTCAGCAGCCTCCAGACTCTTTAGGATGCCACAGAGCTTTTATTCTTGATGACTTACAATGAATCACCAAAAGGTATCACAGGAATAAATAGCTACATTACCTGTAATTATTTCATAAGTAAAAATGGGTATTATAAATGGGCTTTAGCCTCTGTGTTCAGTGGTAAATGTCAACACAGTTTGGGACCATTTTTTGTCATTGTGCATTTCTTCTCTATACTTAGTTTAATTATATGAAGGTAGATATTCCTTTCCCTAACTGTATATTGTTTTCTGATTGTATTTTTTGACTGGTAGTTTTAGATTGCGCTTGCTGGTGCTCAAATCTGATTAATGGCAGGGTTGGGACAAGAATCTAGCAACCTGGTTCCTAGATGTGTACTGTTTTTTCCACCAAGCATTTATTTTATCTCTTAGGCTACTACACAAGATGCCTTTGAGTGGAAAAGTCTAGGATGCCCTTGAAAAACTATATTTTGGGGAAGTTGAAAGAATCCAAGTATGTTTGATTTAGAGACAAGATGTAAGTTGCAGGGACTAACTTTCTGTCATCAGAAAGCAATCTACTGTTGTAGATGTTATTTAATTCACTGATAAATCCCTAACACTCATTTATCAATTAAGTGAGGGTTTCTGGGTATTTGCTAAGTGTTGTAGATATATTATTCTCATTACTTGTTAGGGAAACACTGGAAAACAGGCATTATGTCATTTTAAAGATGAGGAAAACTCAGTCTTTATATGATACAATATGCAGTAGTTCCCATTGTTACTTTGTGACAGAGCTGGGATTCAAGTCACTTCTATCTCAGTCAGAGTCTCTAGCTCTGATCCATTTATGGTGTGCAGTCTTACAAATGAGGTTTATAGTTTCCAAAAAGCTTTGGAGGGCGGAAGTGAAATCCTTAGCAGTAGGAAAAATGTTCTAATAGAGCCTTCCAATGAGGGAACTATTCATTTTGGAAGCTCCATGGCCCCGATGGTATGCAGAACCAAGGAGGGATGATGGTTTACCTGGGGATCCAGTAAAAGGAACTGTGTGCTATGTCAAAAAATGTCTTTGGGACGCCTGGGTGGCTCAGTTGGTTGAGCAGCTGCCTTCGGCTCAGGTCATGATTCCCAGCATCCTGGGATCAAGTCCCACATCGGGCTCCTTGCTTGGCGGGGAGCCTGCTTCTCCCTCTGCTTCTGCCTGTGGTCGCTCGCTCTCTCTCCCCCTCTCTCTCTGACAAATAAATAAATAAAATCTTTTAAAAAAAATGTCTTTATAGTCCTGGAGTCTATTACTCAAAGTTTGTCTTTGGTATACTCCTACAGCCCCATAATTTCTTTTTTTCTGTCAAGTTTCAGCTTTGCCTCAGCAACCAGACAGCTCTTCTTCTTTTTCCTTATTTCTCTCATTTGTCTGCAATTAATCTCTTTCAGGCTGTTAGATTGCAGGAAGATGCTACTATGGGGGGCAGGTATCTTTCTATATGCAACTTTTCATTATCAAGAGGTCTCAGAATTGGCATAATTGCATCTGTGAAAAGTGTGATGGACCTGTCAAATATATATACAAATATTTCTTATACACACACACACACACACACACACACATAGTATGACAACAGCAAACTGTAACTTCAAGAGATATTAGATGAAATGAAATGAAGTGCTATCTTTAAGAGACCTGCCACTGTACTTCCAAGTTATGTATGTATCCAGTCTCTAGTTTTAGCTCTAATTTGTGTCTTATACATGAATGCTAAAGCAGGCCAACCCCAAAGATGAAGGAGAAAGAAAATGAAGACTTGCCATGCTAATTGTGGTGTTTTCCATCTCTTTAGGTTTGGGCTTGAAATAGTCCTCCCAAGGTTTTCTGGGGGTTGTTGTTGTCCCTCATAAGCTGTTGACTCCTGGTTTAGACTGCATTATATAAAACAGCACTTTTGCTGTCTTGGATAGAAATAGGTCAGTTTAACATTACTTTAGGATCCTAAAAAAAAAAAAAAGTAAATCATGCCACTTGTTGAAGACAGACATTTAAAATGCTGGGGCCTCATTATCTAGAAGAGGGGAGATTAGAAAATATGAAAAATAAATGAAAAAGCAAATGATTCAGCTAGAAACCGTAGTACAGGTACAATATGTCTTCAAAAATTAGTGAGAAAAATAGAATCATGTGAATTCAAGAAAAGAGGAGAACTCATTTTTAATTGGTGTGCAATGCCATCAAAAAGATGGTTGAATATAAATAAAAACATTAAAAGCTTTGAGCTTTACAGGTTATCTTATACTTGGGTGCACACAGCTTAAAAAATTTCATGATTTCATGGAATAGTTATTCTGCATCTCCAACTGCTAAAAAAAGTGACCTCAATTTCTCTGCAAGCTTGTAAATCAATAACCCATAAAAATCTACAGGAAATATAAAAGATAACTATAAAAATCTCTAAATTTGGTTTGGATCATAACAATTTTTGATTCTTAGATGCAAATCAAAGAAAGAAAGAATCAACATGTTCTCAAATTTAAACTGGAAGGCAAAGTCTCTAAGTAAACAAAATAACCTCAAAACAACCCAGCAAAATTGCGCAGGACTCTTGGGAACCAAATAGCTATCCCTAAATTTGTTCAAGTAAAAGAAGGCCCGAACTGCCTTAACTCAATGAAACCCGTATCATTCTCAAATGAGAGAAAATGAAAAGAAATTTAGAGGTTACTTCTTTCTCTGCTAAGAACTGTCAGAAACCCAAAAACCTTTTTAAGAGGGAAAAAGAGAAAAGGAAAAGCTGACTATTAAAATGGTGTGAGTTTCCTCCATAATCTATTGATATTTCTACAATAGACACCATTAAAAAATTGTGTATATATATACATATTTCTGAAGATGAGTTACTAAGTAAATATTTCTTAGGAGTGGCTGAGGATTACTTTTCTTGTTTGATGTGATGTTATTTTCTAATGAGCTTGAATTATCAACTAGCAGATAGGGGGCTGATATACAAGTGACATATGCTGTTCCCCGGCATGGCCCTGCCCCCAAATTCTTATATGCTCTGGATGCCTGGCATTGTTTTAGCAGGGGATAAAGCCATGTATTTTTCAGTGGCAATTAGGGCTTCAAAAGCAGACAGCTTCTGACAAGGTGGGACTCTGACGCAGATTGATGCTGAGGTGAGGTAATTGAATATATGACACATTTTTGAAAGAAGGCTGTGGCTCTTGGCTTGTATAGGTAGGGTGAGGAACAGGGACAGCATGGGGAGAAGAAAGGGATGGGGCATGTAAAAAGCAACCTCACCTACTTGACAGTCTGGTCAAATCAATGTCACTAAATATATGTAACAGTACTGAAATGTCCACATGAATTCAGTATGTGTATGGCTCAGATTCTTTCCTCAGCCCCTCCCTCTCTTTCTCCCTACCCCCCTCCTTTCCTTCCTTCTTTCCTTCCTTTCTTCCTTCCTTCCTAATGCCTGGGACACTCACAGAACATCAGTGGAACAACTACACTAAAATATACAAACAGAAAATAATGTCACGGTCACTATCTTCTTCACGGAACACTCAACCTTAGATCAAATACATGCCTCAATTACATCTTTCATTTAAAAGTGAAACTCTCCTACCGGCATACTACCTCAAATAGCATCAAAGCAAAGTGAAACACAGGCAGCATTTAACAACGCTGGTAACCATGGAAACATATCATTAAAGAATATATAAACAGGAATGAATAATTAGATGAGAAATTCATTTCTACATTTATCTTTTCCAAGACCCAGGAAAGGAAGCTCTCTTTTACCTCTCATCTCAATTTGGACACTTCCTCTTGAGCCTGTCTTCTAACTGAAAAATATGAGGATTCATAAAATGAGAATCTTAATATTGCCTAGCTTAGTGGACAAATCTCTTTGTAGGCAAGTGACTAAAAACAACTACAATGCCCATTATTGTCTAGATGTAAAACTGAATGTAGGAAGGAATCCTGAGACAGCCAAAGAATTTGCTTTGGGCATAGGAGGTGGGCAGGAAAATCCGAGTTACATCATGGTGAGAAGAGGAGAGCAGTTAACCTTTAAAAAGAGGAAGTACAGGCTGCCTCGTTTACTAGAAACTTCTCTATAGAGGGACTGAGGGAGAATCTGGGGCTTAGGGTTTCTTCCTGTGCAGGTACTCTCACACTTTAACTTTGTATTTAGCAAAGTGCTAGATAAACTCTATGGTAGACTAAGCTGGTCATGAATTTAAAAAATTATAAATGGCCTTAAAGACCAGGCTCAGCGTTGTTCATCAGAATTACCTAGTTGGGGGGCAGGGACAAAGACAGCTTTTAGAACCTCACCCAACTCTAGGAATATAATATTTAAAAAATTTTCTCAAATGATTTTGATGCAGTTGGTAACTAGACCAGTGTTTGAGAACCACTGACCTAAGCCGACTTTGTCACCATACAGCAGCAGAAACTAAAGTGCAGAACAGGTGTGGTAAACTAGCACATTGTGATGCTGGTCTCAGTTTTCCCCCTCTCTATAACAGTATCATATCCATGCTTTTGTCATGGCATTGCAGTGAGCAGAAGAATTTTACCCCTTGCCCTGGGCCTTGACCATATATGGTTTCCTTTGGCTAATGGGATGTTAATTAACAAGCATGGTATAACAGAGGCTTGAAATGTGCTTATATAATTTTGCTTTCTCTCTTAGAATTCTGCACTTTGCCATAAGAAGAACAGACGTCAGGTAGCCATTGGTCAAAGGAGAATGAGAGACATGTGGATCATTCTTGGGCTTCTCTGCAGCTTGGAGCTAAGCCTCGCCAAGTCCATCCAAGACCAACCTAGATTGGCCAAATCATGACTGATAAGCCAACCTGCTTACTATTATGATAAGCCACTGAGTTTAGGAGTGATTTATTAAATAGGAGTATTGTAGCAGTGGCTAACTAGTATAGAAATGAAGTGACTTTTCCAAAACTGAATTCTAGCATTAGAACTAGAAGGTACATCTTGTGAGTCTTAGATCTGACTTCTTTCTACTGCTCTATGGTGTCTGTTTTCTTTTGCTTTCTTTCCTTTCTGAGTTAAACACATATATCCATTGCCTTCCTAGAGTTCTTCTGCTTAACCTGAATTTCCTATACTCAGAACATTCTGTCACCTTTCCTTATCAGGGCTTACCCTTTCTTTGATCCTGTTTCTTCAGGATTCTGCTTTCATGTTTCCAAATGTACTAAGAAGTCTCAAAATAATTTTCCAAATTGTGTTGAGTCACCCATTAATGAGTTAAACACTCACAGGTAAAATTTCTTTGGCATATGATATGGGGTTGACAAGATATTCAGTGCCAAATGGTGGGAATTTAAGTGTGACACGTGACAGTTGATAGGAAAAATATTTTTAGGTGAGTGAGTTTGATACTCTTAAATTATACCTAAACTAGTCACAATAAAGTTTGGGTTACTTTCAGACACTTTTGTCCAAATATTTTATAAACTGCATGCCTGATGGGGCCAAATAAATAAATAAATAAATAGACTATAAACAAAGGCCATTAGGAGAAATGCTCATATGGCATTTTTATTTGGTTCCTCTCTGTGGAAACATTTTTCACATGGAAGCAAATCTTTAGAGAGAACACATTTTTCTTCTCCAGAATATGTAGGTGTTTTGTTAAGGATAATAAAAAAAGTTCTGGTTCTTTGACCTTACTTTGCCTGCAATTTCATGTTGAAGATTTTATTTTTACTCTTGAGGTTGAGATATCATAAATCTGTATCATGTAAATGATTAAAATTGGTGCAATTTTACAATATCAGGAAGAAAAACAAAGAACTGGAGTGAAAAAGTTAGTCTCCATTTTGGTATAAGGGACCAAGTAACAGTCAATGTTAAGTTATCCTGTATCATTCTCTGGTTAGGGCAGAGAAATCCATTAGCTTACTGCTGTCTTGATTGCTATGTTTGAAAGAAGAAGCTAATAAATAAGATGCTATGATTTGTATGGAGACATCCATGAGCACAGAAACGAATGAGACAAAAGGGACTACTGGAAATCGGCAACCTCCTCCACATACTCTGATAAATCCCAAACTCAACTAAAGCACAAAGTTTTACACATTTGTGAACTTAAGCACACACATACACACCCACACAGAAATACTTAATGAATTTATATAAGCACAGAATTTTAAAATAACAAATAAAAAACTATTCCAAAATATTCTTGACATTATTGGTTTGAGTTTCATGTAAAATGGTATGTTTGGTTAACTGAATTTAATAAATGTGTATTGAATCGCTATATGCAATGCACTTTGATATTACTGTTGAAGAAAAACAGATTAAGAAGTAGTGACGTCTAAGTTAAGTAACGGCTGTTTTTCTTGTTAATAAATATTTTGTGCTAGAATAAGTTTCTTGAAGACAAGACAAGGTCTATTTTGTTCACTGCTGTATTTCTAACACATAACGTAGTGCCATAGAGTCACTAGTAAGTGATCAATAAATATTTCCTGAATGAGTATGAATGACAAATATAATTTGAAAATAAAAAAGAAAAGTACTCACTAATTTAAGAGTAGTCTGCACATACTGGATTGGAAATGTTTCAAGCTTGAATGACTATAGTGTAGTTTAAGGAGGAACTATATGACATGAACATTCTGGGTATTATTTTTTGCTTTGAGTTTTGGAAGCAATAAATGTCTTCTGTTAGGCCCAATACCAAGAAGAAAAAGGGCTGTTGAAAAGAGAAGGAGTACACAAGGGACTTAACCTGTTGTCTGTTGAATCCCTGAACACCATGGAAGGGCTTTAGAGCCCACAGACTGTGCGTTATCTTCCTCAAGCATATGGCTGGGGAAAATCTTTTGCATCTCAGTGAAGCCAGTTCCTGATTTTGTCCTTTGAGAGTGACTAATTTCACCAAAGAAAAATTTCTTGTTGGTGAGCCCTCTTTGGAAACCATTTAGGCCATTGATATCTTTAAGATGGTGAACATTCAATGCCAAGTACAAGTTGAGTTGGATGGGAAGTCTTGGTATTCTCTGCACAGATGGAGGATCTGTGAAGTTGGCACTGCCTCAGCCTTTGCTGCTTCACTAAGGAAAGATGCTCCACATGTCAGGCTTTCTACAGGGGCTCATATTGGTGTCAACAGCCCCTCCAACAACCCCCAAAAGAGGTCTTTCAATTGCTGTGAAAGTCTTCAACTTCTTCAGAGCCAAGAGCTCAAATCAGTGCCTTTTCAGTAGATCTTTGTCAAGATATAAGAACACACCATGAGGCTCTTTCTTAATAGAGAAGTTTGTTGGCAGTTCAGAGAAGAAATTTAGAAGTGATTTAGTTTGATTAATTCTTGAAAATTTTTTAAGAGAAAAGAAAACTCCTTCTTAGAACAGATTGATAGTGAGAAGTTCATTCCAGGACTAGCTTTATAATGGCTGATATCTTAGTCACATAAGTGAAGCAAGCCTTTTGATTAAAATGCTGAATTTACTATTAGAGATGCTGCTGAAAAACTATGAGCTTTTTTTTTCTTTCTTTCTTTCTTTTTTTTTTTTTTTTTTTTTGGTCAAGCTGCTACTCTAAATGAGGTGGCTGTTATATTGTTATATAACAATAACAATTGTTATTGTTATATAACAATATGCATTTTCTAATACTGGAGGTGAGACTGACAGTCTTGAGAGTTTTTAGGGACAAAAATCAACGGACACTTGGCAAATGGCTTTATGTCTTATGGGGGTCACTTTTTGTTCATATGGCTTTAAAATTGAAACAAATTGCTGACATAGATAACTTTGATGGTGTAGACTTAACAAAGATAATCTCATTGACCTGAGGACAAAGGAAATGATGTAATATGAATTTTGGTTATTGTTGATGCCTGCCTATCTATATGAGATCTTGTGAGCTACAGGCCCTCTGATTCCATTTATTATTAGATACTTTGTGAATCAAGGTTGTATCTCTTATTGTTATTAAAATGAAACATCGACATTGATGTGATGTCAAATATACTTCAACTTCTTATTCCAGAAAAATTGCATATCCTTTTCCAAAGAGTGATAAAACTGTAATTCTCCATATTCTATGTGTGGGAGTTCCAATGCAATGAGATACATAGCAGGCACATTTTTTTGTGTATATGTTTATTATGAGTATTGTTTCTAGGTGGATGCTCATAAATGGAATCAGAGTCTCAGAGGGGTTTGTGACTCAAAAAAGAAAGAAAGAGATTTAAAAAAGAATAATTAAGGTGAAGAATGAGCTGATCAGGCAGCTTGCCCCTGTTTAGTGGGGCTCCTCTGTACTTGTTTTGTGGGACTTCTGCAGCAAAATTAGCTGTTTTCCCCTTTTCTCACTCCATTTTGCTGAGCAGTGCAGACTGGAGTTGGCTCTGTTCCTCACACTGTAGGACAGAAAGCCACATACCAGACAATCCATGTCACTGACAGCATGGTTGAAAGCGAAGGTGGGAAACCAGGAAAGGGAAAGTGGAATGGAAGTCATGTTTGTTTCCTGATGCTATTAAGTCTAGCCCTGGATCTAAAGGGGCAGGCGGCTTAGGAGGTGGACTACAGTTTAAAATCTGTTAAAATCTTTTTGAAATAATATTATTACTTTAGGAGCAATGTATAAACACATAGTGGTCACTGCTTCAAAATAGCTAATTTTCAGCATGACCAGGAATTTTCCATTTTGTTAATTAGCTCAGAATTGTGATGGGGTTTCAAGGTATTTGAGAAAAGGAGAGTGGCTGATAATAGGAGACTGGGTATCAGGTTTCAGAAGCATGCATGCAAGTACAGTTGTGACAAGTTATTTCCAACCCTCTCTAGCTCTGAAGAGGTGATGCTATTATAGCATAACATGTGCAAACACTTTTATTCAGAGTGATATATTCCAGTGTGAGCTGTCATGTAGTGCAGAGCTTTAGGCCTTTTTTTCTTGCTGGACTGATGATATGAAAACTGTTCCTAATACAATTGAAAAGCGTTCTTGAGCTCACCAAAGTAAAGGTCTGTTCTTTTGCATCCAAGAATTTGTAAACCAACAATTTGTGAGAGTAGGTGTAGACTGGCTCTTAAATTTTTACATACCCCAATTTTCCATTTCTTATTTAAGACCTCTAAGAAGACTAACTGACCAGAGTGATAGGTATTTTATGTGATTGAAAGGAAGATATACAGAAACTTCATCACTTACAAAGGTAGTGAAAATAGCCTCCTGTCTAAGCCTTAATGGATGTCTATAAATGTATATGCAGATACAGTTTCTAGTCTGTGATGTTTGGGGGCATTCATAAATTCAACATTCTTAAATTCAGTTGCCATGGTAGATTGGGTGGTAGAGCATCACTGTTTGGCAATATCCAAAAGCCCCTTTTGATTAGGACAGAATAAAGTCTAAGGAGGAAGATATATACATTTAAATTAAGATCAGGGAGAGGCAGGCTCACATAAGGAAGTATATAACTGGTGAGAAGGGTGTGGTGTGCTAATGTTGAGGGGTTTAGTTTACGGAATTTATCGGCAGGATAAAATTTCTAATTATGTTACTTCTTTTTATCTTAATATGTGTGACATTTTTAGATGTGCTTAAAATATTAGATTTCAGTGCTAAAATGATCTTCAAGAATAGAGCTTCTCAAACACTTTCTGCTAGTCATCTCTTATTTTCTAGTTGAAGTTCCTCTAGAAACTAATTTGCCTTAGGTTAGATAACTATTTGGTCTTAGAACTTAGACTGAATCAGATCCGACTTCCAAACAAGGGCTCTTTTCCAATATGCCAAGTTGCTTCAAATTAAAAGAGGAAAAGAAAAACTCAACACCCCAAAAATGAATAATCCAATTAAAAATGGGCAGGAGACACGAATAGACATTTTTCCAAAGAAGACGTACAGATGGCCAACAGACTATGAAAAGATGCTCAACATCACTTATCGTCAGGAAAATGCAAATCAAAACTACAGTAAGCTATCACCTCACACCTGTGGGCAAAAATGTGGAAAAAGGGGAAACCTTTTGCACTGTTGGTGGGAACGCAAACTGGTGTAGCGACTGTAGAAAACAGTATGGAGGTTCCTCAAAATATTAAAAATAAAATAAGGCTATGATCCAATAATCACACTACCAGATATTTACTACCCAAAGAATACAAAAATACTGATTTAAAGGATACATGGACCCTGATGTTAATAGCAACATTATCTACAATAGCAAAATTATGCAAGCAGCCCAAGTGTCCACTGAGTGATTAATGGATAAAGAAGAGGTGGTACATGTACACAATAGAACATTATTCAGCCATAAAAAGAATAAAATCTTGTCATTTGTAATGACATGGATGGAACTACAGAATATAATGAAAAGTGAAATAAGTCATTCAAAGAAAGATAAACACCATATGATTTTACTTATATGTGGAATTCAAGAAACAAAACAAACAAGCAAAGGAGAAAAAAAGAGAGAAAGAGAGAGGCAAACCATACTCAGCTACAGAGAATAAACTGATGGTTACCAGAAGGAAGGCAGGCGGGGGTTTTGGTTAAATAGGCGATGGGGATTAAAGAAATAATTAAAAAATAAAGAGAAAAGGAAAATACAAAGAGAAATATGTTTTTCTTATTTTTATTAATACAGAATAATTAGATAATAGTATTTGTTTTCCTCCTTTTTGTATAGCAAACATGCATGTATTGGTAAATGGAGATTATTTTCCTACTTTGAGGTAAAAAAATGGGGATATCAGTGTTTTTTGAAAACTAAAGGAAACAGGAAAAAATTATTTACAGCACATCTTAACTGGTTGCACTAACAATGGATCTATTTTTTTCTTAGTTCAATGTAGAAAACACAGTAAGTACTCAATGGTTATTTGTTTAGTGAATGAATAAATTAAATCAAACATTCATTTGAGACCTATTATATACCAAGCTTGCTGAATGTTGTATCTAATCCTTGAGATTCAACTCCTTTCCCACTTCTTTCCAGGAGCTTCTGAAATCCTTTAATAAAAAGTCTTCTTCCTTTATTGTATCTATAGCTCATATTATTTGATTATATTTTTACATCTAGCAATTCTTTATAACTATTTAATTACATGACTATAAGTAACTGCTACTGTTTTGCATGTTCCAGATTCCCTTAGGAAAGTTTTAAACTTAACAGCAGATTACTAAATTTTTTTGAGATTAAAACTTTGTTCACTAGAAGGCCATTTTTTTTTCCTCAAGTAATCACAGGTCTCAAATATAGTAGGACTAATATAAACCTTTATTTTTTATAGTTGGTAAACTGAGCTCCAAATATTTAGCTGGAGCCATATAAATTATTGAGCATTTTATATGATAAAACTAATCCTTTACGGTCTAATAAAGATAACACATGATATAGAGACAGAAAACTGGGGGCCAAGACATAGTAGTGAAAATATGGGGAAAATCAGGAAGCATCAAGACAATTGGTGATTATTTCTCACTTTCATATTTGTGTTTTATAAGATCTTATTCTAGTTGGTTTGGAAGGTTCATATTAAATTAAATTAAATCAAATCATCTTGAAGTATGAGGAATAAAAGGCCCCACAGAGTCTGGAAAGGAGAAGATACGGAGGAGGGTTTTGGCTTTTGTAGTGGATTTTCAAATATTTGAAAAAAATTTCATTTGGTAATGGGTTTCCTTTTGGTCCATGTTGCCCTACTGGGAACCACTGGTTTGAAGTTCTAGAACTTCTAGTTCTAGAAGTAAAAATCTACTTTACATGAAGAAAGCAGTTTAATAATTAGCAAATTGGATGTCATTTCTTGGAATTAAATGTGCTCTTTATTTTGGATCTATTTCAGCAAAAAGTTATTGGCAATTTGCTGAGAGCAGACAGGAAATTAATAGATTTGTGTGTTGTGAAGGAGATTGAACCAGCAAATTCTAAATTCTCTTTATAATTCTAAGAAAGCATGACTCTCTTCTTGAGATCTAATTGACCTTTGATGTGACTTCTTGTGGCCATTTTGAATAGTAAATGAGAAAAAAGATCTGCAGTTTGTTATTAGTTAGGTGTTCTAAACACTAAATATGCCCCAACAAATACAACCGATCTTTGCATTTTTCCTTTACTATGTAATTGGTATTACTTCCAGTGTATGCTTTTACAGGTCATAGATCAAGAAGAATCTGTGAAAATACAATGTTCATATTTTAAAGGATCATGTCATTATAGCAGCATGCTTGGGAAAATAGTTCCTGGGATGTCTAAAATTTATATTGGGTTGTAAAACTGAAGTATGGGGCAAGGATTAACAACCTTGAATTTTGCCCTCAAAATCAGTCACAGAAAATCTACTTCATTATAAATACATTACTACTGAGTAGTGTCCTTCGAACTGGTAAGGCCAGAGCTACCTTTTTCAGCAATCTTTTAAGCACCAATCCTTCATTTTGGTTCTAAAAATGAGATGGGCTCCTCCTCCCTAGTTGGGACATCATTTTTTACCTGCCAATACAGTTTGATGAGCTTGCTTATACACTGTTCACTTCCTCCGCAGAGCCAGAACATGTAGTCAGCAATCATGGCACTCCTAAGAACAAGGAAAATTAAAAACAAAACAAAGCAAGACAAATCACAAATTTATAGGGCAGAAGGAAAACCGTAACAGGTAATATATACAAATACTGAGGAAGAAGGTTGTGTAATATATAAATTTGACTAGATTAATATTAAGTAAAGCCCAAGCACATTTTAGACTGTAGAAAAGTAGGGTTGTTTTTGTTTTCTATTGTCCTTCTTTTAATCTAAACTAAGACTCTAAGAGAAGCAACCAGCTATTTGTCTTCCAGATGTTTTTTCTGCTTGTACAGTATAAGAATACTTGAAGACTATGAAGGAATGCATTGTTTCGGTTGCCCCTTATTAAGCTTCAGAGCATTTATAGAGCAACACATATTTTATGGACTCTAAAATGCCTTCAAACCTAGCATAGCATACATAGCTAACTATTGTATTGCTATTTAAGCATATCTCAGACTTTACCTGAATTAAAAATTATTCACCTCTGATTAAATTGGCCTTCTTAAATGTAAAAATAAAAAATTTACAATTCAACAAACACTCCCCTCCCCCAATTTCTGTGTTTAATTGAATTGGTTTTAGTATCTAGTATGTATGACCACTGAATTAGTCTTATTAAGCTGAGAGGATATTAAAAACTATTGTGCAATTGATATTAATTCATTGCTTAGCACCCTTTGGAAAAACAGTTTACTTTTATGGCTGTTTCTGCTAGGCCTCTCTATTTCTTTTCTCCAGAGATTCCAAATCCAATTAAATGTGACTAGAAGTAATTCCAAATTGTCACGTTAGCCAATTAAACATATAATAATCCTGTGTACCTAATCACTAGTACCAAAAGTTTATTTATTTAAGTGGAGCTATCACAGTGTACCCCTGAACGTTTTTCTTATCTTTGCCTGCAGATATGTGTTGTTTCTTGACATCATTGTAAATTGAATTAGGAATTTTCTTTCCCTAAATATAGGTTGTCTAAGGCACAGCAGCTATAAACTTACTATGGTACTCTGTTGGAAGAATTAAAATGTTTAGTTTCTTGCTCAGGACAGACAAAAATTAGGGCTTCAAAAAATAACAATGGAAAAAAATGCCACCATTTGGAGGGTTATTCTGCTCAATATATTTTTTTACACATGTGGCATTGGAAAGGAGCTGTCCACTGACATTTCAAAATAAATGACAATAATTTAGGAATAACTAATCTTTTAAGAATCCTTTTATATTTTTCAAAGCCCTAGTTTACTGATAAGATAAAGTGAGCTAGAAAGTATGATGTTGTATGAATATGTAAGATTTAGGAAAAAAAGTTATAAAAATTACAGACAAGAGGGGGCAAAAGTGAATTTCAAAATTTGCATTTGATAGAAACACTTGGAAAAATTTTCCTCTCATGACTACCTAAAAAGGAAGTCTACTTAGGTACCTGTCACCTAATAGAAATCCATTTAATAAATTCCGAATTTAGGAAATCAATGAAAAATGTAAAAAGTCTCACTCTCAAGACAGCACACACGTATTTATAGAAGTTGGGTACTCTTAGGTGATGACTTGATTTTGCACTCTGATTCCTCCTTCCGTTATCATTTGGATATATAGACATGGCTCAACAAACAGTGTTTAATGAGGAGACCAGCCATTAGTTAAATCAGGAGTGGGTATGATTTTCCTAAAAAGAGTCAGATAGTAAATAGTTTAGGCTTTGCGGGCCATGTGGTAACTTTGCCTTGTGGAGGGACCTATGGACACTAAGTGAACACATGAGTGGGGTTATGTTCCATAACTTTATTTCCAAAAATACATGGTACACTGTTTTTGGTATAGTTTGACTAACTCTATATAAATTAGGAGGTTGAGCAACAGGTGGCAAGCATTGATAAAATTGTCAGTCAAGAGTTAGGCACCAGCTTCTATATATTCTGGCCACAGATTCCCTTAAATATTTCAGTCTACTGTTTTCTTTTTAGGGACAATGTATACAATGTACTAAGATTACTGTGCAGAGTTCAAGAAGGAAACTTTACAATTCTGAAACATGCAAAAACTGTAAAAGATGATCCTGGGTGGTAAGTACAGAGGCTTAAGTAAAAGCTAAATTGATAGTTTCTATCATGTTAGTGATTGTCATTCTTAGATTGGAATAATTGCTAGGGAAGAGAGATCATGACAGTGGGTTTCTAGAGCTTTCCTGCATTTTTAATGCTTTCGGTGATTTAGTTTTGAGTAAAATTAGAAGTTATAGTATTTTTTATTAATGTTTTCTAAAAGTTGCTCTTACTGTAATGATGTGTTGTCAAATTGCTACATTCTTAAATATGATTTTATTACACCTGGGGGCTCACGTCTTTTTCCAAAGGAACATATCTCCCAATTTATATTGAAACAAGTGAAGAATTAAGGTTCATTGAAATTTATTACTTGCCCTCAGGGAAGCACAATTACTATAATAGTAAAAAGATACTAGTATTAAATAACAAAGTATGGTTTCAGAAAGCTACATGTTTGCTAATATATTTTTCATAAGTATAACTTATTTCTCTTAATGTTAGAACACAATTTATATTGTAGTTGCTTCAGCCCCATTTTCTTCCCATTGGAAGTGGCATTTGTGTTTTCACCACCCACCTTCCTTTGTCTGGTTCCCTATCATAGGTTTGCCCTACAGCTTAGCCTCTATAAATCAGTATAAAATTCAGTGGAAGAACATAACATTATACCATGCAGTATCTGTGAGGCAGGACGCAGGGGTTTCTCATCATGCTGAATTTATAAAGGGCAAGGATAATTAATTAATCAACTCAGAGCATCTATAAGGAGTCAAGTACCTTGTGGGATCCTGGTTCTGGCAGACTCACCTGACGAACCGAATGTAAACATTAACCATCACTCTTCCTACTTCCTTTACATATCTCTGTTTACCTTTAGACCAGTGTCCTGGAGGCTAGTCAGTGTGATTCAATGTTGCTGTAAATGTGTTTGTTTCATTGTCATTATTCTATTCAAATTACTTTCATTAGTCTACTGAATATTGTAGCTCCACTGGACCTGGAGGATCATGTTAGCCAATCCATGTTAGCCCATGTGACAGTGGGTGGCTTCATCTCTGTTCCTTTTGAGCCTTTACTCATGCTAAGCACCAGGTTAAGCATTTTACATAGCAGAGTGTGAACTCCATCCACCCACCCATCCACACTTCCGCATCAGATCTCATCCTACCCATGAAACTGCTCCAGTAATTCATTCTCTCTCTCTCATTTCTTTTCTTTTTCCCTTTTCCTTTTTTTCTTTTCTCCTGGAGCTTTTGTACCAGCACACAAAAATGCTGTTGTTTCTGCCATCTTAAAACAAAATATCCCCAAAGCCTCTCGATCTGCTTCCCTTCCAGTAGTCATCTTAATTCTTTCCTTCTACACAAACAATAAACAACAACAAGCCCACAGAAACTCCTTGAGAAAGCTGTATGTACTCCTTATCTTTAATTTCTTTCTTCCTGCTCTCTCCTAACTCACTCCAGCAAGGTTTTCATTCTGCTACTTCACTGAAACTGTTATGGTCAATGCTGCTATTGGATTCCTTGGTGCTAAAACAGTGGTTCAATTCTCAGTCTGCATTTTGCATGCACTCTCAGGTGTAAGGGATGCAATTGCTTATCCCTCTTCCAGTGTATACTTTCCACTTGGGATAACAACACTGTTCTTTCCGGTTTCCCTCTACCTTACTGGTTGGTCTTTTCAGTCTCCTTTTCTGGTATCCTCTCATCTTCCTGGATTTCTACTACAAGGGCACAATGCTTGGACCCCTTCTTTCTCTTTCTATACACAATCCCTTTGGGATCTCACCAGTTTCGTGGCTTTAAATACGGTCTATGGGTTGACAAACCTTACATATATATCCTGAACTTAAATCTCATTTTGGATCTCGAGACTTGTAGGAATTGTCTTCTTCACATCTCTACGTGGGTACCCAATAGGTATTCCAAGCTCAATATTTCTATACCCGAGATTCTAATGCTTTTTATTTTCCCTCCCCCAATCTCTAATAGCCTTCTTCACCCATCCAGTTTCTAAGGCCAAAGAAATTAAAATTAGTGCCGCTGAGCAGATCACTACTGTGCTTAAAACTGCAAAGGTTTCTTGTCTCACTCAGAGTAAAAACTAGTTTCGTATGTATGTATGTATGTACGTATTTTTCGGAAATCTCCTACTTTATTTGAATAGGATGTTCAGCCAATTCTCCTAGGATTTCTATTACTTACTAGATAAAAACTAGTTTTTAAAATGGCATTTGAGCCCTCTGTCATCTGGTCTGTGACCTCGTTTCCGATTTACTCTGCTCCAGACAAGCTGTCTCCTCTGCTGTTGCTCAAAAAGAACAGGTACACTATTGCCTCTGGGATTTTTGCATTTGACAGTTGCTGTTCCAGGGTGTTTTTCTCTAGACAACCCCTGACCTCCTTATTCATCTACCTTTAGGTCTTTATCAGATATTTTCTCAGTGAGGACTACCCTGACCACATTCTAATACTATCCATACCAAAGCCTAAAATATTTACTCTCTGGATCTTTCCTGGAATACAAACTTCCTGAGGGTTGGAGTTTTGTCCCTTTTATTCACCGCTCTATCCCCACTGCCTAGAACAGTGTTGGTGTGGTACTCACACAATAAATATTTGTTGAACTAATGACCACATGTTCTCTAATTTTTTGAAGTCAAAAAAATTGAATTCTTGTTATAAAAACTGAGGGCTATAGAGTTACATAGCTTACTAGGATTCTACTAGAAGGAGTCTGACCCTGGATTACCTCACTGCTCGTATTTAACAATGCTTTTGTTTCAGAGGTGGTGCAAGAATGGAGTGACAGGGTGGGCTTGCCCAATGTAGAATCCAACATTTAGCTCACAAAAGGGTTGAATAAATGTTAATGGATGCTAATGTAATTTTTACATAAATTAAAGAGAGAAGGTACCAGGAAGCATATTAGCCTAGTGTGTTGTATCTAAAATTATTTTCTAATGTGATGCCTTCAGTGATGTGTCAACAACTGTGGTTTCCCTGCAAGCCTACTACATTCTTCTTCCGATATGATATTTGAGTTCATTTTAGAAAAGTATTTTCTGAAGACACATTTAATTTACTTAATATATCTGTTAAATGTGAAAGGGTCAAAATCTGGCTTTTAAATATATATGTATCTAAAACAAAAGATCTTTGTGTCATAGCTCAGCTTATTGTGAATCAAATCCCATTCCTACCAAACAGCAAATACACAATGCAAGAATTTGACATGTTATTATTAATAAGGTAGGTACCAGTTTTGCTTTTCAAATTAATACCATACAAGGATCACAATGTTTAAGCATTTTCATGCCAGGTGATTTTACAGATTGAATATTTCTAAATAGACTGTGTAGTTCTAAGGTTATGAGAGTATACTACTGGCAGTTCTCAAGACCTATCCCCATATTCACAATCTGTAACATTTCTACTCAGTGTGGCCACTTGGTGGTGTCAAACAATAAGATATGGGTAAACAAAAGAAAATCACAGCACACAATCAGCTGTGTGTTCTCCTAAGGCTGACCGGCTGGGACCTTGAAAAGTCATTCGTTGTTCATCACCTTGCCTTTAGGCAGGATCACACTTAAACCTTTCAAATGAGGCTGATGAGAATCTATTCTGTTTTAAAGACCTCTACAGAAGGACATTGCTCTGTTTTCCTCACTGATTCCTTAGCTTCACAGCCATAAATAGTCTTCTGCAGTTTTAGTCTGCTGGTTTCAGTTCTAGTCTCCAGGGTTAATGCAACCAAACTAGACCTTATTCTCTGAGTAGCCGTTCTACATATCCTCACAATTTTTTTTAAATCTCTCTTCCCCAGGTTAATTAATTAACCCCAGTTGCTTTAATCTTTCTCCATGGGTCCTCCTTGCTTGACATTGGTCAGTTTCATGATTATCTTTTCAACTTGGTTGAGTTCCTCCTTTTCTTCCTCCTACACTCAGAAACTGAGCTCTCTCAAGAGTCTAAGGATAATCTTATGGTGTTTGTATGCAGCCATTTCACTAATGTCATGGTATAGATAATTCTTAGAAGTGCGTCTATTAGATAGTTCTAACTAAAGAATCCTTCCCTATTATCAACATACTTAGGAGTTTGTTTCCTTTTTCCTATACTGAAAAAAGCTAAAGAACATCTGTATGGGCATGTTGTTAATTTAGATTCATTAATATTGATTAAAGTGTATATTCCTTTTGAATACAAATATACACTAATATTGAATAGATTACATTCTGATCAGGAGGAGAACCAAACCATCAAATCCACTTAAGCAAACACACACACACACACACGCACACACACGAAGCTTCTTTTTGCAGGCCCATGTATTTTCCACACAGCAAGTAGCCACAGTGATCTTTAAAAACTATGTAAATATAAAATACCTCAAATAGAATCCAAGCTCCTTCTGTGGTCTACTAATCTTGTAATAGGCTGCCCTTGTTTTCCTCTTCAACACATGTTCTGTCACCCTCTAGTCAAGTGTGGTTTATTCAGTTGCTCAAAGCAAATATGAATTTTCCTGCCTCGGGGCATTTGCATATTAGGTGCCTCCCACCTGGAATCTATTCCTTCCATTTTTGCCTGGCTGCTGCTTCTCAAGATTTGGACCTTTTGGCTTTAGCTTAAACACTGGTGACCATTTCAGTGAGCCCTTCTCTGACCACTCTGTGTAAATAAGTCTGCCTTACCATCCCTCAACCATTTTCTTGCATTAAGTCTCATATTTTGTAATTACTAGTTCGTTTACCTATTACCTTCTTTTCCTAGTATGCCCAGTATGGTAACCACCAGCCATATGTGGCTATTTGTATTTTAAAAGAATTAAAATTAAAATTTAAAATCCAGTTCTCAGGTATATAGGCACATTTCAGGCACTCACTAGCCACACATGGCTAGTGGCTACTATGTTAACTGGCACAGAACATCTCCATCAACAATGGGACTTTAGTGGCAACACAGCTCTGGACAGTAAGCCACAGTGCCTGCCAGTACAGTGCCTCATACAATACCTGGTAAATAGCAGGTGGCTGTGACGGTTGATTTTATGTGTCAACTTAACTGAGCCACAGGGTGCCCAGATGTTTTGTTGAACATGATGTCTGTGGAAGTGTTTCTGGGTCAAATGTTCAATGAAATTAACATTTGAAAATGTACACTGAGTAAAGCAGATTGTTCTCACTGATGTGGATGTGGCGTATCTGATCCACTGAAGGCCAGAATACAACAAAAAGGCTGAGTAAGGGAGAATTCCCTTTCTGATTGTTGTTGATTTGGGATGTCAGTTTTCTCCTGCCCTTGGACTTGAGCTTGGATTGGAACTTACACCATCAGCTCCCCAGGTTCTCAGGCCTTTGGCCTCAGACTGGAACAAAACTTCTGGCTCTCCTGAATCTCCAGCTTGCCAAACGACAGATTTTAGTACTTCTTAGGCTCCATAATTGCATGAATCCATTCCATATATTTATACCTCCTATTGGTTCTGTTTCTCTGGAGAACCTTTATTAATACAGTGCTCAATCGCTTATAGAATAACATATAATAACAAAATAATAATAATAAATAATAACAAAAGCAGCTTTTGTTTGCACTTTGCTCTGGTTATCCTTTCCCCCACTCCACTACCCCTAGTCATTTGGTTTTCATCAGGAAACCTTATGGTTTTCATCAGCCCTTATAGTGTTCTCAGTTCACGTATTTCAGTGGTTGATGAGCATTGAAGGAATTATACTTTGGTCTATCTTTGGAACGTGTCTATCTCTGTGCCTAATTGCCTAGTTCTAATAGCTGAGAGTTGCCCCTGACACCAAATCTCTAGCTTTTGCAGACCAAATCTAGTTAATGTGTTTCTGCCTTGACTGCAACTCCAGATTTTTATATACTGGGGTTCTAGCTTGATCATGCTTGATCCTGCAAGATGGCCTAGCAGTGGATAATAGTTTTTTTTTAAGTTCCCTGCCTGCCTCTAGTCTGGAATTTCAAACACTGTCTGCCTCTAGATTCTCAATTTATAGCAACAAAACCCAATAATAATAGCATTATTATTACTATTTGTAACAACAAACAGTATTTATAGAGTGCTTACCATACATATAGTAAGTGCTTTTACAACTCATTTAATTCTTGAAACCAAGCTATGAAATGAGTTTTGAAACCAAGCTATGAAAGTGAGTTTCTTTAAATTGAGGAGGTTAATTTCCAAAAAGTTGACAGCAGAATCAGGATTCAACCAGATATATTTGTCATCAAATGTTGGTCTCTTAACCATGGTCCTGTACTACTTCCATTCTTTACTGTGCATCTTTTACAAGACTCTATTATCTTTTGTTGGACTTCCCTGATGCTAATTTCTTGCCAACCTGTTGACTACTGGAACACTCTCTAAAAACCATATTCCTGTGGCTAAGTGTGTGTGGGGGGCATGGTTATTATTGCCGAATGCCTGGTCCTCCTCCCCTATTGCCATCCCATGCTTGTCTCACTAGCAGTCATGTCGTTGTGTTATTTCTGGCTTATTAATCTGATACAGTCAACTTTCCTTCCCTGGCCATGTCAAAAGATGTATCGTTACTTCTATAGAAAATATATGTCTGCTTGAAGAGGTCTAGATGGATGGAACTCATCTTGGATTATATATGAAGGTTTGATACTGATTTTGATTTTTTTTTTAGCCAAATATGGTTACTCAACATTGTCAGCAAATGTTTATTATGTTTATTACAATAGGCAAGGTTGGGAGCCATGGTCACATGGAAATGTATGAAGACATGATACTGACCTTTATGAGATGCCAAATTAACTACTGCTATAACAATATTTGAGAAGCATTAATAAAATATAAGGCAGTTTTATAGCCATAAAGAATAATGCAAATGTTAAATATGTAATGTTAACTAACAAGTACACAACAGAGAGGGGGGAAGTGAATACTCTTGGCTGTAATTGACTGACAGCCCTGAGGCCTGATTATGGTTAGCACTAATTTAAAGTGATGATGAAGAAAAGGGAGGTCTTGTTTTTGTTTTTTGTTTGTTTGTTTTTATTTTTCAGAGATATATCACATGGAAGGGCTTTGAACATAGAAAGTATAATACAAGATGTGGGGAGAAACAGGATCTGTGTAAAAGAAGAAAGACCAGAAAATTATGTTTCAGACAGGTTATGGTAGGCTTTGGATTCCAGGCAGATGAATTTTAATTTTTGTCTTATAGATGTTGGGGAACAACTGAAGGATTTTTGGCAGGAAGAACAACATGAAAACTTCTAGTTCAAAAACCTTGGTCATTGCTGGTTTTCTATTCTGTGATGGGGGTGGGGAGCATCTTATCCAGCCAAGATCTCTCAGACTTATGTTTAGCAGGGACAAAGACAGTCTGTAGCCATACTGGGAGCATTCCTTGGGTTTCTTCTTTTATATGGGTTTAAAAGCAGTGTCCCTTGAAATCTGGACCTACTTAGTTTCCAGGATGAAGAAGAAGGTCTGAGAAACCAGGGTCCTGATAGGGCCATATGATATTGAAAGGGGGTCTGAGTACATGTTATTATTAGGTTCATATTTGCATACTTCATGAATTCTTTCATTCCACAAAGATGGAGATTCTAAGATGAGTATGCTATTTCCTATCATTAGGGTCTAATGGAGATGCAAACGTACACAGATAATTATATCACAATGAGTAAAGTAGAATAATTGATATATACACTAATGCAGTTGAGAGGGTTGTGTTAGGGAGGCAGACCTTGAGGAGATGAAAGCCTGGATCAGCCTAACATGCTGAACAGGAGTTAGTCAAACAAAGGGACAGTGAGACTGAGAAGGGCATCCTAGGCATAGCATACAACTTGAACACAGGTTTGGAAGTTAGAAGTAGGAGGAACGCCGCAACATGATCAGCTTTCTGAGTTTAGAGCAGGCAAAGAAAGCACTGAGAAGGCACAAAGGAGCATGGATTTTAGCTTGTGGATTTTAAACATAGAACGACACAGAAAGTTCTATGGTTTAGAGAGAGAATCTTGGCAACTCTGTAAAGGACACATTTGAGGGCGAGAAGACTGGAAGTGGGAGGTCACTGAAAGAGTTCTGAGAGACAATGAATGAGCTTTAACTAGGCAGCGACAGCAGGCAAAGGGGAAATTGAAATATTGGCACCATTACTTAGGGAAAAGTCAAATGGCAAAGGCAAATGAGAAGGAATTTGCATACTTAAATATGGTGACATTCCAGGCCCTGTGGCGACCTGGTGTCAGACACTAGGGGCTGTTCCCAGAGAGGCATATCCTATTAAAGAAAAACCTAAAGATGAATTCTTTCCTTTTCCAGATGAATGGAAAGTATCTGATTCTCAAGAAAATCATAAATAATGATAAAACAATAAAGGGTTTGGCCTGAAGCCAGAAGTATAACTATTGGATAGAGACTGGTATCACAAACCGGTATCAACTTAGGTGATGTTCTGCCCTGACTCCCTGAAAAGCGCTGATGGAGCCCTATAAACCTGAGGAGTTTTCTTGGTGCTCATTCTTGAAGGTTTCCTTCTGGAGCATTCCTCTAGGGAATGTTCCTGCCAGTGGAAATGTCTCCCATCTCACCATATCCCAGGTCACTCTTCCATGACCAAGAATTGAACCCCCATCCTTGGAACATTTCTTTACCAGCAGAGGGCGCCCTCGCCTTTTGGTATTTGTGAAAATTCAGAACGGGTTTCTCTAACCTTGAATAGGATTACAAAGTTTTATCCAACTTTTTGCGGGATCAAAGGAAGGGGCAAAATTAGGAAAAAACAAGGCATGTCATCCTGAAAAGGGGCAAAAGCTAGAGGATAGCCTGGCTATACAAAACCAGGCAATCCTGAATCTAATTTTGCTTTCAGTAGTTCACACCAGCAGTTTCTAAAGCCAATATAAAATGTAAAACAGTTGGAAAAAGGAGTATACAGAGCAGAAAATAAACCCATTCACAGCAGAGGAACAGCTTTCAGTAAAAGTGGCCAGAACTAATTCTTGTTAGTCCCAAGAAGAAGGAAAAAGTACAGTCTTAGTGCTTGCCGTTCTCTCTCTCCATCTCTGCTTGGGTATGAGTCTCAGAATATATAGAGATTATACATTCTGATAGAACATCCTGATTATTTAGCAGATTGTGTAACTGGACTGCAACAAAAAAACTCCGCTGCCTATTTCTTGAGAGCCAGAGACCTACAGGTAAAGATGGAGAAAGTGAGCTAAAGAGTGAGCAGCAGGCAAGGGCAGATTTCAGTATGGTAGAGTGGTTTTTTGGGACTTGTAATTAATTTTCCAATTGAAACAAAGTATAAATACTCTCTGGTGAGGTTTTCAAGGCAGCCTACAGACACCCATTTAAACCAGCTTACTGAAATGATATATATTTAACAGTTATGCAATGTTTTAACTAATAAAATAAAACAGCAGTGTTTTACTAATAAGACCAAATAAAAGAGTAAAGTAACTTAATACACCTGAATTTTTAATTTTTTTTATTTTTAAAGATTTTATTGATTAATTTGAGGGAAAGAGCACAAGCAGGGAAAGCAGCAGAGAGAGAAGGAGAGGTAGATTCCCTGCTGAGCAGGATCATGACCTGAGCCCAAGGCAGTCGCTTAACTGACTGAGCCACCCAGGTGCCCCAATACATCTGACTTTTTAACTGAATAGAAATAGGTTTCATTTTCAGTGTTTCTCAATAGTGGTCACTCTTGGCAATTTTAGGTGGTTCCATTTTGTGTTGTGTGCGTCTGTCCTGGGCTCCGCGGGAGGGTCAGCATCTCCAGGCACCCTATTCTACATGTCAATATTGATTGCCAGTTACTTTGACAAACTCAAACATACTCACCCACTTCCCATGACAAAGAGGGTCTGAAAACCACTCAGAGAGGGTTATTGAAATTCTGGAAGGGAATCATAGGTACTTAGGTTGATGGGACAGATTTTAAAGGTTTTTTGTTTTTTTTTTTTTAGATTGAGTTTTATTTGCTTCATAATAGTTCTTAGCTGAGATCATATTATCAAGAGCATTTTCCTTATCTGTCTTGAGCAGGATAACAAAAACGACAAGCCAGAAGACTGCTGGAAGTTTCTATTCGGTTAAAAATTCAGGTGTATTAAATCATTTTACTCTTTTGTTTGTTTTTATTTTATTAGTAAAACTTTACAGAACTGTTAAATGTACATTATTTTAGTAAACTGTAGTTTAAATGGGTGTCTGTAGGCTGCCTTGAAAACCTTACCACAGTGTCTGTATACTTTGGTTCTTTTTTTTTTTTTTTTAAGATTTTATTTATTTATTTGACAGAGAGATCACAAGTAGGCAGAGAGGCAGGCAGAGAGAGAGGAGGAAGCAGGCTCCCTGCCAAGCAGAGAGCCTGATGAGGAGCTCGATCCCAGGACCCTGGGATCATGACCTGAGCTGAAGGCAGAGGCTTTAACCTACTGAGCCACCCAGGTGCCCCTGTATACTTTGGTTCTAATGAAAAATGGATTCCAATGTTGGAAGAGTATGTATATCTTAGAAAAGTTCCCTGAGGTGTAAAAACTGAAGCACCAAGTAGGGATCCCAAAAGAAAAGGAAAGGTGGGGGGAATATTGTTTGCATGATCCTATGTAAAGGCTGAACCCAGGCTATGGAGCCAGGTCTCTTACTCTTTTGTAACTTGCTTGACCGTATACATGTTGCTTAATCCTAACAATCTATGGTCCATCTCTAGAACAGAGATTATTTTTTTTTAAAGATTTTATTTTTTTGACAGACAGAGATCACAAGTAGGCAGAGAGAGAGGAGGAAGCAGGCTCCTCGCCAAGCAGAGAGCCCAAAGTGGGGCTCCATCCCAGGACCCCAAGATCACCACCTGAGCCGAAGGCAGAGGCTTTAACCCACTGAGCCACCCAGGCGCCCCGAACAGATTATTTTAATAATACCTACATTCTGGAGTTGTGTATGTGTGTGTGCGTGTGTGTGCACATAATAATATATGTAAAACAACTGGAAATCTATGAAATAATCTACAAATTTCAGGTTGATACCCTTATTATTAACATGATTTTTGCCAACCTGAGGGCGAATGTGGGGGGGGGGGTGGTGAGGGTCAGAAGTTGAGTCAGATGCTCCCACCTCAGGCAAGCTCGGTTCCCCTCCTGCAAGGATAGGGGTGGTGTGAGAGAAGGTCAGAATAAACTGCATGTAAGCAGGAAGAGAGGCTCAGGATACCTGGGGAATGTCCTCATAAGAATATGGTTATATTTGTTACATGGGATACTTGGCACTTAAATGGATCTTTGAAACAATTTATATGAAGCATTCTCAATTTAATCCAAATAGGAAAACCGCCACAACAAAACACCATCACCACCACCACCACTAACAAAACCTTTTTGTGAAAATCCCATGAAGATACAATAAGGAGTGTGTTCTCCAAATGTTAACAGCTCACTGGTGGAGGACCCGCTCACTCTTCCAAGATAGCGAAAGGGCTATAAAAATAACATGTAAGCATTTGCTGATTTTGTGAGTGATACATATTCAGGGTGGATATTGGCAAAATTATGTGTTCAGATTTGCTTTTCACACTTTTCTAGATCCCTTTAAACAGTCCATGCCTCTGTTGTGGCATCTCTTTTCTTATTTTCCAATGTAGTCTGTCCGTGATCTGGCCAGTAAAGATCCTCAACAATAAAAACCACCTTCACCTGTTCTCAACTCACCATTACAGGATTCAACTTTTCCCTTTCTCAGTATTCCTTAATTCAAGCATATCCATTCTTCTTCTCATCTAGAGATAAACAGGTAACTTGTAAGGCATCAGAAAAATCCTCTGCCCCGAAAATGTTTCTCTCAATGACTTGTTGTATCATAAAATGACACTTTGTCTCTTCTTTAGGTCGAAGGATTAAATGGCACTGCGAGTTTATATTTTCTCTGAAGGTGAAGGCACTATCATTCATTAATAACTTGTGAGAAGTTATTTTCATCATATTAATAGAAAGGCAATACAGCACAGGGATTAAGAATGCAGACATGGAAATTTGATTGCCTTTATTTGAATCCCAGTGCTGTCATTTGCTATCTTTATGACTTTGGACAAGTTTCTTAACCTTTCTGTGCCTCAGTTTCCTTATATTACCATGCAGATAATAATAGTTGTCAATCTGACAGGATTGTCAGAAGGATTAAATGTTCTATTACATGTAATGCACACAGAACAATAGAGTACATGAGTACTTGGGAAGCACTCAATAAGTGTTAGCTTGCAAATTATTATTCTGCCCGGGCATTAATACTGATATTTAGGAAAATTGAATACACATTGCTTCATCGAGAAGCTTGTATCCAAACAGACTTGTTTAAATTGCTTCAAAAGTATTTCAGTTTTCTAGGTTGTTATTAACGCTTCTTTCTTTCTTTAAAAGACTTATAAAAGCTTGTCACTAACATAGGTGGTGTAGTTGTGTGAGCCTACAGTGAGAATGCCACTCTCTTGGTGCAGCCTTCTCGAACCCTTAATACTTAAATCTTCTTGCAGTTCACCCTGTCACACATTTTGCTTGTAAGCCTTCCGTTAGAGCCCTTTAACTGTCCTTTGTTGATTAGTTATTGGTTTTCTTTAAAAGCATCTCTGATATAGTACAGTTTTGTGGAGGGCAGGGATCATGTCTCATTCATCATTATGAATTCACCAGAAATTTGCACATTGTAGGCACTTGTTACATGATTATTAAATGAATGAATAGTTGAAAGATCCATAAGGGCAGAGTTTTTTGAAGGTTCATTCATTGCTGTATCCACAAGCATTTAAAACAGCAACTGGCCAATAGTAGGTCATCAATAAATACTTGCTGATAATCTGGTTAAGTGAAAGATGGGACAGATGTGCTGTTGAAGTTAAAATAGGATTCTGTATATAAAACCAAATTTTCCACTGAATTAAGATCTATTCCTCCAGAAAAAAAAAAAGTATATTGGAGAAGCAGGCTATGGTACACAGAGTAGGACATTTGTTTCTTCCTTTGGAGCTGTTTCTCTGCAGGTAGGGGAGGGCAGTAATGTCATCCATTAGCTCTATTCTTCTGTCACTAGCCATAGCTACTCCCTCATTCCCTCCCTCATTCATTCAAACAAAAGCTATTGACCATTTGGTACATGAAGGACACTGTGGCTGATGACGGTAGCATGAAGCAGGAAGGGTACTCAAAGTTGTTGGTCATGGTATTTACGTTTGAGTACTTGAAATAAAGTGCAGTCCTCTTGACCATCATGCATAAAGTGTCAAAGTTTCACACAATCCACTTCTAAAAGAGACTGCCTTGCTTATGACTCCTGATGAAGGAGCAGGTTCAGGGGAGCCTAATCCTCTTTTCTGTTTCGATTAGGATGTGCAGTTAAATTTTACAGACTGATGCTATAACTCTCACCAAACATCTTGGAGGAAACATGCATAACTAGAAATCACAGATATATCAGAAGTAGAACATTCAAAAAAGAAACACTGAGTAGCAAGAGGCACTTCAGGCTGCCCCAAGATAACACTGTGGTAACACTTTATGCACCTGGCTGCTAGGGTTGTTGTGCTTAGGAGAAGACCTCAGGGAAGAGTGGTAAGCACTGCGATGCCCACATTCTTGACTCTACACAAGTAGGTTTTCTGAAGACATTCCTAGTCTATTCCTGTAGTTCTATCATCATTACTGAGGCCCCTTTAGGTACCAAAGTTGTCATGGTTTAGAAGGTAAACGGTGTGGTTTCCTATTGTTTTCTCACAAAATACTCTGTTTTAGAGTATGCGTGTATGTTGTACAGTCATCTTCCTTGGTTCAATATTCATGGTTAATACTCTGTAAAGAGAATTGTTTATCTTATTTCTAGTAGGATTATAAGCTTTGGAAGAGCAGGAATCTCATTTTTTGCTTCTCCGATTTCTTCTTTCTGGCAAGAGCTGATTATGTAGTAGGCTGCAATACATTCCTATTAAATTCTATTTAACTTTTTCTCAGACTTAATATTCTATGGAAAAAATGGTATGTATCTGCATTTTCCCCCCTATAAGGTATGTATTTTCTTAGAGATACAGGTATTTATCCTTAGTTTGCTGGATGACTTTCTTATAGAATTTATCAGGAGATGTAATCCATAGGAACCCTGGTTTTTATGCTAAAACTCATTTCCAAATGCTTATTTTGTAGTTTAAACTTACAGATTGGAATCAGAAAGCCTGAATAATAGATAATAAAGACAAATCTTCATTACTTCACAGGTTATCCAGTGTACACAAACAACTAAACAAACATAAAGTAAAAGCTCTATACATTGTTTCTTAGATGACAAGAGAATACAAATCAGGTTGAAAAAAAAATGAGGGATTCCAGATATGACCAGTGTAAGTAAAACTATAAAGTTAGAAATTAAAATGGTATGCATATTAAAAGCAACTATTAATTTATTGAGCATTTACTATGTGCCAGTTATAAGTAATATTTACATTGTCAAATTTTGGGGACAGAATACATGGATGATGTTAGAAGCCACATTCTAGATTCTGCACTACAATTGTTGAGTTTACAAGGTAATAAATGCTTTCGTTCTTAGGAGAACTTCTGTATTCTTGAATTGGTTCATGGTATTGATTTCAGGAAACTTTTACATTTCTTTTGGGACACAGTGCAATATCCAACTGTTTATTTAGATGTTTGCTTGAAGGGGGTTTAATGTAGGCAGAGATGATGCTCTTTTTTTTCCCCTCCATAAACCACAGTTTGCATGGTGTTTGTCTTATTTTTTGTGTGTTTTTAATTTTGCAAATGTGCCCAGAGGCATTAAGTAATGGTAGCATATTTATAAATTAAAATATAAATAAATAATTTGGGGAAGCAATAACAGCTGGCAAGTACTTTTTCAAGTGAGTTGTTTGCAAGGAAAGAAACAGTTCTCTGAGCATGATGAAACAAACCATACCAGCTCGCAGAAGAATAGATTGTGCAGAAAGAGCCTCTTAACAAAATTCTAAATTTTTTGAAAAACTTAAGAGAGTAAGAGTATCCCTTGAAGGAAGGTGTGGAGCTCTAGGGTTATGTCTAGAGTTGGTGGTGGGAGTGACGTCTAGGGTCTAGGGAGGCTAGATACATTATGAGGATAAACATTCATGGTGAGTATAAGGGAGACCCCGTTTCTTATTAAACTTATATACACCACTTGATTCCGGGTATAAAAGAGTTAATAGTAACCCTGTTATTGTACTCCTGAGCTGCTACAACTGCCCTGGGGCTGCACAAGGGTGAGGGACAGGAAGTCCCTAGGGCCAGTACTAATGAGATCCATTTCAGATCTAACTGCTGGGGCTTCCATCCCTATAGGGACAATTCAGTTTCTGACTTGGAGGCAAGATTTTAAAAATCTAATGCCATGACCATGATTTTACAGAATTTATTTGAAGAAAGCAAAATCTTTCAAGAAAATAAATGGGTAGAGACTCCATATTTCAAAGATGCTCTTTTGAGAGATTAACATTTAGTATACAACAAAACTAGGAAAAGAATCTTATGGGATCCTTTAGAGAGTTATGTGGACTACACTAACAAAGAGATAATTTCCTTTGCCCTTGGGGTTGGGGACTGTTCCCAGTTTCTTGGTGAGGAACCCCAAGACTGAAGACTGATACAAAGCCCAGTAATATCAAGGTCATATCAGGCATGCATTTAATCTAGTTGGATTCCAGGATATTGATGAAAAAAACAAAAGGAAAAATGAAAATTTAAGTAGTACCCAGTGCCAGCTTGCCATTGTATTCAATAAACTTAAGCCCACAGGCAATGAATAGAATCAGTCAAATCAGCAATATTCATTGTTAGTTTTAAACCTATTTTTAAAATGTGAGAAAGATGTTAAGGATTTCCCTGATCAATGGCAAAGAAACCAAACATCTGCCTGGCAAGTGGGTGGTCCAAGCCTTATAGGAACAACTTTGATATTTAACTGAGGGCTAAGGAAGAGTTAGGTGAATTGGCAAAGTCATCTATGGAAGATGGAATGACGACAATGAAGGGCCAACAGAAAAGAATCTTCATTAATTTGCCAAAATACTCTAAGCAGAGAAATTCTTGAGTCACAGTTTCTGAATGTAATATTTCTATGGAATTATATACTGAATATTACAATAAGCATTAAATGTTTTTTTGTGAACATATTTGTACATAGGTTGTATATACAAAACCATGTACATGCCTTATAGGCTAACATTAAAAACTAACCTTTTCATATCATGCTATTCCATTCTTTCCTTTTCTGGAGTGCATCCGAGTCGGACCCCAGAAATCCCAAGTTAGTTGGGGGATAGGTAAAATTTTGTGTTATGCAGGTGGGGATATAAGCCAGTCTATGGAGTTTTTTCCATTATTATAACTCGATTTGTGTTCACAGGTTGATAAGGCTTAGAAAAATTCAAATCATGTAAAATGTAGAGTAAAAATCATGGAGTTTTCATTAAAGAGTCTGGATCAAATTATTTCCAATAAATCCTTTTGTTGACTTTTATAAAGTTCTGGAATAAGGAGCTACCCTTTTATTCTGTATTTCTTTTAACAGACGCCTGGTTTAAGGGGATTTTACCTACATTACCATTAGATTCAAGATTTTGACACCCAGATTACATTAATTAATGTAAGTAAGGAGTCCCCTTTTGAAGAATTTATCTTTTATAATGCTGATTTAAAATATCACTGTAAAAAAAATCACTGTATTATAGTATGAATTTAAATAACAATAAATACTATCTTTCATTTCAGAACACTCTATCTGTGGTATATTATGTGCTTTCATATGCATTCTAATTTCAGTTCCACAAATATTTATACTGTGACTAATGTGATTGAGCCCTGAAGATCTGTAGAGTAAAGGTGAAAAAGGTGAATTAATCAGTTTCCATATTCAAGAAACCCCTGGTCTTTTAAGATAAATTAACATTTAAGGGAATAATTATGACAGGGAATATGCACTCATAGCTATAAAGACAAGGCACAGAAATAATACAGAAAAAAATTAATCTTATTGGGAGAAAACAGAATCAGGGAAAACTTCCCAGAGGAGGTAGACCCCAATAAGGTTTCAGAAATAACCAAAGAGGGAAAAGCTATTCTGAGAAGAGGATATGCAAATATGTATAAGCATGAAATATCATGCTGAGTTTGCATAATATTTGAGTATTAAAATGTGTGTGTGTGTGTGTGTGTGTGTGTGTGTGTGTAAAGGAGGCCAGAGAGACAGAGACAAACAGGATCTTAATTACAAGAGACCTTTTAATTTTTTTGCCAGGATTTATTTGGTAGATTATGGAAGGTAATTTAAAGTAATTAGTCTAGAGAGAGATGTGTTCAAATTTGCTCTGTAAATACATCATACTACACATTGCTTTTTAACCTGCTTTTTAAAATAAACAATATGGTGAGAATAACTTCCACATTAGTAAATTTGCAGCTGTAGCAGTAATTAAAATGGTAACATTGTATTCCATCGGTAATTCCACTATTTAATTAATTAATCCATTATGTTAGACAATTAAGATATCGGAGAGTTAAGTTTTTGAAAGCAATAGGGTTCAGTTTAGAACATATGTTTTGATTGAGATGCTTCTAATATAGTCAAGTGGGAATATTCAGAAGGTGCTTGAATATATAAATGTGGAGTTTGGGAGCAAGATCTGAGAACATGGGCATCAATTTGGGAGTTATTAGTAGATTGATTAGCCAAAGCCAGCAGAGGGGATTTTATGGCCAAGGAAAAGTAAATGCACAATTTAAAAAAGAGTAAAGGGTACAGGCCCTTTGGAAACACTAATTTTTAAGCAATAGGTTGGAGAATAAGATTAAGAAGGAAAAGTTAAAGCAGTAGGAAAAAATCCAGAGAGTATGATGTCACAGAACTAGGAGAAAGAAGAGACTTGATTTTCATAACAACTTTTGGAGAGATGAGACTGGGTCCTACCATTATTCCCATTCCATAGAGGCCAAAGGTCTTGCCAAGGCCAACATATTTTTTTTTTTTAAAGATTTCATTTATTTATTTGACAGAGAGAGATCACAAGTCGGCAGAGGGGTAGGCAGAGAGAGAGGAGGAAGCAGGCTCCCCGCTGAGCAGAGAGCATGATGCGGGCCTCGATCCCAGGACCCTGAGACCATGACCTGAGCTCAAGGCAGAGGCTTAACCCACTGAGCCACCCAGGCACCCAACCAAGGCTAACATAATTGTAATGATAGAACTGAACTGCTGATCTTGATTGTCTAGCCCAAATTTTAATGGACTCAGCACCAGATTTTATGACTCAGGTAATTAAAGAAGAATATAAAAGTATATCAAAATAAATTCCAGAAGCTAAAATTAAGATGGAATCTGTAGGAGATATAATATGTAGAAAAAGAACATGTTCTTAAATTATAGCAGGCAAAGGATATCCCAAAATAGGCTGGGAGAGAAAGATGATAAAAATGTCTTTAAAATGTTAAGTCTCAAATTTAAGAATATGGTGGATGAGATGATCAGAGAAACACTACTTAGGAGAGCTGATACTTTTAAACAAGATGGACTGAAAACAAACATAAAAAACAAGTTTCTAAAAAGTCTGTTTTGAAATAATTTGAAATCTATAGAAAAGTCACAAAAATTGTACAGGAGTTAATGTATATCATTCTACTTAGCTTCCTCTAACCTTGATGACTTATAAAACCATAGAATAATGAATAAATGAGGAAATTAATATTGGTACATTTCTACTAACTAAACTACAGATTTCTCTAAAGTTCAACAGTTTTTTCCTTATTGCCACATTTCTGTTCCAGGATCCAGTCAAGGATCCCACAATACATTTAGTTGTTGTGTATTATTAACATCTTCTAGTCTTTGACATTTCCTTATTCTTTTCTTACGTTTTATGGCCTTCATACCTTTAAAGAGAATTAATTGGTTATTCTGTAGACTGTTTCCGAAGTTGAATTTGTATGATATTTTTTCATGATTAAACTGAAATTGTGTTTTAGGCAAGAATACTATAGAAGTAATGTGATGGTCTCATTGCATACTATTGGGGGTGTGTGTGTGTAATGTAGATATTTATTACTGGTGGTATTAACCTTGACCACTTGATTATGGTGGTCTTTGCTCATTTATTTCACCATAAAGTGAGTAGGTTTCCCTCTCCAACTGATAAATATTTGAAGGAGATAATTATTTCTTATTTCTTATTGAATTATAATGGACATACAATTTTATATTAGTTTCAGGTACAACATAGTGATTTGATATTTTTATACATTATGAAAGAATCGTAAATCTAGTTACCATCTGTCTCCATACAAAGTTATTATGATATTATTGACTATATTTTCAATGCTGTATATCATGTTCTTGTGACTTATTTATTTTATAACTGGAAGTTTGTACCTCTAAATTCCTTTTACCTATTTCACCCATTCCTCTATTCCCTATGCTTCTACCAACACCAATTTGTTCTCTATGTCTATGTTTTGTTTTTTTAGATTTCACGTAAGTTAAATCATATGGTCCTTGTCTTTCTCTGTCTGATTTACTTCACTTAGCACAATACCCTTTACATCCATCCATATTGTCTTAAATGGCTTGATTTCATTTTTTTTTTATGGCTGAGTAGTATTTCATAGTGTGTGTGTGTGTGTGTGTGCGTGTCTGTGTATAAAGATAGACAAATACACACACCATATTATCTTTATCCATTCATCTATAGATGGACACTTAGGTTGCTTCATATCTTGACTATTGTAAATAATGCTGCAATGAACATAGGGGTACATATATCTTTTCAAATTAGTGTTTTTGTTGTCTTCAGATAAATAACAGAAGGGGAATTGCTGAAATTAAAGTCCATTAGTAGATCTATCTTGCAACAATTATTACTGTGGTGCTTGCTAACATTGATTTTCTCTCATTTATTCTGCGTTTATTAATTGGTATTCCTCTGTGAGGAAGAATTTTCATTTATCCCCCATATATTTATTCAATTATTTTTATATTAGAATAAACTCATATATTAATATTCATTTAATTCAATGGATTATAATTTGATACTATCAATATTTGTTTTGTTATTCAAATTGTGTTTTTTAAAAGATTTATTTATTTATGAGAGAAAGAGGGAGAGAGCACATGCAATATGCTTGAGCTGGTGGGGGAAGGGACAGAGGGAGAGGAGACAAGTAGACTTCCCGCAGAGCAGGGAGCCCTATGCGGGGCTCGATCTCAGATCATGATCTGAGCTGAAATTAAGAGTTGGACACTTAGCCAACTGAGCCACCCAGGTGCCCCAGTTATTCAGATTGTTTTAACTTTGGCCATTGGGGGTGCCATCTGCTTGGCTTCTTGTGTCAAACAGTCATTTAAAAAATATGTAGGTATAGTGTTATATAAATAAAGAGGGTTTAACAAGCAAACAAAAAAGTTTTTTTCTGAGGATATATGTTAATATTTACTGGTCTACTAACTTTTAATGGGACATGTGCATTGGGAAAAGTAGACAAATCTTAAGGGTTTTAAACAGAGGGAAGACTGAATAGACAACCTACTTAAAGTTTTTCTTACAAATAACACATTCAATAAAAGAACTAGGAGAAACTCTTACAGAGCAAAATAGTGGAACAGCATGTCAGTCTTGGCCTTGGATCCTGGTAGACTACGGAAAAGGAAGTAAGAAAGTCTTCCTTGGGAATTCCTAACTAGAACTTACACTATTCTGGTTTGGAATTCAAATTCACAGTTTCTACAATTTATGTGGAAGAGCAAAAGACTTAGAATAGACAAGACATTCCTGAAAAAGAACCAGTTGGTAAAGTTTCCTTTGCTAGATATCAGGAATATCAAGACTAATTATAAACCACTGTATAAATATAATCCTATGTACGATAGTGTGTTTTTGGCAAGGTAACAGACAAACAGATGTATGAATAGAATAGAGACCAGAAACTGACATAGTCACATATGGAAAACTGACATAAACAGAGCTAACATGAAAGATCAATAGCAAAAGGATTTAATAAGATGATGTCAAGATAATTGGTTATCCACCGAGGGAAAAACATAATAAGAGAATCCTACCTCCCACCATATATAAAAAACAACTATCATTGCGTCAAAACTTAAAAGGCAAAGGAAAAACTCAAAAACTTTTGAGATAATTTAGAAGGGTATCTTGATGAACTTAGGATAGGAGAGAATTTTTTAAAAAACTTAAGCAGTGCAAATCATAAAAAAATTTGACTACAGTTGACTACACTCAAAATAAGTCTTTAATTTTTCATCAAAAGATAACAAAAAGAGTATGATTATATAAACCATAAATTGGAAGGAATTACTTGCAACATATATTGCTAAAACTAATTAGTACCCAGAGTATATAAAGAATCCAATGATTCAATAATAAAAAGACAAACAATCCAATAAGAAATGAACACAAGATAAATATACAAATGAGCGTTTCACAGAAGAGGAAACATGATTGCCCAATAAATATATTAAAAATGCACAAGTGCACCAGTAATAAAAAAAGAAAATGTAAATCACAATGAGGCAATCAATACCATTTCAAACTCACCCAAGTGGCCAATATGAAGTGTGACAACAGCAAGTGCATCCTTTGTGCAGAAATCAGGGTCTTGGTGATAAAGTAAGGTCGAATTCCAGATTTGCTACTTATCAATGGTCTTTGACAAGTCATTCGAACTCTAGCTTAAGTTCCTTCATCTAAAAAATGTGGAATATAATTTCTTTGCAGAGTTGCGAGGAGCAAAGCTAATGCACTAGAAGCATCTGACATAGAGTTTGGCAAAAAGCAAGGGATCATAGATAATGGCTGTCAAAATTAAGATAAATTGGGGTGGTAGCTCTGGAATATAATGTTTTTTACCAAAGTTGCACTTGACATAATTATTTTAGAGTGAATGTTTTGGATTTTAAACATCATTCTTCAAAGCTTGTAACAGCAACAACAGCAGCAGCAACAACAACAATAACAATAGCAGCAGGGGCAATAATTAATTGAGGGCTTACTATGTGCCAGGCACTGAGTTTCATGTTTCATATTCATTATTCCATGCAAACCTTATGCTTACTTTGTAAAGTAGTATTATTATCTTCATTTTTTTGTTGAGGAAATTGAAACTAAAAGAGGTTACTTCACTAACTTGCCCAAAGTCACACATAATTAGTCATTTGTGGTCCTGGAGTGGAACATGGGTCTCTCTGACTTGGCTATAATTCTCCAATGCAGACAGTTCCTCTTTAGCAGACAGATACAGAAATAGAACTTTTGACTTATAAGCAATTTTCACAATCAGTGGCATCAAGATTAATTTATGTGCATAATAGTGTAATGAACCAATGCCAGTATTTTTTTTTTTAAAGTGGGGTGTGTGTGTGTGAAGAATTTCAGAGTTTCTGGCAGTGCGCTGTTAGGATTTCCAGCCTAATCTTTTGTCAGGGTATTGCTATTTTTGACAGAAATGAGGAAAAGAAAAAGGGAGAATTTGGAGGCAAAACTAGATGACCTGAACTATTTATGTCATTTGAACTTCCACCTACACATGCTGGGGTTCTCTACAATCTAACTCACTTTAAGAATAATTGGAGTATCTCTCAGAATGAAATAAGATGCTAAAATTCATGATATATTCATATGCAAAAATTTTTTAAAAATCAATTTTTCCCTTTTTAACTCCTTAACCCAACCAAAATCATGCCTTTCAACCCCAATGTTAACATGGAGGTTCCCCAAAACACAGACATGACTCCCAGAGTTAGACAGGGTCTATTAGTATTGTGGTGCAATCTGTCTCCTGTTGTGTTCTGGTGTCAATGTTGAGAAACTCATTGTTTCTTTAGGAAGCTTCACCTATTTTCAAAGAGTTCCCATTAACAACAACAAAAACAATGAAAATCCTTATTTTTTATTGAGTTTATGATATGCCAAGTACTGTGCCAAGTGTACTTGTCTCATTCATCCTCATAATAACCTCTGGGACATAGATGCTATTATTATCTCCAATTTACAGATTGAGATATGGAAGTTTTGATCCATTTACCATAATTTTATCATCAGCAGACTAAACTCTAATTCTTTCGGCAACACTTACGCATAAGAAAATAGCACAGAACATGCGGAGTTAAACTTCAGCTCCTTTGAATTAAACTTTTTAATGTTTAATTGATTTTCTATAATTCCACCATTGTAGAAAATGTGGAATCAGGTGGGCATCTGAATGAAGGGAAGAAGGATAGAAGAGAACATCTTTATTTCTTTATTTCTTCACACTTAAAACTTGAATGAATAGGGACAAAAATAATTATCATGATGTACATCAGCAAGATGGAGAAATTCACAAAATCAATCATTGTTTGTTTTTCTCTATTGAATTTCTGGATGTCCTTTGCAATAGGCCTGTGTTAAATTTCTTTTCTATTTGCATGCAAAATTATTTATTCTTGCAATAATTTACTTATAATTTGGACCATGTCCAAAAAATTCAACTTTTCTTAGGGCAACAGTTACTTTTAAGCCATCAGTTATCATTGTAACCTTATGATTAGTACTTTTGTTGTAAGATTAGATATTTATGAGTCTGTAATTTTAAATCCTTAAGAAATACAAGATGGTTAGAAACTTGAAGATTTAGAATATTTTTAACCTTCACTTTTTTCCGTGAAATCACAAATGCTGCACCTTACATACATAGAAACTGGTGAGTTGTAGTCTTATGGTCAGATATTTAACCTAAGTGATATGAAATGACTAAATTTGTCTATATTAGTGTCTGTTTTAGAAATCATACATGAAGAAGCAACATTTTGTAGTGCTTCAGGATCATACAGCTTTATCATACCTAGGAAAAGGAAAATCACTTAATGGTGGAATGATCATGTCCACCTTCCAGCATACAACCGTATGTCACATAGGACTGATTAATGCTAGCCTACACTAAAGCTGTTCTGGTAAAGGCAAACTGTCTCCAATAAAGAAAGAAAAAGCCCTTCAGGCAGATGGACAGTTTAAGAATAAAAATTAGCCTACAGTCTTCGTTTATACCATCTGAAGACATAAATGAGAACTTAGTTTAACCAAAAAACTGTGATGTATTTTTGCATGGTGTTTGAATGGATTTTATACTTTCAATTGAATCAGAACTAAGTTAAAATAAATTCCCAACACTACTATCATCTTTTCAGAATCATTTGTCTTGAGTCTACCTGTCAGTATATTCTCCTCCCTTGCAAGATACACAATAATCTCATTTAAAATCATAGAGTTCTATGACACTAAAACAGCTGACACAGTTTCTTGCTGCTTACTGTTGTAGTACTATTCCTGAGTGATTGCCTATCAATAGCAATATCACTGTTTTATGTGACTAGGTTTCTGAACAAATACTTAAATTTATTTTTAGATCACTTTCTCTTTTGGAAAGTTGTGATTTATATATGCATTATTTCCATTTCCAGTGGCATCAGCTTTAACCTCTACTATCTACCTATCTGGCTTCTCTCGATCTATCTGGCTACTCACTCTAGTGAGTGTAGCCATGAATTAAATCATCTTGTGAATTAATTGTATTGTGTTTTGATTTGGTTTAACAGAAACATGCTATTTGTATATTACCTTAAGAAGGAAAAAGATAGGGGTCCCTGGGTTGTTCAGTGGGTTATAGCCTCTGCCTTCGGCTCAGGTCATGATCCCAGGATCCTGGGATCAAGCCCGGCATCCAGCTCTCTGCTCCGTGGGGAGCCTGCTTCCTCCTCTCTCTCTGCCTACTTGTGATCTCTGTCTGTCAAATAAATAAATAAAATCTTAAAAAAAAAAGAAGGAAAAAGACAAGAAAATATTAGACTATATAGTTGATTACCTAATCTATTTTTCATAGTATATATAATGTGGTATTAAATAATACTACTATAAATAAAACGTAGAACAGATTTGTTGCAACAAATCGGTGAATTACATTTTCATGAATGGGACTACTTCAGCTTTCTTAAGATGAAACTGTGTTTGAAAAACATGAAATAATTGACATTTAAAAGTTAAGAAATTTAAAAAAAGAAAAATTAAGAAATTTCTTCTTGCCAAGTTCTGAAAAGCATTATTTCTTAAAGACTCAAAAATCTACAACATTGTACTACAGTTGTATACAGCAACATTAACTGGACTTGAATATGGCCATTCCCTTCAGAAGGACTATGGTAGTGTGCCAGATGGCCAGTGTGGTCACAACAGTCCTGCTTTATGCATATTTTCCTGGTTATTTCTTAACAATGCCTATTTTCACTAATAAGTTTGAAAGATAAATTATATGGTCACTGTCGTTAGTGGTCTCTAGTTCTCTGTAATTCATACAACTCTTTTATCTTATAATTGACCTCCTTCATACACCATCAGCCTGAGATTTGTGAATATCTAAATGCATGATTACTGCTCCAGTAGCCCTCATCTAGTTCATATATGTAGAAATACACAATTAACTCCTCCTTAATGATGAATAGAAGCTTTTGTTGAATTTTCCCCTTTAGTATTACCTTCTGTTTGTTTCCACTTACACAGTGTGATCTTAACTAAAGTAATTCCTTTGTAATGTCAGCTATTTTTTGCCTTATAGATCTTTATCATAGGAGTCACGATACTATCACCATAACTTAATTATGTGAACACTCTCATATTTATCTTTTAACCAGGGTGGTACTAACAATTTCATGTAATATCTCCTTATTGCTGCTTGCTAAATGGTTCTTAACTACAAACTCAAAACTGGCTAATTTAATTTTCCAACCTTGAACTTGTGCTTGGTATGTGCCAAACTCTGTGGAAGTCACTGAGCATACAGAAATAAAAGACATGCCATTCATATTATCAAGAGTTATTAGCTCTCTTCATAAAATAGTCTTTACATTTGTTCGTTTTACATCTCTGCATATTTTTTCTTATCTTACCATCTTTCTTATGAAGGTAGTGCCAAATGATGTGTGTGTGTGTGTGTGAGTGAGTGCTATGAGAGAAGGCAGATTCAAGCAAAGACATTCTACTTCAACATGTATACTTTTATGTGCATAGAAATGAAGAGATGTTAAAGAGCTAGGCTACTTGCTATTTCAGGTAAGACCCCACAGGTTGGTTGTTTCTTGGGGAGTTACAGCAATTTCAATTTAGATTTATGGTCTGAAAATGTACTTTCATCAATTTAACCAGTGCCAGTTGTCTGCTCAAGGATGACCAGCATCCCTGCAGAAACTAAAGCAAAATAAAATATCCTTATTTTTATTCAGTTTCCTACCATCTATATATTCTTGTACTCTCTTCTGGTAGGTAGGATGTTACTAAAAGAATATTGACCCATAAAATAAAAGGACCTGCTCATTGTTGTAAACCTGACTGATACCTTCCATTCAAATACAGGTCATATCATTTTCTCTAGTCTCTCTGGTTGAGAATCCTGGCTTTTATGAGACTGTCCTGGGAATCTTTTCTGACCTATTTATTAGGTATTCCTTCCTGAGTAGAGCTGGTTAGGCTCAGAAAACCTTAGGTGGCCCAATTTCTAGTTCCTGGTTATAAATACTCTAATGTGAATCAGAAAGAGATGATTCACTTCACTGCAAATAATGGTTTTAAGATTCCTAAGTCACCTAGTAATGGGATTCTTTTGTATTTTGTAAGTGCCTTTCAATTTCAGAAACATGACTACTTGACATTCTAGAGGAAGTAACTTTAAGGTGTTGGCTTTTCCAGTGAGTTTAAATATAATATCCTTGTAAGAGGCCTGAACCAAACTACCCAAATTTCCAAGAAAGTAATTGATAAACATGAATGTTCTATATATTTATTTGTATTTATTATTTACATTACAAGTTAATAGCTAAGGGACACTATCACAGTCATGTTCATTCTTCCCCTTGGGAAAACCATAATGACTAATATTGTATATTGAGGACTATAACTGCCAAGGAAGCAAAGATGAAAAATTCTTATATCTGTAATTAATTGTATCTGCTTCTCTTTTGGAAAGTCCATACCAGCATAACCAACAATTATCAGGAGCTTCCTCAAGGACTATTATCAGGTCTTCAGGTCAGTCATTATATGATATTGAACACCTACATTTATTTCATTGCAGGGATGTACACATCAAGGACAATGGATATTCAGTTCCAACTTTGTATAGCAAATACTGACAAATTACTAATTTTCAGGTTCTTATTGTTTGTTTTAGGGCCCATAAAGAATTTTTGTCACAACTTTAACTCAAACAGTCAAAGCTTGATACAATTAAGTTATAGTCAATGATAGGCTGGCAACCTGGCTCTCCCTGAACCAGAAAAGGCGGCTTTGTAGCATTTGCCAGTTTCCATAGTGTAAATTTTCCAAGCATTGCTAAGTTCTCCTCTATTTTAAAAACTGGCTCTCCTTAAATTCCAGAATATTAACAATTGGCTTTTCAGAGTCTATACAAGCGGATCCCAGCACACCATTTCTTAACATCTTTTTTTTTTATTGTGTTATGTTAGTCACCATACAGTACATCGTTAATTTTTGATGTAGTGTTCCATGATTCATTGTTCATATAAAACACCCAGTGCTCCATGCAATCTGTGCCCTCCTTAATACCCATCACCAGACTCACCCATCCCTGCACCCCACTCCCTTCTATAACCTTCAGTTTGTTCCCCCAGATTCCATAGTCTCTCATGGCTTGTTTTTTACTAGTTGCAATCTAGTTTTGAAATTGCATCTAGTCTTCTCCTAATGATTTTTTTATTAGATTCAGAAGACACATTAATAAACCATCTCTTAGAAAACACTATTTTACAGGTAGTGGTATCAGTTTACATTGGACCTATTATCTTCATTTGTAGCTAGGGACTTTTTAAAAAGTATGGGACTGAAGGAAGCTCACCATCACCTCTTAAATTCCCTCTCATTCACATAGGAAAAGTATGTGGGCAGAAAGAAAGTTACAGACAAATTAGTGGAGAAAATAAAATGTAGAAAAAAGTCATAAGTGAGTACATAAGATGGAGTACATTAGAGAAAGTATAAGGAAAAATAGAATGTAAAAAATGAGATTGATACATAAAGACCATTATAATTTTTAAAAATGCACATTAACATACAGGTAAATAGATGTTGTGGCATAATGGTTGTTTGACTGCAAAATGAGTATAGTTGGGATTAATTCTGCCCTCCATAGCCATCATTTAATTCAGTTTTGGTAACTCTCAGGACCACCTATATGAATGGAATTCATGTCGATTTCATGGTATTAATTTTATGGAACCATTTTATTATCCATTTAAATTTCTTAAACTCCACTCTCCAAGAAAGTGTTATATTGCAAAGATTGCAACCTAGGCTTCTCATCCCTATTACTGCAGATATTTCCCTAGGAATAGTGCTTGGAGTTAGGTGAAGAAACCACTTGCATTTTCTTGCTGAATTCCTAGAATATTAAAGTGGATGGGGCACCTGGGTGGCTCAGTGGGTTAAGCCTCTGCCTTCAGCTCAGGTCATGATCTCAGGGTCCTGCGATCGAGCCCTGCATAGGGCTCTCTGCTCGGTGGGGAGCCTGCTTCCTCCCCTCTCTCTGCCTGCCTCTCTACCTACTTGTGATCTATCTCTCTGTGTCAAATAAATTTAAAAAATCTTAAATAAATAAATAAATAAATAAAGTGGACAAGTTAGAAATAGCAGCTATTCATTGGGAGATGAGGTAAATTCATTGAGAGATTCATCAAAGGGAAGGGAAGTCCAATAAGATGAGCTTGACTCAGGAAGAAAAAAGGCCTTTGTAGTCATAGGTGAAAAGGAATTTTGAGTGTAACATTGAGGCTGTTGCACAATTCTTGTAAATTTTTTTTTTCTGTACGTGTAGGTTCTGGGGATGAAAATATTAAAAGCTGCTTTGTTAGGTTTTTATAAAACATACTGGGGTCTAGGAGGCAATATATTAGAACAGCTCTAACAACCCTTGATGTTGTAACTGATGCCATCTCCTCTAGAAAGAGCTTCTGAGGTCTTTTTCATGCTGTTGGATTTCATTTCCAGAACTCAAGAAAGAGAGAGTCACAGAATTGTGTCATTACAACCAAAACCAGGAATCTACTGGAGGGCAAGAGGTCAAGTTCATTTCTAATCTTCCCTGGAAGTTTTCCCATCATTATCAGTGACCTCATGGCTGGAAAGTTTGAATTTTACTAAGAGCTATGAACAGAGAATGGCTTTAATTAAAGAAAAAGATAGTCAATAATTGTTGGTTTGACGTTTATAAGACAATAATTCTGGTAAAATCATACTCCATGAGAGAAATGGAAAGTTCTGTTATGCTATTACCAGAAGCAGAGAATAAAATTAATTTAACTTGAAATAAATCTTCACAAAAGTTATAACAAACATACCGGGCAGCTTCTGAATATCTCTCCAGACATCTAAACACTGTTGCCTGGCGAAGATGATTTCGGAAATAAGCTGGGTTTAAAACAATGCTCCTGTAAGAATATAAAAGAGATGCCAATGTTACTAGGTTTTTAAAAGTCAATTACCAGAATTGTATAGGAATGAAATAACATGTATTCAATTTTATGTATTATATATTTTAAAAGATACTAATGAATGAGACCATTTTCTTCCTGTAATTGTCAGTTAAGACAAATAAACAAGCATTATTGAAAAACTAATTATGTTTGCATGTTAAAAGAATTTGATTTATAGCACTGAACATCTTTTATAGATATGACAGTGACAAAAAACTGAATCCAACTTGTATTACATATAAGACATGATATTATTTTATTTGCTTATGTTAATAAATCAGGCAAAAAAGGTTACTTATGGTGTGTGTACTCATAATGAAGGATGAGGTTATTAGCTATTGAATTTCAATCAAAAGAAAGGAACTGGAATTTGGGTGACATCATAATTTGCACTCAATAATTAGGTTCTTAGTGGAATGAAAGGAATCTGTACCATTGGTTGAGGACTCTGGTCTTGACCTTGCCACTTTTGGTTAGGCCTTAATCACTTTGGATTTCATTTCTTCTTTATTGAAATTACAATGGTTTGGCTTGAGTATAAAATGAGGTATCTATCCTTATTTGTTGATTCTACCATCATCAAGTTTTAGGGTCCCAATTAATGTCCAGATGAAAAGATGATCATTCCCTACTGGTCTTCTCGCCTGGAGATATACTGGTAGACATTTCCCTTCTTTCATTGATCAAGAGCTAAGCACTGTTCAAGGCATTTGATGTAATGAGGTGAACTAGACAGATGTAATCTATGGCTCATCACTGAATGGGGAGATTATTAATGAAAGTTTGAAATGTAGCTTCTACTAACAGAGTATATTGTGTTACTGATGTGGGATAGAGAATGTTACAGAACCAACACAGTATTATGAAGCAAACTTTTTGTGAGCCTGTTTTAACAAGTTAATATGAATCACTTGGAATTAGTCCGTTATTTAAGTAAGTGTTTTTTTGTCTTTTTTGAGAAGTTCACAGAGCTTTGTGAGAATCAGATGTAAGCTATGTACTTCTGCCCAGAAAAATGCACCCAAACATAATTGCCTAAATTTAGGGAATTCATGTGATCCCTGAAGCCTAGTCATATCCAGATTATAAAACATCCCAACAAAAATAATTCCATTCCCAGAACCATCGTTTATAGAAAGAATAAAGTAGAAAAGGAACATCTATCTGGCCCATGCAGAATCATAGAATAATGTGATGATGAGATGGATGGCTTGAACAACTTGTCTCACTTTAAACACAACTTCACAGAAACCAAAGAGGTTATGGGAACTTTCTAAAATCATACACAACAAATTAGCTGAAGAAAGGTTTCAAGTTTATTCTGTTTCCTATCTCTAGCCTCAGTACTTCATATTACACCTATGGCTTTTTGCATGATGATTTCTGAATTAAAGGGGCCTAAGTTAGTGATGTTTTATGTTACCCTATGACTAATAATTTGTACAAATAAATACATTAAACCCCCAGAATATACATTATTTCCTTTGGTGATTTCTGATTGAAATGTTGGAAATTTAAAAAAACTATTACATGAGTCCTGTATCAGTATTGAAATGCTAATATTTTATATTAATTTAGAAAAAGAGTATGTTTATATGTCTTATCCTTGTAAAAGTAATTTTGTAAAAGTAGATCAGAGGGAATAAGAGCAGAGCTCTGTCAAGGGCCTAGGTCTTCTGACTGACAAGAATTTTCTTTCACATTATAGTTAATTCTTCCCTTTAACTTTGTAATCATTCATTCACTTGTGCAATCTTACTAAGTGTCTACAAATGTGATGGGACAAAATCCTTACTGAATGGATGTTTCTAGCCTTTGACATCTCTTTGCCCATGATGTAGTATTCTGGCATTGCTGAGCTGTTCTCTAAGAATCTTGCTTTGTCAGACAAGTTCTTTCCCCTCCACCCCCCACCCCCCGGACAAGTTCTATTGATAAAAATGCAAAGACCGGAGAGAAGGATGGGGTGTGGTGGAAAAGAGGAGTAGTGAGAGAAAGGTTTAGTAGAAGAGGGAGGATGGAAAGGAACAGTCATCAAAATAGTTTGGGATGTAAGTGAAGAAGAAAATTTTCATGAGTAGTGAGGGTTGATGAGATAAACATGGGAACTGTTTCCGTGTGACTTCTAAAAAGGATAGATATTTTAAAAAATTGCTTGTAATTACATTTCTGGTGTTGAAGAAATGCAAGTAGAGAACATGAGCTTAGAAATCACTATTGCTAAACCGGAAGAGTTTCTTTTAATCGTAATATAACGCTAGCTACATGGTACCATGTGAGTCACAGTTTTATCTGAGGGACCCCAAGAAGACCTGGACCCAGTCTGCCCTTAGAGGTGGAGGTATAATTATAAAAAAAAAAAAGTTTAGAAATTTGAGATGAGATATTTGGCAATTTATTATTTTTGGCTCTCATAACTATTGCAGAATTTACTGTGTCATCATTATGATATGTCTTATTAGATATTTGGCAAAGAAATGCTAATGGGGATTATGAAGCCTAGTTTTTACACTTTTAGTAATTTATTTGATGCTTTCTAAAATAACATACCCTTTTAAAGATGTATTTTATGTGCCTACAACTTGTAAAGGAAATGTTGATTTAGCTTTAAAAGTTCTTAATCATTTATCATTTGATGCCATTTGAGGAGCTGTAGGAGGTAGTCTAGGACCAAAATGGACAATCTGATGGGGGCTATAGTGAAAAAAGAAACAAACAAACAAAAACCCCAGCAACCCTACAATTATAATCAGAGAGAGAAGAACTCTGTGCTGATGGGCCTGATTTTATCACAGAGGAAATAACTCTGATTTAGCTATGTTGATAGGGCTTTTGGTAAAAAACAAGATCATGTTAAAGAGAATAACTAAATTGCAGAACTCATTGAATTTTTGTCAGAAGAATAGAGATAGTGTTAGTAGCAGGCCATGATTGCTCATTGAACTGACTAGCGCTGAACTGACTAGAATGAGATCATGTAAAATAATAAATATTATAATAGATAAATTCACTTGTCAAATAATTTATTTTTCTCTTAGTGATTGATATGCCACTTCCATTATATGTAAGTTTATATGCACAGCTGGATCCATGGCTGGACTTTGTATCCCACACTTTTAATCTGTCTATTTCTATGCAGAACGAATTGTTTTAATTATTGTCACTTTAAAATACATCTTAATTTCTGGAAGAGAAGAATTGCCTAATGCTGTCTTTCTGAAAAAAATTTGTTGTCTGGGATGTTTATTCTTCTTGATGAACTTTATAACCCTCATCCTTTAAAGTTACAGCATTTGGTGGGTTTTCATTGTGTTAAGAAAAAAAGCATTAGATTAATTTTAGTTAGAATAGACATTTTTATACCATTGTCTTCCCATCCTGGGATGTGACTTTTCTCTTCTTCATTTAAATACTTTTTCTCCAGTAATTTTTAACCTTCTTTTTCCTTTTTTTAAAAACAGAGGTTTCACTAATTTCTTATTAAATCTTAAGTTTTAAAATTTTATGTAAGAATTATACATGAAAATATATATTTGTGTGAATGTGTATGTATGTATGCATATATATATACTATGTATATATATGTAGACCTATCTATACCTTATATGTATATATATTTATCTTACTACTTAAAACATGATCATCAGCACCTGAGAGTTCATTAGAAATGTAAAATCTTGATTCCCATATCAAACCTGCTCAATCTGCATTTTAACAAAACCCCCAGGTGAATTGTATGCATCTTAAAGTTTGAAAGCATTGTATATATTCACAGTAAGAATGGGATTTTTCCCATTATTACCTAAATTCTTTTTTTAAAAATTTTATTTATTTGACAGAGAGCGATAGATGACAAGTAGGCAACAGCATGACCTGAGCCAAAGGCAGAGGCTTAACCCGCTGAGCCACCCAGGTGCCCCCCATTATTACCTAAATTCTTATTGCTAGCATTTACATATGTATTCTAAAAATATTTATTTATTTATTTATTTGTTTTAATTTTTATTTCTTTTTAAGATTTTATTTATTTATTTGACAGAGAGAGATCACAAGTAGGCAGAGAGGCAGGCAGAGAGAGAGGGGAAGCAGGTTCCCTGCTGAGTAGAGACCCCGATGCGGGGCTTGATCCCAGGACCCTGAGACCATGACGTCAGCTGAAGGCAGAGGCTTAACCCACTGAGCCACCAGGTGTTCCCAAAATACTTATTTTTTATAGAACTACCCTATGACCCAGCAATCACACTACTGTGTATTCACCCTAAAGATACAAATGTAGTGATTCGAAGGGACATGTGCACCTGAATGTTTATACCAGCAATGTCCACAATAACCAAACTATGGAAAAAACCATGTCCATCAACAGATGAATGGATAAAGGAAATGTAGTGTATATATACAATGGAATACTATGCAGCCATCAAAAGGAAGAAAATCTTGCCATTTGTAACGATGTGGATGGAACTATAGAGTATCATGTAAGTGAAGTAAGTTAATCAGAGAATCACTTCTCGGCCTTTTGGCTAAGATCAAGTGAAGTTAATCAGAGAAAGACAATTATCATATGATCTCTCTGATATGAGGAATTTGAGAGGCAGGGCCAGGGGTCACGGGTGGTAGGGAGGGAAAAAAATAAAACAAGATGGGATCAGGAGGGATACAAACAATAGGAGACTCTTAATAACATGAAACAAACAGGGTTGCTGCGGGGTGGGTGGGGTAGGGATAGGGTGGCTGCGTTATGGAGATTGGGCAGGGTATGTACTATGCTGAGTGCTATGAAATGTGTAAGCCTGATGGGTCACAGACCTGTATCCCTGGGGCAAATAATACATTATGTGTTAATAAAATATACTTATTTTTATACCTTTTTGACCTAATATTACAATAATTTAGTTGTTCACATCATCTGCAAATAATGATGGTTGGTACTGCTTCTCAATATTTACATGTTTTTCTTCTCTTACTGCATACGTTACAATATTTTTTAAAGGAATTTAAGTAAGTGAGGTAATCTAGGAATGATTTACTATTTCACTGATAATTGTGATTATGGATTGATATGAGAAACATTATTTTTTTCCAAGAGTTATTATTACAAATAAATGTTTATTTTTTTCAAATATCCTTTGGATCTATCAACATGATCTTGTGGACTTTGTCCTTTGACTTTTTGTAGGGATGATTTGAATTAATTACTGATTCAAAATAACACTGAAGTTAATAAATAAACAACATTAAAGTCAAGGATTGAGAAAGTTAATAAAAGAAGAAGTATATCCCGGACAAAAAGTGAACAAATATAAAAATAAGGCTGTTCTATTATTATTATTGTTATTATTATCATAATGCTGCAATTTTTATAAAATATTATGTTGGTATTGAGTTGCCAGAAGTTTTGAATTTTTTTGGTCTTTTAGCATTTTTTTTTAAGATTTTTATTTATTTATTTATTTGACAGAGAGAGAAATCACAAGTAGGCAGAGAGGCAGGCAGAGAGAGAGGAGGAAGCAGGCTCCCTGCTGAGCAGAGAGCCCAATGTGGGGCTCGATCTCAGGACCCTGAAATCATGACCTGAGCTGAAGGCAGAGGCTTTAACCCACTGAGCCACCCAGGTGCCCCTTTTTTTGGTCTTTTAACCAAACCAAATGGTTTAGTTTTAGCCATTCCTTTCCCTATTCTTTCTGTCTTTTAGTTCATTCAGTTCTACTTCATTTCTATTTTTGTATTTTATATTTTTGTCCCCTGTGGATTTTATTATTTCTCTTCTTATTCTTCACTTAATCTATTTATGTTTTCTTTCTGTATAAAGAAAGCATTTACAGCTATGATTATCTTTTACTGACTTTTCGTTGATTTTGACTATATCCTTAAGAATGATAGAGTATATTTTATTCTCATAATTTTTCCCCTAGTCTTTAATTATATATTTGTATTCTTCTTTGATTGAAAAATTATTTAGGATAGGACTGTTCAATTTCCAAGGGGGTAGTTTTTTTTATTATAACTCTTATTTTTAATTTCTCATTTTATTACAAAATAAACAGTATGTTGTACATTTCTGCTTTTCATATACATTACAAGTAATAGATACTGGAATTAGCAAACTTTTTAATGGCATGTAGAAAAAATAATACATACCTCATTTGTAATGTATTGTTAGTTAGAAACTGCCATAAGGGAATTTATAAGATTTTTAATGATCTAAATAAAACTGTGAAATAGGTACCTGTTTCATTCGGTTTCCTTGGGAGATCTTTTTAGACCTAAATTTTAATGGTAATGATTGTTATTTCAAAATTCAGTTTGTTTTTAAAGGCAATATTGATTTCATGTTCTTTGTTTTCCTCTTTATATTTATCCTCTAATTTTTAGAAAATTAACTTACTTTAATATACTTTTGGCAGTTTTGTGAAGCATAAATTACATACAGTAGTATTCACCTTTTTAAAGTATATAGTTTGATACGTTTTGACAAGTTTATAACCACACCACAATAAAGATATAGTATACTTCCAACTGCAACAAAAAGTCACAATGGCTGTAGGAGTTTCCTATCTATTTCTCCAGAAACGGATATGTTTTGCTTCTATTTCTCCACCAGAAGCTATGGATTTTTGCCTGGACTTTGGGAATGAGAATGTTAGCTATCACTCCTTCAGGGGCTTAAAGTTTTGGCTTTTATGAGATTAGGGATCAGAGAAGCAATTTCTTGTTTACACAAAGATGCCTAAATCCAGGTCCCTTTACCTTGCTTGGTCAGTAGCAAGGTAAATTAGCATTGATTCATCCTCCTGAATGCCACTCCTTTTCCTTTTCTAGTAAAGTGTTGAAATATTCTTTTAGAAATGGTAGATCTATGAGCGCCTGGGTGGGTCAGTGGGTTAAAGCCTCTGCCTTCAGCTCAGGTCATGATCCCAGGGTCCTGGGATCAAGCCTCCCATCAGGCTCTCCGCTCTGCTCAGCAGGGAGCCTGATTCCTCCCCTCTCTCTCTCTCTGCCTGCCTCTCTGCCTACTTATGATCTCTGTCTGTCAAATAAATAAATAAAATCTTAAAAAAAAAAAAGAAATGGTAGATCTAGAGATTTCAAAAAATGTGGATTATTTTAATTTCACCAAATAAGATATTCTTGTGGATAAGATGATGACATTTATGCTGGATAATGGCATCATTCAGTAGATTATAACGAGCTAGACAACTGGTCAATAATATTGAAGTATGGTCTGTGTTATTATGAAAGAAGGAATTTAATGTCTTGTCCTTAGCCTTTTTTGTGGACAATATTTCCGTTAGTGACGAAGATTAAGTGATTGTAAGGATGTCTATAAAATTTTCAGATGGCATAAATTTTACCTAACAAGGAACAAATATTACTGATGACAGAAGGAAAATTCATGATGATCTGGACTGGTTAAAAATAAAAATCTTATGTTATAGATTTAAAAAGTCAGTTTACAAAGACAATCATAGTTTGAGAGTGACCACATGGAAAAAGTCTGAATATTTTAACTAATCACAAGCCCAGTGTAATACTATGACAGAAATACAAAAACTGTCCATAAATCTTATGTTAAATCAATCAAATGTATTCTGTCCAAATAATAAATGATATTTTCACTAAATTGTGCCTTAGCCATAAAATCTATTGAATTCATCTATAGTTCCAAGCATCTGTGAGAATAATCACCATACTGTAGTGTGTCTAGAGTATCCAGTGGGTTGGGAAAACATAGTGCATGAAGATATGGAACAAAAATGCTATGTCTAGAGAGTTAAATAAGATTAGTGGAGACTAAGTAAGTACTTTCCAAATACAAAGACCTCCATGTGGAAAACAGAATAATTATTCTATGCAATACCAGGTGAGACCAGGCAAAACTCAGTATTATGAAGTTATTAATAGTTCAGTTCACACAAGAAGGGAGCAATGATGCAATAGGTTTTGAGAAGAGTTTTCCTTTTACTGGAATCATTTAAGTGATATTTAGAATGCCATCTGTCAAGATGTACAGAAGAAAGTCTTGAATGAGTAAGAGATTAGGCTAAATGACTTCCAAGTATATGCACAAAAATCCTTATAATATTTGCCAAGCACCATGAAGGGTCTGAGTTTTCCCCCAGTTGTAAGCTTACAAGTTAGCCTAACATGGTTTCATGGATGATCACAGAATACACGAACCTCCAAAGCCATAAACAAAGGACAGTTTCTTACAGCAATAGCAGTAGCCAGTCTCTAATCTCTTGTAGTACTGATTCTTTGAGCCACAATTCCCAGATGGCAATGCAAAGAGAACCAGGAGACATTTTCACATGCAGTAGACTGCATTTTAAGAGAGGAATCTTGAGCTTAGAGGACATAAATCTTTTATAATAGGCTGTAAGCATGCCTGTCCTTAACTCTAGAGGAAGACACTATTGCCATCCTTTAAGGCTGTGAGCAGATCTGCCTTTTCTTCCATGGCTGTTTACCACCCAAGCACCTTTGAAAAGATAGTCCAGAGCAAAGCCTAGTCAGTACCTTGTTCACAAGACATGCAAAAATGTGGGAGGCCCATGGAAAACTGTCTTCCTACATAGATAACTTTTATTCAGATATTCAGGCACTATTTGTTTATATTCCTTCTATTAACAAATAAAGGGCTCATAACAAGGTACAGATAGTTAAAATGTCATAGGAAAATGACAGGATAGCTAATATTGAAGAGTGAGTGATTACATTGTTACTTATTTATATTCTGTTCTAGGAGGAGTTTAAAATAGCTTATAGAATACATATGAGGTTAAATTAAAGTAAAAATAACTCAGGGGACAAAAGGAAAAAAATAGATAAATTAAGCTATAAGAAAATCAAAAACTTCTGTGCATCAAAGGACACTAACTATCAATAGAGTGAAAAGGCAACACATGGAACGGCAGAAAATATTTGCAAATCATATACCTTATAAGGGGTTAATTTCCAGAAAATATAAGGAGTTCCTACAACTCAACAATGTAAAAAAACAAAGAACCCAAGTTAAGGATGAGCAAAAGACTTGAATAGACATTTCTCCAAAGAAGATATATACATCGCCAATAAGCATATGAAAAGATGCTCAACATTACTAATCATTAAGGAAATGCAAATCAAACCCACAATGACAAACCACCTCACACTCATTAGAATGGCTACTATCAAAAAACCAGAAAATAGGGGTGCTTGGGTTGCTCATTCAGTTAGGCATCTGCCTTCAGCTTAGGGGTCCTGGGATAGAGTCCTGATTCAGGCTCCCTGCTCAGCGGAGAGCCTGCTTCTCCCTCTGCCTCTGCCCTTCCCCCTGCTTGTGCTCTCTCTCTGTCAAATAAATAAATAAAATCTTAAAAAAAAATTAAAAACAAACAAACCAGAAAATAGTTAAGTGTTGATGAGGATGTAGAGAATTAGAACACTTGTGCATCATTTGTCAGAATATGAAATGGTACAGCTACTATGGAAAATAGTATGGTAGTTCTCCAAGAAATTCGAAATAGAATTATAATATGATCCAGCAATTCCACTTCCGTGTATATACCCCAAATAATTGAAAGCAGGATTTCAAAGATGTACTCCCACATTCACAGGAATAGTATTTACAATAGCCAAAATGTGGAAGCAACACGTGTCCATCGACAGATGAGTGGATATTCATGATGTAGTATATACATACAGTGGAATACTATTCAGCCTGAAAAAGAAAGGGAATTCTTACACATGCTACAACATGGGTGAACCATCAGGATATTATGCTGAGTTAAATGAGCCAATCACAAAAAGGCAAGTATTTATATGAGGTACCTAGGGTAGATAAATTCAGAGAGAGAGAAAGTAGAATGATGGTTGCCAGGGGCTGAGGTGAGAGGGAAATACAAAGTTGCTGTTTAATAGAAGATAAGTTTAGTTTTGTAAGATGAAAACAGTGCTGGAGATAGACTGTATAGCAATGTGAATGTACGTAGTGTACACTTCAAGAATGTGTAAGATGGCAAATTTTATGTTACATGTGTTTTAGTACAACTAAAAATAAAACAAAAACAAAGCTGAAAGTGGAAAGCAATATTAAAAATAAAGATGCTAAGATGAAGCCTGGATGAAGTCACTACACAAAGTATTTCATAAGATCTTACAAGTTTGATTGGGATGGACTATATCTTGTTCTTTTTTTTCTTGGTTTGCTGGTGGCTAATGGAAAGAGGGATGTATAGTTTGTTTTAAATGAGCCATTTGCTCAATTCAAATATTTTATAGTTTAATCAGAAAGATCACTTTATTCAAAATTACCCTATAATGTAACAATCTGTGGCCTCAGTAACAGATTTTCTGTAAGGGAGCTATATGGTTGCTTCTTAGAGCTTCTTTCAACATGGCTGTTATCTTAATACCAAATCTCAATCTAGTAACCTAAATTCCAGAGTAGGTGGAATGGGACTATAAAGAGCATGTAAGCAATTGTATTGTCACTATGTAAGGATTCAGTGAAATCTTAGTGATTAGATCTTATTTGGTCACTTGGTTCACTACAGAAGATACATCAAAAACTAACAATGCACCACATGCTGATTAATTGAATTTGAATTAAAAAAATGAAAAAAAATAGTATTTTACAAAAAAAATTTTAAATTTTTAAAAAAATAATGAAAAACTAAAATAATGTATAACAGTCCATAATTTATTTAGAAGAATTGAGAAGTCCATGACTTCATTTTAAATATTTCACATTGACAAGCAAGTTAGGACAATAGAATGACCCAGTTTAACAGTATGTGGGAGAAATGAACTACTTTATGAAGATTAGAGCATAAAATCAGAATTAAAGACATTGGTTTTTGAAATAAGAAAATGATAGTAGAAAAGCACATAGCTCTGCCAAAAAAAAATAGTAGCAAAGTATTTTCTGCAAAAGCATGAAAGTAAAATCTAACTCTTTAGGAAAACAACAAGAAATCATTCTTAAATTATTTCTTGAAATCCCAGCATGGACATGCACAACAGAAAACAAGTTTAGAGAAGACAAACGGGACTAACTCAAACATTATCCCTGATGTTTTGCAGCTCCAATTACCACTAATTACATGTGGAAAATATTAAATTACTCAAATGAGCAACACTTTATTTCTTGACGTAATCAAAAGTCAGTGGGATAAATGTTTGAAAATTTTGCTATATTGTCACAGTATTGAAAAATAAATAGAAGGGAAATATTATATTGTCTTCATTATAGAATTAATAATAAACATACATTAAAGAATGATGAGGATCTATGTTTAAGTATGAGATTTCCTCATTTAGAAAAATAGAATGAAGAGTAAGGATGCAAATAATAAATTTGATAGGTCTTTAATATCAAGAAATAGGAACCTTTGAAAGGAGGCCTCCTACGGCTTTTAGCCTTCCATATTCTTCATCAACATAAATATCACTGGTTAACATGCAACAAATAATCATCAAAAATAAGTATGACATCCTAGTAGATCTTTACAAATGTGCAACAATATGTCTTTTTGAGCAGGGGAACATTTATTTTTCTTTACATTCCTTTCATGTTTTAACTCTGTATTCATTGGAGACCTCTCCATAATGGAAAGTAATGCTCACCAATATTATTTATCTTTATATATACACACTTAGAAAATTTCTGATACATAATGGACACTCAATGAACATTTATGGATTAAAATGTTACTGAGTGACTGAACAAACTTTTCCTCAGGAGACACAAGAGAACCTAATCTTATCTAAGATTCACCAATGAGATCTACATCTATTATAAACTGAATATACCAAGGGCCCTCTCTATTGCCTTTTGCACTTATATCCCAGTTGGACATCAGATTTACACAATTTCATCACTCCTACCTGTATGCAGATGTGATCAGTAATGAAAGGCAGTTTATGTAATTAAAGGATATAAAGATGAAGACAGATAAGTAGGCCCTTTGGGAAAAAATTTCAATACAGCATTATTTTTCACAATTTTACACCCAAAGAAAAAACTCCACATTTTTGTAGACTCTAATTGTGTCTTCCTTTTTTTTTTTTCTCCATCTGTCAAATGCTTGGATAGAGTAAGCATGAAATGGTTTCCCATTTATTTTTCATCTACATTGTAATCCAAAAAGACTATCTAGTAAAGGCTGTTAGTAAATCACTTGGTCAGCTCTCCCAACAAAACTGTCTTTGAGTAATACAGTATATCAACCTATCTTTTGACATTTTCATTTTTTGTTCTCGACATTTTCTCTTAAAAAAATAATACAGTGTTGGCCCTATTATCTTTTCTTTAAGGCCTGTAAACCAAATACTGGCTATCAACTTTTCTGTAGAAGAGCTATCAAGATTTAGAGACAAAGATGTAGATGTAAGGCTCTATTCATCTGTTTATGTAGTATTGAGGGGGAGGAGGGTGGAGCAGTGGTGTTGGTGGGTTAAGAACAGCATGACAAATATCACATGTATTTTTCTATTCTCTGTGTTGCTGGGGTGGGATGCATTTTAGAATGATTACTTTGAAAAGTACAATTAATAAATTCTCCTCTGTTCTAACCTACCAGAAATTACTTATGATTCATTCAGCAACAATTATTGAGTATAAACCATGTTCCACACATTGAACAGGTTCTAAAGAAAAGAGCCAGAAGGGTAAATACATACTTAAACTAAGATTTTGGGTAGCCCTATTGTATGGAAATAGATGTCTGCCTGCATTTTATTATTATTTTTTTAATGCTGCCTTCAACTGGCAGTTACGTAAGGATCCTTAAAATGAACTTAAATAAATTATAGTGGCTTCTGTAGTTTCACTGGATAATGAAATGGGATGTGTATTTCTTTTAGAATTTGATAATTAAGAGGGATTTTTTGATAGCAGAATCAAAGCCACTTGCATTTTACCAAATATTAATGTCGCTCATACTAACATCATGATTTTTTGGTCTGAAGACTAATAAATGACATCCAGATAACAATATTTTACCTACTATAAAGCCCCCTGTAGCTCCCACACCAAAGGAGAAATATTACTGCAACACTTTATGAAATAATTGGACTTTTGACAATTGTCCATGATTTCCCTTTGATGAATTAAGAAAATCAGTGGGATCATACCACAATGGGAACTGTATTTACGTATAAAGTGTCCATTCTGCCTAAATCCTTAGATTAAAGCCAAAATTTGAATTGGATATGGACTTTGATTATGGGAAAAGCTCCCAATGTTGGATTCAATGTTTAGTTATAGGCCAAATTACCATTACTGAAAGTGACTCTAATTAAGGAAGTCTACTAATTACTAACACTATAAATAAGAATGTTATGGTTTCTCTTTGAAATACAAAGGGATTTTCTAATGTGTTTATTACACTTTTTATAACCTATTCTCTTTGACTCAAAGCGTAGAGTTGCAATCTGTTGTGACTTGTACCAAATAAAGTGTCATAGCATATTACTTTGGAAAGAATAAATTTTCCAGATATTTTTAAAAGTGCTGCCTTTTCTGTGAATATAATGGCAATAGCATGTATCATGCTCCTTTTGTTTAAAAAAGTTATGTTAGATACCAAGGAACTAAGCCTAAAATGAAAGTTTCAGCCCAATTGTGAAAAATTATATAGATACTTATATAACCAACAATAAATGAGTTGAACTTGAAACAGTTAATTGGGGGATGTATACCAAAAAAGGTGGAAAAACAAAAGCCTTGGGCAAAGGGTCTTCAATGACAGGAAAATGTAAAACTTGGAAAGAAGTCAGGAAGAAGTGAGTTTTGAGCTGCATGTTAAAATGGTTACATTTAGGGAAAAAAGGCAGAAAATTCAAATTGGAAGAGTGTCTCCCCAAATGACTGGGTGATAGAGGATATCAAAAACTGCCATGTACATTTGCTCGACTAAAATAATAAATTGACTATGAAGAAAGGCAGAAGCCCATTAAGGTTCTGTTCATTAGTTAAAGGATTTTTAATTTTATGGAAGAAATTAACAATGCTTCACAGATTACTAAAGAAGCACATGATGAAAACATGTTTTAAGAAGACAATCACTGCAACTATTCTGAAAAAAGATACAAAAGCTGGGAGGATTCTAAGTGTGCTATGAACACTTTGAGAATACAGTGATTCTCAAAATGAGGCCTGTAAATTCCCAAGGATTCTTTGGCCCTTTTGGGGCCCTGACATCATCGTCATCATCATCATCATCATCATCATCATCATTATTATTATTTTCATAATAATATTTAGATATTATTTACCTTTAGCACTATGTTGACATTTGTACTAATGTTGCAAAAGCCATAGTGGGCAAAACTTCAGCAATCAAATCATTGATATCAAACTGTTCTAGTATTCATTAAGTGTATTCTTTACCATTGTATATACTTGTCCCCCCCCCCCAAATGATAAATCTCAACACTTGAGTGCATGTCTTTTTAATATTTGGCATGATGAGACAGGATACATGCATAAAGCACTTCTCTCTCAAAGTATGCTGACTGTCCTGATGAAAAGAACTTGTGCCATTGTATGCATTTGTGAGCTGACTTAGCTGCTGTTCATGGAACACCACGTTTTACATGGAAGAACAACTAACAAATGGATTATCAGACTTCGAGTTTGGCAGACTTTTTTTGAAAATGAAATAAGTGTGCCTGTCACTTAAAGAAACACAACTGACAACATTTATTGCCAGTGTTAGAAGTTTGAGCTTTCAAGCAAAAATTAGAATTTTGGAAAACATATCTGTCACTATGAGCTTGACAGCCACCCAATGCTTAACAACCTTCTGATGAGATTGGTGATACTAACACGTACAATTTAAAAAATTTACTATTGCGTAATAGAAATATTATGCAATAGTAAATTGCAAATAATGCAATATTTTCCAAATAACCAAAGTATGATATTACTAAATCATAACAATCCATTCAAAGTATAAGAAAAACCAATGGCTTTCAATGTAACAGAGTTCAAGTTGATTGATAATGGTTCCAGGATCCACATTATAATTAATCTTTAAGAAACTTTCACTTGTCAAGTCTTGGGGTAGTATCAAAGAAGAATATTCAGTATTATCTGAAAAGTCTGTTAACATTCTCTTTCCTTTTCTAATTATGCATCTGTGTCAGATTGGATTTTCTTCATACAGTGCAAACACATGGCAACAGATTGAATACAGAATCAGGTATGAGAACTCAGTTTCATTTTATGATCCCATACATTAAATAGATTTGCAACATGTAAAACAAGAATATTCTCTATGTATTTTTAAAAATATAGCTATTTTTAATAAAATATATTTTATGTTAACATGTAATAGGTTTATTATTTGTAATAATTATTATTTGTAAATGAATAACTAAAAATTTTTAAATTTCTGTATTTTAGTTTTTAATATAGATATATATAACCCAAATAAATCAAAAGCTCTTTTTGGATCCTCAATAACATTTAAAAATAGAATGGTTCATAAGGCCAGGTTGAGGACTATTGTATAAACAAATAGTCAAAATTTGAATGAAGGCTTTACCTATAAGAATGAAGAAGAGGCACATGGGAGATACTTGTTTAATAATTTGCACTATATCACGCCACCATTTTACCCTGTTTTTTAAAACCAAAATATCTCTGTCTCCTTTTTTGGGGTACATACATTTGATGTCTCAATGTTATTCTCACATTTTTTTCTTTCCACAAAAACCAAGGTTCTATAAGAAAGTCTTACAGGAAACAAAAGTCTAAAAAAATGAAAAGATTAAAATTAATTATATAGTGAAGTTATATATTAGATTTCTTTCATCTACTGATCTTTTGTAAAACACCACAAAAATAGCAAATACTATTTTTGTGAAATTAACTGTCTTGTGTAAGTTAACTGTCTTGTGTAAAAGTTGTATTTGCTAACAAAAGCTTAATAATTGATAATATCATGGCATCTGGGGGGCTCAGTTGTTAAGCATCTGCCTTTGGCTTAGGTCATGATCCCAGGGTCCTGGGATTGAGCCCCTCATCATGCTCCCTGCTCAGTGGGAAGCCTGTTTCTCCCTTTCCCACTCCCCCTGCTTGAGTTCCCTCTCTGTCAAATAAATAAAATCTTAAAAAATAATTGATAATATCATATGAACATTTTTATCCAATTAGAAAATTATTTTGTTTCAGGTAACCTACAAAAGTCATGTGGTCTGCATTTCCTCCAGTGAGGAAGATTCTTTTTCTTTCTTTCTTTCTTTTTTTTTTGGTGAAGATTTTATTTATTTATTTGACAGAGAGAGACAGAGAGAGAGAGAGAGAGAGCACGAGTAGGCAGAGTGGCAGGCAGAGGCAGAGGGAGAAGCAGACTCCCCAGTGAGCAGGGAGCCCGATGCGAGGCTTGATCCCAGGACACTGGGATCATGACCTGAGGCGAAAGCAGATGCCTAACCAACTGAGCCATCCAGGAGCCCCCAGAGAGGAAGATTCTTAAGAATTACATGTGACAGCTATAACCTGTGAGCAAAGTTATAGGCAGTGCCATCAAGGAAACATTTCTCTCAAACTAAAGATGTTATCACTTAACATACAGTTGCTCTTCAGACTTCTATGAAAAATAAGGAAAGGTCACAGGGCCGAGAGAGGATAAACAGAAGGAATATTTGCCATAGCAATAGATGAGGAAATGAGGGAGGGTTTAGGTAAATAAAGCAGTAATAGTATAACTCCAGGATTTGCAAAATGCTATTTGAGGCTAACACAATGTTGTCAGTGATATAAAATGTCCACATCCATGAAATACATGTTCCTGAACTGTGAAAAGTAAAATGGATACCAGACTGGTACATATATTTATAAGGTAGTCAGATCTTCTAAGGTAACAGAGTCAGAGCTAGTCAGGCACACTCAACAAGAGATTTCTACCTGGAAAAGAAACAAAGAGAAAATTTAAAATATCAAACACAGGCTGGCAAGAGCTATAAAATGAAAAGGGGTTGGCATCTAGGACATGTTTTTTACCTGCTCCGGTAAAAACTGGTCTGCACCAAGTTTGTCTCCTGCTACTTGTGGCCTTATATATAGTGACTTCTCTAGGCCAAATATCCCAGAGAAGATCTTTAGGACTGAAATGGTGGGAAAACATCAAGGACAGTTGCTTCAAGAATAAGACACAAATATCAATTTTACTGTTTTGCCTGGGTAAGGCAGATTCATAAGAGTAAGCTTGAATTTCTTAAAATGGTGTTCATTAAATTTGGAAATGTGGGTAGTCCTCCAGTTTTCCTCAAAGTTAGTTATTTTTAACATTTTTGGACATAGAGTATTCATCGGTTCTTTCTGTTTTCTTAGACTTCCTCAATTTTAGCTCTGATCTTGACTTATTTTTCTTTTCTTTTTTTTCCTTTTCTTTTCTCTTCTCTTTTCTTTCTTTATATATATATTTTTTAAGATTTATTTTTTATTTTAGAGACAGGGGAGAGGCAAAGGGAGAGGGAGAGAGATTGTCAAGCAGACTCCCTGTGCAGAGCCCGTTGTGGGGTCTTTATCTCAGAACACTGCAATCATGATCTGAGCTGATATCAAGAGTCAGATGCTTAACTGACTAAGCCACCTAGGCACCCCTTGGCTTACTTCATTTTCTAACTACTTATCTGGAAATTTTTGCATGTAAAGGCAATAAACTAGGAGGCTAAAAACAATTATGTCCCAATGGGGATCATCAAAATGGTTTTCACTTTGTTGATGACCATTAGATGGACTGATCACCCACTGTGTTAAAGAGAGCAAAGGTACTCATGAAAATAAGTTTGTGAATTCTCTATTTGTAAAATTTCAGAATTAACCCTTGAAAATCTAGAATTATTAAAAAAATCAATTGACCTTGCAGGAAGTAGAAACAAACATATTTCTTCTGCTCTCATTAATCAAACTTACCCCAGTCCACACCAATTACATGCTTTAGAACATTTCAAAATTTTAGGTACATGGCTGCTTTTAATATCTCAGTGAGAATTTACAGAGAAAGAAGTTGCAGAAAGGCTAAATGAGTTGTTCATTCCTTCAGACTAGATTTTAGAGCTGGTGTATTAGAAAATGGGAAACAATTATAAAAAAAATCATCTTAAAATAACATAGGAATAAATCCAACCAGAAGGAGTGCAGGTTTTTTGCCATTTTCAAGGACCGAACTGAACGATATTTCCTGAGGCAGTACTCGGCATGGGAATTGTGCATTAGTACCCTTGGTCTGTTCTCCAAGAACCATGTGGAAGTCAAAAGTAGGGTAACAACCAGCAATAACCAGTAGATTCACAATCTAAAGAGAGGTCCTGACAGGCAGATGTATTGTTGCATAAGAATACTATTCCACTATATTAATATATTGCTTCCTCATTTATGAACTGTTCCTATATCAATGAGTAAATAGAAAAGAAAGATAAAAGCCAAATGGATACTGACTCCAGAGTTAAGAGTAGGCTAAATTACTAGAAGAGAAGAAGTGGAAGCTAGGATGAGACATAAAACATCAAGAAAGATGATTATAAATTAAAGTGCAGTCAACTTGACTATAAGGGTAGACGATGACCTGTCTGGGTTAAGATCCATGGGAGGAATGGTAAAGTGTAATGGAGGTAATACAGGAATGCTGAAGGCAGGGTTATTGCAATTAATCTATTGCAGCTCTGTTATAATAAAAAAAATAAGCATAAAGGGTTCAGAATATATTTACTATGAATAGAATAAAATCCTTTTAGTATATCTTTTGAAACTTGGACAAGCAACTTAAGGTTCTGATCCAGCTTCAGAACCTATTACTATATGGTGACTAACATAACACAATAAGAAAATAAAATAAAATAACAAAAATTAAATTAAATTTAAAAAAGAACCTACATTGAAAACTCAAGAGAGGGTCAATCTGTTTTGTTCTGCCTTTGCTTTGTCTTAAATTTTTCTCTCTGATCAGACATAGTCACTGCTACCTCCCCTACCCTTTCCCCTTCCTCTTTTCCTTCCTTTGCCTCCCCTTCCTCTTCCTCTTCCTCTCCCTCCCCTTTCGCTTTCGTCCTCTTGGTGTCCTGCTCCCTCTCTTTCTTCTCCTTCTCTTTCTTCCTTCTCTTCTTCTTTTCCTTTTCCTTCTTCTCTCTTTTTCCCTTTCTCTCCCCCTTTCTTGCTCTTCTCTTTCTGCTTCTCTTGTTTCTTTCCTGCTTCTCCTTCAGAAAAGAAACTTCAAATAAGATGTTTGAGCTATCAGAGTGCATTTCTTGTGTTTTTAATAAGATAAGCAAATAATGACTCTTAGGAACTTACATGTTTATATTCCTTGGATAAAATATATGACCATATTTAATAATTTTCTTGAATTTATTAGCTTTAAACTTCATTATCTTTTTTTCTCACTTAATTTTTTTTAACACAAATAGGCTTATGTGTTTATCTTTCAGGACAGTTTTATTAATTCATGTGATAATCACAATGAAGAGGCAGGGCTTCAGGTAAAAAGAAGAGAAAAAAGTGATGATAATGTATGTTAGAGTCTTGAGATTTAAAAGCTGTGTTGCATCAATATTATACAGTAGACTTGCTAAATCACATATGCAGAAAGAAGGCTTTTTCAATCCAATCAGACAAGTGATAGGTGAACCTATACTTTATGATTTCAGGGACAATGACCATTACATCCAACTGCTATCTCAATCTGTATGGGAATCCCTCCAGATTTTAAAAAGACTATGATTTTCATTATTTTCAAGCTGAAATGAAATGGCAACCAAAATTTTTAGGAGAAAGAAAAATTACTATATTGTCATAAGTTTGCTGGGAGGTAGTTTCTTTGTCTATAAAATGGTAGTAAGGGAAACTTAGAAGTCTTTGGAAGAATTAACCGAGAGAGCATATGAAGTACCTAATCATACCTGCTACATGGTAGATGTTCAATAAATACTTGTTTTCATTCCTTCTTGAGAACTATTTCTTATGCCGTCAATTTCGCACTGCAGAAAGGTATTCTGGTTGTTCCCTGCAGTGTGGAATAGTGAACACTTTGCCCTTTCACACAAATTGGAATGTTTTATATTCTTTTAGAGTTATGTTTCATATTATCTTCAGTAGAAGAGATTTTTTTACAAGTAAATATATTTTTGCGGGGATAAAATAGCAAGTGACATAAAGGTACTAATGATTCATATAGTATTTTATTTATTTATTTATATTTTATTTTAATTTTTTTAAATTTTATTTTTTCAGTGTTCCAAGACTCATTGTTTATGCACCACACCCAGTGCTCCATGCAGTATGTGCCCTCCTTAATACTCACCACCAGGCTCACCCAGCTCCCCCACTCCCCTCCCCTCCAAAACCCTCAGTTTGTTTCTCAGAGTCCACAGTCTCTCATGGTTCATCTCCATGCCTAACTTCTTGAAAAGCCAAGTGCCTAACTTTCAAAAGTCCAAAAAGGTATCCTTAAGTCATGATTTCCCTTTGTTTTCTTCACGCTCATAAACTCATATAAATGTACATGGTCACACAGACCATACAGATTGCGCTAATGTCATTCAATTGGAAGGACTAACCAGTAATCAAGGGATTATTGAAGGAGAGAACTAGGAAGAAACAGATTTTTTAGCTCAAGCCTGAGAGTTGAGAAAAATGAGTATTGATGCCATAATGTCTTTCTGAAATGAATGGCAATGTCTTCAAAAGAGTTACCCATATGTTTTCTCAAAACAAGAAACTGAGGCCCAGGGTTATATATATTCAGTTAGATCAAACTTTTTTCTTTTGTGTTCCTGTTATTATCCCCCCTATAAGCATATCAACATTGATACTTGGTAGCCTACAGATTTTTTCATATCAAGAATCTGGCACCAGCAATGCTCCCATTTATTTAAGTACATCTAAGATTGTGAAAATTGCTTTGTCTTACCTAAAGCTATTGAACTATTGAATTTAATGGCCAAATTTTATTTATTTACTTTTGCTTATCAATTTTTATTTTATTTTTTTCCTAGTTTTATTAAGGATTACTTGACAAAAATTGTGTATATTTAAGGTGTAAAATGTGATGATTTGATAATGCACACATTGTGAAATTACTGCAATCAAGTTAACTAATGCATTATTACCTCACATGGTTACTTTGGGAGGGGTGAAAACACTTATGATTTACTCTCATAGAAAAATCCAAGTATACAATACACTGTTATTAACTATAGTCATCATGCTGTATGTTAGATTCCCAGAACTTATTCATCTTATAACTGAAAGTTTGTACTCTTTGGCCAGCATTTCATTTCTCCTACCTTCCAGGTCCTGGCAATCACCATTCTACTCTCTGGTTATATGGAGTTAGACTTTTTTAGATTTCACATATAAGTGAGATCATACAGTATTTATCTTTCTGTATGTGGCCTATTTCACTTGGCAAAATGTTCTCCAGGTTCATTCATTTTTGTCACAAATAACAAATCTCCTACATTTTATGGCTGAATTATATTCCACTGTGAGTGCATCTGTGTATACACATCACATTTTCTTTGTCCATTCATCCATCAACAGACATTCAGATTGTTCCCATATCTTGATTATCAAGAAAAATGTTTTAATGAACATAGAAATGCAGATATCCTTCCAAGATACTGACTTTATTTCTTCAGGTATATAATCAATAGTGGGATTGCTGGATCATATGGTAGTTCTATCTTTAATTTTTGAGGACTCTCTACATTTTTTTCCAAAATGGCTATACCAATTTACATTTCCATCAACAGTGCACATGCATTCTTTTTTGTCCATATCCTTGGTGACCCTTGTTATCTCTTGTCTTTTTGATAATAGCCATCCTAAACAGGTATGAGGTGATACTTCATTGTTTTGATATACATTTCCCTGATTAGTAATGTTGAGGCCTATTCCTGAATCTCTTGGGCATTTGTATGTCTTCTTTGGAAAAACAACTATCTGGGTCTTTTGCCAATATTTTAATCTGTTGTTGTTGTTTTTATTTTTTTTGCTTTTGAATTGTTAGAGTCCCTTATATATTTTGGATATTAACCTTTTATCAAATATATAGTTTGAAAATATTTTCTATCGTTCCATAGGTTGCCTTTTCTTTTTGTTCATTGTTTCCTTTGTTGCATGGAGCTTTTTAATTTAACATAGGTCCACTTGTTTACTTTTGCTTCTGTTGCTTGTGCTTTTAGTGTCATATCCAAAAAATCAACCAATGTCAAGAAACTTTTTCACTACATTTTCTTTTAGGACTTTCATGCTTTCAGATCTTACTTTTAAGTCTTTAAATCCATTTTGAGTTGATTTTTGTAAATGGTATAAGGGTCTAATTTCATTTTTTTGCATGTGGATATCCAGTTTTCTCAGCATCAATTATTGAAGAACTATCCTTTCCCCATTGTATATTCTTGGCATCCTTGTCATAGATCCATTTTTCATATATGTGTGAGTTCATTTCTGGGCTGTCTGTTTTGTTCTATTGATCTATGTGTCTGTTTATATGCCAATATCATTCTAGTTTGATTTCTTTGTTAGCTTTGTAATATAGTTTGAAATCAGAAAATGTAATGCCTCCAGCTTTGTTCTTTCTCAAGATTTATCTGGCTAGTTGGCATTTTCTGTGGTTCCATATGACTTTTAGGATTGCTTTTCCTACTTCTGTGAAAAATGTCATTGGAATTTTCATAGTGATTGCACTAAACCTATAGATTGTTTTGGGCTCTCTGAATATTTTAACAATATTAATTCTTCCAATTCATGAATACAAGGTATCTTTTCATTTATTTGTCTTTTATCTTTCATTAATATCTTACAGTTTTTAGTGTACAGGTTATTCATCTTTTTGATCAAATTTATTCCTAAGTAGTATTTTATTATATTTGATGCTATTATGAATAGGATTATTTTCTTAATGTCTTTTTCAGATAATTCATTGTTACCATATAAAGATGCAAATGATTCTTGTATGTTGATTTTGTTTTCTATAATTTTACCCAATTTATTTATTAGTTCTAACAGTTTCTTGATAGAATCTTTAGGGTTTCTCTATGTAAGATCACACCCTCTGCAAATAGAGACAACTTAACTTCTTCCTTTGCCATTTGAATGCATTTATCTTTCTTACCTAACTGTTCTGGCTAGGACTTCCAGTACTATGTTGAATATGAGTGGTTAGAGTGAGCATTCTTGTCTTGTTCCTGAACTTAGAAGAAAAGCTTTCAGCTTTTCACCATTGAATATGATGTTAGCTGTGGGCTTGTCCTTTATGGCCTTGATTATATTGAGGTCACATTTCTTTTTTACCTAATTTGTTGAGAGGTATTCCTTTTTTTTTTTTTTAATCATCAGGCTTTTGTATTTGTCAATGCTTTTTATGCATCTATTTGGATAATCATATGATTTTTATCTTATTTTGTTAAGGTGATATATTATGTTTTTTCATTTGCATATGTTTAACCATCCTTGCATCTCAGGAATATACCCCACTTGATTATCATGCACGATCCTTTTAATATGCTGTAGAATTTGGTTTACTAGTATTTTGCTGAGGATTTTTTTTTTTTGGTCTATATTTATCAAGGATATTGGAATGTAATTTTCATTTCTTGTAGTGTTCTTATTTGGCTTTGATATCAGTGTAATGCTGGCCTTGTAAAATTAGTTTGGAAGTATTTTATTCTCTTCTATTTTTTGGAAGAGTTTGAGGAATGGAGTTAATTTTTCTAATGTTTGGTATAATTCACCAGGGAACCCATCTGGTCCTGGCCTTTTTTTTGGATAGGAGTCTTTTGATTATTCCTTCAATTTCTATCCTTATGGGTCTTTCCAGATTTTCTATTTCTTCATAATTCTGTCTTGGCAGTTTATACATTTCTATAAATTTGTCCAAGTCTTCTGGGTTATTGAATTTTTGATATACAATTGTTCATGGTATTCTTTTATAATCCTTTGTATTTCTGTGTTATAAGCTGTCGTGTCTTCTCTTTCATTTATAATTTTATTTGAGTCCTCTCTTCTCTTCTTGGTTAGTCTACATAAAGTTTGCCAATATTGTTTATCTCTTCAAAACACCAATTCCTAGTTTTGTCGATTTTTTCTGTTTTTCTAGTCTACATTTCATTTATTTGTTCTAATCTTTATTCTTTACTTTTTTCTACTATAGGTTTAGTTTGTTCTTTTTCAAGTTCCTTGAGGTGCAAAGTTAGGTTGTTTATTTAACATTTTCCTTTCTCTCTAACACTTCCATTTATCTCTATAATCTTCCTTCTTAGAATTGCTTTTGCTGGTTCCCATAAGTTTTGGTATGTTGTTTTCGTTTTTGTTTGTCTCAAGAACTTGATTTTTTTCTTTGACCCACTGGATTTTCAGGAGTATGTTGTTTAATTTGCATGTATTTGTAAGTTTTCCAATATTCCTCCTTTTATTATTTCTAGTTTCATACCACTGTGGTCAGAAAAGATATCTGACATGATTTCAATCTTTTTAAAATCTGTTAAGACTTATTTTGTGGCTCTATTTATGATCCTGGAGAATGTTGCATATGGGCTTAGAAAGGATGTGCATTCTGGTACTATTGGATGGAATATTCTATATATATATACATAGATTTTTTAATTTAGTTACCCTCCTCTCTGCCTTACCTGGGGTACAGCCAGATAGCCCCTGCATATATTTGTTAGGTCCATTGGTCTGTAGTATTATTCAAGTCTGCTTTTCCTTATTGATTTTCTGTCTGGATAATTTATCCATCTATTGAGAGAGGGTTATCAAAGTCCCCTGTTATTATTGTATTTCTGTCTATTCCTTTCTTCAGTTCTGTTAACATTGCTTTCAATATTTAAGTGCTCCAGTGTTGGCTCCTATAGGTTTTCCAGGCTGATGGGACTACCTCTGGAATTGCAGTTGACATGAGTTGGAGCCAGGTCACCTGGCTGTTGCTGTATCCATACTGGGATCTGCAGTTGGTGGGCCTTTTCCAGGGACCTAGATGGGGTTGGATTATGTCTGGTCCCTGCCTCTAAGACCTTGCTTGGTACAGTTGAAGCTGGGACAAGGGTCCACTTCAGGATCTGCAGGTGGATCTGCAGGACAGTGCCTGTTACCAGGTATGTGGATAGATCTTGCTCCTCCAGGTCTCCGGAAGGGCTCCTACTGGGTCACTAGGTGGCTTTTTGTGCAGGTAGGCTGGCTCCAGAGTTTTGGTGGCAGGGACCAGAAATAAGTCCCAGGGCTGCTACAGAATTCATAGACTGGACTGAGGTCTATTATTTTGGCTCTGGAAGCATGGGTGGTCTTGTCTTTCACCAGATCCTTGGATGGTGGGACTGCTTGTGGACTGTGATTAAGAGGGACTGAAGCTGGGTTCAAGTCACTTCACTGGGTCTATTACCTGAGGCATAGGCAGGCATGACTTCGCCTAAGACCCTTGGTGTGCCAGGAGCAGGATCAAGGGGTCAGAGCATTTTCCAAGTCTGTAGCTGAAACCACTATAGGTGAGTCACCCTCTTTGTTGTGGACCTTGTTGAAAGGATTATCAAGACAGCCTTCTTGGTCTTGTGCTCCACCAGGGTACACAATCTCCTACCTAGATCCCAAAGCTCCAGCAAAGGCACTTCTCTCTGTGGATGGCTGATAAATTATTGTTGTTGAAAGGGGATACAAACCGGGAAACTTCAATTCTGCTATCTTGCTGATGTCACTCTTGGCCAAATTTTGAAAGTTCAGTTATGGTAAAGAAGAAAGTGCTATATTTAAAATATCTCATTTCATGAAATCTGCAAGAAATTTGCAAATTTTTTTCTTCTACTATGAATAAGTTCATTTAAAATTGAATATCTACAAAGCTTCTTAAAAAAAGTTTTTATTTAAATTCCAGTTATACAACATATCAGTTTCAAGTGTACAGTACAGTGATTGAACACATCCTTATAACACCTGGTGCTTATCACAAAAAGTGCACCCCTTAATCCCCATCACCTATTTACCCCCCCATTCAACTCTCTTCTGAGAGTTCCCTTCTTCTGGGAACACCTCTGAGAACAAATTGATGGTTTGCCTCTCTCTTTTTCCCCTTTGTTTGTCTTGTTTCTTAAATTCCACGTATGAGTGAAATCATGTAGTATTTGTCTTTCTCTGACTAATTTACTTCTTTCAGCATTATACTTTTTAGCTCCATCCACATTGTTGCAAACGGCAAGATTTCATTCATTTTTATGGGTAATATTCTATTGTATATACAACCTTGGGGAGTGTGTGTGTGTATATGTACATGTTGTGTACATATATATACACATATACATATTGTACACAATATATATATATGTGTGTGTGTGTGTGTGTGTATACATACAAGCTCTTCTTTATCCTTTCATCAGTTGATGGACACTTCGGCTGTTTTCATAATTTGGCTATTGTAGATAATGCTGCTATAAATATTGGGGTGCATGTATCCCCTTGAATTATTATTTTTGTACTCTTTGTGTAAATAACTAGTAGTGTGATTACTGGATCATAGGGTAGTTCTGTTTTTAATTTTTTGAGGAAACTCCATTCTATTTTTCATGGTGGTTGTACCAGTTTGCATTCCCACCATCAGTACAAGAAGGCTCCTTTTCCTCCACATCCTCAACACCTGTTATTTCTTAGGTTGTTGACTTTAGCCATTCTGACAGGTGTGAGGTGATATCTCATTGTCATTTCCCTGATGGTGAGTGATGTTGAGCAGCTTTCCATGTGTCTGTTGGCCATCTGGATGCCTTCTTTGGAAAAATGTCTATTTATTTATGTCTTCTGCCCATTTTTAAATTGAATTATTCCTTTTTTTGGTGTTGAGTTTTTTAAGTCATTTATATATTTTAGATACTAACCTTTTATTGGATATGTCATTTGCAAATATCTTCTCCCACTCCACAGATCGCCTTTTAGTTTTACTGTTTCCTTTGCTGTGAAGAAGGTTTTTTTTGCTGTTGGGGTTTTTTTTTTATCTTGATGAAGTCCCAATAGTTTATTTTTGCTTTTGTTTCCTTTGCATCAGGAGATATACCTAGAAAGAAGTTGTTATGGCCAAATGCAAAGAGGTTACGGCCCATGTTCTCCTCTAAGATTTCTGCGGTTTCAGGTCTCATATTTAGGTCTTTAATCCATTCTGAATTTATTTTTGCATATGGTGTAAGAAAGTGGTCCAGTTTCATTCTTTTACATGTTGCTGTCTAGTTTTCCCAACACCATTTGTTGAAGATACAGTCTGTTTTCTACTGCATATTCTTTCCTGTTTTGTTGAAAATGAATTGACCAGATAGTTGTGAGTTCATTTCTGCATTTTCCATTCTGTTCCATTGTTCTATGTATCTCCTTTTGAGCAAGTACCATAGTGTTTTGATCACTATAGCTCTGAATATAATTTGAATGGTAATATAATTTGATATATTACTATATCAATATAATACATATTGTATTATATTGTAATATAATTTGAAGTCCAGAATTCTGATGCCTCTAGCTTTGCTTTTTTTTTTTTTTCCTTCCAAGTTTGTGTTGGGTATTTGGGGTCTTTTATGGTTTCATACAAACCTTAGGATTGTTTGATCTAGTTCTGTGAAGTTCTAGTTCTAGTTCATTCTGTTGATATTTTGATAAGTATTGCATTAAATGTATAGATTGCTTTGGGTAGTATAGACATTTTAACAATATTTGTTGTTCCAATCCACGAGCACAGAATGTCTTTCTATCTCTTTGGGTCATCTTCAATTTCTTTCATCAGTGATTTATAGTTTTCAGAGTACAAGTCTTTCACCTCTTTGGTTGGGTTTATTCCTAGGTATCTTACTATTTTTGGTGCAATTATAAATGGATTGTTTTTTTCATTTCTCTGTCTGCTGCTTCATTATTGGTGAAGAGAAATACAACAGATTTCTGCCTGCTGATTTTGTATTCTGTGACAATTGAATTCATTTATTAGTTCTAGCAGATTTTTGGTGGAGTCTTTCAGGTTTTCTATATACAGTATTATGTCTTCTGCAACTAAAGAAACTTTTACTTCTTCCTCGCTGATTTGGATGTCTTTTATTTCTTTTTGTTGTCTGATTGCTGTGGCTAGGACTTTCAGTACTATGTTAAATAACAGTGGCGAGAGTAGACATCCTATATTGTCCTGACCATAGAGGAAAATCTCCCACGTTTTCCCCACTGAGGATGATATTAGCTGTGGGTTTTTCATATTTGGCCTTTATTCAATGTTGAGGTATGTTCCCTCAATCCCTGCTTTGCTGAGAGTTTTTATCATGAGTGGATGTTGTGATTTGTCAAATGCTTTTTCTGCATCTATTAAAATGATCATATTGTTCTTAACCTTTCTTTTATTAATGTGGTGCATCATGTTGATTGATTTGCAAATATTGGGCCACCCTTACAACACAGGAATAAATCCCACTTGATGACGGTGAATGATTCTTTTAATTGAATTGCTAATATTTTATTGAGATGTTGGATTTGATTTGCTAATATTTTACTGAGAATTTTCGCATCTATGTTCATCAGGGATATAAGTTCTCTCTTTTTTTTTTTTTTTAAGATTTTATTTATTTATTTGTCAGAGAGAGTGAGCACAGGCAGACAGAGAGGCAGGCAGAGGCAGAGGGAGAAGCAGGCTCCCCGCCGAGCAAGGAGCCCGATGTGGGACTCGATCCCAGGACGCCGGGATCATGACCTGAGCCGAAGGCAGCCGCCCAACCAACTGAGCCACCCAGGCGTCCCATAAGTTCTCTTTTTTACTGGAGTCTTTATCTGATTTTGATATCAAAGTAATGCTGACCTCATAGAATAATTTTGGAGGTTCTCTTTCCTTTCCTATTTTTTGGAATAGTTTGAGAAGAGTAGATGTTAACTCTTCTTTAGATGTTTGATAGAATTTGCCTGTGAAGCCATCTGGCCCTGTTCTTGTTTGTTGGGAGTTTTTTGATTACTGATTCAATTTCTTTTCTGATTATTGGTCTGTTCAGTTTTTCTATTTCTTCCTGTTTCAGTTTTGGTAGTTTATATTATAGTTTCTAGGAATTTATCCAAGGTTGTCCAATTTGTTGACATATATGTTTTCATAATATTCTTTTATAATTATTTGTATTTCTGTGGTATTGATTGTTATTTCTCCCCTCTCTTTTGTGATTTTATTCATCTGGGTCTTTTTTCTTTTCTTTTTGATAAGTCTAGCTAGAGATTTATCAATATTATTGAAATTTTCAAAGAACCAGCTCCTGGTATTGCTGATGTGTTCTATTGTTTTTGCTTTGTTTTTTAGTTTTTGCATCATTTATTTCTGCTCTAATCTTTTTCATTTCCTTTCTTCTGTTGGCCCTAGGCTTCTTTTGTTGTCCTTTAGGTATAAGGTTAGGTTGTTTATTTGAGAGTCTTCTTGCTTCTTAAGGTAGGCTTGTATTGCCATATACATCCCCCTTAGGACCACTTTTGCTGCTTCCCAAAGGTTTTGTTTGGACTGTTGTGTTTCATTTGTATTTGTTTCCATGTATTTATTTTTTAATTTCTTCTTTGATTTCCTGGTTGACCCATTCATTGTTTGGTGGCATGTTATTTAACTGCCATGTTTTTGTGGTCTTTCAAAATTTTTTCTTGTGATTGGCTTCTAGTTTCATAGTATTGTGGTCATCATAGGTGCATGGTATGATTTCAATCTTTTTGTAATTGTTGAGGCCTGATTTGTCACCTAATATGTGACCTGTCCTTGAGAATATCCCAGGTACACTCAAAAAGAATGTACATTGGAACACTGAAAAAAAAATAAAAAAAAAAAAGAATGTATATACTGCTGTTTTAGGATGGAATGTTCTAAACATATCTGTTATGTCCATCTGGTTCAGTGTGTCATTCAAAGCCAATTTCCTTGTTTATTTTCTGTTTAGATGATCTGTCCATTAATGTAATGTTAAATTCTTCTGCTATTATATTATTATAATCAATCAGTTTATTTTTTTAAATTGCTCATTTATTTGGGTGCTTCTATGTTGGGTGCATAAATACTTATAATTGTTACAGCTTCTTGTTGGATTATCTCCTTTATTATGATATAGTGCTCTTGTTTGTCTGTTGTTACATTCTTTGTTTTAAAGTCTAGTTTGTTTGATATAAGTATTACTACTCTGGCTTTCTTTTGACATCCATTTGTGTGATAAATAATTCTCCATCCCCTCACTTTCAATCTACAGGTGTCTTTAGATCTTACATGAGTCTTCTGTAGGCAGCATATAGATGGGTCTTGTTTTTTTAATCCATTCTGACACCAATGTCTTTTGATCAGATCATTTAGTCTATTTACATTCAAAGTAATTATTGATAGATATGTATTTAGAGCCATCTCATTACTTGTTTTGTCATTGTTTCTGGAGATTTCTCTAATCCTTTCTTGTCTCCGTCACTTTTGGTCTCTCCCTTGTACTCAAAGAGTTACCTTTATTATATCTTGCAGGGCTGGTTTAGTGGTCATGAACTCCTTTAATTTTTGCTTGTCTAAGAAATTCTTTCTCTCCTCTATTCTGAATGATAGCTTTGCTGGATAGAGTATTCTTGGCTGCAGGTTTTTCCCATTCATTATTTTGAATATATCATGGCACTCTCTTCTAGCTTGTCAAATTTCTGTTGAGAAATATCCAGCTAGCCTTATCGGTTTTGCCTTGTAAATTAAGGACTTCTTTTGTCTTGCCACTTTAAAGATATTTCCTTTATCACTATACTTTGCAAATTTAATTACAATATGTCTTGGTGTTGGCTTGCTTTTGTTGATTTTGGTGGGACTTCTTTGTGTCTCTTGGACCTGGATGTTTGTTTCCTTCCCCAGATTAAGGAAGTTTTCTGCTATTCTTTTTTTTTTTTTTTATATTTTATTTATTTATTTGACAGGCAGAGATCACAAGTAGGCAGAGAGGCAGGCGGAGAGAGAGAGGGGAGGAAGCAGGCTCCCTGCGGAGCAGAGAGCCTGTTGCGGGACTCAATCCCAGGACCCTGAGATCATGACCTGGGCCGAAGGCAGAGGCTTAACCAACTGAGCCACCCAGGTGCCCATCTGCTATTATTTCTTGAAATAAATTTTCTTCTCTCTTTTCTCTCTTCTTCTGGGATTCCTATAATACAAACGTTATTATGTTTGATGGAATCACTGAGTTCCCTAAATCTATTCTAGTGTTGCATAATTCTTTTCTTTTTTGTTCAGCTTCATTATTTTCCATTATTTTGTCTTCTAGGTCACTAATTCATTCCCTTGTTTCTTCTAGCCTGCTGTACGTCGCATCAAGCCTGTTTCCAATCTCATTTATTGCATTCTTCATCTCTGATTCTTTTTTAACTTTTTTTTTTTTCTATCTGTGGTAAGGGTCTCATTGATGTCTTCTATTTTTTCTCTCAAGCCCAGTGAGCATCCTTATAATTATTGCTTTAAATTCTTAATCAGGCATGTTACTCATATGTCTTTTGCTTAGATCTCTGGCTATGGCCTAATTCTTTCATTTGGGATGAATTCCTCCATCTTGGAATTTTGTCTAAGTTTCTGCTTTCTTCTCTGTGTTAGAAAAGCCAGCTATGTGTCCTGCTCTTGAAAATAATAGCCTTATGATGAAGGGCATTATGCTGTGCCCAGGGCCTGGTGCTTAGTGTGTGCTGCATGTGCTCTGTTGTGTTTGGCTACTTTATCCTTTAAGATAGTCATCTGCAGAGGTTCTCCCTGCCTTTTGTGGTCAGGGTTTGGTCCTTGGCTTGATGTGATGAATTTTAACTAGGTGTGCTCTGGTTTGCTTCTGAAATGGACTTGATACCAACTCCACCAGAACTGAGGTCTTGTAGAACTCTCTGGTCACGTGACGTGGGTGGTTTGTGTTGGTCTTCCTGGGGAGGGTCCTGCTGCATTGGGATTGAGGGAAGCTTGAATGAGAGTGGCAGAATGGTCAGAGTGAGGAGAGGTGTTGGGGAGATTGGTGTAAGCAAGTTGGACAATGAATGTCAGCTCTGTGTTTATGTTGGGGGGTGGGAGGGTGAGAAAATAGTGACAGCCAGCTCCTTTGCTCCCAGAAAGGTGTTTCTGGAATTCTGCCTCTCGGGGACTTGCTCCAAGAAGAGTAGAAAATCTACTGCCTCCTCCCACCCCTTTCTCTATGCTCCAGGCATTCTACAGATTGCTAATTTCCATATTGTCTGTCCTTGGGTTATTTGCCTGCTTTCTCTCTAAGAACAGGACACTTCCTTCCAGGCTGTATCCCAGTCAAACCTGCTGACCTTTAAACTCCAGGCTTTAATCTCCACTGGTTGTAAGAGCTTATGAAATTCGGTCCCTTTCATTTTCTAAACCATGGATTTGGGGAAACATTCTACTACTGTGTTCCTGTGTACTCCTCTCGCTTTTGTCCTTCTCTGTGATCATTCCCCGCTCCACCACCACAGCACTCATGATTTGTTTCTCCCTTAAACAATGTCTCTGCACATCCTACCTTCTTTGATGTGACTGCTTTTCTTCCTTTAGTTGTAGAGTTTGTTCTGTCAGTCTTCAGGTCAATTTCTGGGGTATTTAGGATGATTTGGTAATTATCTAGTTGTGTTCATGTGAGAAGACAAGCCTAGGATCCTCCCACTCCATGATCTTCCTCTGTCTCCAAGTATCTGTAATGCTTTAAGCTTATATCACCACTGAACATTTTAATTATTCTTAAAGTTGTGGATATGACACCTTAAAAGTTGTATTTTCATAGATGTTTCAAAATTGTCTACTGAGTTTCTGATGGGTTCAAAAAGGTATCTTAAAAGTAACAGTCTCATCTATGCATATGTAGAGTTTATTGGTATTAATAAATACCATGGAAAATAATCTGCATTTGTTATTCATGGTAGAATTTAAATAAAATACAAATCTGATATATTTTGTGTTCAGGGAGGACTTTAAGCAGTTTACGTGCTATAAAGATGAGAAAACTGATGGAAAGAGAAGTTAAATTTCTTGTGAAAGTCAAAGCTAGTAAGTGATAAAGCAGAGATTCAAATCATGCCTTTGGTGTTTTTTTTTCTTTCTTTTTTTTTTTTTTTTTGGTTATTTTATTTTCTTAAATTTTGACCCATGGGTCATTTAAATGTTTAGTTTCCAAGTATTTGGAGAGATTTTCTAGACATCTGACTATTAATCATTTCTAATTTAATTTCGTTAACCATATTCCATTGTGGTTAGGGAACAAACCATATCAGATTTCACATTTTCAGAATTTTATTGAGTTTCATTTTTTATCTCTGGTAATACTCCTTATGTTCTGCCTTGTCTGATATTAACATACCCAAGCCTGACACAAAAACAAGTTTTTATGTTTACTATATAGTACATCATTTTTCTCCTTTTTATTCTCTATCTATATCTTTTTGTAAATAACATATATTTGAATGTTGGTATTTAATCCAGATTGGCAGTATCTGCGTTTTAATTGGAATGTTTAGTCAATGTACATTTAATGTAACTATAGTTTGGTTCAACTCTAACATCTTGCAATTATCTTCTAGTGTTTTGTTCATTTTTTGTTACTCTCTTTCACCTTCCTGACTTATTTTTAGTTAAGTACATCTTTAGTATATAATTTTAAGTTCACTATTGTCCTTCTAGCTGTACTTTTCTATCTTTTAAGGTTTACTCTAGGAATTATGATATGCATCCTTAATTTAACACAGACTATTTAGAGTTAATATTGTACTATCTCATGTAAAACTATTAGTAGTAAAATTCCATTTGTGCTCTCTCCCACAGGACTTGTGGTATTGTCGTCCAATAATTCACATCAAAATATGTAATCTTTTTATAATTTATCTTTCATCAGTTTAAAGTTATCCCACTGTATTTTGGCCTCCTTTATATTTCTTTTTTTAAAGATTTCATTTATTTATTTGAGAGAGAGAGATAGAGAGAGAGAGAGAGAAAAAACACAAGCAAAGGGAGGGCCAGAGGGGGAATGAGAAGCAGGCTCCCCATTGAACAGAGAGACCAACCAGGTCAGGGATTATGACCTGAGCTGAAGGCAGACACTTAATCGACTGATCTACTCGGGCACATCAACCTCCTTTATTTCTGATTAAAAGTCACCTGTTACTCATATCATTGCTCCCTTTTATGTAATGTATTGTTTTCCTTTGACTGCCCTTAATATTTCTCTCCATGTTGGGTTTTCAAGAGTTTGATTATGATGTTCCTAGATATAGTTCTTTTTATTTTTACCCTAGTTGGGGCTGACTGGATATCCCTGTTTCTTAATCAAATTTGGAAAATTTTCAGTAAATATTTTGATGTCCTATTCTCTCTTTCTTTTCCTTTTGCGACTTCAATTACATGTATGCTAGATTTCCTGCTACTGTCCCTGAGAACAGGTCACTGAAGCAATGGTTAATTTTTTAAAATCTCTCTTCTTTCCATTCTTCATACTGGGTAATTTCTGTAAATTCATCTTCAGTCTTTAGCAGTATCCAAACTAATGCTAAGGTCGATCAGTACATTTCAAAATGTCAGGTATTTTATTAATGTATGCTAAAATCTCCATTTGGTTCTTAGTTTCTGTTTTTCTGTTGAGAGTCTCATCTCTTCAGTCATTATTATAATCTTTATCTCAAGGGCCTTGGACCAAAAATAGGTCATGGCTTCTTGAAAATCTTTCTCTACCAATTCCAACATATGGGGCACCTTGGAGTCTGTTTCTATGACTTGTTTATTTTCTTAGTATGAATCTTACATACCTATTTCTCTGCATGCATATTAATTTTTAATTTTATGCCAGACATTTCAGTTGAAACTTTGTAAGGAATCGGGATTATGACATCATCCCTGTAAACTTGTTGATTTTGTTTTTGTTGTTGTTTGTTTTTACCACCAAGCAGTTAAATAGTGTATACTCTTTATACTCTTGTTCCTGTCATGCTTGGCTCTAGTCTTCATTAGGGCAGATCTCTTTTGGCTTAATCCTAATGTGTGACCCTTTCTAGAGGTCATGGTCCTTACTCTTAAAGCATAGTTTTTCTGAGGTCTCAACCGAATACCTGAGGTACTCAGTGAGGTCTTTTCACACTGTCACTCCAACATATCCCATCACTGCAGGGTTTCTCATATTTTCATTTAGCTATTATGCCCGCAGCACACAATCTCTGCTACATGGAGTCTCACTCCTCACATTGGCTAAGAATCTATAATAAATCCTCATGCAGATTTCTGGCCCCATCCCCTCACACAGGTACCTCTTTTGTGGCCACTTACCCTATAAATTACAGCTTATTTTTCAGCATAGTATTTTAATCTCTGCCTTTCAGGTCAGTGAGATTACAGTTTAACTTGATATCTATCTCCCTGAATTATGGTAGGAAATTATTTTCCTAGCAAAAACTGGTAAAATTGTGGGGCACACCATGTGTATTTCCCTTCTCTCGAGGATCACGGTCCTGCCATGACCACTGTCCAATTCCTGAAAAGAGTTGCCTCATATATTTTGTCCAGTTTTACTTGTTTACAGTAGAAAGACAGGTCCAATGCCAGTAACTCTGTCATAGGTGGAATTAAAAATTCATGGGTTTAGATTTAATTTTCACAAAACCTTGTGAAATAGTATTTGTGAAGTAGGTACTATAATTATAACCCAATATTATAGAGAATTAAACTCAGGCTAACTAATGAATGGGGGAGACAGAATTTAAGCCTAGATAGTCAGATTCCAGACTCTGCTCTGATTCAATATACTATATTGCCTCTGCAACATGAAATTATATTTATTTCCTTCATAGCATTTATCACATTCTTTTTTCTCATGTATTTATTTATATTTATTTGTTTTTTTACAATTTGACATTTCTCCTAATGTGTATAAATATATTTTCTGTTTACAACTGCTTCTCCACTGCACAGCATAGGGTTTTGGTAGGCATTCAATAAATATTTGTTGAATGAATGAAAGAATGAAGATGGCACCATTACAAAACAATTTTGAAAATAGGATCTTTTCTACATATTTGTTATTTTGCCTTCTACCTTGTGGCATCAAAATGCTGCAAGAAAAACAAGAATCTACAGATGAGAAACATGCAAAAAAAGGTGATACACACCATTAAAATCTTTACAATTATATATATCAAAATATAAATACAAGATAGAAAAAGAGTTATAGCACGATTTCTATTCTTGATAAGATAGCAGTAATTAGAAATCAATCTTAGGAATATTCAAAACACTTCCCGATTGGGGCACCTGGGTGGCTCAGGTCATGATCCTAGGGTCCTGGGATCAAGCCCCGCATTGGGCTCTCTGCTCAGCAGGGAGCCTGCTTCTACCTCTCTCTCTCTCTCTGCCTGCCTCTCTGCCTACTTGTAATCTCTACCTGTCAAATATATAAATAAAATCTTAAAAAAAAAAAAAAAACACTTCCTGATAAACAATGGCACTAGTCTGATGAGGTAAGCAAGAGTTGATGTGTTTGGTGAATATAGGCATAGCTTTTGGTTGAAGTTAAAAAAAAAAAGACAAAACAAAGCATGATATGCATATCAGCCACTTTGGACATGTTATTAGGAAAAACAATTGTTAATAATTGTTTCTAGAGCCTTTATCTCATTTATCATATTTTAAATAACAATACGCATCTGATTAATTTCAAAATGTATCTTTGTTGAACTTAGAACCATAAAGTTATGGTTCTTGTAGTCTTGTACATGACATAACAATATGCACTTATTTTTATCAGAAGCAAAACTACAGATGATTTTTAAGCTAATTTTTGTGCTAACAAATCTCCTAAAGATATGCAGCAGACCTCACATTTACATAAAATTAAAGAAAGAATGCTTAGCAAATGCAAATAAATGCAAAAAAGGAATATTTTAATTTTGATTCATGATTAGTAGCAACCATCACAAAGTGGTAATAATACAAAAGCAAAATTCTGCATTTGCTGTATAACTAATGGTTGTAAGCTATTTATAGATTGAGAATTCTGATTAATTTATTTTGAGAAATATATTTATTGATTATATATCAGACTCTGTTTTAAAATCCAAGATCTTTGAAAACACTTTAATATTAGAATCCTATGCACTGACTTCCACAGTTCTGCAGGATGACAAGCCCAAGAAAATGATTTATTTCACTTGGTGCATTATTAATTGTATGAATTGACTGTTTAACCTCTATTGATTTGCATTTCTTACTTAATGTTCAACTTAGAAACAGAAGCAAAAGTTATTTTACAATAGGAAAAAAAAAGATGAAACTTAATCCAAGTGTAATATTTAAGATCATTTTACTATTCACCATTATATGTCCTCTTCTCAGCAATTTTCAAGTATTGAAAAAATACTCTTGGTTTTGAAGCAAAAGTTGCTAAATCTAAATCATGAACCTATTGACCTGTAGCATTTTATTGTTTCTTATATTTGGATAGCAGTGGAATTTTTTACTAATGTTCATTACTTATTTTTATAACACTGAATTAAGTTTTCACATGACCATATCATTTGGAATTTATTATTAAATATGATTTAAAAATTCATCAAACCACTCTGATATCCAGGAGATCTTTTCCTTAATATGTAGGCCATGTTGATGACCCTTTTTATGTGTAGTGAAAATCATGGAGAAGGTGATAAATAATTACTTTCAGTGCATCTCAACTTATTATTGTTTACATATGTCTATAAATTTTCTGGGTCAGTTCCAGTTTCAAATATTTTTCCCTTTGTGATCACAAGTCACGCAAGTAGCCCAGATATTCCAATATTCGGACATATGGAAATATATGTTACATTTCCAATATTGGTTCTTTCAAGTGGAAATAGAACAAATTGTTTGACAGACTGTATGTCCTGATATCAGGTTTCAAAACTATATCCACATAAAATGTTTCCAAAAAGTATAGGGATGATTTTTTTTTCTGTGTGTGTGTGTGTGTGTGTGAAAGAGACTCTGCCTTTAGGTTCTGTAGTTTACTTAGCAGGAAAATTTCTGATTTGAATATCCCCAATGGTTAATGATGTTGAACATTTTTTCACGTGTCCGTTAGCCATTTGTATGTCTTCTTTGGAGAAGTGTCTGTTCATGTCTTCTGCCCATTTTTTGACTTGATTATTTGTTTTTTGGGTGTTGAGTTTGAGAAGTTCTTTATAGATCTTGGATGACAGCCCATTATCTGTAGTGTCATTTGCAAATATCTTCTCCGTGGTTTGACTTTTGTTTTGTTGACTGTTTCCTTTGCTTTGCAGAAGCTTTTATCTTGATGAAGTCCCTAAAGTTCATTTTCACTTTTGTTTCCCTTGCCTTTGGAGATATGTCCTGAAAGAAATTGCTGTGGCCGATGTCAAAGAGGTTACTGCTTGATGGATTCCTGTCTCACATTAAGGTCTTTCATCCATTTAAAGTTTATCTTTGTGTATGGTGTAAGAGAATTGTTGAATTTCATTCTTCTGTATATTAACTGTCCAATTTTCCCGGCACCATTTATTGAAGAGACTATCTTTTTTCCACTGGATATTTTTTCCTAATTTGTTGAAGATTAGGGGGTCCATATCTGAGCTCTCTATTCTGATCCATTGATCTGTGTGTCTGGTTTTGTGCCAGTACCATGCTGTCTTGGTAATTACAGCTTTGTAATATAGCTTGAAATCAGGCAACGTGATTCCCCCAGCTTTTTCTCTTTCAACATTTCCTTGGTGATTTGGGGTCTTTTCTGGTTCCACACAAATTTTAGGATTGTTTGTTCCAGCACTTTGAAAAATGCCATTGGTATTTTGATTGGGATGGCCTTAAAGGTATAGATTGCTCTGGGCAGCATAGACATTTTAATAAGGCTTATTCTTCCAATCTATGAGCATGGAATGCTTTTCCATCTTTTTGTGTCTTCTCCAATTTCTTTCATGAGTGTTCTGTAGTTCCTTGAGTACAGGTCATTTATCTCTTTTGTTAGGTTTATTCCAAGGTACCTAATGGTTTTTGGTGCTATTGTAAATATAACTGATTCCTTAATTTCTCTTTCTACAGTTACATTGTTAGTGTATAGGAAAGCAACTGATTTCTATGCATTCATTTTGTATCCTACTACATTACTGAATTGCTGTATGAGTTCTAGTAATTAGGGGGTGGAGTCTTTTGGGTTTTCCACATCAAGTATCATGTGATCTGTGAAGAGAGAGAGCCCTCAGCCATCAGAAAGGATGAATACCTAACATTTGCATCAACATGGATGGAACTGGAAGAGATGATGCTAAGTGAAATAGGTCAGGCAGAGAAAGACAATTATCATATGGTTTCACCTATTTGTGGAACATAGGGAATAGCATGGAGGACATTAGGGAAAGGAAGGGGAAAATGAAGTGGGGGGAGAATCAGAGGAGGATATGAACCATGACAGACTATGGACTCCAGAAAAGAAACTGAGGGTTTTAGAGGGGAGGGGTGAGGGGGGATGGGTGAGCATGGTGATAGGTTTTAAGGAGGCACGTATTGCATGGAGCACTGGGTGTTATATGCAAACAATGAATCATGGAACACTACATCAAAAACTAATGATGTACTGTATAGTGACTAATATAACATAATAAAAACAAAGAGGAGGAAAACTTCTTTCAAGAAGGTTATCTTATGAATTTCAAAGTGATTTTGTTTGTGGATCCTTAATGGAAAGCTTAAACCTACAAACTCAAGGTCTCCTTATGAATGTGAAGAATCTTGGGTAGATCTTTTACGTCCTCGTGGATGTGGAGTTTGTCATGATGTTTGTCATGTTTGCAGATCTCCCATTCACAGGATGGGTCTTAGTATAACTGATAGCTGTTATTAACAAGGCAAACATTATGTTTTCATGCTGATATTAGTTTCTTATTTGTATCCAAAAGAAGTACAGGATGTCTGAGATCAGAGAATAGACAAAACCAAAAATTCTAGGTAAATTGTTCAAAGTTAGGTGGAAAGGGGAGGAGGCATTATAATTCTAAGGAAAACTTATTTGAAAGGCATAACATAATCAGTTTATTTTTGTTGTAGATTAAGCTGAATATTATCCATGGTAAGAGCAAGGTCTTTAGGAAACAGGACATATGAGAGGTATATGTTTATGGAAGAAAAAGAGGCCTGGGTAAGCTTGGGGATTCTAGGAAGCCATAAGATAACATAATGATACAGACTTCTGAAGAAGGATAGAAATATGGAAAAGAAATCCTTAAGGACAATAAGTGTCTTGCACCTTTGGACAACTTTCATACTTACCCTTGCATAGCATCCTTTGAATCAGCTATCCTATTACCAAATAAGCCATGAACATTAAGTCTCTGCTTATGGTTGACAGTCCAAATTTCCTTCTGCTATTCTCCATATCTTGTGCATTTTTGGAAATCCTTCTCATCCCTTACTTACCTTATTCACTCTCTCCTCTCTTGCTGTAATAATTTGCTACTTCTCTGCCTTTTTATTTTACCCTGCATTATGAGTAGTTGTTTATGTGTCTGTTCCTTCTGTTAGGTTTTGAGATGCCCTTTGTGCTCTCTCTGATTGTCTAGCTTAACATAAATCAAGTAGTAAAGAAATTTTTTTTTGTTTTGCCTTTAAATTTAAATGAAATGGAAGTTGATTGTACAAGCTCACATAGTGCCCTCTGCTTGCATGAACAGTATTTACTTGCAGTTACTAATAACTTCATTTTACCTGTGCGCATGATTCAGGGCAAGGTCAGGTTTCCTCATGCGTAGATAGCAGGTAACAAGCTTTGTCTCGATGAAACTTGCCACACTTGCTATATCTTCAGCAGATGCTTCAAATGGTTTTCCCAGAGCTGCCCCTTTGCTGCAAAGCTTAAAAAAAAATAATACCTTAAATTTCCTAATAATCTTGCCAAGTAATTTAGCTTTTATATTAGCAAGACATGTACATGTATGCATACTTTTTCCAAACTACAAGTTAAATATTAATATTTTGATTGTAAATTAAATAAAGTGTTGCTGTTCACTGTTATTGGACTATCATATAAAATAAGTAACACATTTTACAGTAAAATGATTCCTATAAAATATTTTAAAAGCATGATATATTTTTAGGGGGTGCCATTTGCTAAGAATGTCTGTTTTAAAAATAAAGCATACTATAAGCAAAGATATTAACAGAAAACCAGGCATAAATCATATTAAATACCAGTGCTTTTATGAAAACCCAGCTGAGCAATGATGTAGCACACTATCAAGTTTGATTTAATATAATAAGGGGTATCGGAAGTAAACTCCTAGGAACCATTAACATGATCGGTGATTAATTTGAGTCTGAATCATATTCTCTAAGATGTTATTGAAAGAATAGAAGTGAAAATTTATTAGAATTTATTGGCAGAGGCCACAGTATCTGAAAAACATGGCAAGAATGTAGAATTCTTAATAAAAATTCCAGGAAGTCAGTGGTTTCTGGGCACCATAGATAAACTGTAGATGAAAAAAATAATTAATTTTTTAGGAGAACCCCAAACATTAAGATGTCTCAATAATATGACAAGGGTACATCAGCACTTTTTTTTCCCCTCAGTGTTTTCTACTATTCCTTGGATTTAAGGCTGATGGGAAGATGAAACCCTGCTTTCTGTTAAATGACCTTATTTAGAATACCTACTGTTTTGCTCTTTTCTATCTCCATCTGACATATATTGGAGAAAATTTTCTCACTGGGGACAATATTTGGAATTCATACCTATTTATATATACCTTAATATACATTTTTTTGTCTTCTAAACACCTTTTTTTTTCTAAACACTATTTAAATTATATAGTTTAAACTAATTTTTCTTTTATAGATTAAATTGAGATTGGCTTGCCATTCACATTAACATTATAGCCAATTATTTTTTAAGGCGAAATGCATTTGAGAATGGCTATATTCTGTTCTAAAATGTATTTTATCCAAAAGCTGTAAGATAAAATAAAATCTAGAATCTAGATGTTTAATATCATAGTTTGAATTGGTAGTTACCTGATAATATTCTCTTTTGCTTGGATATCCTGTCAATTGTGAGAATTCATATCATTTAAAAGTCTTTTCCAATTTCATAGGTGAAAAATGTTGCCTCATTTATTTGGTCAATAAATGTTTATTGAACCTAAAACTAATTGCCAGACAAAACTTACTGCCTTTACACTTTTATTTGCATTGGATAGATCTTTTAAAATTGAATTTTGGTTAGTTTAGCTTTGTGTAAATACCTGTTTTTTATTCCTTGTCTATTTCCACTGACATGCTAATCTCTTATTAATTTAAGAGCTCTTTAGGCATATAAGCTATTATCCCTTTCCTGTAACAACTATATATACATAATCAAACATAAGGGTCTTTCCTCTCAAATTATGTTTTAGAAAATAGTCAAATTTTATTCCTGTTCTTAAAAGGATTCCCAGAGTATATATTATAAAACTCTTTTCTCAATTATTTTGAGGAAAAAAAGGAAAGACTATTTGTGGATGACTTTAGTCAATGTTAAGTTTGGATATTTTATAAAGATTACCTGATTAATTGATAATAAAAGAGACAAAACATTTAACACTGATTTAGTAACTATTCCTGAGTCTGACCCTCACAAATGTCAAGGACATTGTAAAAAGATCTTGAAATATAATTTAAGAAAGCACTGCAGAGGGGCACCTGGGTGGCTCAGTCAGTTAAGTATCTACCTCAGCTTAGGTCATGATCCCAGGGTCCTGGGATCAAGCCTGCATCTGGCTTCCTGCTTAGTGGGGATCCTGCTTCTCCCTCTTTCTCCCTCTGCTCCTCCCCTAAGCTCCTGCTCTCTTGCTCTCAAATAAATAAAATAAAATCTGTAAAAAAAAAAAAAAAAAAGGCACTGTAGTTTGAACATGGCAGCAGCTTGGGGCAGCATCAGAATCTCCCCTCTTCTATCAATCTGATCCTATAGGACCCAGAAATACCTAAACAGACAATTATTCAGAAAAAAAGATTTGTGAATGGCATAGCTCTTTATAAAATCCAAATCAGTACAAAATAAAACAAATTAAAATTGTGTAGTTTTATTTGTTGGTATATTAAGTCATTAAAATTCTAGACCTTCTTGATAAACTTGATCTTCAAAATGAAACCAATACTTTTTTCAAGTCTCAAATAGCCAAACCTCCTGAACTCACATAAAATCTTACACAAATAAGGATGTAAACAAGGCACACATTGTGTGCATATTTTGTCATTTCTTCTTGTATTCCTCTCCAATGTGATGGAGCAGATAAGCTTCCTTTCTCAGGCAAACTTTTGGTGGGATGAATGGGTGGGTCATTCAGAAAGTAGTCAAGGAATAACCTCCATGAGGACATTCAGATCTTACATGGCAAGAGGAAGCAGACCTTTAGACTTAATAATATTAAAGGCTTTTTCCACAAACACTGAGAGAAAGTGAAGAATAAATGCCTGATCTTCTAATAACTGAAGTAATCTCTACTTCTACAAGATTGAAGGCCAGGAAAAGAATGAAAATGATCAATCTTTTTTATTCATTATTTTTATTAACATATAATGTATTATTTGCCCAGGGGTACAAGTCTGTGAATCGTCAGGCTTACACATTTCACAGCACTCACCAAGCACATACCCTCCCCAATGTCCATAACCTAACCACCTTATCCCTACCACCACCAACCCCCAGCAACCCTCAGCCTGTTTTGTGAGATTAAGAGTCTCTTATGGTTTATCTTCCTCCCGATCCCATCTTGTTTCGTTTTATCCTTCCCTACTCCCCAAACCACCCACTCTGCCTCTTAAATTCTTCATATCAGGGAGATCATATGATAATTATCTTTCTGATTGACTTATTTCGCTCAGCATAATACCCTGTAGTTTCATCAACATCATTGCAAATGGGAAGATTTCATTTCTTTTGATAGTTGCATAGTATTCCATTGAATATATAAATCACATCTTCTTTATCCATTCATCTGTTGATGGACATCTAGGTTCTTTCCATAATTTGGCTATTGTGGACATTGCTGTTATAAACATTCAGGTGCATGTGTCCCTTTGGATCACTACATTTTTAGAGGCAGGAAGCAGGGAGTGGGGAATGGGTAAAAGGAATCAAAAGGTACAAACTTCCAGTTATAAAATAAATAAGTATAATGGTATAATGGACACCACAGTGGTATAATGGACACCACAGTGAAAATAGTTAGTAATACTGTATTGCATATGTGAAATTTGTGAAGAAATTAAATTTGAAAAGTCATCACAAGAAAAAAATTTTTTTTACTTTGTCTGGTGACGGATATTAACTAGACTTACTGTGGTGATCATTTTACGATATAAATACCAGATCATCACCTGAAATCATTATATCACCTAAACTAATATAATATTGCATGTCGACTGTACCTCAATAATAAAAAAATACACAGTGAAAAAATTTGTTTTTGCAAATTTCTATAATTTTCATGTTTTTATATAATAAATTATATATAATTTTTGCATCTTTTTTATGTGCTTTGCTTCTTTTTATATGTTACCAATTAAAAAACTAAAATGTATTAAAATCTATTTATGTAACCATTCCAGTTGGGTGTTTCAATATCTCCCTCTAAACAAAAATAAAAATACTAGAAAGAAAATCACCAAAGACACAGAAGATCTGAACAACATAATCAACCAAAAGAATGTTAAATGACATATATATATATATATATATAAAATACTCTACCTAACTACAGCAGAATGCATATTTTTCCCAAGCACCCATGTACGAATCACCTATAAAGACTATATTGTGGAGCATAAAACAAATCTTAACAAATTGAAAACACTGAAATCATTCAGAATATATATCTTCTGACCATAATGGAATTGAAACTCATCAGTAGAAAAGAAAAAAATAAATAAACAATCCAATTTGAAAGTGGGCAAAAGACAAGAACAGACATTTCACCACAAAGGACATACAGAAGCAAACAAACACATAAAAAAGATCTTTAACAGCTTATTGTTTACTGTAATTAGTCAGAGAAATGCAAATTAAAACTGTAAATTATGACTACAGAATGGCTAAAATAAAAATGATACCAAAAGCTGAGAAAGCCGAGAAATGATATCATTCACACATTGATGACAGAAATGTAAAATGGTACAGCCGCTGGAGAAAACAGTATGGCAGTTTCTTAACAAATTAAACATGCAACTACTGTACAGCTCAACAATTGCACTTCTGGCCACTTATCCTAGAAAAATGAATGTTCACACAGAAATTCATTCATGAATGTTTATAGAACTTAATTCATAACAGCCCCAAACTGGAAGCAATCTAGATGTCCTTCTGTGGGTGGATGATTAAACTGTGGTACACCCATACTATGAGATACTGCAATGATGGATGAATGGATACTACTTGGTAATTTGAAGGAAAAATGAGTGATATACACAACTTAAATGAATCGCTAGAGAATTATGCTGACCAAAAAAAGCCAACACCCCAAATTTACATACTGCATTATTATATGACAAAATTATAGGAAAAGAGAACAGATTAGTAATTGTGAGAGATTAGTGGTTAGTGATGGGATGGGTGTTGTGGTTATAAAAGGTCAATAGGAAGGAATCCTTGAAATGATAGAACTGCCCTATATCTTGGGTGACTACATTCATCTACAGATCTTAAAACTGCACAGAACTAAATACACACACAACACACACATGAGTGCAAGTAAAACTGGAGAAAGCTTAAGATTGGTAGATTGTATCAATTCTAATATTCTGGTAACAATACTGTACTATATTTTGCAAGACCTATTGGAAGAAATGGCACAAAGAATACATGGGATCTCTGCATTATATCTTGCAACTTCATATAAATCTATATTTATCTCAAGTAAAGTTTAATTAAAAAATTACCATGTTAGTATGTAAGTGTCTCTCATTTTTTCCTTCCCTGCCTTTTTTTTAGAACAGCTGTGATCATGTTTAACTGGGGTTTTGGTTGAGAAGATAAATTATATCTGAGGGACTTTTTCCATAAGGTTTTTTCTGTGTCAAATTATGGACTGATTCCTATAATGAGGAATAGTAACTCATACTGAGGTTTGCTCTGAAGTTTTATTCAGAAGCCACTGTGAAAGGATGCATCCACCACTCTACTTTCTCATCATCGTCGTCTCTTGTTTGAGGACATTCGTCATGAAATAAGGGTTGTGTTTAGTGATAGAGGGAATAATAGAGGGAAGTTGGCAAGTTCTTTTGGATGATTTCATTATTTATTTTTTTCTTAATCATCTTTCAGTTTGTTAGTGCCCACTTCCAAGTAATTCAAGAGGAGTCACGTGAATGGTAACTTTTCTGACCTAGTGCATAGCTGCGAATATATTTTCGTTAACATTTCATGTGCAAATTAACATGGGTGAGTATACATTTCTTGACACATAATCATTTCTCTGCAAATACATAGCTCTCCATTTTATTCTTGTATTTACCAGGTAAAGAAGAAAAAACAGCACTTTTTTTTAAATGAAATGGAACATAATTTTTAAAAACCTTCTGTATTGAAATTTCTTCCTTTTCCTCAAGCCTGTGGTTTTTTTCCAGCTTCTTGTAATTCAAAATTATGTAAAAAAATATTGCTATCCTGAATTCAGATATGTTGTATTCTCGTCTATTTTACCTGGTAAGAGGGACGTTCATTGTGTTTCCATACTCAGGGTTTTTTTTAACTTATAAAACTTTTCTTCAGTTACATCTTTGATTATTGGTCTTATTCTAACTGCTGTGTTTTCTTTCTTAAGAAAGTAATTCTTAATTTGCATCTTATATCTTTATTCTTTAGGTTTTCTGATTTTTTTTCACTGCTACATTCTAGGAGAATCTCAAAATTGATTGCAATATCATTGGTTTTTTTTGCCGTTAAACTCTACTTCTTTTTATAAAAGCAATACTAGTGATAACAAATACAAGCATTTAAATAGTGCTTAGTTACAATGTTCTAAGTGTTCTCCATCTATTACCCCATTTAATAATCACAATATGAAGCACAATTTTCATGCCCATTGTGTTCATTCAGGATGCTATAACAAAATACCATAGACTGGATGGCTTAAAAAATGAAACAGTTATCTCTCATAGTTCTTAAGACTGGGAAGTTCAAGATCAGGGTGCCAATATGGTCGAGTTCTGGCGAGGTCCTCTTACAAATTGTAGACTGATGACTTCTCAGGGTCACCTCACATGACAGAAAGACAGACAGCCAGAGAGCTCACTGGTGTTTCTTTTATAAGGACACTAATCCCATTCATGAGGGCTGTTCTTCATAACCTAATTGCCCTTCAAATGCTCACCTCCTAATACCATGATATTGAGGATTAGGCGTCAACATTATGAATTTGCGAGAGGGGGGTGGACACAAACATTCCGTCCATAGAACTCATTTCACAGATGAGGAACCTGAAGTTCAGAGAGTTTAAGTAATCTCCTCAGCAGATTACTCTGTAGCTTACAGATCACTCTGTAGAGTTAACAACTGGGATTTTTACCTTGATGTCTGGTCATAAAGTCTGTGTCTTTAATCACTACACTAGTGCTACACAATGTCATTCTATGAACTACTGATTTATGATGAAATAGGAAAGAAACAGAGTAAATATTCAGAAAACTTTATAACAGCTTAGCAGAGAACTATCATATCTGTTGAATCCCATAATAAAAAAATTAGGTTTTGTATTTTTGTCTTATTTTTCTTCATTTTTTCCTCATAATTCATTTTTACTGTATTTAATAAAGTATCAATCCATAAGTGATTGGGAGATAAACGAAATGAAACAGAACTGGTTGTGCACCACAGATAGGGAAAAGAACTCTATTAAACTGTTAGAAATTTAGAAGTCATAAAAAGAGTTCTATTATTTAAACAAAGATTACAATTGGATATTGGTGTGGATAAAACTATTCATATATCTATTTATCTATCATCTATCTATCTATCATGCATCATGTCTTTACCCTTCAATTTATAAAAATTATATTATTTATTATCTATACTACTAGGTAATCTGTTTAGATTGTTTCTTTAAATATATAATGGACAAAATAAATACAGATGTATACCATTTTTTTAGATGGTGGGATAATTTTACTAGATCCCCATTTAATGTTTTCTCCAGTAAGAAATTTCTCTAGTGACATTGAAAGTTCTCAGGGTCATAAATAATGTACATTGAGCAGCCTTGTATATACATCTTTGCCCACACATTTGGTTATTTCCTAACTGTTATATTCTATATGTCATAAGGTTTCCTTACATACCGGAATTGCTGAGTCAGGAGTATACATCACAATCCAAAAAACTCATTTTAGAACAGACATTATGAAAGTGCTCCTACAGAAAAGTTTTACACTTTAACTAACAAAATATTTAAATTCTTGTTTCTCTTTACCCTCACCCATACTAGGTATTAGCAATGTTTTAATCTACTTATTCTGCGTGAATCAGATGGGCAAAAATAGCACCTTGCCTTAACTCGATTATTAGCTCAACCTCTTAATGTTTATTGGCCGTGTGTGTCTATACTGTTTGTTCATAAATTTTATTCATTTTTAAATTGTGTTGTTCTAATTGTTACTGACTTATTTCCATTTAGTAAATATATAATTTGACTTTTTTCCAAATATGTAATTTATTTTGAGTTATGTTTATCACGTTTTGGTATCAGGCTTATGCCAGCTTTGTAAAACAAACTGGAAAGATTCCGATCTTTTTCAATACTGTAGAACATTTTGAAATAAATAGTTGAAAAAAAATTTGAACTGAGTTCCTTTCACTTTTTTTTTTCTTATTTGATTATTATTCTGTTCAGGTTTTCAATGTTTTGCATCAATCCTGTTAATTTTTTTTAAAAAGATTTTATTTATTTATTTGACAGAAAGAGAGAGAGAGATCACAAGTAGGCAGAGAGGCAGGCAGAGAGAGAGGTGGAAGCAGGCTCCCTGCTGAGCAGAGAGCCCGATGCGGGGCTCGATCCCAGGACCCTGGGATCATGACCTGAGCCAAAGGCAGAGGCTTTAACCCACTGAGCCACACAGGCGCCCCAATCCTGTTAATTTTAATAGTCTTACAAAATTTTTAGTTTCACTCGGATTTTAAAGTCTGTCATCACAGTGAAGAACATCATATTCTTGGAGCATTTTAAATGCCTGTGTTATTAGTTATGTCATTCCTTTTCTCACTCTCAGTACTTTGTAGTTTTGTTTTATTTCTTAACTAGAATTGCCAGAGGTTTGACTATTTTTTTTTTTCTGAAAACAACAAACTCCTAGAATAATTTGTTAATTCCCCTATTCTGCTTTCTAATTCATCAATTTTGGTTTTTATCTTGGCTATTTTTTCTCTCTTCCTTTCCTTAGGGTTTTTTTTTTTCCTCTTCTGAAGTTCTTTCACTAACATATTTAAATGCATAACTCATTTATTTTAGTTTTATCTATATGTATGTTTGTTGTATGCTTCTGTGTTTCCCTCAGGAAAAAAAAATCATAGCTTTTATTTCCATCTCTTTGCCAGCAGCTAGCTAAGATTTTTTATTAGTACTCTTTGCAACTTTACCCCTTACTTTCCTTAGTTACTTGTAAGAATAAACCTTTTTTGCCATTTGTTGGTCATTTATTATTGCATTATTGATGGATTCTCTGCCCAGATCCTTTATCATTTGTCTTCTATGTTCTATTTTTCTTGTTAATTTCTATGTGCTCTGTCATGGAAGCCTAGTGTTTTGGTATATTCTGCATTTCTTTCCCCATTCTACACATTTTAACCAATCCAGAGAACTGCATCTACCCCATGTGGTAGTGCTTTTCAAGATACAGATCTTTTAACTGCACGAGCCCAATGTTGAGGAATCCCTTTTTGCTACCTGGGACAAATGTCTGAGAATAAAGCTTATCTAGAAGGAATGGAGCCAAAGATAGAGAAGGTGGAAAGCCCAACACTGAATCTTGATATTCTCTCTAACAAAATATGAAAGATAATTTGAAGAGGTAGTATTCTTCGGTTATTTTGAAAAAGTAAGATTAGGGAATTAGAGGACATAAAATTATAAAGAACTAAAGATTCAAGTGCAAAGTGAATTTTAAACCAGAAGCAATAAGAATAATTTACAAAATCAAATCAGAAATGTGGACAATCTCTAAAAAAATGAAATCTATTAAAGATTCCATTACTAATGAACTTTGATAATTTCGAAAACATTTTCAAATATATAATTACATTTAACTTCTTAGTATCTCCATGAAGTAGATAAAATAATTTGCTCCACTTGACAGGTATTAAAACCTATGCTAAAAGAGGTGTAATGATTTGTCCTAGTTAGTAGCAGAGGCTAGAACTGATTTTTTTAATATAAAGTTCTCTTTCCTTTATGTCAGGCTCATGGTCCTAAATTATTCTATTCACTTTTTTTTTTAAAGATTTTATTTATTTATTTGAGAGAGACAGAGAGAAAGAGAGAACATGAGTGGAGAGAGGGGCAGAGGGAGAGGCGGAAGCAGTTTCCCCACTGAGCAGGGAGTCCGATGTGGGCCTCGATCCCAGGACCCTAAGATCATGTCCTGAGTCCAAGGCAGACACTTAACCAACCAAGCTACCCAGGTGCCCCTCAAGTCACTTAAAAAAAAAAAAAGTAACTAATACCTCTGTTAGACATTGGGGAGACTCTCTCACTACAACTCCTAAGGATTTTCTTTTGGAAAATTTGTTTTCTGGATTTCACCTTAGTTTAATATTTCCCTTTCTTTCTTACCATGTAGAATCTTTCCAAAAGCCTATCTTTTTATAAGAGACTGGTCCAAGTCAAATGTTTGCTTGAGATTGGTTGGTGGTTTCTTCTTGGTTGTCCTTTGTAGTTCACTTTGGTGCTGTTAGAACTTACACATAAAACTGTCTTTGCCAGGAGAATTGGAAGGGAAAACAAAACAAAACAAAATTTAACCCCCAGAGTTTACTGCTCTTTCACCACTTCTCATCAACTTTATATCTCAAGATCAAATAAATCACTGCTTGTCAATTTCCATTTCCCAAAAGTTAAAGGGATTAACATTTATGCATATATAAGGAGAGGGCTAATAATGGATTTAGGAGATGAAATAGCACCGAGAATGCCCTGAATAAGTCCTTGAATGAAGTTGAGGACTGCTAACATTCTAGTTACAAAAGGTTCTGTGTCTCTGAGTTGGGCATGCAATAGATGTAGATAATAATCTACTTTTTGTGATGTTCTTCCTTTTGTTTTTTTTTTTTTTTAATTCCACCTGGTGTCTGGCACATCTTTGCAGTTATTTTGCTTTTTAGAAATCTCTTCATCTGGGTTAGTGCATCTAAGGGCTGAGAATTAGGCACAAGAACTAACCACTAACTTAACGTGCAAATTTTTAAATGAGATCTTTAAAATTTCTTTTGAGATGCCAAACTAGATGTACATTGCGAGGGTCTCATTACTAATAGTTTTAAATTTCAATAAATACCTTTTTATAGTCCTTTAACAGAGTGGAAAGAAGCTCTACACTGTAGGATAACACCCATTGGTTTTAAATTTTCTATCTTCTCGTTACATGAAAGAGGAATGAATCAGAGAACTCATCACTTGTAACTTTCCACATGGTGCCACATAGATCTACTAAAGTGTCTCCCTGGGAGAGACAGAGTGTGTGGGGCTAAGAGATGCGGAGAATTATGTTCACACATCAGCAGACTTAAAAGTACCATCAGGGTTTCAGGAGCAATGCTTTTCAGCCAAGTAGGCCACTATGTGACCTCTATTAAATTTATGGGAATTGGAGAAATGAGGTTACTCCCTGGGTGACAAGTTGTTGAATGACAGTAAAAAGTAATTAATCACTCCTACTTCTATTTGTTAAAATAGCTATGCTTCAGTAGCCCCCACCCCCAGGTAGTCTTAAAATAGAGGTGTGGCCATCATAGGTTTATTCCACTGTGTTTCACCTTGATCTGACCAGCTGGCAATATGCTTATGCTCTGGAGCATGTAGATGATACACATTAACCTTCAGATTTTTTTTCAGGAATACCCCTAAACTCCAGCTATCTGATGTTTAAGGCAGAGTAGAAACATGGTAGGAGTGAAATGAATTAATACAATAAAACTTCCTTCCTTCTTGCCCCTGCATTTCTGCTCATAAAGATATGATTTTAAAATGAAGATAAGGTTAATAACATGTTTGTTTTAAGGTAATTATTTGTATTGTAAAACTAATATATTATTACATATAAATTCAGCTCTTTACGATAGTTGTAATAGCTAGCATTTATTGAGTGCTGGTTATACATTTAGCATTGTCCTAAGCTCTTTATACATAGTGTCCTATCAAATACTATTCCTTATACATGGTATCTTATTAAATATTATCACTTCCAATTTTCAGATGAGAAAATTGGTTTTAAGGGAGGGTGAGGGTACTAACTTACAAGACAGTAAGTTCTAGAGTTATGGTTCAAACCCAGATCTGCTGTCTCACCTAGGTCCTGGGTTCTTAGTATGCTCCTCAGCTAACCATTGTTAGTCACAATCAAATCCTAGAAGGATCACTGTGAATCCCAACAGCTTAGCTTAATTAACATTGCTGTTTTATTCATGACTACTTCATTCATCTTCATATATTCAGTAACATATATCTATATTTATGTCCATATCTCACTGGACTACTATTAATTCAATAGTAGGACAGGGAGGACAAGCAGGAAAAAAGAGGGACAGGTCAACATTTATTGAGCAATCAAGAGACTTCCATATACATGGATCATTTCACTCCTACCATCACCTATTTTATAGACAGAAGTCGACTAATTCAAGAAGCGGAAGAGGCTAGAACATGTAGAAATGGAGACAAGAAGGACTAGATCGGGTGCGTACATACAAAAGAAAGAACAGATGCTAAAGGTGCTATGGTGAGAAAAGGAGCACCGTTCTTATCAAGATCACAGGGGTCTTTGTCTGGGGCCCAGTGATGAAGGCCTAGGTAGGCAGCAGTGAGAGTCTGGTGGGACAATGTCAAGCCAGAATTACCAATTCTCTAGGCAAGGGAGTTTCTGGTCTACTCTTTCATCTCCTTTGCTGAATAGCAGTAAAATTAAAATGAATATTGTGAAAATATTTGATAATAATTGGGATTTTGTGGGACCTTTGGTCTTAATATATAAAATGCAGATTTCTTTTCCAGTTTATATTCATGTTAATTAAATATTTTTCATAACCTCATTTGGTTTAAGTGGAGAAACCTGAGCAGTCTGAGAGGGTATGTTTTCCTTGCAAATGTTGGGATAACAATATAAAACAAGTAAGATATTAAAAAATTACATGCTTTTGACAGGACATAGTTTTCAGGAACTTAAGAATTAAGGGACTAAACCCCCCGCCCAACCAAATCCACAAATTCAATGCCCTAAAATATATCACTTGAGTTCACTCCCATATTCTCTTTCAGTTATCACTGACATAACAGTATTATTTTGGAGCAAACTCCAATGGAGCAGTATATGAGTCAGCAATTGCCATGAAAACACTGCAAAACAAACCACCCCAAAATTCACTGGCGCACAAGAGTATACAATTATTTGTCCACACATCTGCGGGTTGACTAAGGTTAGCCAAACCAGGGTGTGTTCAGATAGACTTGGCTCTAGGATGATAATTAATTCCAGGTTAACTAGAATTTTTAACAGCAACTATTTGAGACATGTTCTATCACAGAAAAAGCAGTAGTAGAAGTGGGTAAGAGAACTAAGCAAACACATTGAAAGCCTTGCTGATTTTAGGTCCACTAACATTCTATTGGCCAAAGCAAGTCATATGGACAAGCCCAACATCAAAGGCTGATACCATGGCTGGGGTGAGGATGGATAATGTCATGAAGTGGGTGGGGGTTGGGGGTGAAGAATTGGTACCAATAACTTAATTTACTACAAGAAGAGAAATAGATCTCTCTAAAAATTTCTTTTTCAAATTCCTCATCCATAGACTGTCATGTGAAATTGTGTAATGTATGTTATGACACATGATAAAAATCTAGGTCTCTGACACTATTGTTCTTCCTTTCCTTTTAGTACCACAGTTTCCTTCAAGATGGAAATGGACAGCTCTAAATTGTATGTTCTGTAGAATATTGAGGAGTTAATATATTACAAAGTTTTCTCTGATCAAATAAGGTTGTGACATGCTTGACTATTGGACTACTAAAACTGTTTGACATACTAATGCATGTTGCAAATATCTAAGAGGAAGATATGGTATACAATATTTTACATACTTATTTGACCACAGAACCCCTTCCTGCAAGAAAGATTTTTAAAAGAAGAACATCTTGAGGGGTGCTTGGGTGGCTCAGTCAGTTAAGCATCTGCCTTCAGCTCAGGTCATGATCCTGGGGTCCTGGGATCAAGCCCCATGCCCAGCACCTTGCTTAGCAGGGAGTCTGCTTATCTGTCCCTCCCTCCCTCTGCTCGCACACACGTGAACTCTCTCTTTCTCTCAAATAAATATATAAAATCTTAAAAAAAATAAAAAATAAAAAGAACATCTTGAGGGCCTACTTTTGTGGAATTCATTTTGGGAAATGCTGTCCTAAGGCAACTTCCATCTTTTTTTTTTAATTTCAAATGGAGCTGACACCTGGTTATACCCCAATTTTGGGATAAATTTTTCTAAAAAGAATTTGAGGAGTCTACTTATCATGACGAGCACTGAGTAGTGCATAGAATTGTTGAATCATGACATTTTATACCCGAGACTAATATAACACTGTATGTTAACTATACCAGAATTAAAATAAAAAATTTAATAAAATTAAAAAAAAAAGACTTTGAGAAGCAGGTTTCATTCACACTTATGTGTAAAAGTTACTTATGTTACGTTTAAACTGGTTAAGTAAAAGTTACTTCTGTTACTTTCAAGTTAGTCAAATCCAGGTAAGTCTCACTGTTTTTAAAAATTTCCTTTTTAAACATTTCAGAGATGTTTATGTGCATATTTAAAGTATGCTAGCAATTAATGTTTGTGGATACCAAGAAATTTCTAATTCTAGGCCCAAAAGGAATGGAGTTCTGGGGTCATTTAATCCATACTGTTTTGTTAGGTGTTAAATTCTGGTTAGCATAAAAAAATCAAAACTAAAAAAAAAAAAAAATCAGCATTACCAACGGATATTTTCCTTCTTAGAATGCAAGTTTAAATTAACACCTGGATGTTATGCTATGGAGAATAGCACTTTAAAAAAAAGAACCAAAAAACAAACAAACAAACACCCATGAGGCTAGGACAGTTTTAGCTCAGGAGAAAACATTTTTTACACCGAAAATTTTTATGGAATGTTATAAATCTATAAAAATCATTTTAACAGCTGAGATTTTATAGCCACTCAAGGCTAATAAAAAGTTTGAAGAATACATTATATTATGTAGATGAGGGTGAATATATTATTCAATATTGCAACTTTTTAAGAGTTTTCTCTTAAAAACAGGATAAAGAAAAGTTATTCATTAATCTTTTAGGTAAAATGTCAGTATGTTTTTTTCATAATCCCTCTCTTATCAATATATCTAATTTGTTCAAAGAAAAATTATGTAGTATAAGGTGTTCTGGCAGTAGTGAACCCCCAGCCCTCCAACATGGCAGGGCAATGCAATATCCCCGATTTTAAAAGACAGCAAAATCTTCACACATTTAAAGAGTTTTTGAAGAGCAGATGAGCAGTTAATCCTACACTATTAAATATTTGAATGGGGATTTGGAATTTATACAATACTTCTATATCTTATATTATTTTCTCTTCATTGAAGCTCTAAGAAGCAGAGCAGGCAGGTACTGATTCCCATTTTGTGGGTAATCAAACTGAGATTCAGAGAGACCTAACGACCTGTCCAAGGTTACACAGTTCATCAATAGTTGAAGAAGAAACTAAAAATAATTCTTCTGATTTCAAATTCAGTGCTTTCCCCATTTTGTACATTTTTTTTCTGAAATGTTTTGTTTACAAGGTTTGTTTTTCTGATTCCAAGTATATATAGTTCATATTACAAATTAGACTTTCTCTCTCTCTCTCTCTTATGACTTCAGTCATGAGAAACGGTAGAAGGGGTGGGAGTTTAGAAGAAAAATATTGTTTTCAAATTTAAATATTTTAGGAGAAAAGAGGCATAAAAACAATGATAAGAAAATCTGAATTCCTGAAAGGAAATTTAAAGCAATATTTATGGATTTATGCAGAGAAAACTAAGTTTTTATAGTACATGCAAGTCATTCCTCCATACAAGGATAAAACTTTATTTAAAGCACAACTGCAGAAGTTTCAATGTAAAAGTAGGCATGCTGTTTCCCAGAGTTGGTGGTGAAACATAACAGAAAAGAGTACTTTTGCTAGAGAATAATCTAGGATTTCAAGGGATGCGAGAACAGGTGATAACTTACTTTGATGGCTCTCAGTCCAAGTGTACAAGAAGGGTAAGATTACTTTCTGTCTCACAAACTAATACTCTCATATCAGAGCCTCCTAGAGTCTCTGTGAAAATGTTCTCCACTTCCAAAAAGGAAAGATTCACCCAGACAAATAGGAAGTGAGTTTCTGTATTGACCTTACTTAGAAAATACAGGTTTTACATAAAGACATCACTTTCCATCTCTTATTTGCCTATATGTCTATGCTAACAGTGGCAGTCCCTAGGAGAACATGTATGAAGGAAAAAAATTATTTCTGCCTCATATGTTTGCTAATCATATGTGAGGGGAAAAAATTAAGGAAGAAATGTGATAATTATAACACTTCTATAGTGAGTTATATGATAATGTAACTTAAATTTGTTAATATTACACAAAAATGGCAATTATTTATTGAATTTTTACATATGACATGAATTGTGCCTTTACTTATATTATCATATGAGATGGGTATTAATATTATTTTCACTTCATAGATACAGAACTTAGGCTTGGGCAGTTTAAATAACTTCCTCAATGTCCTTGAAACAGCTCTGGTTATGAGAACAGTGGGTAGAATGTACATTCCAAGGACAGAGTGGGAGTGAGGAGCCTCCGATTGCCTGGGTCCAGCTTGTGGGTCAGCTGGAGGTCATATCTCTTGTTGATCTCCTTCAATATGACCAAGTTAAAAGGACAGATGTACTGAGAAAAAAGAGTTAAAAACATATTTTTAGGATGGGGAATTCCTTGAATAAAAACATGCCAGTTGGCTAAACATGGTTAAAGACTCTACCAACTAAAACATGCACTAATTCTGATTTTCATTTGTGCCACATCATATTAATCGTGGACCATACCTGAGTGATTATGATCATGTAAAGTCATTTCAACACTGAAAATAATACTCAAAATAGCACCAGTGCCCAATGACCAGAAAGGAGAGATGATATCCAGTACCCATTTTAACTCAGAGACTTCCCAGTTGTCAGATTTGCACATTATCTTAGTAGCTTTTTACTGCCAAGAAGTGATATCAGAACAAGCCAGATGAATGAGAATTGCTTTTCCCTTAATTAGTATTGCAGATCTTCCTTCAGGCTCCTTGTGAGGCCTGAGGCCGTGTCACTGTCCAAACACACTCACTGAGCATTTGCATACTCTCTCCAAAGCCCAGCCTTTCTTTAGGACTGCTGTCCACACTAATCTCGGGTGATGATGAATAGATGGAAACAGGTCTGTAGGTAAGGAGGAAATCTTCATGGTATGATTTCCTACCTACTATAGTTACGCTAACTACAAGAACTTGGAAAAGTTTGTGGTACAAACCCATTTAGCAACTCTTGCCTGCACTTGATACCTAAAAATGTCTACTGTTAATGTCATTTTTTTTTAAAGATTTTATTTATTTATTTGACAGAGAGAGAGATCACAAGTAGGCAGAGAGGCAGGCAGAGAGAGAGGGGGAAGCAGGCTCCCTGCTGAGCAGAGAGCCCGATGTGGGGCTCGATCCCAGGACCCTGAGATCATGACCTGAGCCAAAGGCAGAGGCTTTAACCCACTGAGCCACCCAGGCGCCCCTACTGTTAATGTTATTTTGAAATGTTTTAGTTTATTAAGAAATTTCTCTAGGTGCCCAAATTTATAAAGTTACTGTCTCAAATATGATACTGTCAAAGAGTGACAGCAAGTTGATTTAGATAGGGCAGAAGTTCAGGTGTGATTCTCTGTATTTCTTGTGAGCTTGACAAGTCACAAATACCTTATGTGCAGTCCTCATTATCACTTGAAATCATTTCTAGGTTCCAGGAGTGCATTACTGACGATATTATGGTGAACTTTTTTTTTTTTTTTTTGACAGACAGATTACAAGTAGGCAGAGAGTCAGGCGGAGAGAGAGAGAGAGGAGGAGGCAGGCTCCCCACTGAGCAGGGAGCCCGATGCGGGGCTTGATCCCAGGACCCTGGGACCATGACCTGAGCCGAAGGCAGAGGCTTTAATCCACTGAGCCACCCAGGTGCCCCTATTATGGTGAACTTTAAGAAAAGCCATGTCCATGATGAGCTCATTTAAAATAAATCAAAAAATTAAAATAAAACAAAACAACCTCCAATCCCCTTCTCCAAAATAAAACCCCATGATCATTGATAAAACAACAATTTTTTTCCTTGTCGGGGTTTACAGAAATTGCATTTCTCATTTTTTTTAAGCATTAGGGAAGAAAAAGTAATGATATTATTATATCTTTTCCACATGAATTTACTCTATCTCTTTTTCTTAAGATTTTAGTCTGGCAAGTTTATCTTTTATTTACTTGGAAATAAAAATTTTCTCTCATCACTTAGTGCTCAGAATCACCTGACATAATTGATATATACCAATTGACTGGTTAGTACATATTGAAGCTGTAACTTTCAATCAGTAACATAAAAATGCAAACTAAAATCACTCTTGTTTTCTTCATACTGCTAGTCAATAAAGGTGATAATTTTTCCGCCCATGGCATACGTAGCAAAATTTGGCCAGTTTCCTAAACAAAATTATTACTGAAATGTTATTTTTCTGGTTCTTAATTTCTGAAAATGTGAGATTATTATTGACGTTATATGTAATGGAAAACTAGCCTATTGGGATTAGAGCTATTACAGGGTTGCCAGAATTAGCAAGTAAAAATACATGACACCTAGTTAAAACTTAATTTTATATAATGAATAGTTGCTTAGTATAATTATGTCCCATGTATTACTTATACAATACTAAACTATATTATATCTTACTATACCATACCACACTGTAACATACCAAGTCATGCTATACCCTAAAGTATCAACAACATTTATCATTGTTGAGTCATGGGATTATTTGAAATTTTAATTTTCTTCCTTTTGATTACCCACTTAGTGTGTGGGGTTGTATTCAATATGATTTTCCAGAACAGAAGTTGGGAGAGGACAGAACACAAGCTTTGCCTTTTGGCACTACTCTAAGGTAAGAGATTCCCTGGGCCTAGGCCAGGACTCCTTTCACCAGAACCTACTGAGCACACCCTTCAGAAAAGAAGGGCCAAAAAAGAATGGAGAAATTCAGTAGTCAAATATTTAGAGACTGGGCAAAAAGTGGAGCGAGCCAGAAAGCAGGCAAGCAAATTGTAGAACTGAATGCTTTCCTTCAAGGAGGAGAAACCAAGGATGAGTTTTTCATGTTGAAACCCCAAGATGCTAGGTGATGCCATCTCAGCGCCCTTCATTCATTTGATTGTTCTTTCTGAAACCAACAGTTGTGCGTATAATGGGATGGAGAGAAAGGAAGATCAAGAGTGATGGGAAGTAAGGCCCAGTGAGACACACAGGGAAGCCATTGTGGAGAATTTTGTTATTTTATGAAAATACTATCTTAGAAATGGCTTCTGTGGTCAAAACTAAACTTGATGAATAATGGAAGAATCAGTTTTAGGCAATTTCTGATCTTGCCAAGGCTTTGAATTTAAGTGGCTAGGGCACCACTAGACAAATTCTGAATGGATTTCCTGATTTATGAACTTATAAAATGATACTGCAGGGAGGATCAAAAGCACATGTCTGAAAGCCCTCCTTCTAGTTAATGTAGGAGAATTCCGCATAAATATGTTTGATGTCAAAAAAATTATCAGGGCTCTAAACTGGTGCGGAAAAATGAATTATATCTTATACTAGCTTGAAATGAGATACTCTCTAAAAAATGGTACTGTGCGAACAGACAGCATCTAGATACTCAAGTGTTCTGTTGCAAAATTTGAGAAGGTGCCAGAAAGCAACACCAAAGCTGCTGTGATGTCATCTTGTCTTTCCATTGGTTATTGTGTAATAACAATCCTCTATCAAATAGCAAATATTAAAATCTGATCTGGGAATTTCTAGTTTAGAAATACGAGAGAGGAAAACAGAAACAGGGAACAAGAGAATGAATCCGCAAACACAGTAGCTAACAGATGCCTGGCAGTGGCCAGGCAAACAACTTTAAAATAGACTTGTATTCTTACTCACATTAAAAATGCCATCTGACTTGTTTATATTCGATTAGCTGCCTGTTTCTCATAGCCAGCCAGGCCAGAACTTCCACTACCACTATCTTCCTATGCCAAGTTCCTGATTATGTGTTAAGACTGGAGGGTGTAGGGAATGCTACTTGCCTCCAGCTGATGCAGATTAAAAACTGAGACATAGGAACCATTTGGGAGAATAATGAGTCACTTCCTGATCTACACATCAGCTCCAGGCGATAGTTGACCAAACAAATACAAAATCATAAAGAGGTAAATGGAGGCTCCCACTGAATCTTCAAAGAGGAATATTTGAGATAAATAAAAGTATATTTTAAATAATTTTACAGAGCTCATGCTTTCAAGATTGGGTACAGACTAGCAACAACAATGACAACAAACTAGAACAAAATAAAGGAATTTTAAAAATTGGTGGAATAAATGGAAACAGTGTTTCTTACTTAAAACTTCATTAAACCACTGGAAAAAGGAAAAGAAATTAACTTCTGCCAAAGTGAACTGGCTAGAAATTTAAGATCCACATTGAATAATTGAATGACGGCTGTACTCTTTTTTTTTTTTTTTCTAAGATCTTATTTATTTGAGATAGAGTGAGAGAGAGAGAGAGTGTGAGCACAGGTGGGGGGAGCTGTAGACAGAGGGAGAAGCAGACTCCCCGCTGAGCGAGGAGCCCAATGTGGGATTCAATCCTAGGACCCCAGGATCATGACCTGAGCTGAAGGCAGATACTCAACTGACCAAGCCACCCGGGCACCTTGTGGTAGGTGTATTCTTGTCTTTGGTTAAATATAAAGGGAATACTGCTAGTACTTATCATTTAAGTGTGATGTCAGTATTTAGTTCATATAGATATCACTTATTATGTTAGCTATGTTGTAATTATAGAATATTAAGTGTTGAACACAGCTGTTTCTTGAATCCTATCAAATGCATTTTTGGCATTTATTAAGATAAGCACATGACTTTCACCTTTAGCCTGTAAATGTAGTAGACTGCGTAAGTCCGATATTCTATGGTTGAGCCTACTCTGCTGAACTGTGATTTACTCTAACAAGCCTTCTACAACACCCTTATATAAGTTTAGATCTCCCTATTAGGTGTCCCCATTGCACCTTGTACCAGGCCTGCTCCAACATCAGCAAGGCCTGAGACAAGAATACAATGAAGGCCCACACAAACCATATGTCTAAATATTTTAAAGCTATAAATCACGCTAAACAAACAATTAAATAAAAAGCATTCCATTCTCCTACACTGACACATATATATCATCAAAACCAACTGGAAAACTAGGTTCAAATTAGAATTTTCAGAATTTCAGAGTTCTGTTCTAGAATATGCCTTTGGGAAGAATTTGCCCTAGCCCCTTGTCCTCAGTGGCTGTGGCTACTCCTCCTTCCCTTTCCACTCCTGCCTCTATCCAGAACTGCAAGGGGCTTCTGCATGATACACATTGAAACTGTTCACAACCTCCCCTGAACATTGGTGGACACATAAGCACAAACTGTATCTACAGCAGGGTGGATCTAGAGAAGTCTGCTCTGGCCCTAGAAATGGTTTTGAACTGTTTGAGCAGGGAGTTCTGGCATTCTTGCTACTCAGAGGTGGATTAATGGGGGTTGTGGGCTCCAAATGGGCATGTTTGGAATACCCCACAAATGCTTATGGTCTCTTTGCCTGGTGGGGTGGGGCACAGCTGGAGGAGTGCCAGAATGGGGTTCTCTGAAACCAGGGGCCAAGGGCAATGGTCCTTTTTGCCTGGGTCTAAGGATAGTAGTGACTTGGGCCATGTAATCATAACACTCATCATGGTTTATTTTCAGTTCTTTACTCTTTGCTAGACTTTAAACCCCATAAGGGCAGGGATCTATCTACCTTGTCCACCTTGGATCACCATGGTGCCTGGCATCAATGAGGTATTTATAAATATTTTTGGAATGAAAAATGGTAGTCATTTTTTAAAAGGGACTATATCTTTGAAAGTATACTTATAATATCTATAAAAATTATAATGTTTTAGGGCTTAATTAATAATTTTAATTAAAAGTCAAAGTTTTATAGTCTTGAACCTTTTACTACATAGATATAAAGCTAGAAATAAATAGCATACATATAAATAAAACTCATACATATAGAAACTGAAAACCCATTTCAAATTATAATGGAGAGAAGGGAATATTTTTAAATATGGCAAGATATTTAGGATGAAAATCTGTATGTATATAATATTCTTAATAGCATTTTCTAAAAGAAAGAAAACTGGAAACATTTTAAATCACTACTAATTGGAAAATGGTTATGGTATATCAAATTGATGGAGTACTATTAAGCAAATGAAATTATAATAATATAGATTAATGATAACATGAAAAATAAGTATAATATAATTTAAGTGAAAAAAGTGTAATGTAAAATGTATATCACATACTTACAATAAATTAAACAAGATGGGGAAAAAACAGAAAAATGATAACAGTTGCAGCAGAGTGGTAGAATTGTGATTCATATTTTTCTTTTAAAAATAGTTTAATAATATTATAACAAAGCCTCTGTCCAAATACAAAAAAATAATTTAATAACACTAAATGAAACCACTTAGCTGTGAGTAGATTTTGAGGGCAAAAGTATATTTTTTATAAGTTAATAAGACTGCTTTTAATTAGTTTCTGTTTAGTCATGCTCTATGCTTTGATGTAGCTTTATTTAGAAGAGTACATTAACTAAATGTTATACACACACACGTGATTATATACAATTATATACATAAAATGAATATGTAATATATTTTTTGATGTTTACCTAGATGAATTTAGACACACTGGAGAAAGATCAGAGGAAGGGAAGTGTATTGAACTTGAAACTTTTCCTTATGAGAACTAAGGACTTCAAGACCCAGACTGTATTCCATAAATGTATTAGATAGGAAGTGCTATCTGTATAAGACACTACGAACATTCATTCACTCATTCACTCATTCATTCATTCAACAAATGTTTATTAGGAGCTACTGTGTTTTAGGAACCAGTACTAGGTGCCAGGGAAGCAGTGAGTGATGAATGTACTAGACAGGGGACTGACCACAGAAGCTATTGTGACATCCTCATGGAAGAGAATATCGCCAGAGAATGGAGCATTCAGGAAGGCAGATCATAATGAATTCAAGTTAAACATTTCTCCTAATCAGAGTTGATCACGAATGGACAGACCACCTATGATGAAGCAAATTCCTTTTCAGTTTGCAATAACCCACTGGCAGAGATGATATTTTAAAAAGTACATATTTAATTGGACTAGATGACTTTTCAACTTTGAGATTCCCTCTATCTCACACCCAAATCACAGACAAGTTCTCCTGAGGAGATCAAAGAAAATTAAGACTACCTCAGCAGAGAATTGTTTTGGACATAGGGAAGAACTACTTTCAGAATAATAGTTCCGGTTGTGACTAGAAGTTAGCAGAAATCCTGAAAGAGGAAGTGAAAATAAAGATCTGGTGTGGCACTTTCTCTCTCCCAGAAGCAGGAGGCCACGTCAGATGGTTCCTGTGTTTTTCTCAGCTTAGCTATTGAAATGTTCTTATCTATGGATGGCTGAGAAAACTGGTACCTAATAGGAAGCTTCAGGAAAGAAATGAGAGGCAAGAAAGGCCATGCAGTTGACAGCTGAGCTGGAGAGCATGATCGCCTGTATCAGTGAGAGCTGTCAGTGAAGACAAGGATAAGAGCCTATATGTTTCTGTAGGAAGTAAGCCAGCAGAGACTCTGAAGAGAGGAGTCTCTGTGATTTGAGGGGGCCTGAAGAAATGATGGTGGTAGCCATTTGTGTCAGGATACAAAAGGCAAGGGGGAGGATCTGTCACAGAGAGGGGTGGATTATGGTGAGCGTTGTTGAAATGAGAAGTGAGAAGTAAGTGTACTAGTGGGAAAATGATGAGCAGGAGGGAAGGGATTCGGACACCACGCAGGGGGAAATGGGAAAGTGACAATAAAATGCCAAAGTGTGGCTCCTCCTGGATTCAGCAGCATGGCTCTTCCTGCATAACAGGGCCTAAAATGTGGCTGGCTTTGTGAGATCTGCTTGGAGATTTCTGACCTGAGCAGGTAACAAATTGTGGACCATGATCACAATCCTTTTTTTTCTCCCCCCAACTGTACTGTTTCCTAAAAAGTCTGCTGATAGCAGGTGCTGAAGAACTCCTTCAAAGACATTCTAAAACAAAAATAAGACATGGTGAAATCTAGATTAAAAAAAAAAAAAAAGCTTACACATAAGTTAAGAGGCTTCCACAAACACTGCATCATATCACCTTAGGATCAGAGACAGGATATATTTTCATCCTTTTTTTGCACATGAAGAAACTGAGGCCCAGAGCTCACAGAGATCTGATAGAGAAAAGCCAGATTTAAAATGCAGGTTTTCATATTGCAATTTCTAAATGCCTCCCCTGAATGGCTGCAGCATTCTACCTGTCAAGAAAAGCTGCTGGTTTGTCATGCTCCTTGGCAATTTGTTAAGTTCTTCTGTCAGGATATTCAAATTGATAAATTTAACATAGGAGCAATGATCTATTACATCACAAAGATATGCTAAAAGTAAGGATGGCAATTTACCTCAGTTTTTCAGAACAGTTAATGAGATTAAAAATTATGAGTGGCAAGATTATAATCACTACATATGTAGAGTACAAATACAAGCGAGTTGGCTTCTGACCAACAAGATTCTTTTATGAATAAACATTGCCACCTTTCCCTTGGTCTGACACCATAAATGCTGGTCCCAGGATTATTAGATGGGAGGACATTGACAGCTCACCTATGTATTACCACTTCTGGGGAAAAAGTTGCTCAAAGAATATGTCTTATTGATATATATCTACTGCTATCACTTCTGCACAGAGAGGACAGAATATATTTCTTTTTGTTCCTTTTTTCTTTTGACCTACCTCATTTTTATCGTTACATAATTCAATATTTTCCTTGTAGCCTTCTTTGCCCTTAAAACTAGAAACATAGGTAATTAGTAGCTTTAACTTGAGAATGTCAGTAAAAGAAGAAAGAGATCCATTAGCAATTTCATAAATGTTGATACTTCTAATGTCAAATATAATCATTTGTTTAACTGGGTCTCTTTAATTTGTTGCAGCCATTTCTCACTCTCGGAGTAGGTGTGGATTTAATATGCAGAAATGAACTTTTTCATCTTCTGCTTCTTAGTGAAGACTCTCTCCCTGTCACTGTTTTCCTAGAATGACATTTCACATCATGGTCATATTAGCACCTGGTTTTCTTCACGATTACCTATTTGTATCAGGGCCCTAATTAGTAAATATGTTAATTTTTATTTCTTCATTATGAATTGAGGTCAAGCCGTTTTTTTTGTATTAGTCATTTGTTTGTTAAATTAGCCAAAAAGTCAACATGTTTTCATATAGAATTATCTGGTGATATTTAGAAAGAACAAAGTAGGTACTAGAAAGATGTTTAAATACAATGTACACATAAATGGAGGTTGAGTTGAACAAGTAAAGAAGTTGAAAAAAATGGTATTTGAAAAGTAAAAACCAAATCTTTTAATTTAAAACTGACTGATTTTAAGATGATTTTCAAAGAACCTAGTTCCTATATTCAAGAAGCTATAGACCAGGATATCAAATGTAGAAGCATCATAAGGACACTGAGGAACAATTTTCCAACAGTCTCTCGTTTTCTTTTACATTTTACAAATGAGGTAGTAACCAGTCTTCGTTCTAGATTTTCCTTTCAGGATATTGGCATATCAAACAGCTTTCAAAAAGAGAGCCATGGTTCCTTCTGGGAAAAAAAAGATAAGGTATGCTTACTGCTCATTGTAAATTAGTCAGATTCCCTAAGCTCTCTAGCACTGCAGTCCATGGTGTGTGCAGGGATCCATCAGGTCTCATTTGTATCACCCCCTTGGGACTTGGGAGATGAGGGGAGCTGACGCAAATATGATGATGCTCAAGGAGCTTGCTGTGCCATGGGTTAAGAAAGTCCTACATCTGTGACCCAGGAGTCTCACATCTTTTCCTGCCATTCATGAACTCTGGCAGGTCATTCTGTAGCTTGCAAGTTCAGTCATATCACATACCTTCACAGTCCTTGACAAGTCAATAGTTAGGAAGGAAGCAATTGAGCATGTACAATGTTCTCCATTACTCAGAGGGTATAGTAGGCAGAATAAAGGTCTCCCAGGTATCTATATTTATATCTATACCCCAGAAATTTTGAGTATATTCTGTAATATGGCAAGGAGGAATTAAGGTTGCAGATGCAATTAAGGTTGTTAAAAATTAAACTGCTTTTTAAAATAAGGAGATTATCCTAGATTATTTGGGTGGACTCAATGCAATCATAAGAGTTCTTGAATTATAGAAGAGGGAGACAGACGAGTGAATGTCAGAGTTGGGAGAGATTAGAAGATGCTACGGGGTGGATGTGAAGAGGGAGGAAGGAGCCATGAAGTAAGGAATGCAGGCAACCTATAAAAGTTGGGAAAGACAAGGAAACTGATTCTCCCCTAGAGCTTCTGAAAAGAATGTAGCCCTGTGGATGATCTGATTTTAGTCCAGTGAGGCTCATTCAGTCAGTGAGACTAAGATTAAAAAAATTGTGTTAAGTCACTAAAGTTGTAGTAATTTTTTACAGCAATCATAGAATGCTAATACAGAGGAGAAAGTGTTAAACATTTCTGACATGGAAAGTTTTAGGGTTTTTTCCCTCCTTGCCTGCCTAGCTTATGCTCATTCTCTAAGCCTCAGTTTAAATGTTCTGTCTTTTCTAAGAAGAGTTCCCTGTTCTCTCTTTCTGAAGTAGCCCCTTCCTGTTATTTTCTATCCTGGCACTATGTTTTTGTAGCACTTTCTATAAATTGCATTAAAAATCAGATTTTGTTATAATTTTTCTGCAGCTATGTATATCTTAAATTAAGATAGACAATTAATAGCCTTTGTCTATTGTCTTTTTTGGTCACAGTGTGTCCTTCATTCTAAGACCATATATATATATGTGTGTGTGTGTGTATATATGTGTGTATGTATACACACATATATGTGTGTATGTGTACACACACACACACACACACATATATATGCCTATAGGCATATATAGGCACCCAGGTGCCCCTATTCCTACATTTTTAATTTAAAATGTACTTTAAATAAAATGCTGTTGTTAGGAAGCACTAGCTTTCTTCCTTTTTCTTTCCTTCTCAAAATGTCTTTTCTTGGCTGTACTGATACATGAAATAAACAATCTGGGCAGCAAAACTCTAGATGTTGTCAGATGCCATGTATTGTCATAGCATCTCATTCCTCCTTCACCGGAATACATACTGCATTTTTTCCCCTTGTTTTTTCATTTATGAACTAGAAGCCTTATGAAGGAAAAGAACATGACTGCTTTGGGTTACATCCCCAGAGCTTAACATAGTGCTTGGCACAGAACAGGCACAAAATAAAAATTTGGTGAATGACACTGCATTATGAAATAAAAATAAAATAAAATATTAACATGTATTTGATGATATTGTAAGTATTAAAACCATATTCCCCATGCAAACACCTCAAGATAAAAATGTGCAAAATTTATACAATTGGGACAAAACCAGAGCCATTGCCTTTGCATACAGCATGCTCCTATAACTACATTTATATTCCCATATCAATGACTCCAAAGATACTGATAGTCCTCCTATAGATTCTTGCATGACAATTTCCTTTTAAAGCTCAGTATTAATAAAAAGACTCTCTCTTCTCATGATCAGTATTATTTGAAATTAGTAAATGTGAACTAGCTAAATGAATTCCATTTCTCTTCGTACCCTGGCTCCTACAAAACACAGACTACCACTTTGTGTATTTGGAGGCCAGAGAACACAAAACAGACTTTCATGATTTACTCTATTTCTTCTTTCCTATCCTACTCCCTGGCCAGTTCCCTGTCTGATTCACTTTTTGACTTGTGTTCCTTTGTTCTTGTTTTAACTACGTTTCTTTGTATAGTATACCAACACAAATACTTTCTGGGGAAAAAAAAAAAAGAGAGAAAATTGAAGTACTAACTGGCTCAATCAATCACTGATGTATTCAGACCCCAGTGTAGGAGTTTTCACAATTGCTAGACTTCTACACTCTTTCCTTTAGGCTTTGTCTGAATTTTCTCACAGTAAGAATAACATCCAAGGTCATCTTCCCACTGTGTAGTTTACCTGGCAACTATTTAAATAAATGAATCATGAATGTTTAAAGCCAAATCCCCTCTTGGACATATATCCCTATGTAATGTTTCAAAAAGGAAAGTAATTTTGAGCTAAAGGGGAATTGTAAGTATATGGTTGTGAACGTTCAGTAAATGACCATAAAGGACAGACATATATTTCCCAGCAGATGCATGCTAAAATGTATAAGGACAGTTTCCCCTATGAAATGCTACTAGAAATATTAGAATTATGTCTAGTCACAAGATATTTTAAAGGAATTTGAATGAATCTATATCTTCATCTCCAGTTACGAAGAGTACAAATAAGAAGAATGTGAGCTCTTCCATTAGATCATAGATTAATACAAACAGTATGAGGCTTAATGAGTTTTTTTTTCTTTTAATATCAAACCCCATTTTTTGTGAGGTGGGGGTTGGAAGGAAAAATAGGGAAGGAATAAGCTTCTTCCAAAAGTATGTGACGGACGGTCTACACGGGGGAGTAATAGGCCCTCTGTAGTAGCCTCAGAACAGCTCCGTTTTATCTTTCTAAATTATTCGACATCCTGTTAAGACCCTGATTGCAGGTATCTGTTCAAATTAACATGTGCCTTTTTTATGATTGTTCAGTGATTTGGCTATGTTGATTATTAAATATTTGGAATATCATTCATGGTTCTATATAAGATTTTATTTCGAAAAAGGACTCCATTGCTAAGCAGGCAGTATTGCGCAGTGGTTATAGTTACTGTGTGTTTGGAATCACTAGACCTAAGTTCAAGCTACAACTCTGCTGCTTACTAGATGGTTGATCTTAAGCAACTTAGTTGACTTTCCACAGTTCTGGTTTCCTTACTTGCCAAATGGGGCTAATGATTGTCCTACTTCTTTGGGTGGTTGTGAGAATTGAAGGTGGTGCAGTCAGTCAACTGCCGGCACACACTAACCACTTAATAAATGCTGACTTAAACACACAAACAATAAAGCAAGTCAGTTAAGACCATACCTCTAAGTATTTAAAATGGAAGCAATTTCGGGACAATAAAGAAACTATTCTTTTTTTGTTTTGTTTTGTTTTGTTTTGTTTCTGGGTATGAAAGTGGAGAAATATTTCATTTCTTTACACGTTAGAGATGAGGAATTAATAAAAGAATTTTAAAACCTATTATATACCTATAATCCATAAATTTCAGATTTAAAAAAAATTATTACAGGAGGCAATCCGTACTCAAAGTCCAACATTGGTGTTTTTTTTTTTTAATTAACATATAATGTATTATTTGCTTCAGGATACAAGTTTGTGATTCATCAGTTGTACACAATACACAGCGCTCACAGCATTGGTCTTCTGATGTCATGGAAGAAAAATAGTCTTTCTATCAAATCACTGCCACCAGTCAGAGAGAATTCCAAGTTGAGTATCATGATTAACTTAGCCATTATTGACAGTCTTTATATTCTTGTTCTTGAGTAAATATATAGTGGGAGGAATCACATTATTTTCCTACTTGAAATCAATGATTTGTACCAGACACTAATTAAAGTGGAACCAACAAAATCTAACACGAAAAAAGTCACCCAGAATTAATAAACTGTCCTACCATTTGTTACCTATAAAACACATCATTAGATAAATATTCCAGGTGCGTTCTACACTGAGCTAGCTATTAACCTCTTCCACATTTATTTTTCCTCTAAGGATTATCTAGGAGCAGTGACAACTTTAGACTTGGTTCATTAGAAACAACATCAAAATCTAAAATGTAACAATCTCAAGTAATAAACAATTCCTAAATTGCCAAAGATTTTACAATCTCCAAATATAAGAAAAACATAATGCTTTATACAAGAACCTTACTACTAATAAAGAACTTTCTGATTTTTATAGACTAGGAATATTTTTTTCTAGTTGTATATTGCTTAACTACTATCCCATTTCTTGAAAATATGAGCATGCACTTTGTTTTAGAGACATTTACCTCACACTGTAAGCAATGGCCACTCAGGTCAGCATTGGCACTACCAAAGGATGGTAATTGGGTCCTAATGCAAGTTTATACCCAACACAAGTTAAAAGGAAATCACTTTCTCCTACTCTGCAAAGAATTACCAGAATTATATAAAAGAAAACTTACTTGCCCAAAAGGAACTTTTCAAATTTGTTTTGAATTTAAAACACTGCACTCTTAAGACAAACACCAACAACCCAGGTATACAAACACAGAAGTGGAAACACACAGAAAAGCAAATGCAAATGATTCTTAAACATATGAAAAGATTCTGAACTCATACATCCTATGAGAAATGCAAATTCATCTTACACACTGATTTTTTTGATCTATTATTTTGGAAAAAATAAAATTTGGTAACACACTAGTTTGGTTAGAATAAATGAAAAGAGGTCTCATACACAGCTGTAGGTGTCTAATCTGGCAATATTAATTGAAGTTTCAAATGTGCCAACTTTTGGATTCTAACTCAAGGAATATATCCTGCAGACATGCCTGCATTAATGTAAAATGACACGTGCGTAAGGTTGTTAACAACAACACCATTTCTAAGAGCAAAACACTCTATTTAATTGTAGCTCTATTTCTAAGAAGAAAACACTGGAAACACCCCATATGCTCATCAATGGGGAATGTATGTCTTCAGTATAATGGAATATTATGCCATGATAAAGAGGAGAAAATATGTATACACTGAAGAATTTAGTAAAAGTCAGGTTCAGAAAAAACACTATGTACTACCAAATTTCTTATATTTATTAACTTAAATGATAAACAGTGGTTGCCCATGTAGATGGAAATTGGGTGGCTAGAGGATAAGAGTGGAAAGGAGACTTTTTGCTACGTACTATTTTTCTACCTCTTTAATTTCGATCTGTACAAATATACTACCTACCTCAAAAAACAGTGAGAAAATTAAAAATATATGAAACAAATGCACTGAGTGGTCCAGGACACCTCTCAGTTGTGACAGTCATGCTGTGCGTGGGTGAGCAGCTGACTGGTCTGAGGATCCCACTGTGCATGTTACTGTCATCAGGATGTACTTAAGTGGAGGTCAAAAACCTGTCATAACCACCTACACCTCTCTCCAGCATCAGCAAAGCTTTTGGCATTCATTTTCATTTTTTCATATTCTTCCTTTGACAGACTAAATTAACAAGTGGCAGTGGCAGCAACTGAGGGATGCCTTAAATGGACATGCCTACATGTAAGATCATGTTCTCTGGATGCCCCCTCCAAGAACTCTGCCTAAATCCATCACTTAGCAGTCGGGACCTGCTTTAGAATGCACCTTTAGTGTTCATGCCACTAAAGGGGAGAGAAGTATATAATAACTCAATTCTAAAGTGTCTGTGAGGACACCTCTCTGCTGGAGCCAGAAATGCTGAGCAGGGCCTTTGGTGCCAGTGATGGCTTCCTGTACTCAGAGATGACATAAGTCCCTGGTGTTAGAGAGCATAATATTTTACTTACTTCTTTTGCTTAAGTGGATGCTTGATTGCTGCTCCCATAATCCATCCAAATGATAGGACATTCTGTTCGTTCCTAACTTGAGATTAGTATCAGGGCTGAGCTACTTTAACTACTTTGGGTATCTTTTTCCAGTCCCTTGCTGAGAGAAATTTTAAAGTTATAAAATGGTTAAAATAAAAACAAAAGAACCAACTGGTGTGAAGTTGCCAGCTTTTGACATTCACACCTTATGATAGCAGTGGAAAGTGTGAATAGCTTTTTTTTTCTCCACCGTTTTTTAAAATTTTTTATTTATTTTTTCAACATTCTGTTTGGCATTTAAAAACATTTATTTGTTGTGCTTAAAAGTTTACATGCCAAAACATAATGCTCACCCTATCTCAAAGCCAGTGCTCTCAGAAACATCCCAAATAGAGGATACTAAAAGCACAGAGCACACACACACATGTGCATACACACACACAGTGTGTTAATAAAGTCACTGAGAATTCTTATTTATCAATATTTTAAATTAATTTTTTGAACACTCAAGGTAAATTAGCATGACCCTATCATTAAAAAGACGTGCTTACCAGTGTATGTATTAATGTTTCCTCTAAGTAGTCATAAACAATTATTCAGCAATATTTCAAATATCAAAAACAAGAGAAAAATTCAATAAATATAGATGAGTATGCCAAAATATACAAATAACCCTACTGACTAACTTTAAAGGTATATTATAAAAGCAATTTATCATGGTAGCAGTTCATATAATTCTAATAACTCTTACTGTTTTTTGATTAGTGCTGTACATCCATAAGGAAAAAGGACACAGGAGAGGTACAAATAACAAGAAGAAGAACATTTTTCTTACACTTTTCTTCTCCTTTAGACTAAGGCTTGCTGAACTTTCCAAGAAGACTGAGCACAAATGGATTATGTACAGACCTTCACCTGGGTTAGATCACTGACCAGGAGAAAGGAAGGGTAGGATAATTAATACTTGCTGCCCTAAGCATGTTTCAACACTTTTTGAATGAGACACTCCCCATGTCTCATTCCAGTGGTGTTCTGTGGCTTCGCCTCTGAAATCTGTCCTCCCACTGCTGCCCACTCTCACTCATGTATGTGATTTCTCCCATTGTAAACAAATTACACCATACCTTTAATCAAGAGGTTGAATGTTCTTCCACATTCTTCAACTTAAGCCAGGCCCTCTAAGGAGCCCAACCTCACCCCACCCTCTAGCCTCTGTCACATAGAGGGTTTGTCCTTCCTGTTCCCTTAGCTTAGCATCCCAGAATACGGTGTCATCTAGCTATTCTATCCTCTCCAACTCTGTCATCTACCAACTCCTGCTTATTTCCCCACATTTACTAAGAGTTTATACCCGGATTATGGTTCCTCTTCGTTCTTTGTCCTGATGTCACCTAAGTGACATTCAGCTGTAGATGACATCTAATATGCTGGTCTTTCACTTATTTGGAAGACCCCCAACTCCTCAATTCTTTATATTTAACAACACAATCCCATGGAAGTTAGCTTCTCAAATCTTATACTCCAGTACTACTCCTTGACTAAACCTCCTAGCCGTTCAGTTCTTTCACTCTCTTGTCCCAAATGCCCTTCCCTTACCCATCAGTCCCTGCAGCAATGAACACTCTCTCAATCTGAGAGCTCTCTTCTGTTCTTTCCTACCCAGCCCAGACCCACAGCCCACCACTATAACCATTTCTCATCATTAATCAAAATAGTTCTGCCCTTGTGTCCACTTCATCAAAACCTCACGTCTGAGTAGAAATTTTGGATTCTCAGAGACATATTGCTGAAAATCATATAACTTTGTTTTTTGTTGTCATTATAGACTCATGGTCCCTCTTCCTTGAGGAGGCCCTGAATCCTCTGCCTTAATCCTATACAGCCCTTTTCCAATTTGTCTCTGTTGTCTATCCAATCTTTGGCTTCAGGTCTCAGATCCTTCAATTGCTTCCAATTCAATTAAAAAATCTGAGTTTAGAATTATTTCAACCTATCCTCCACCTATAACAACTCTTCCTTCTTAGTGAAACAGGTTTCCTTGTGTTCCATCTGTGTCCAGTCCCCTATCCTTTCATACTTCCTTGGGGATCTCACACCCTCAATCACCTTTTTATTACCATCATTCTGTCTCTCTTTCTCTATGGGCTTTTCCAAAATAAACGTGTCCATTGTTCATTTCCTTCCCCCCTTCCTTCTCTCCTTCCCTCCACCTCTCTCCTCCCCCTCCCTCCCTTTCCCACCCTCCTTCCCTCCCTCTCTTTCTTTCACAGGTGGAGGGGCAGAGGGAGAGAGACTCTCAAGCAGACTCTGTGCTGAATGAGAGACCAACATAGGGTTCCATCTCATGACCCTGAGATCAGGACCTGAGTCAAAATCGAGAGTTGATGCTTCACTGACTGTGCCACCCAGGCACCACTGCCAGTGTTCATTTTCCAAAAGTGAAAATCAACCCATCACTCTACATTCCCTTTGAACTATTGTTCCATTTCTCCTCTTCCTTTCAAGGTGAAGGTTTTGGTATTTTGGACACTGTGCCCACTTTCCCTTTCAATCTCACTTCTGCTTTGTTTATAAATAAGCCAAGCTTTTTTTTGGGAGAGGCAGGGAGAACAGCTTTCACTTGATTATATAATGAAATCAGGTGTCTGTTTGAGATAATAGTTTATTCTTTTAACAGAGGTAATTGAGATTATAACATATACTCAACCATACAATGAGTCCAAAGACTGTTTTTTTCCAGTGTGTGAAATTTCGAGGTAAAAATTAAGCATGCTAAATTTTAGCCCACATTCTAAATAGGAGATATGTGAACATGGTTAATCTAACTTTTGGGGTCCAAACTATTTCCCCAGGCTTGCTAAACTAGAGTGTGTCTGGTCTCATTCTCAAGGAAACAAGGTTTCCAAGTTAAGTTGTGGTGATAACTATTAATAGTCTTCTCTCCATAGACCCTTGACAGCCAAACAGATTATTTTTCACTCTTAATGCTACCTCTAGAAACTCTGTAACAAGCTATTTTTTCAAAGTCCCTGGTCCATGAGGAATTACTTCTTAGAGTTCCCTCTTAATTAACTTAGTCTCATCATTTCTTAATTTGATAGTTTTTTCTTAATTGCTCACATTCTCCATACTCTTTTCTCTTTTCTTTTTTCTTAACTCCACTTATAACCCCAAGATCGAGAGTCACATGTTCTACATGTGTTCCTCATCCTTCTTGCTGCACTTCAAGTAGTATCAAGTATGGATGATTCTTCAATATATCTATCATTAGTTATAAACTCTCCTCTGTGCTTCCTACATGCCTCTATCTAACAAATGTGCTGCTTTGCTACCTGCCTTCACACAAAATATGTCCCAGATTGCATTTATCCATCTACCTCTAAATGTACTCCTGTTTCTGAGCTGGTGGCTCTTTGATCCTTAGAAAATGCTTCTTTGTCTCACCTGCCGCCAGTGTGTAAAAATTTCCCTCCTTCCTTGCTTCCTGGCTTCCTTCCTTCCTCCCTTTACTTTGGTTTCTCCTCTTTGTACTAACTATTGCTCATCCAGATCTGCCCTTTACTTTTCTAACCTAGATTATCACAGGAATAACCTCCAAATGGCTTCTGGTCTTTTCTGTCTCAAATCTGCTTCTAAACGAGTGGCTTTCAATTATTTTTGACCCAAGTTCCATGGTAATAAGTATATGTCACAAGCAGGACACCTTTTCTGCCCCCAACACAGACAGCTAGGAAGCACACATTCTCTCTCTTTTTCCTATTTATATTTTTATTTATAGGTATAGGTATATTTAGCTAT